>NW_026693011.1:0-724063 GCF_021218885.2 Marmota monax | reverse complement strand
AATGGATGAATGAATGAGTAAATGATTTCAAACTCAATGCCTCTCAATTGCCCTGAGAATAATTCTAATACATGATGCATAAAATAATAGAACTGGAAAAGAGTTAAAGAATAAAAACTGTGAAAGGCCCAGGTAATGCAGCCTCAATTTAAAAAATTAAATTCTTTGGGAGTTAGTAGAAACTTAATGGGTGATTGCTATAGCATTCCAAATCTGAAAAATCACAAATCTGGAATGCTCCAGAATTTGGAAGTATTTGGGTGCTGACATGATACCACAAGTAGAGGCCCCATCCCAGACCTCATGGGCATGGAAATGGAGGAAGAAGAAAGTGGGGTTAGATATCTTGGAACAAACAACAGGTTTGCATCCTGGCCCCAATATGTATCACTTAGCTCACTGCGTTTTAAAGGGAAATGCCATTTCACTAACAGCAATGTAGCTGTGCCTTTTCAACTCTAGCTTCTCACCAGACCTTGTTTCTCCTGGGGGTTCTGTGTCCTCTGGGCTTTGAATGGGCCCACCTCTGGGGCTATGTGCACCTGACCTGCCATTGCTGGTCTAATGGGCTGTGTTCCCTGGATTGGGTAGATAACTTACAGAGAGGCAGGTTTCCAGCAGGCTACCTGAGGTCACACAGACAAGAGGAATGCCAGCAAAGGAGGTCTCCTGCCACCCTCACCTTTCAACCAGGGCTCCATCCTCACTGTTCAAGCAGGGCTTTTCTAGGTCAGCTCAGTCTCAATCCATCTCAGCCATTTAAGCACCCCAGAGAAACTGGGGGGGGGGGTGTATCTAGCATTTACCCACTCAGTGCTTGTTATATGCTTAAGCCATTGTTTTTGAAAAGCTCATAGACTAGTAAGGAAGAAACACACACAAGTGAGTGATAGCAGGTCAATATATTAAGTGTTACAATAGAAACAAGTAAGAACAATGGGTATATTCAGGGAATAGCTAGTAGCCAAGGATCAGTGCCCCAGAGAGACAAGAACAGGAGCTTCAGGAAAGTGGATCCCTACCTCCCAATTCAGGACAGGCTGGAATCCTTCTCCAGGGCTCCTAGAGATGCACACCTGATTACACTAACCACTCCAGCCTCCAGCTCTCAGGGAACCCTGCTTCCAGACCCCCAACTCCATCTCCACCCCTCTACCTTAAGTCCCTGTGTCTCTTGCAGTCCTTTCTGGAGGCAGTTAGCCTGGGTCCACATCCTCCTTCCCTGTGCACATTGGACACACGTGGCTTGACAGCTGGCCACATGGAGGACTCTGTCTTCCTGCTCTGTGCACTATGGACACACATCTGGCTGGATGGCTGCACACATGGAGTTTTCTGTCTCTTGCCCTGTGCCCTCTGAGCTGGCTGGCTGGCCACATGGAGGACTCTGTCCCCCTGCTCTGTGCACACTGGACACAGACCTGGCTGGCTGGCTGGCCACGTGGTAGACTCTGTCCTCCTGCTCTGCTCACTATGGACACCTGACTGGATGGCTGGACACATAGAGGACTCTGTCTTCCTGCTGTTTGCACACTGGACCACACCTGGATGGACAGCTACCACATGGAGGACTCAGTCCTCCTGCTCTCTGAACACTGGACACACACCTGGATGGATGGATGGCCATATAGAAGACTCTCTTTTCCTTCTCTGTGCACACTGGACACACACCTGGATGGATGGCTGACCACATGATGGACTCAGTTCTCCTGCTCTGTGTCCTCTGGACACTCACTTGGCTGAACGACTGGTTACATGGAGGACTCTGTCTTCCTGCTTCACTCTCTTGGATGATCTTGTGTCTATTCCTGTTCCTCCACATCTGGCCTGTGACACTGGAGAATTTGACACTACCTAATTTAGAGATCCATGGGTCTTGTCTTGATTTGAGCTGCACAGTGTATATGTGTGTGTGCACATGCACATTTTGTTTTAAAAAGCAGAGAAGAGACTGAAAGTTGCTACACCTTTTTAAAAATGTTATCATCATTTCCTTTTCCCCCACTAGGAGATTGCTTTCCCTGGCCATTTTCCCCTCCAGTGCAGACCTTTGCCTGTGAAGACCTACCACAGATTGAACCAGGTGGCTCTTCCTTCCCATGGTGAGAGGCTTCATTTTCTTTCTCTTATTTTTTCACCATGCTCTCTCTGGTCTCCTTAGGTGTTTTCCAGCAGCATTATTGATGTCACTAAGTGTGCTGTTGTGTCCTTGTGGGGTTTCTGCATGTATTTGTGCATCTCCCCCCAAACTCCACTTCAAGCTTCATGGTTTGCACTAGAGGGCAGCTCCTCTGGCTTCCTCTGAGTTGCCACAATACCTCCACTTTGTACATCAGCACTCAGTCAGCCATTCGTCCAATCAAACTGCTTCTGCAGGCATGTACATTTGTCTTATGCTTTCATGCTCATTCATTTGAGCCTCACAATAGTCAAAAGCTTGGGTCAGCAATTGTCTCAAGGAGGATGTGGGCTAGAGGACATTAAGCACCAATCATAGTTCACATTCATGGCTGTGGGATGGTGCCACACACTTCCTGAGTCTCCTTTCCTAGACTTTTTCTGGATGAGATTAGCAGCCTGAGATGTGAGTCACCAAGGCCACACCATGGACTCACACTGCTCATCTAGTGATGTTGATGTACACTAGCATGCACTCAATCCTCACTCGGACTCTGTGCAGAGGCTTCTCTAAGTTATTTGAAGTGAATTCCACATGATATATAAACACACCAATTCCTGGAAAGTCTGAATAATACTCCAAATGTTGTACAAGCATTTATGACAGAATTGAGAGTCAAAGGTGCCATGAACACCTTATGAAGATTGATGAGCAATACTGAGAAGCAGAAGGCCACACTCAGGTCAGGGTGTGGAGGTCAGCAGGTGGTCACTGCTGGGGTCTGAATGTGTGTGTTCACCCAGTTCCTGAGATGAAATCCTGCCCCTCAAGGTGGTGGTGTCTGTGTGAAGTCTTCAAAGGCTGTCAGGTCTTGAGGTGGCCCTCACCATGAAGTTAGAGCCCTTGCAAAGGGGGTCATGGAGGCCTGGCCCCTCCACTACTGTGAGCAAGCAGCCAGGGAAGCAATCATGCTGGGGCCCATCCCGACCTCCAGCCTCAGCACTTGGGGCTCATATTTCTGCTGTTTAACAGCTTCCTCATCTTGTATACTTCTTATAGCAACCTGAGTAGGATGAGGAAAGAGAAAGCAATAAATATTCTGTGATAATTGTTAGAGAAAATTGATATCTCTGTAATTCTAACCAGGAAATAGTACCAGTAGGATTTCTCTCTATATCTATATGTATCTGTGCCTCCATCTGTATCTTTGTCTATATTCCTATCCATCTCTATATCTGTTTATGTATCTTTGTCTATATCTATATCTGTGTCAATATCTATGTCTATATCTTCATCTTCATATCATCTCTATATCTGTATGTGTATCTATGTCTCTATCTGTACCTCTATTTCCATATATTTCTTAATCTGTACATATGTATATATCTATATCTTTATCTACATCTCTATATACAACATCTAAATGGGTATTTCTATCTATATCTAAGTCTGTATCTTTATTGTATGTACGTTATCTAAATCTACATATCATCTCTATCTAAACAGACTTAATTTAAGGAATTGCCTTGTGGACTGTGGGACTCCAGACCTTGGATCTGCAGGGCAGCCTCACTGGCTGAGTGCTCTTAGGTAGGAGCTTACACTACAGTCCACAGGCAGAATTTTTTTCTATTTTCAGGTAGCTTATTTTTTCTTAGTTATTTCAGGTGATTGGATGAGATCCACACAGATTACCAAGGTTCATCTCCTAAACCTGCAGATTGTAGACGTAAACAACTGCTACAGTGTTCAGTGAAGTTAGACTGTCATTATTGTTTCCTAGCTGAGTAGAAGCCAAGGTGAATCATAACCAGAATGCAATGAGCTGAGCCTCATTTTCAAGGGATGTTGATTTCAAACATCCCTGTCTACACTTCCTGGGCAGTTGCTGCTTTTGCGTGTCCCATTGACCACTCTGGTTACCTGGCCTGGGGCTGGGATGGAGGGCCTCGCATGTGCGTCCAGCAACCCCAGGCACCCTCGTGCTGGCAAGGGCCTATTTAGCTCTTGTTTCAAACTTTTCAGTGTATTTAAGTGGGTGCTCAAAAGCCTGAGAGCACAGAAGTAATCACCTTGGCTTTTCGGCACAGACTGTCACCAACATAGTGGAGATGACAGTGTTTATGGGGTGCAGAGTGATCTCAGCCCTGGAACTGCCTAATTGTTCCCCTCTGAAATCACCTGGTATCAGGAATCTCTGCTGCTGTGCATCTCAGTTCCCCTGAGAGGCTCCTCGTCCTCATTCTCGTCTTCCCAGGGGATGACCCCGCTTGGGCACACTGCTGTCATAGGTCCTGTTAGCTTTTTTGGGAAGCCTTCTTGCTGTCGACTTCTGGGGCATTGCCTTTTTCAAACTTTTTAAATATCTTTTTTTTAAAGAGGGAGAGAGAGAGAGAGAGAGAGAGAGAGAGAGAGAGAGAGAGAGAGAGAATTTTTTAATATTTATTTTTTTAGTTTTTGGCAGACACAACAACATCTTTTGTTTGTATGTTGTGCTGAGGATAGGAACCCGGGCCGCACACATGCCAGGTGAGCACGCTAACGCTTGAGCCACATCCCCAGCCCCAAAGTTTTTAATATCTTCACTTTATTAATTTATTTTTATGTGGTGTTGAGGATCAAACCCAGTGCCTCACATACGCCAGGCAAGTGCTCTACCACTGAGCCACAACCCCAGCCCCTGAGGTGTTTTTACATTAGTGTCATAGAGCAACTGGTCTCTGGGGCCATGTTGCCCTCTGAGGTCTTGGAGGTGAGCCCAGGTGTGCAATCAGCCTTGGGTTACCTGGAGGTAGGGCAGGGGACCCTGCATCTCTGTGACCGCATGGTCTCCACACTTGGAGTTCTTCTCCAGTTCTCCAGGAGACTCACTGGTCCAGGGGACACCATGCTGGGCTCCTGTCTGTCCTTCCAGATCCCTTTTCCACCCTGTGTTGCTCCCTAACTTCAGGGTAACATCCCCAGAGCCCCCTTTCCCTCTAGTCCTGATTCCACCTGTGGTGGGTGCTGGGGGGAGATGGAAGGTTCCTGGCCAGACTCTCTCTGCAGGCCTCTGGATGGCAGTGGCTTGTGCTTCTGAGGCAGGGCTTGGCCCTTGGTCAGCCCTGAGTCCTCACTGCTTTACTCCCCCCTCCATACCAGGAGAGCAGGGGCTTTCCCTCTTTCTTACTTCTGCTGCATCCTTGTATAAACCTCTCTTATTACAATTTCTTTTTTGTTGGGTGGGAGGGGGAGGCGTACCAGAGATTGAACCCAGGGGCACTTAACCACTGAGCTACATCCTCAGCCCTTTTTGAAGTTATTTTTTATTTTGAGATAGGGTCTTGCTAAGCTTAGGGCCTCCTTAAGTTGCTCAGGCTGTCCTTGAACTTGTGGTCCTCCTGCCTCAACCTCCCCAGTTTCTAGGATTACAGGTATGTGCCATTACTCCTGGCCTTATCACAATTTCTTCAGCCACCCACTGAGGAAGCTGCCTTATACTGCGAGGTCCTGAGTGGCACAGATACCTAGAAGCAGAGTCCAGTGTTGGGCCAGGGTGGTGGGCCAGAAACGTGGTGGATAATCTTTCCTCCAGCCACAACCTGCCCACCAAAGTCCTGCCTACAAAGCCAATGTCTCATGAGGAAACAGGACCCCTTGATGGGACTGTAGTCTCAGAGGACCCAAGCAAGGGTTAATTGTCAGGACATGTGACTAAATCACTCAGGGTCACTTCAGATGAATTGGGTTGGTAGGAAATAATCACACAGAAACAGAGAAAATACCTTTTTCTTGGAGTTCAGTGATGACTCCTCATCCCCAGCTTCCACCACGGAAGCAAGAGAAGCAGACAAAAGAGAGAGGGAGCACACTTGAAGCCCTATTTATTGAGGAGAAGGCACTCGAGAAAGTTCTATCCAGATGAGGAAAGGGATTGGGTTTCAGGGGGTATAGCCCAGTCTCACTGGGTGATGCCCATTTTCAGAACTGTAACTCCCCTGCCATGCAGAGATGGGCATCCCCCTACTTCCGTGAGCAGTGGAAGCCAGTCTACACATTTCTATTGCTCAAAGCTAGGGGGTGCTCAGCTCCTGTGTGTCAGCTCCCCACAGTTAATGCTCTGCTGTGCCATCAGGAAATTCTTAGTAATTGTTTAGCAAGAAGCTCTGGTGTCCAGTCCTGTGAGGACTTGGACATAAGGGCAGTACATTGGTGAATCTGCTCCCAAGGGAACTCTTGGTGTTACTTCTTACTCCCCACAGATCTTACTGTGTTGGGACATCTGCATCCTGGCTGAAGACACAACAGGCCAGCCTCAGCACTCTCTTCTGTGTCCTCCAGCTGTTCTTAGCCTAGGGTCAGTGCTCTTTCCTCTCCATCAACTAGCCCTCAGGAAGGCTGGAGCCAGGCTAGGACAGGGTGGAGGGCCTGGCCTTAGAGCTCCCTCCAATTCTGTTTATGTTCTGATGCACCCTTGTCTGCTTGGTCTCGACCTCTGTGAGGTTCATTTTGACAACATTATATATTATTAAGCCCACATCTTCTCTCCAAGGTGCCTCCTCTAGCCTGTAGCCCGAAGGCTGGCTGGTCTTAGGGGGACCTCCTCTTCTCTCCTGAAGCCCACATCTGCTGCCCCAGGCACCCTGCCTGTGCCCTGCAGGATGGTTGGTCCTTGGGGAACCTCCTGTGCTCTGGGTGATCCCTCCATTCATTTGTTTTTATTTCCATTTCTTCTGAGCACTTTTTACAAAATGGCATCCTTAGACAGGAGTGCAGAGCAGGCTGTGAATGCACTGCCAACCTCTCTAGGATTTGGACATGGCTGATATCAGAGTCAGAGGGAATGTGCTTTGTTGTCTCCAAGCACACGCACTGGATTTGTTTTGAGGATAGGATTTGATCTCTCTCCCTTGGTGTGCCATGTCTGCATGAAGCAGGGACCCCTGCTCTCATCCTCAAGGTCTTTGTCCTCTTATGCATCTTCTACATGGGCTTCCTGCTCAGACATGGCCTCCTGCCCACACACTGTCAGAATCCCCTTTCTCAACACAAGTCTGACTGTGCTACTGCTTGAAGCACTGCTGGCCGAAGCACTTCTGCAGTAGCTCTTGTCCCCAGCCAAACACTGCTGTGACCTTTGTCTTTCTCATGCTTTCCTCTCTTGGGCTGTCCTCTCCCTGAGCTATTCTGTGCTGGATCAGTTTTGTTAGCCATTGGGTGCCAGTTCAGGTGACCTGCTATCCACAGAAACTTCCAACTCCTGCATGGAGTTGATTGTTCTTGTTTCTCTGCTCTCAAGCCATGACCATCTTTAGGTGTGGGTCTGCATTTCCATTGCCATGTCGTCTGCAGAGACAGAGACCATGGCTGATTCCTTTGTGCTTTCTTGTTGGCCGGACAGTTCCTAGCACACACCCAGGAGTTAACCCTATATGTCAACAGGCTCCTGCTCCTAGCCTGGCTTTGTGCTTCCCGCACGCCTGTCTCACGTCTGCTGGTGGGGTGTTGTCCTGGGGATGCTTTCCTCCTCCTCACTGTATGCTCCCTCCCGGTGAGTCTTCTCTAGGGGCAAAGGTGAGTTTATGGAGGAGCCCTCCCCAGTGGTAGAGATGACCCCAGCACTACCATTCTGGTCTCTGGTTGTAGAAGAAGGTCACTTTCCAAATATCATGAGGACCAGAGGCAACAAGAAGTGACTAATGTGAAGGGAAGGGGTATTTGTGGTGTGAGAGGAGACACACTCACCCCTTCTGCAAGTGACAAAACAGTTTCCTCTGTTTCTGATGGTGCCCAGAAAGGAGGCGCTGCCATCAAGACACATGCAGCTTCTGTCCATTGTGGAGGTGCAGTTTCTAGTCACGAGCCAGAGCTCAGGTCACTCTCAGTGCCCCATCCCTTCCTGCAGCCAGTGGATGAGGCTGACCACCCACATGACCTTTAAGCCAACCTGCTAATTAACAAGAACCACAGGCCAGGCAACCAAACACGAAGTGACTAAAATTAGACCATGTCTGTGAACATTTGAATCAACACAGCTGCCCTGTGCTCAGTCACCCACGGCTTGCTGTGGTCCTGAGACCCAGGGGACAATGAGAGGCAGGGGCACATGCCACAGGACAAAAGCCTCAGGAAGCTGCTGAGTAATGAGACCTTTCCCTCGAGGTCATGGTAGGCCAGGCTCAGTCGCACTTTCTAGAAAGTTGACACCTGTTTATCTCTAGAAGCAGAAACTTCTGGGTTCCCTCCTCTATCTGGAGCTGCATTGTTGAGCCCTTGGTGCCAGAAAAGTGACAGGGTGAGGCAGTGGGTTTGGCTCTGAGTAGGGACTCTGCCCCTTTCTCACTGAATGCTCTGAATGAATCACTTCATTGTCAGCAGCTCCTCTCCTCCCTTTGCTGGTGATGGGGATGCCTGCCCATGGCAGAGGCTTGTTGGGAACCCCAAGTGCCTGCCTGTGAGCCCAGAGTGCTGCTCTCACTTAGTCAGCAGCTGGATGGGATGCAGGCCTATTCTGGAGGGGTGGTCCCGTCCCCCAGGGAGCGAGGACCTGGCATTGCTGGGCTATGATAATGACAATGAATCAGATCCGGGACACCTGGCTGGTCCCTGCTTGCACACGCCAGGTGTGTGCATGGAGGTAGATGAGTCAGTCATGCTGTTTTCTACAGAACGTCTTCTGTCCTTTTGAGAAATTAACATTATTTTGTTTTGAAAAGATGCTTGCCCTTGAGGTTCTTCAAGGGCTGAGGCACATCCCAGTAGTTCTATGAGCTACAGCACCAAGCAGAGCTGAGCTTAGTGTCTCTCAGGGCAGTCTCATGAGACCATTGTGACTCACAGGACCTCCTGTGGCCTTGAGCAAGTCCTGTACCTCTCTGGGCATCAATTTCCTCTTATGAAGAACTCAAAGATTAATATTCTGATTAGGGTTATATGGGATTTAAGTAAGATGTTTAATAAAATACTCAGCAAGGATGATATAATAAAAACATATAAAACATAAAATGAATAAGTAAAAACACGAAACTGTAGGATAAAATGAAAAGTCAGAATTTTAGAACATGACAAATAAAAGTTTACTGAATTGGTATAATGGATAGAAGCCATTTATTTACATCAAATAGCTTCGGCTAAGACCCTGAGGCAGGTGGGACTCCGTATGCAGTGCCGTGAGTGGACAGCAGTCCACAGCAGCAGAGCCCAGGCATCGCTGAAGTCCAGGGACAGGCAGGAGTGGGGCACTTGAGCTCGTCAGCCCAGCATCTTCCTCCAGGAGCAAGAAGCAGGGCAGCAGGTTGGGGACAGGGACAGGGCTGAGTCCCAGATGCCAAGACACAAGGACTGGGTGGCTGCCTGCAGCTGCACTCAGCTGCTGGGACCCAGTGGGGTGGAGTGCAGGGCAGGCTGTGGATGCACTGTACATCTTACACTGGGCTGGCAGGACAGGGCAGCTGAGGCTCCTTCCTGGTGTGGGGACAGGAGCGCTCAGCAGGCAACAGAGGAAGGAAGCATGTTGCTGGAGGAAGGAGAGGCACAAGGGCATGTAGTGAACCAAGCAGAAGGAAAAGCAGGTGAGAAGGGCAGGTTGAGAGGAGGGCACATCCCAAAGTGATGGAGTTTGGGTTCCATCCAGGTCATAGAGGGACATTGTAGGGATGGGGGTGGGGAGAAGACTGAGACCCAGGTAGGATGAGGACACCCTCTGTGCAGTGAGATGGTGGATCAGAAGCAGAGGCACAGGGAGCACAGGACAGGCGGGGGGGGGCAGCAAGGATGGTGGGACCCTTCTAGGTGCAGGTGTGAGAAGTAAAGCCACAGGACAGGCAGCCATGGGGAGAGGGGGGAGTGGAGCTGGGTCCTTTTCTACTTGCTTGTCACCCACACAGAATCTCAAAAGAACAGTGGCTTCCAGAGAGGAAGGGTTGCAGAACTAAGTAAGAAGCATCAAGGATGAGGTCCTGAGGATTTCTGATCCTCTTGGCTGCTCCTCCCTGAGGGCCCCTTACTGGGACTCAGCCTCAGAGAAGCCTGGAATTGGGTGGGCCCAGCAACCTCTTTTGATTAGCAGGATGTCTTGGCCAGCATCCCTAACAAGATGTTAGAAAAGTTTGGAGAGACTTTAATGAGGGAAAATGGATGGCCCTTCCAGTGGAAGTTACAAGATGGATAAAAATAACTGCAGAATGTAAATAGACCATGGAGTGGGAGATTACCAGGACTGTGGTCTCCTCGGATCATGAGCATCTTGGGAAACTTCCAGAGGCTGTCAATTCCCACGCATCACTTCCTGTTCCTCCTGGGAAGTAGGGCAGCTAGAAAACAATTCAGTAATCTCTTCCACTTCCTCACCAGATAGGAAAGTTTTGTTGAAGTTTAACATGATGAATCACCAGATTCCTGACAAGGGCCATCCAGTGAGTGGATAGCCAGGGAAGGGTGTCAACACGCACAGGACCAGCCTCACCTGGGTCCTCATGGGCGCTGCAACCACAGTCACACCACATTGCCCTTCATGTCCTTTGTCAAGTCTGCAAAGTCACATTGGAGAATTTCTTCCAACTTTAACATTGAACAATTATGAAATCTGTAATATTGCAGAAATAGAAATATACTGGATCAATATTTTCAACTTTAAAATGGGTACATTTGCCTTGTTTTAATGAAAAATATGTTTGAGGCTCATTACAGGTCAGTTTTACCCACTAACTACATGAAATTCAGCCTTTTATTAATTTTTTATTTGTTTTAATTAATTATACATGACAGTAGAATGCATTTATACACTTTAATATATCATACATAGATGGGATATAATTTCTCATTTTTCTGTTTTGATTTGCATTTCCTATCCCCACATTCCCTCCCCTCCCCTCCAATTACTTCTTTCTACCTAATCTAAGGTAATGTTATTCTTCTCTGGTGCCCCCCACCTTATTGTGAGTTAGCATCCACTCATTAGAGAAAATATTTGGCCTTTGGGTTTGTGAGATTGGCTTTTTTTGCTTAGCTTGATATTCTCCAACTACATCCATTTACTGGTGAATACCATAATTTCACTCTTCTTTAAAGCTGAGTAATATTCATTGAGTATAAATACCACATTTTCTTTATCTATTCATCTATTGAGAGACACTTAGGTTGATTTCATAGTTTAGCTATTGTGAATTGAGCTGCTATAAACATTGACGTGGTTGCATTATGGTAGTATGCTGATTTTAAGTCCTTTGGGTATAAACCAAAGAGTGGGATAGCTGGGTCAAATGGTGATTTTATTCTGAGTTTTCTGAGGAATCTTCATACTGCTTTCCATAGTCAATGCACCAATTTGCAGTCCCACTAGCAATGTAAGAGTGAACCTTTTTCCCCACATCCTCACCATCATTTATTGTTGCCTGTGTTCTTGATCATTGCCATTCTGACAGGAGTGAGATGAAATCTTATAGTAGTTTTGATTGGCATTTTTCTAATTGCTAGAGATGTTGAACACTTTTTCATATATGTGTTGATGGATTGTATTTCTTCTTCTGTGAAGTGTCTGTTCAGTTCCTTAGTCCATTTATTGATTGGGTTATTTGTTTTTTTGGTGTTAAGTCTTTTGAGTTCTTTATATGCTTTATTAATGCTTTATTGGAGGTGGATGTATTAAAGATTTTCTCCCAATCTGTAGGCTCTCTCCTCATATTATTGATTGTTTCCTTTGCTGAGAAGAAGCTTTTTAGTTTGAATCCATCCCATTTATTGACTCTTGATTTTACTGCGTATGCTTTAGGAGTCTTGTTAAGGAAGTCAGATCCTATGGTGACATAGTGAAGATTTGGGCCTATTTTTTTCTGTTAGTTAGAGGGTATCTGTTCTAGTGCCTAAGTCTTCAATCCACTTTGAGTTGATTTTTGTGCAGGGCAAAAGATAGAGGTTTAATTTCATTTTGCTACATATGTTGAGGTATGTTCCTACTATCCCTAGTTTTTCTAATGTTTTGAACATGAAGGTGTGCTGTATGTTGTCAAATGCTTTTTTTGCATCAATTGAGATGATCAGATGACTCTTGTTTTCCCAGAACCATTTATTGAATAGGCTATCTTTTCTCCCATGTATGTTTTTGGCACTATTGTTTAGTATGACATAACCATATTTATGTGGGTTTGTCTCTGTGTCCTCTATTCTGTACCATTGGCCTACAAGTCTATTTTGGTGCCAATACCATGCCATTTTGTTACTATAGCTCTGTATTATAGTTTAAGGCCTGGTATTGTGATGCCTCCTGCTTCACTTTTCTTGCTAAGGATTGCTTTAGCTATTCTGGGTCTCTTATTCTTCCAAATAAATTTAATGATTACGTTTTCTATTTCTATGAAGAATGTCATTGGGATTTTAATAGGAATTGCATTAAATCTCTATAATGCTTTTGGCAGTTTGGCCCATTTTGACAATGTTAATTCTGCCTATCCAAGAGCATGGGATATCTTTCCATCTTCTGAGATTTTCTTCAACTTCTTTCTTTAGTATTCTGTAGTTTTCATTGTAGAGGTCTTTCACTTCTTTTGTTAGTCATATTCCCAGGAGGTTTTTTTTTTTTTTTTTTTGAGGCAATTGTGAATGGGATAGTTTTCTTAATTTCTCTTTCAGTGGATCACTGATGTATAGGAGTGCGTTTGATTTATGGGTATTGATTTTATATCCTGCTACTTTGCTGAATTCATTTATTAGTTCTAGAAGTGGAATTTTTTTAGATCATCTTCATATAGAATCTTGTCATCAGCAAATAGTGATAGTTTGAGTTCTTCATTACCTATGTGTATCTTTTAATTTATTTCTTTTGTCTAATTGCTCTAGCTAGAGTTTCAAGGATGATGTTGAATAGAAGTGGTGAAAGTAGACATTCTTGTCTTGCTCTAGTTTTATCAGAAATGCTTTCCATTTTTCTCCATTTAGAATGATGCTGGCCTTGGGTTTAGCATATATAGCTATTACAATGCTGAGGTATGTTCCTACTATCCCTAGTTTTTCTAGTGTTTTGAACATGAAGGTGTGCTGTATGTTGTCAACTGCTTTTTCTGCATCTATTGAGATGATCAGATGACTCTTGTTTTAAAGTCTATTAATATGATGAATTATATTCATTGATTTCCATATGTTGAACCAACCCTGCATCTCTGTGATGAGCCCCACTTGATTGTGGTGCACTATTTTTGAAATATATTTTTGTATGCAATTTGCCAGAATTTTATTGAGATTTTTGCATCTATGTTCATCAGGGATATTGGTGTGAAGTTTTCTTCCCTTAATGTGTCTTTGTCTGGGTTTGGTATCAGGTTGATATTAGCCTCATAGAATGAGTTGGAAGGGTTTCTTCCTTTTCTATTTCATGGAATATATTGAGGAGTATTGGTGTCAATTCTTCTTTGAAAATCTTGTAGAACTTGGCTGAGAATCCATGTGGTCCTGTGATTTTCTTCGTTGGTAGATTTTGATGGTGTTTTCTATTTCATTACTTGAAATTTATCTGTTTAAATTATGTATGACCTCCTCACTCAGGTTAGGTAGGTCATATGTCTCTAGAAATTTGTTGATGTCTTCAATATTTTTTATTTTATTGGAGTATAAATTTTCAAAATAGTTTCTAATTATCTTTGGCATTTCAGACATGTCTGTTGTGATATTTCCTTCTTCATCTTGTATTTTAGTAATTTTTAGTAACTTTTTCTCTTCATTAGCATGTTCAGGGGTTTATCTATTTTATTTATTTTTTTCAAAGAACCAACTTTTGTTTTGTCAATTTTTTCAATTTTTTCTTTTGTTTTGATTTCATTGACTTCAGCTCTGATTTTAATCATTTCCTGTCTTCTACTGCTTTTGCTCTTGCTTTGTTCTTCTTTTCCTATGGCTTTGAGATGTAGGGTTAGGTCATTTGTTTATTGACTTTTTATTCTTTCAATGAAGGCACTCACTGCAACAAATTTTTCTCTTAGTGCTGCCTTCATAGTGTCCCAGAGATTTTGATATGTTGTATCAGTATTATCTTTTATCTCTAAGAATTTTTTAATTTCATCCCTGATTTGTTCTACTATCCTTTCACCATTCAATACTGTGTTGTTTAATCTCCATTTGTTACAGTAGCTTGTATTTTTTTATTTTATTGTTGATTTTTAATTTCATTTCATTGTGGTCTGATAGACTGTGGGGGTATTATCTCTGTTTTATTGTACTTACTAAGAGTTGCTTTGTGGCATAAGGTATGGTATATTTTAGAGAAGGGGCCATATGCTGCTCAGGAGAAAGTATATTTGCTCATTGATGGATGAAATATTCTATATGTCTGTTAAGTCTAAATTATTGATTGCATTATTTAGTTCTGTAGTTTCCTTATTTAGTTTTTGTTTGGAAGATCTGTCCAGTAGTGAGAGAGGTGTGTTAAAGTCAGCCAGTATTATTGTATTGTGGTCTATTTGATTCTTGAAATTTAGAAGGGTTTGTTTGATGTACATAGATGCTCTATTGTTTGGGGCATAAGTATTTATAATTATTTGGTCGTGCTTATATGCTTCCCGTGAGGAGTATGAAAAGTTCTTCTTTGTTTCTTCTGATCAACTTTGGTTTGAAGTCTACTTAATCTGAGAATGGAAACCCATGCTTGTTTACTCAATTCATATGAGTGATAAGTCATTTCCCATCCTTTCACTTGGCCTGTGGATGTCTTTGCCCATGAGGTGAGTCTCTTGAAGACAGCATATTGTTGGGTCTTGCTTTTTAATCCAACCTGCCAGTCTACATCTTTTGATTAATGAGTTGGGCCATTAAAATTTAAGTTTATCATTGAGATATGATTTGTATTCCCTGTTATTTGGATTTATTTGTGGTTTTTGATTTGTCTTAGTTTCTCATTTGGTTGAGTGTCCCTTTAGCGTAGATCCTCCCTTTGCTGGTTTTCACTTTATCTCATGGAATATTTTGTCAAGAATGCTCTGTTATGTAGGCTTTCTAGTTGTGAATTCTTTAAATTTTTGTTTATCATGGAAAATCTGAAACTTAATTTTTATTTTGCTGGATATAAAATCTTGGTTGGCAGCCAGTTTCTTTCAGAGCTGAAATATATTATTTCAGAACCTTCTAACTTCAAGCATCTTGGTTGAGAAATCAGTTGAGATCCAAATTGGTTTTCCCTATAAGTAATTTGATTTTTTTCTCTCTCAGCCTGTAAAATTTTATCTTTATTCTCCGTGTTAGTCATTCTCATTATAATGTGAGTCTGCTATAATTTTGTACATTTGGGGTCCTGTAAGCTTCTTGTATTTGATCTTCCATTCCATTCATTTTTTTTAAAATTAGTTGTAGTTGGACACAATATCTTTATTTTTTTTTTATTTTTGTGTGGTGCTGAGGATCAAAACCAGTGCCTCATATGTGCTAGGCAAGTGCTCTACTGCTGAGCCACAACCCCAGCCCCCATTCCATTATTTAGGTTTGGGAAATTTTATGCTATTACATTATTGAACAGATTATGAATTCCTTTTGTTTGTATCTCTGCTCCTTCATCTATTTTGATAACTCTTAAATTCATTTTTTTCATGTTATCCCCTAATTTTTGGATGTTCTGTTCATGGTTTCTGACCACCTTCTCTGCATAGTCAACTCTACTTTCAAGATCATATATTTTGTCTTCATTGTCTGAGGTTCTATCTTCCAAGTGGTCTAGTCTGTTGGTGATGTTTATATTGAATTTATAATTTGGTTTACTGTTTCCTTCATTTTGAGTTTTTCTGCTTTTTTTCATGATCTCTAACTCTTTATTGAAGTGGTCTTTCATTTCACGTATTTTTTTCTTTGATTTCACTCCTTCTACTAACCTTTACTTCACAAACCAATTTAACTATATACAATCTGAAATCTGAATGCCTTTTTGGACATTTCTTCTACTCTGTTATCAGTGGCTTCTGTTGTTGAAGCATCTTGGTTTGTTTGGGGTGCTTTATTCCCTTGTTTTTTTCCATGTTATTAGTGTATTTTCCCATCTAGAAGTATGGATCTAAGGCAGGATAAATTCTACTGTGTAGACCTATAGTGTCCCTAAAGGTTTCCAGTGCTTCACCTTTCATGGTGAGACCAATATCAACAGCACCCAGCATACTACAATATATAGCCTTAAACTTTATTAGGCATCTACTAAGGTGTCTACTGCTTTCTCATATTAAACCAAAATGATGAGTTCAATAACTATCTATAGTACAAACAGAAAATTTGTGAAAATGGTTTACAACTTAAAATGGTACATGAAAGAACAGAGTAGTGTAGTATGTGATATTTGCAAGAGAGGAAGAGAGGAGTTAGAAGTAAAAATTCACAAGAAGAGTGGAAGAAGAGCCAACAGAATTTGGCTGTTGGTTGGAGAAAAATTGGAAAGAAAATCCAAGAAAATAGATGAGAGAGGAAGAATATGAACAAACAAACAAAAAATAGATAAAGACAAGAATACAACAAAAATGCAAAACACCATTCATATATCATTGTCCTCCACACACTAATTCATAAAAACATCCTGTTCCAAATATGGTAGTGAGATTAGTAAATTAAAAAATAAAATATATCTTGCTGAAGGTCAAACTGTCTCCCTCAGTGTTCAACAGTTTCTCATTTCTGTCTCTGACATCCCATGAGATCACCAAACCCAGATCAGCCCTCACAAACCCAGTTTCTGTCCCACTGATCTAGGCTTCAGATACCTCAGGCTCTGTCATGCTGCAGTCTCAAGATCTCAATGCTGCTCCTATTTGCAGAGAGACCACCAGGGATACACTCATGCTAAGTGGCAACCCTGAGATGCAGCAGAAAGACAAGGGCCACCAGCACTCTCACCAGGAAGACACTAGGCTCCTCCAAACCTGCAGGCACCCCCACACTGGACCTGGCAGTCCCAGCTGGGGTCCCCAGACAGAGGCTCTTGTGGTGGTAAACTTGCTGGCATCCAGGCTCCAGGCCAGGCTGATGTTCCAAAATGGGTGTAGCCACTTGCAACCAAACCTAGAGTCTCCCCTGAAGCAGTCCTCTAGGTGGTGGCAGCAGTGGTAGTGGTGGTGGTTGTTGGCAGCAGGTAGGGCAAGTGTCAGCCCCAGTGACAGCTGCAGTGGCAGCTGCAATTGCATCTGTGGGGACAGCATCACCAGACAATCTCCAGGGGTCAGCAGCAGTATCGGCTTCAGTTGCATCTGGGGCAGTAGTGTCTTCTGTGGCAGCAGCACCCAGAAAGAAGACCTCCAGGAGATCTCAGGTTGGCAGCAGTGGAATCAGAGGCAGCAGCAATGGCAGAAGCAATGCAGGCAGCAATTGGTTGATTCAGCCTGTATTTCTTTTTCCAGTCTCTGGTGTATTGTTTTTCTGAGTCACCAGAAGAGCATTTGTCCAAGAAATATAAAATGGGTAGATTTATTTTTATTTTTTAAAAAAATTTTGAAATATTCTTTTGGAAGATATATCCTGATTTAAGCTGATTCCTAAATATACCAGAACTTGTGTTTGAATTTAAAGTAGTTATAAATTTCAGCCTTAAACTCTATGGATTTTAATGATTTTCAAATTCATTCCCCTTTCTCTTAGCTGTCATGACTCAAGTTCAAGTAATTGCCCATATTGTCACCATGGTAATAATGGGCAGGTTGCTGAATCCAGAAGGTCACTATGATGGTGAAGAATGAGCTGCTGAATCCATAATGTCACCATGGTAACAATGGGTGACGCTAATTAATCCAGAATGTCACCATAGTAAAAACAGGTTAACTACTGAATCCAGAATTTCACCATGGTAAACATGGATGAGGCTGCTGAATCCAGAATGTCACCATGATAATGATGGGTAAGCTGCTGAATCCAGATGCAGATATCCTTCACATTCTAGGTAAGCTTTGGAGATAAAGTACTTGAAAAATGTGAGCTTTGGGACTAACCTCTGGAAGATAAGTCTGTTCTTCCTACACAATTTTCCACTTTAAATTAAAACATATTAACTCTTGCCAGATGTTTGAGTTAGCTTTTTTGGCCCTGTACCTAAAATACTTGACAAGAACAATTTTAGAGGAGGAAAAGTTTACTTGGGGCTCATAGTTTCAGAGGTCTCAGTCCCTAGATAGCTAATGGTACTGCCCTGGGGCTGAGGTGAGGCAGAACATCATGGCAGAAGAGCACAGTGAAGGAGAGCAGCTCAGAACATGGCACCAGGAAGCAGAGAGAGACTGCTTAGCTCAGCAAGGATGAAATATACACCCCAAAGTAATGCCCCAGTGACCCCTCCTTCAGTCACATCTTACCAGCTATAGTCACCACCCAGTAATCCAGTGGACTAAAGCAGGTTAGGAGCCTATAACCCAAGAATTTCACCTCCAAACTTTCTTGCATTGTCCCACACATGAGCTTTTGGAGACACCACACAATTACACCATAATATCATGACATCTTTTCTCCTCCTCCAAAGTGTTTTATGGAAGCTTGGTCTTATTCTCACCCTTATTAGAGAGAGGCTGTACTTGTGTTTTCTTTTTTTAATTTCAAAAAGAACTTTCTTGGTTTGAGTGCTCAGTGTATGCCAGACTCTGCCCACTGCATCTTGCATGGATGGTCTTACTTAACAATGGGCAATTAAGAAAACCATTCCCTTGAAAAAGATACAGAAACTGAAGGGCAGAGAGCTTCAGTAACCCTTCAAAGGTCACAGCTACAACTGTGGTGGGATTTGAAGCAGGTGCCTGGTTAACACTGACAGAGCCCAGGTGCCTGACCACCCACCAGGCTGCCTCTGCTGTGGGAAGTGCAGGCTCCTGTTTGCACACATCTGTGACTCACCTGAGATTCACTCATAACTCTGGCATCTTCCGTCAGGTGTTACAGTGTGACAGTGGCAACAGAATTTTGTTTAATGGATGAAGACATTTTCTGAAGAAGACAGCCCGGTAATGTGTGTGTTGTGTGTGAAGTAAGGATCTCTCTACCAGGAATGTCTGCAGCAGAGTGACCAACTGGCTAGTGGCTTGAGGAGTTGGGCCACAAGCAGGGAGCAAAGCCTCTCGGGGGCGTGAGTGCCAGCTGTGCTGGGAACCCTGGTCTGACTCTTCTTCTCACATCTGATGAGGAAGAGAGGAGCACACTGCACTGCATTCTTGCAGAACAAATGCCGGGTCTCAGGAGGCCTGAGCCAGCTTCCCAGCTCTGCCACCCTCATGTTCACAGCCAAGGATGAGTCATTATACACCTTTGCTTTGCACCTCAGCAAAATGGCGATGATGTTGGAGGTGTCTAAGTCCCTGGTATCACTCCCTCCCCTCACCATGGAGATTGTGTGGTGACTGTGCAGCATGCTAGATGCAGGAGGTGAGCACAGGCCTCCTTGCCAGCTTTGTTCCACCCTCAGGATCCCTTGCCTGGCGGGCACACTGCCTATTGATAGCGTGTGAGTCTGCTTCCAAACACCCTGCCAGGCAGAGGCCAGAGAAGATGACTTGGGAGTGGGCCTGGGCCTCCATTTTGTGACTCCAGCCTGCTCCTTCCTCAGCCAGGCTGCCTTCTCCTGGCTGTACCACAAGGACATGACACAACCCAAGAGCATTCCCCGGAAGGCAGCCTGGTGCTGGCCCATCTAAGAACTCATGGAGGTGTGAAGACCCATCTTTGCAGCCTCCCCAGGAGGGTGAAGAGGATGTTCTGATGCTGACTTTCCCGCAGCTGGATGTGTAGCACCAGCAAAATGCAAAGGGGAAAATCCTAGAAGAGCATTCGCCTGGCTTCTTAACTCCAAGTCTCCTCAGAGTGTTCTACCTCCAGTTTTCCTCCAACCCAAAACACAAATCAATTGTGTCCTTTTCAGAATTAAAAGTCTCAGTGGAGGTTTGGTTGTCTGTGGGTGGACTCGGCCTTGCAGGGCAGAACACACCCAGCCTCCCTTCCCATTTGGTCACACCCTGGCCTCCTTCTTTTATACCTAGGTGTCCACCTCTCTTGGAAACCTCAGTTGTTCTCACTTCTCCCCATGTTTCCTGCATTAGTTTTCTCATCTGTAAGAAGAGAATACAAAAGCCCTCTTTCACAGTGACCTTGAACTTAGTGGGAATATGATAGACTCTCATTTTTTGAGCTGAGCCTGGATATTTGAGCAGGGCATTATGGAGGTGACTCATTGGAAGATGAGGCCTCTGGACACAACTCTAATGGGTAGGAGTGTGGAGAGGACAAATTGCCCTATGAAGATTTGAGGAGTTGAGTATAAATAGTGCAGGCAGGAAAATGAGTCACAGGAGAGAATGTCGTCAACATGAAAAAAGATCCACTAAGGAGCAAGGGTTTTCAGGCAAACCTCAGGCAGGCTGCAACAGGCTAGTGACCCCAGCGGCACAGCAGGAAAGGAGGCACCCAGCTTGAAGCTGGCACTGTGGGCCTTACTGCTCTGCAGCTTCAGAACCCCCCTATGTCTGAACCACCACAGAAGCCTGACACATGCACAACCCTGAGACAGTGGCGTGGGATGCTAAGGCTCAGGGATGGTGTCCACAGAGCAGGCCATGGAAGAGGAGATGGGCCATAGGCAATGACGTTGCCCACCATTGTGCAACTGTGATAAAATAATGGAACTAGGTGATCATCAGTGTTGCTCCCTGAGTGAAAGTTCAACAGGAAACCTCATTCTAGTCAGTGATGCTGACAGCACCCAAACCCAGAGATCCATGTTAGCATCCGGAAATGGCACCCAGATGTCAGGAGTCTCCCCATGTGGTGCTGTCAGGGCTGCACAGACATCTGGGAAGCAATCCCCACCTTCCAAAAGATCAGCATCTGATCAGTCCTCATGATCTAGCAAGTTAACAGGCACACAGGGGCTTGCAGGCCAAGTCAGACAATCCCACTGAGAAGCAGTGGGACTATAGAATTGGGAGGTAGAGAGCCTTCCAACTCACATATAAAATACATGACCCAATTATCCAGTAAACAAACGTTAAAGAAAGGAGGAAGAGGTACTCACAAAATTGAGAGGGACATGGAGACATTAAAAGTGAAGGCTGTGTGTGGACTTACATTCTAAACTGGCACTAATCAACTGTAAAAGAAAATTATAAGCATGGAAATTTGGAGAATTATTTGGTATTTGATGACATGAAAGAATTATATTATTTTTAGATGTGGTAATGGTACCATGGTAATGTTGTTTTTTTATTGTTGTTTTGTTTTGTTTTGTTTTACTGGGGATTAAACTCGGGGACACTGGATCACTGAGCCATATCCCTAGCCCTATTTTTTTTATTTTATTTACATACAGGGTTTCACTGAGTGGCTTAGAACCTTGCTTTTGCCTTTGCTCAGGCTGGTTTTGTACTTGTAATCCTCCTGCCTCAGCCTCACGAGCTGCTGGGATTATAGATATGTGCCACCATGCCAGGCTACTGCCAAGACAGATGTGGCCAAACTAGCAGGTTCCTGTGAGGGACAATGGAAGATTAGAAGAATAAAGACTCATGTATATAGATTTTAAAGATAACAGCAGCTCTATGATGTAGAAGCAGGTCTAAAGAATTATACCAGCAATCTTTATTATATCTGTCTCATTAATCAGACTAAAGTCTATGCAATCATTATTCTTTGAATTCATCAAATATGCAGAGTTTGCAACACTGTGCAGCTCATTCCTCAGTTACATTCTACAATTGCAATGTGCAATGTTGGGAGGCTTGTGTAGCTCTCAAGAAAGTCTATTGTTTAAAGTTACTGTTAGGGGAGAAGGTTCAGGAGCTGCAGAGCCAGTGAAACATTGTGGTTGTCTAGCAAAAGGGTTTCTTTATTCTCAAGAGTTGTGTGCCTGAGATCAATGTTGAGGCTGATAAGACTCTAGCACAGAGCCTCCTCATGGAGGGAATTATCATAGCAACCAGCATCCTGCACCTTTGCACAGAAACTTTCCTAGGCACCAGGTATGCCACAGCCATGAAGTCATAAGGGACCCCAATCTCAGGCACTGCTCTACCATTCACTGTCACCACTCTCCACAGGTGATAATGGTAATGTTTTTTAAATCTTTATTGATACATATTATATTTATCAGTCAGGATTCAGGACAGAACCAATACTATATATTAAATAATAGAAGATTATCTAGCCATCTTTCTAGGATACTCTTGCTGACATTAGAGAAGAAGGTCACTGTGGTGTGAGTATCCCAATGAAAAGAATGGGTAGAGAGATGGAAGGGATTTATTAAGAGAATTGGCTTGTGTGATGATGGGGCTGAAAAGTTCCACAATGGGCCATCTGCCAGGTGGATACTCAGAGAAGCAGGGCAAATCTCATTTCACTACCACAGGCTGAGAACCAGGAAAGCCACTGGGGAAGCACTTAATCCAACTCTGGATGCCCAGGAATGCTGGAGTGGGGTTGGTGCAAGGGCTGCAGAGCTGATGTCCAGGAATGGAGAAGAGCGGCCCAGTTCCAGGAAAGAGGGTGATTCATTGTCCCACTACCTTTCTATCCTATCTGTCTATCTTTCTATCTACCAGCTAATTGAAGGTGCTCCCCCACATTAAGGGAAGATATCCTTACCCAGTCTGATGAATAATGAATGCACCAATATCCTCTGCAAGCAGCATCATAGACATACCCCAAAACAATGGTTTGGTAACTAGTTTCCTTTATCTGATCAAGTTGACACCTAAAATAGACAATAACTTGTACTATATTAGTCAACCAATGCTGTGTAACAAACAGCCAACTTGGAGGCTGAGAAGAACGCCCATCTACAGTTTGTATTATGTAACATACAGCCAACCTGGAGACTAAGAACAGCACCCATCTATGGTCTGCATTAGTAACACACAGCCAACCTGGAGGCTGAAAACCGCACCCATCTATGGTCTGTATTAGGTAACACACAGCTAACCTGGAGGCTGAGGACAGCACCCATCTATGGTCTGTATTATGTAACACACAGCCAACCTGGAGGCTGAGGACAGCACCCATCTATGGTCTGTATTAGGTAACACACAGCCAACCTGGAGGCTGAGAACAGCAACCATCTATAGTCTGCATTAGGTAACACACAGCCAACCTGGAGGCTGAGGACAGCACCCATCTATGGTCTGCATTAGGTAACACACAGTCAACCTGGAGGCTGAAAACAGCACCCATCTATGGTCTGTATTAGGTAACACACAGCCAACCTGGAGGCTGAAAACAGCACCCATCTATGGTCTGTATTAGGTAACACACAGCCAACCTGGAGGCTGAGAACAGCACCCATCTATGGTCTGTATTATGTAACATACAGCCAACCTGGAGGCTGAGAACTGCACCATCTACTACTGTCTGTACATGTTTCAGCTGGGTCTGTCTGAGGCTATGACAAGGGTGTCCCCAGGGCTGGGGCTCATCCCAGGCTACCTGAAGAAGTGTGCACTTCCATTTTTATGCCGTGGAGTGAGAATTTAGTTTTTGGCCAGGTCCCGCGCTGTGCTTTGTTTGCTGGTAGTCAGCTGGAGGCTGCAAGCTCTGGATTCCATGCCATATTGGGATACCTACATCATGACAGCCTGTTTTTCACAGCCCAGGGCTTTAGTCTACCAGAAAGATGGCTATGACAGTCTCACATTATTTAACAGATACATTCTGTCATGTTTGCTGTGTTGTGTCAGTCACAAGTAAGTCACATACCTTGCCCACAAGTAAATCACACACCCTGCCCCTACTACACCAGGATATGTGCACCAGGAAATGGGGACCATGGGGCACCTTGTAGGATGGTGTGTAAAATGTGTGTTAGTGCATGTGTGTGCATGTGAGTGTGAGTGTGCTTGTGTGTATGTGAGTATATGAGTGTGTGAGTGCATGTGTATGTATATGAGTGCATGTGAGTGAATGTACGTGAATGTGTGTGTATGCCAAATGTGTGTTAGTGTGAGTGTACATGTCTGAGTGTATATGTGTTTATTAGTGTATGGTGTGAATATGTGATTGTGCATGAGAGTGTGAGCATGTGTGAGTGTGTTAGTGCATTGTGAGTGGGTGTGTGCATTTGAGTTCATAAGGTGTGTGTGTGTGTGTGTGTGAGTGCACTAGTGGGTGTGTGTGAGTGCATGAGTTTGTGCATTTGTGTGTGTTAGTGTTTGTGAGTGTATATTTGTGCATGTCCATGTGAGTGTGTGCTTGTGAGTGTGTGAGAGTATAAAAGTGTTAGGGTGTGTGAATGTGTGTATGTGAATGTGTACGAGTGTGTGAGAGTGTGAGTATGTGTGTTTGTGAGAGTATGCACAAGTGTGTCAGTATGTGAGTGTCACTGTGTTTGTGGTTTTGCATGTGTCAGGGTTGTGTGTTTGTGAGATGTGTATGAGTGTGTGTGTTGTGTGAGAATATGTGAAAGTGTGTGCATATGACTTTGGATTGAATCCAAAGATCCTCTCTCACAGAGCTACACTCCCAGACCTTATTAATATTTTATTCTGAGATAAGACCTCACTATGTTGCTGAGGCTGGCCAGGAAATTGCTGTCCTCCACCTCAGCCTCCTGAACAGCTTTCTTTACAGGTGTGCACCAGTGCACAGGGCTTGTCTGGGGCTTTTTGAAACCACCCAGTTTTGGTAAAAATTGGGGATATTTATTGAAATATTACACTGTGAATCATTAGTTGTTGAAGCTGATATGCGATTGATTTTCTCTATTCATTTTTATCTGATTGCCAATTTTCATTGTGAAATTCAAGATCATATCAAATAAATCTTTCAGAAGAAGAAACTCAGAGCCAAGAGTGATTAGAAGAATTCTGAGCATATTAAGAGTCCTTGGAGACCTGAGAAGCCCTCTGAGTTTCCTGACTTAAGGCAAACTTTCAAGGCAGCTTGTCCTAAACATTGAAAGAAAAGGTGGCCTCTGCAGTCTGGAGACTTAGGGGCCATCAGGAGCTGGCCTCAGGTTTATGGGGACTCTGTGGGAAGCACCTGGAGTCTGTAGATGATAGTGGCCTCTCTTGGGACCAGACACTCTGTGAAGTGCCTCTGGAGGTGGGAGACTCAAGTCTTCCTGCTGTGGCTGCTGCTCCTCCCTCTCCCTCCCTCTGATAGTGTCCTTGCCATAGGTTGTTCTTAAGTCAGCCTTCACGTTTACATGGCACCCGTCTATTCAAGCTTGATGGGATTCCATGTGGAAGCAATGGGAGTGGCCCTCTGCCTCACAAGTGGCCTTCAGTGCTGTCCACCTGGACTCTGCTTTTCTCCTGGACTCACTGAGATGCACAGTACCAGAGATGAAGCTGAGCCCACAGCCCTCCACCTCCCACCCAGCCTCAGCACGCTGCCCCAGTAGAGGGCTTAGCCAGCGCTTTAAGTCGTGATAGTGACATTTTGATTATAAAAGCATCCTGTGTCTGACTGGGACAGGTTTTCACAGAGAAAGAGAGGTGTGAACTGAACATGAGACCAGGGGTCAAGACACCTAGATATTGCCCAGACTCAACTTCAACTGCTGTCTGAAATTCTGTGCATTACTCTCTGCCAGCCTTAACTTCCAAATTAGTGGAATTGATTACAGTCCAAAATGGCCACATTCTAAGTTCTTGTCATTAGAGAAAACTAGTAAAAACCAGTTTTGTGTATGTGTATGAGTGTGTCAGTGCATGTGAGTGAATGTATGGGAAGACAGCATGGGAACGTGTCTGTCTTAAATTGCAACTATGATACTTGGAAACCATCTCTTTCCAACATGAATCAGGCTCTTCATCTGAAAAGTAGGAGTTCGAATTGTTGGTCCCTGCGTTAGTCAACTTTTTTGCTGTTGTGACAAGGGTTCTAACCAGGATAATTTTAAAGGAGAAAAAGTTTATTTGAGGTCTCATGGTTTCAGAGGTCTTAATCCATTTAAGGCTGGCTCTATTCCTTGGGCTGGAGGTGAGGCAGAACATCATGATGAAGAGTGTTGCAGACAGAAGCAGATTGCATAGTAATCAGGAAGCAGAGAGAAAGAGAAGTCTCCAGTTTCCAGATACAAATATATACCCAAAGCCTAATGACCTGTTACAGGTGTGATCGTCAACTTCTGATGTGCCCTGTCAGAGCCAAGGGTGATAAAATGGATTGCTCCCCTATCTGGCACAGCAATAGGTGACCATGTCCTCAGCACTCAGACTCCTCACTTTCAGGTACATCATATTCTTGGTGTTGTCTCTGGAGATAGTGAATTGGCCCTTCGCAGAGTTGGCATAGTTTATTGTACCACCATTCTTATTAATATCTCCAACACATTCCAGCCCTTTCCCTGGAAAATGGCAGACCAGTTCATCCAGTAGCTACTGAAGGTGAATCCAGAGGCTCTATCTGAGAGTCGCAGGGAACCCCCAGGCTGCACCAGGCCTCCCCCAGACTCCACCAGGTGCACATAACACTGGACACCTGCAAATATACAGGCAGCCTGGTCAGGACACTGTCAACTATCTACTCTTTCTCTCACTCCTGATCAGTCACACACTCAGGGTCTCTTGTTCTTTATTAATTTCTTCTGCCCTTTGGAGCCCTGGGTGTGGGATATGAATGTCACATAGCCTCATCATGAGGAATAGACATTTCATATACACCAACGATCACTCGTAACATACACATTTATGTGGAATTTAATAAGGTTTAGTGCCGCAGTCTGGCTGGGCACAAATGCCGCAGTCTGGCTGGGCACACAATCACGAGCCACCACACAGCTTGTAGATTCAAACAGCAACTCTTTATTCCCGAACTCACACCAGCCGTCTACAATCACGTTCTGGGGAAATCCACGTTCTCTGCCCAAATCCACCTCCACTGGGCTTCTATCTCCAAAATATACTGTCTGAATCCCGTGAGAACTTAAGGGGAACTCAGGCAGCAGGATACACCCTATTCCCAGCAGGAATAATCTTAAACCTTAAACCTGGAACCTAAACTGGGAACGCCCTAAACACGATTATCTTAAAACCGGGAACACCCTAATCTGCCTTGGTCCTTGAGCAAGGTCACGTACATTCAATGTCACTGCAACATGGGGTACGCTGGCAAGGAAATTGTCTCCCAGCATCTCCCCCCTTCTGATTAATTAAACAACAAGCAATGTGGCTTAAGGACCGTGCCTGGTAGGTTGTCCAATTCAACATATGGTTCTTACCCGTCATCGGAAAACTGACCTTTAGGCGTCAGCCTCCTGTCTTAGGTTGATACCACTGCAATTGGATCATACCCGTCACTGACTACCGGTCCAGCATAAGCCATTGGCCCCCAAATTTTAGACCATCACTAGCAGAAGGCAGGAGGATACAGAAATGCCACGACACCAAGCCAATTGACGGCTCCTTGGGAAAAATTGCATCACTGGTGACACCATCAGCAAAGATATGTCAGCACTACCACAATTAACATTGGGTGCGCTGGCAAGGAAATAAAAATTGCATCACTAGTTAATCACTGTCACAGATGTAAGAATGGCCAAGCTGGAGTTCTGGATATCAGCTGTTATGGATTTGAGTCAAATCATCTTCTTTTCCATCTGTAGAAATTGTTTTAGTTAATCTCTCTGGAATCCAAATCGGCTGTTCTCCCTGTGGAAACACAGAAACAAAACCCCGACTCCAGACAATCACTGGGTCAGGACCTTTCCATTGTCCTGTTAGAATATCTTTCCAAAGTACCTTAGGCTTATGTACATTTTTTGGATACATATGCCTTTCCGCAGCACTAAGTCCTGATGAATCCAAATTTAAAAAGTTTAGAGTAAAAAGCGTTATTTTAAGTTTATCTTTGGGGGATATATACCCCCTTCCATTTCCCTCTTTTTGCTTTAATAAGTATATGTCTGTATTTAATAGTTGTCTTAGCTTTTTGCATTTTCTATCTGAAATACCTTACTTGACATTTTCAACCATTTTTTATCTTATTTCTATCTTCTAGTTTTTTTCTAAGGTTTGTATATTTACCCTTAGTTGCTTATTTTCCTCCTAGTTTTTTTTTTTTTTTTTTGTGGGTTTAAAATTCTTGTCTTCCTACATTTTTTTTTCTACACCTTCTTTTTCTTTTTTTTAACTTTCTATACTTCTGTCTTTAAAGTTTTTCACTTTAAATTTTTAATCTTCTTTATCTAAATATCTTTTATCCTATTATCTTCCCATTTTTCTAAAGTAATGCCTTTAAGATTAAGCTGCTTTCCTCCATCATGAAGGCATTTTAACCACCTTCAATTTAACCTTTTAAAGCCTTTTAATTATCATCTATACTGTACTTTTAAATGTACTTTTTCACCACCTACAGCTTCACTCTTTTAAACGAGGCTTAGATTTTGTTTAAATCGCTTCAATGTTAGTTTACATGGCTGCCTTTCAACCAAAGGCTTTTTTTTTTAACTCCATTGAGAAGCTTTGTCTCAATCTGCCATGTACAAATATCTTTTTCTTCTTTATTCCTTTCTCAAGCTTTTAAATTAAGTCTAGTTTCCTCAAAATCTTTTTAAATGGCATTTTACAACTTTTTACTTTACCACACAGAGATTATCTCATCTAGAAACATTTTTTTCCTTTAACCTTTTATATTAAAATATATTTCCACATCTTGAATCTTTTTCTATCTCTTTTTTAACCATTAACCCTTTTTATAAATTCACATTTTGAAACAACTCTTATAAAATTTCTGATTTAGACAAATTACTCCACTTTAATAAGATGAAAGACTTTCATGTTTTTTATGATACTATAATACTATAATTGAAACCCAACTGAAAATTTTTCTACTTTGTATATAAATTACACATGATAGAATCTTAACTCTTAGTAACCTTGTTTTAGCAAAGACACAGACACAAAGCAATATTAAACTTTTTCCATTCACCAATTTATGAAAACACACATAATGTTTAAATATATTACCTTATGGAACTTAATAAGTAAAGAGTACTTGATTTCATATTTAGTGGTTGATATTTTAACACTTTAGCTTTGTAAATTAATCAGATGTCTGTAAAAACCAAGATCTTAGACAAATGTAGTAAACAGAATTAGCCATCTCTTTCTTGTTGAAGAAAAATCCTTCTATAGGATACCATGATGGTCCCATTGATATACTTAATAACTCGTCTTTAAAAAGCCATGGGCTACATTTTTGTATTGTATCAACATATGCCTTAACTGTTCTTGGTCTCACTGGGGTGCCTCTTTCCTCTAACAATTTCTCTTCCTCGGAGGCGAACAACTTCAAACCTTGAGTCAACCGTTTTCCCCAGTTTGCCTGAGAAATTTCTAGGGATAGGCAGCTTGAAACAAAAACAAGATAAATCAAAACAATAACACATTGTTTTTTGAATTGGTCACCCATTCTTTCGCTCTTCCTCAGGGGCAAGCAATTTCACTTACCTCCAAGCTTCAGAAGTTCCCCGTACAAGCCGCCAAATGCCACAGTCTGGCTGGGCACAAATGCCGCAGTCTGGCTGGGCACACAATCACGAGCCACCACACAGCTTGTAGATTCAAACAGCAACTCTTTATTCCCGAACTCACACCAGCCGTCTACAATCACGTTCTGGGGAAATCCACGTTCTCTGCCCAAATCCACCTCCACTGGGCTTCTATCTCCAAAATATACTGTCTGAATCCCGTGAGAACTTAAGGGGAACTCAGGCAGCAGGATACGCCCTATTCCCAGCAGGAATAATCTTAAACCTTAAACCTGGAACCTAAACTGGGAACACCCTAAACACGATTATCTTAAAACCAGGAACACCCTAATCTGCCTTGGTCCTTGAGCAAGGTCACGTACATTCAATGTCACTGCAACATGGGGTACACTGGCAAGGAAATTATCTCCCAGCAGTTTAGGGCCTCCTGTCAGCATTCCTCTGCTTGGTTTATGAACATTTGGGTCCATTAATTCCTTGCTGCAGGTGCTAGGCTGATAGCTGGAGGTTTAGCAGCCACAATGGTCTTTAAATTGGACTATCACTTTCTTAACATGGGAGAAATAAAATGACTCCAGACATTGCCAAATGTCCCCAAGGGTGGAAGTTTCCTTCATTATGAGTTCTAGAATGACATGCGTATGATGAATGGGAATGGGAAAGAGTCATTGGAAGGGGACAGGGAACCCAAATGAGCTTGAGTGGAGAAGATATGGCATCAGAAGTTCAGAAAATTTACCCAGCCATGATGGAGCTCATGTACCCCAGGTACTCAGAAGGCTAAGGCAGGAGGACAAATAGTTCAAAGCCAGTCCCGGGTTTCTTAGGGAGAACCTGCCTCAAACTAAGACATAAACAGGGCTGGGTTGGAGGTCAGGGTTATCACATCTTGTGTTCCATCCCTGATACTGATAAGACAAGTTTATAACATTCATATAAATGTCACTATGTGGGAAATGTCAGAAAATTTTAATCAGAAAATATTGTTTAGTGGTCTATTCTGACAGTGGAAATTCAGACAAGCCTGACACCTACTGCTGTGCCAGAGACAAGGCCAGTAAGGGGACATTCAGCACACAGGAAACTCAGGGTCACATAGGAGCAGGTGTAGGGGTGGGGAGAGGGCTGGTTTCCTAGATATGGATTTCTCTCCATGAACTAGCTTCCCAGGGAGCCACCTGGACTATCTTTGGTCCCTCTGAAAATATGAATCCTGGTTTTTGTGATATATTTTGTTTATTTTTAATATTAGTACATCATAGTTATCCTTATTATTGACATTCCATTAACTTAGTCATATACATTAATTGAATATAAAAGCTCCATTTCTGCCCCAGTAGCTCCTCTTTCCTTCCTCCCCATATCCTTTACTCCACTGATTATCTTTCTGAGTTTTTATAGTTTTCTTTGAGTTAACTTTGTATGTACACATTTATATATGAGAACCTTACTGTGGTACATTTCTACATGTGCAGTATTCACATGTGTGCAGAATTGGCCATTCACATCTGCTCAGTTCTCTCCCTGTCCTCCCTTTTCCTGTCTCTCCTTCCTCACCCTTGGTCACCTTTGACTTCTCCACTGATGTCTTCTGTTATCTTGGGATTCCACCTGTCTTTATTTTCCTTATTTGTTCTGGCTTCCACGTATGATATAAAACACTCATCTATAACCCTCTGAGCCTTTCTTATTTTACTTGCCATTATGTCATCCAGTTCTGTCTATTCACCATAATTTCATTCTTCCTAATGCTTGAGTAGAGCTGCATTGTTGGTATGTGATTCACATTTCAATTATTCATCCATTATTGATGAGCATGATGGCTGGTTGCATAACCTTTCTCTTGGGTAAGATAATACATGAACCTAGCTGAAATGAGTCAGGCAGAGAAAAACCATCACCATCACCACACCATCACTCATGTGGGGAAGTTACTGCATCAATATCCTGGGAAGAGAGAGGACCATGGTCCCTGGAGATGGGAAGGTGCAGGGAGTGTGAGGGTAAGAATGAGGGTTGAGGACCATATGCAAAGGGGGGCCTTGTCCTGGGGCTCTGCAGCTCACAGGGCACCTGTGGCCCACAACCAGGCTGTTCTTCACAGTGACTGGTGCAGAGCAGCTGATGGGTTCCCACCACCATGGAGGGACAGGTGATGGACAGCTGGGTGTGCACAGCCTGAGATCCATTGTGGTGCCTGGTACCCATGTGTCAGGTGCTGTCCTCTGCCTCAACAGAACTACATTTCAGTTTAACTATGAAAATAAAGCTGGAATGGCCAGCTGTGTGTCTGATGGAGAGAGATACTTACATTCTTAGCAATATTGGTAATCAAACACCATCACTTGTAAAATAAAACAAAATACAACACATTAATGTTTATTCAGGTTTTTTCAAAATATATTGAACTGTCAATCCCTGAATCTAATTTCCATAATTAAATCTAAACATTTTAACCAGAAAACCAGTCTCAAGCAATCAAATACAGACTATCTGCAAGTAAGTGGCATCATGATTAGGGAAAGAGACTCCAGCACTGACCTGGACTAAGGATGGAGCTGAGTGAGGCCCCCAGAGCAAGTCCTGAGGGTTCAGTGAGGCAAAAGAGACAGAATCTAAACCACCGAGAAAAATAAAACATTGGAGTATTCTCTCTTTATTTAGATACAACATCCATTTTGTTCACTAAATCACAACATATTGTACAGTATTAAATTATTATTCAAGTATTTCTCAGGCCAGCAGAGACACACAACAAAGGAACATCATTGAATTTGTAATTTATATGAAGAGACCTTAAATAATAAATAGAAACAGTACCATATAGAAAAATTTCAGGTAGAAAATATAGGCAGGAAGCAATATCTGTATAACAAAATTTTGCTTATATATTTGTGAATATGTCAAAATAAACCACACAATTTTGCACAATTATACAGAACAATTAAAATATTCAAATGAAGAAAACTTGGAAGTTTTCTTGATAGAAATAGAAGAGGCAACATTTGTTATAAAACATAATAGTTTACCTTGCAAACTTACAAATTTATTATATAATCAATGCTATAGCTCTAAACACAAATTTTGAAAATACACAGATGATTTATTTTCTGAAATGAACTAAGAGTACCTTATGGAAATCTTGATATAAACATTGCCAATACTCATCATCACCCAGACTGGAGCTAGACTCTCAGCAACAGGGTGGGCACTGACATGAGCAGGAACAGAGCCCAGGGTGTCCCTATCTGTGATCCTTCAATTCAGCCACAGTGGCTGGAAACCCAGGCAGGCTCCAAGCTGCCTCTCCCCAGTGTCCAGGTGTCCTGGAGCTTCTCAGCATTGGAGTCACATCCCAGGAGTGCTCTACAAATGGCACTTGTTCATTCATCATCTACCCTATGAAAGACTCATTTTTTGATCATGAAACTAGAGTTAAGAGCAGACCTGTTGGACATCAAGCTTCACCTGCGTGCACACTGGACAGAGTTCCTGTCCCAAAGCCTCAGTCTGTCCCACCACATGTCTCTGCTGGCATAAGGCCATGCTGCACATGGTAGGGTCTCCTGTCTGTTGCCTTCCAAGCTGGCCCTGCTAATGGTAGACCTAAAGTGCTGGGGCCTTAGAGGTCTTGCCCAGGCTTTACTAAACATCACCCTAGTGGGATGCTGTGTAGGGGGCACACTTCAGACAAAGCTCAGCCTGAGATGGGGCTATTCAGTTCATCTTCTGGAATGCAAGTGGAGGAAGACCACCTTCACACTCTGGCACCCTGTGTGCCTGCAGAGTTAGCCCCATGGGTGCTGCCAAGTTAGCTGCTGAGTGACTATCCAGCACCCAGATCAGAGTTGGCACAGACCAACAGTTTACCCATTTCCAGGGCTGTGTCTACATCTTTAGATGTTTAATAGGACCACCTTGGTTCACAATACTGAGTTCAGTCTCTGCAGCTCTGAGCAGCTCCTGACGCTGATGATTTATAATTAGAGGACTGTGCTGCAGCAGATTCTGGAGACTAGGATTCAAACATCAAGGTGGTGCTCCTGACCAGAGCCTTCCTGAGGCTGCACCACTGCATGGCAGGAGGCAGGAGGCAGGAGGCAAAGAGATGCAGACAGGGCTGGAACCCCTGAGTGGTGCTGGGGTCACCCTGGGGGCTCAGGATGCTGGGAACTCACTCTACCAGCCCTCAGGGAATCTAGGAGGCCTGGCCCAGGGTGTCAGTTGTTTTTTCCATTTTGGTATATCATGAACATGCTGAGGGAGAAAAGGTAGCTGTTTTGGGATGGATCTTTGAAGAGAATCCCAAGACGTTTTTTTTTAGTCACCTAGACCCTGTTTGACCCAGGTCTACAATGCACAGGAGGAAGAGATAATGCCTAGATCACACATGATAGATGATAGATAGATAGAGAATGACTGATGATAGAATATATGTAGATAGATTATTGGTGCTTGTTGTTCAATAGATGATGGATGGAGAGAGAGAGAGATAGAGAGAGAGAGAGAGATAGAGAGAGAGAGAGATAGAGAGAGAGAGAGAGAAAGAGAAATACCAAAAACTAAATAGATAGTGAAATAAAGTATATTAATCCAGACCCTGAACACAGCACCAGGTCCATGGATGCTGGCTGGTCCTTCATCCATGCTTTCACAAAAGGGGTCTACATGTGGGCCTCTGTGGACTCAGCTCATGACAACTAAAAGTGAGGATGGAGGCTAAATTTCTCCCTGCCTACACTTGTGCCCTGTGCCCACCACAGATGGCAGCAGCATGTGTACCTGAGGGCTCTGTGCCAACTGGATGCTCTTGAGCTGAAGGAGGCCCTCACAGGGAGGCACAGCCTTCCCCCTGCAGGGAGCCTCTGATGCCCTCTGCTGGACGCCTCCCTAGAGAGCAGGTGGCAGCAGAGGGGAGAAGACATACAGCACATTTCCAATGCAGGATGGTTCTGAGGACCTCACCAGGTGTTTGCACCTGGGGGCTGGAGGAGGGTCAGGGCAGCATTCATGTCCAGGAAAAGACCAAAACCCCAAATATTCAGTCACTCTTGCCACACATGAACTGTAGGACACAGTGAACCACCATTCATGCTTCTCTGTGTGATTTTGCTTTTGCACAATGAAGTTAACAGTGATACTTCCATTGCATGTTTTTATGTTCATATTAAATAAATTAAAATAACAGATCAAAATAAAAAATTCTACCTTCTTGAATGTTATTCTGTCCACCATGCTTTCCATGAAACTCCCATATGCTCTCAGAGATGCTCTACCTGGGCCTCCACCCAGGGCTGCTATATAGCAGAAGCCCATGCAAATAGGGCCTCCCTCTGCTCATGAAAACCAGCCCACCTGACCCTGCAGCTCTGCAGAAGAGTCTAGCCCTGGACTCCCTGCTTATCCCATTCAGTGATCAGAGCTAAACATAGCCTGCTGACCATGGAGTTTTCCTTGTGGTTTAGCTGGGTTTTTCCTTGTGGCTTTTAAAAAAGGTAATTAATGAAGAACAATAGATCCTGAGTGTGTGAGTGGACAAGAGTGAGAGAAAGAGTGAATAGTGACAGTGTCCTGACCAGGCTGCCTCTGTGTTTGCACGTGTCCAGTGTGAGGTGCATCTGGTGGAGTCTGGGGTAGGCCTGGTGCCGCCTGGGAGTTCCCTGCGACTCTCCTGTGCAGCCTCTGGATTCACACTCAGTGATCACTACATGAACTGGGTCCACCAGGCTCCAGGGAAGGGGCTGGAGTGGTTTGCTCTTACATGAAACAAAGCTAATAGTGATATCATGGAACAAAATGAATGTGTAAAAAAAAATTACCATCTCCAGAGATACCAGGAAGAACATGCTGTACCTGCAAATGAGCAGTCTGAGATCTGAGGACACAGCCACCTATTACTGTGCCAGAGACACAGTGGGGGACCCCACTGTGAGCCCAGACACCAACCTCCTTGCAGAGCACCCATGGCCAGCAGGGGGCGCTCAGCACACAGGGACCTAAGGCTCAGCTCAAGAGCATGTGCAAATAGAGATTGATGGCTGGATTCTTGCATCTGGTTTTCCTCAGCTTGAACGAGGTTCCCTAGGTAGCTCTGGAACTTTGGTCTCTACTAATGTTATGTCTCTAAAGAAAACAATTCTGGTTTTCAATCCATATTTCCCTTTTGATTAATGCATCATAAATAAAATATTTTATTATTTTGATTCGACATGAAATCATGAAAAATAATTTACTCCACTTCAGTCCCCTGTCATTTCCCTTCTCCTCCCCTCCCCTTTACCCCTCCATCCTTACTCTTTTCCCCTTTCTGTTATCAACAGACTTTATTAAAAAAATAATTTTGTTTGTTAGTGCTTCTTAGAGTACATAAAAGGGAAATTCACTGTGGTATCCTCATAGGGGTACACAGGATATTTTGTCCAATTTCCTTCAACAGCTCCTCCCATTTCTGTTCCTCATACTTCACCCTTAATCCCCTTACTCTTGTCCCTCATCTCTTTCTATTTCCATGGGATTCCTCCCAGCACTTTTTCTCTTTTTTGGTCTGGAATTTGCATTCGAGAGTAAACAGTTGACATTTCACCTTCTGAATCTGCCTTTTAAACTTAGCGGTGCATTCTCCAGTTATATCCATTGATCAGTAAATACCATAATTTCCATCTCCCTTTTTGCTGAGTAAAACACTGTTCTGTATATACACCACCTTCTCTTTATCCATTCATCTGTTGTTGGGAATACATTAAGATCAGATAATATAGCTGTTGTCAGATCCACTGGTATAAACATTGATTTGGCTATACAGCTATGATATGCTGTATATTTATTTCTTTTGGATAAATACTGAGGAGTGGATAGCTGGGTCCTATTGTGGCTCTATTCATGTTCTTTCATAAAATGTCCATTCTGCTTTCTAGAATGGCAGCACTAATTGGAAGTCCCACCAACAATACATCTGTGATCTCTTTCTTGCATCTTTGCCAACATATGTTATTATTTGTGTTCTTGATGATTGCCTTCTAATTGGAGTGAGATGAATTCTCAATGTAGTTTTGACTTGCATTTCTTGATTGCTAGAAATATTATGTTTTCCTATATTTTTTTGGCCACATGTGTTTATTTTATTTTAGTTTTTTGAGAAGTGTCTGTTGAGTTTTTTACGATTCATTTATTTGGTTATTTGGGTCTTATCATTAAGTGTGTTGGGTTCTTTATATATTCTGGATATTAATGCCCTACTTGGGGAGTAGGTGGCAAAGATCTCCCTTTTGAAGCTCTGTCCTCACATTCCTGCCTGCTTCCATTGCTGTACAGAAGCTTTAAATTTGATACTGTCTTATTTGTTGATTCTTGGTTTTGTCTCTTGCACTTTAGTAACCTGGTTAAGGAAATCAGTGCCTGTGCCAGTACATAGGAGGGTTGATGCAATATTTGTTTCTAGCACTTGCAATGTTTCTGGTCTAATTCTTAGATTTCTGATTCTGAGTTGAAGTTTTGTAAAGTAAGAGACAGTGACCTATTACATTCTTTTACATATTGATATTCAGTTTTCCCAATACCATCTGTTAAAAAGGCTGTCATTTCTCCAAAATTTTGGAAACTTTGTCAAGTACCAGATGACTGCACTTATGTGTTTTGTCTCTGTATCCTTTATTTTATTTCATTGGTCTTAATTTCTGCTTTGGCCCCAGCACCATGCCGGTTTTATTACTATAGCTCTGTCAAAAAAAATTGAGGTGAAATTCTGTCATATCTCCACCACTGCTCTTTCTGCTTGGGATTGATTTGCCAGACTTTGTACCTGAGAACAGGAGCCTGACTTCCCAGATCCTGCCTAAGATTCCAGGTGGCCCTGCACCTGAATTGTTCACAGTATGCTGAGAGGGGCAGAGGAGAGACCTGAGGGACATCCAGGGACTTGTCTTCCCAGGAGAGCAAGTGTAATGACATCTGTGGCAGTAGCTGATGAATGGGTGACTCTGAAGTCCCTTCATTACTGCAGTGTTGAGCTCTGGCCCAGGAAATATCCATCACCATTCCCAACCCAGCCAAAAGCTCTCTGCTGTGGAAGCCCTCACTAGGGCAATCAGGACAGTCTAGGAGACTGCAGACCAGAGGGCCATTAGAATCAGATTGATTAGTAAATGTTGCCCATTTACTAATCAATATCCCCTTGGCCTTGTTGTTATAGTCTCCCTCCTAATCAATCCTCCTGAACCAATTTGCTGTTGCTATTTGTACAACTGCCAGGGAAGTGAACAGGACCTACCTGCTTCCACACTCAAGTGGGAGGACAGATGTAGGACACACATGGTTCCTTCCACATCAATATGTCAGGAAGACAGGAAGGTAACAGGTTCCCCAGGCCAGAGACAGCAGGGACTCTTATTACTTCTTCATGTTGCAAAGGGTTTGCCTCCTTTATGGGTCATCCTGGACACTTGGAAGTGGCCGCAGGCTCTCAGCTGTGACCCTTGACTAATGGATGCAGGAGCAGTAGTGCTAGCCTCTTTGGCTGTGGCAGAGTCCTCTTAAAATTTCTTCTATAATGTGTATAATTGTTCCTGGCTGAGGACAAGGTTGTCCTCAACAGGGAGCAGGTCCTGGCCTCCCTTGAACCAGGGCTGGGAACCTCTGAGCCCCTTGCTGGCTGAACGGGGGAAACCATGCCCTGGGCAGTCCTGGGTCAGGAGCCCAGAGCTCTCTCCCACAGGCCCTGCCCTGGAGGGTCTTTCAGATCTTCATCTCTGCCTCTGAGCTGGGGAAGCTGGGCCTTGTTGATTCCTGGGATCCTGAAACAACCCTCCATCCTCTGGGTGCAAAGCCCTGGGCTGCTCTCAGTGGAGCTGCTGGCCTCCCCCTCCTGGCCACAGCTCCTGGGCATCACCACAAGTGTGCTGCTCTCCTGGCCAAAGTGCAAAGCCCCAGCTCTGCCTGCACTGCCCCTCTCTGCCCCTCCCTGTCCTGCACATGACCTGACATCAGTCAGGGGGCCACATGCCAGGGCCTCACCTGTGCCCTTGAGATTGTCCAGCCCACAGTCTGCTCCAGCCTGAGTGAGCCCAGCTCCCCCCAAGTGCCACATCATGCACAAAATGGTACAAGTTCTTTGCTGTGGTGTAGCAGAGGTGGTCTCCAGGCCAGTGTCCAGGAGGATTTCCATATCTACCTGCAACCTCACTAGCCTCATTGCAGGTGACCTCAGAATCAGTATTCTTACATTTGTTGCCCATTTACTAATTGAGTTATTTATTTTGGGGTGTTAAGGTTTTTTCTCCTCTTTCAGTGTTTCTGGATGCTAATCCTATGTTGGGGGACAAACTGGCAAATGTATTTTCACATTCTGTAGGTTCTGTCTTCATACCCTTAATTGGTTTCAGTGCTGTGCAAAGAGGCTTTCTATGTTGATATACACTTATTGATTCTTGGTTTTATTTCTTTTATATTTGGAAACCTGTTTAGAAATTTAATTTTGGGCAAATGGGCTTATCTATGGAGCCGACAGTTTATTCTAACAATTGCAGATATTCTGGTCTAATTCTACCTCTTTCATTCACTTTGCTCCAAATAATTGCAGGGTGAAAGACAGCATCTACTTTACTGTTATTGAAACCAAGTCTAAGTAAAAACATCATAGGAACCATCTGTAACAATGTTCAGGTGCTCATGGGCAGGTGACTGTGTTTTCAGGAGGATCTCAAAATAGTTGTTCTATACAGAGAGACTATTCCCCCAAATCCTACAGTTCAAGGACAAAAAACTGAGGTATGAATCACAGATGATGATGATGATATTGAAAGGTAGATAGATAGAGACACAGAGAGACACCACGTAGAGACATAGATTGCAGATAAATAAATTTATACACAGATAACAATTATATAAGATAGTTTATATATATAGATAGATAACCATGTAATAGATCATAAGTGACAGAAATATAATAAGATGATTATAGAGAATATAAATATAATCGATGATAGATAATGAAACAGAGAAAGATTAAAAGATAGATGATAAATAGATACAGAGAGCAACAATTGGTCTCATGTCCTTAATTGTACAGGAACACTGACACAATTTAAAAGCCTTCCTAACTGTGGCCACTTGGCATTGTAGTCAGTCTCCATCAGCACATTTGCTGGACTAGAGGAGGAAATTCAGGGCATAAAGAATGGGAACCATTGAGAGGACTGAATTCTCCCAGGGCTGCAGCCTTTATCACTCACCACAAGCCCACGGCCAGGGCCTCTCCTGCTCCATCTCACTCTCAGGTACACATTTCCCAACCATGGCCAAATCACAAGGGGTCACAGGGGCAGCCTGCACTGTCTGCACTAGAAGGGGCTGTGTTTCTGTCACTGTCTCCAACATGGAAAGACCACCATGGCCACCACCTGTGATAATAGCCAGGTGACCAAGGGCCAGGTCTACAGTGCTATGGATGAGGGCCACTCCACAGGCCACAAGAGCTTAGACTGTCTAGTCTTTCTGTCAGAGAGACCAAAGAATAAGTGGAGCATGATGATTCCCCAGTGTGACATACAGCTGATGAGGTCTGGGGGAGGCCTGGTGCAGCCTCTGAGGCCCCTGTGACTCTCTTGGGCAGCCTCTGGGTTCACCTTCAGTAGCTACTGGATGAGTTGGGTCAACCAGGCTCCAGGGAAGGGGCTGGAATAGATCTTATACATTAGCAATAGTAGAGGGATCATCAACTATGCACCTGGTAAAGGACCGATTCATCATCTCAAGACAACTCTGAGAACAGGTTCTACCTCTAAATGAGCCAGCTGAGAGCCAAGGGCACAGCCATCTATTACTGTGCTAGACACACATTGAGGGGACTTCAGTGTGAGCCAAGACACAAACCTCCCTGCAGGGTACCTAGGGCCAGCAGGGGGCGCTAAGCACACAGGGGATCACTACCAGGACAGGAGCAGGTGCAGATGAGGTTTGGAGGTTGATTTCCTGCATCTGGGCCTCTCCATGTATCAGCTTCCCAGGGGAGATTTGTGGGTTTGCCTATACTAATTCTGGACATCTCTTAAGATAATTATTCTGTTTTTCTTATGTATTTCCCCTTTTAAAAAAGTGTATCATTATTGTACTTATTTGGTATTTCAGCCAGCTGTTTTGACCTTGCCATTAAAGGATATAACCAAAATAATTTTAGGTAAATAAAGTTTATTTGAGGGCTCTCTGTTTCAGAGGTCTTGATCTATAGAAGGCTGACTCCATTCCTTGGGACTCAAGCTGAGGCAGAAAATCATGCAGACGAGTGTGGCAAAAAGAAGCAGCTCACATGGGGATCAGAAGCAGAGAGAGGTCTCCACTTGCCAGATACAAATATATACCCCAAACCACACCTCAGTGAACAACTGTCTCCAGCCACACACCACCTTCCTCCAGTTACCACCCAGTTAATCCCATCAGGGATTGATTCACTAATTAGGTTAAAGCTATAACCCAATAATTTCTCCTCCAAACCTTCTTGTATTGTCTCACACATGAGTTTTTTTGGGGACACTTCACATTCAAACAATAACATTGGGATTCATTTTGACATGATTATATAATTCATTGAATATAAACGCTTTTTTCTGCCCTAGTGACTCCTCTTTCCTTCTCCTGAGGAAAATAAGCAACTAAGGGTAAAAATACAAACCTAAGGGAAAAAAAAAATAGAAGATAGAAATAAGATAGAAAATGGTTGAAAATGTGAAGTAAGGTATTTCAGATAGAAAATGCAAAAAGCTAAGACAACTATTAGATACAGACATATACTTATTAAAACAAAAAGAGGAAATTGGAAAGGGGTATATATCCCCCAAAGATAAACTTAAAATAACGCTTTTTACTCTAAACTTTAAATTTGGATTCATAAGGACTTAGTGCTGCGGAAAGACATATGTATCCAAAAAATGTAGATAAGCCTAAAGTACTTTGGAAAGATATTCTAACAGGACAATGGAAAGGTCCTGACCCAGTGATTGTCTGGAGTCGGGGGTCTGTTTGTGTTTTTCCACAGGGAGAACAGCAGCCCATTTGGATTCCAGAGAGATTAACTAAAACAATTTCTACAGATGGAAAAGAAGATGATTTGACTCAAATCCATAACAGCTGATATCCAGAACTCCAGCTTGGCCATTCTTACATCTGTGACAGTGATTAACCAGGATGCTTTTTTCAATAGCTATTTTATTATTGCATTTTTCCACATCATAAGGTTCTATTTTTATTTTTTGAGCTCATACAAACCTAGGTTAATGTTTTTCTGATCAGTTTTATTTTTTGACTGTGGAGTTTTTAAACATTGCAATGGAGATTTCATCCAGGTAAAGCTACAAGGCCTTTATTATTTTCTTATGTGTTGTACGTTTGTGTACACTCTTGTGTTTTGTGTTGTATGTCTGTATGTGCGTATATCCATATTTCTTATATGAGGAGCGTTCATGAAAAAATGGATCCGAATTATTATTATTATTATTTTTATTCACGTGATTTAAATGGTTTAATTTAAATTAGGTAAACAGCTGTTAAAGATTGTTTTTAAAGGTGGTTAACAGATCTGTTTGTTTACTAATTTAAATTAGGTAAAAAGCTGTTAAGGATTGTTTTTAAAGTAGGTTAACAGATCTGTTTGTTTACTTTCACCTTTCCTTTTCATTATATTTAATAATTCTTTCCAGGATAATGTCTCTTTAGCATCATTGCCAGAATTCCTATCTTCATCCCAGTGCCGGTGAAGACAAAGATAAAACCAAACTGCAGCTTCTAGGATAGCTATCACAGTAAACTGTATAAACTGATGCATCAATGAATATAACTCAACAAGTGATGCTCAATCAAGGAGTCAACTTACTTTGGGAGGAAACGGATTTTGGGAGGAAATGGACATATTGATAGATTCCTCCGCTTTGAACTGCTTGCAGAACTTGCCTGGACTATGCAACGATTGTTTGGTGCAGCGAATTGTGGTAATGCTGGCATATCTTTGCTGATGGTGTCACTAGTGATGCAATTTTTATTTCCTTGCCAGCTCACCCCATGTTAATTGTGGTTGTGCTGACATATCTTTGCTGATGGTGTCACCAGTGATGCAATTTTTCCCAAGGAGCCGTCAATTGGCTTGGTCTTGTGGCACTTCTGTATTCTCCTCCCTTCTGCTACTGATGGTCTAAAATTTGGGGGCCAATGGCTGTATGCTGGACCGGTAGTCAGTGACGGGTATGATCCAATTGCAGTGGTATCAACCTAAGACAGGAGGCTGACGCCTAAAGGTCAGTTTTCCGATGACGGGTAAGAACCATATGTTGAATTGGACAACCTACCAGGCACGGTCCTTAAGCCACATTAACCTCACTCCCCCACTGGCACCAAGGCCAAATTTGGGGGCCAACAGAGGTGAGGCAAAGAACCTCAGCCCCCCTGGTGCATAGACCTATCCACAAGTATGGCTGTATGCTGGACCGGTAGTCAGTGATGGGTATGATTCAATTGCAGTGGTATCAACTTAAGACAGGAGGCTGACGCCTAAAGGTCAGTTTTCCGATGACGGGTAAGAACCATATGTTGAATTGGACAACCTACCAGGCACGGTCCTTAAGCCACATTGCTTGTTGTTTAATTAATCAGAAGGGGGGAGATGCTGGGAGCCATTAGCCAAGTAGGTATGACAATTTCCTTGCCAGCGTACCCCATGTTGCAGTGATATTGAATGTAGGTGACCTTGCTCAAGGACCAAGGCGGATTAGGGCGTTCCCGGTTTAGGTTCCAGGTTTAAGGTTTAAGATTATTCCTGCTGGGAATAGGGTGTATCCTGCTGCCTGAGTTCCTCTTGAGTTCTCACGGGATTCAGACAGTATATTTTGGAGATAGAAGCCCAGTGGAGGTGGATTTGGGCAGAGAACGTGGATTTCCCCAGAACGTGATTGTAGACGGCTGGTGTGAGTTCGGGAATAGAGTTGCTGTTTGAATCTACAAGCTGTGTGGTGGCTCGTGATTGTGTGCCCAGCCAGACTGCGGCATTAATGCCCAGCCAGACTGTGGCACTGGTGCCTGGGTGGACAGCTCAGGACGCGTCCTCTCCTGCACACATCTGTGGATGCACTCGACAGGTGGACAGGCCACATCAGAGAGTCGAGGGAGGGGAGTGTGCACAGAGCAGGCAGCTCTGTCCTCCTGAGGCCCCTGACTCTCCTCTCTGCTGTGTCATTCCAGGGCTTGTTCTGACCCCAACTCTCAGCAAGGTGAGCACCTGAGCTGTGCTTGAGAAACCTTAGTACTCACTGGTCCAGGAAGTGATGGACAAGGTTCTCAGCTCTGCCACCTGGTTCCATCATTGGGAGGAGCAATCTCGACCTCCACCCCATGCTGAAGGCACCACTCTTCACCACAGCAGAATGCAGCACCCACCTGTGCCCTCAGCAGGAGCAGGGGAACCTGAGTATTCATGGAATACTACTCAGACAGGAATAGTGGTGGGCTCTCATTTGGGCCAACACAGGTGTCCCCGAGGACACTGCACTCATTGATATAAGCCAGGCACAGAAAGACAGGAACAACTGCCTCACTTACAGCTCTGATCTAAAGTTTCCCAGAGGTGCACAGAGGAGAAGGAGGCTAGCAGGGCCAGGGGCAGTGGCCTGGGTGAGGCTGGTCAGAGTGGGGCTCACTTCTGATAAGCAGGAGGAGAACCTCAAACACAGCTGCTCAGCAGGAGGCTCTGGTGAGTCACCACCTACTGTGCACCTGCAGCAGTTCTGAGAGAGCAGGCTTTGATTTCTCACCATGGAATGGTGGAAGTCAGAGCTGCAGCACCTGCTAATACCTGGATCAGCCTTTCCACCACGGGTGCCCATCTGGAACCTTCATCCTAGGTAAAGGGTCTCCAGGGGCCCTGCTCTGCCCTCTGTGGGCTTTATTAGAATTACATTTAAATAGTGATGGCAGCAGACACTGAGACCCAGAGATTTAGTGCCCTCCTTGTTTGCACTGTTCTCTTTGGAGCATGGTGAATGCGTTAACTCAGAGAACACGGCCATGACTTCAGGTCAGAAGATTGAGCTTCATAAGATTGTGGAGTTAATAGTTGACAGAAGGAGGCACATGAGGTCCATTAGCATGATGGGCTTCTCCCACCTGTCAAGTGGAGCACTGAAGTGTCCCTGCTGCTGTGGAGACAGTGTGGGCACAGAGGGCCTGGGCTAAGGAGCTGTCCAGGCCACCCCTCCACAGGGCTCTGACATGCCCCTTAAGGTCATGACTCACAGTGTCCTAGTAATACAACCAGGAAGCACTGAGGTGGTGCCTGGGTTGTGGGGTGCTGTGGGAACTGATAAGGGGAAGGACACAGCACCTCGGGGCCCTGGCTCAGTCTCTGCACTGAGCACATGAGGTCTGGTTTCCCTTGATGGACCCTGACTTCACAGGGAGCCAGCAGAGGGCAGCACCTGGGGCTCAGGAGAGGACAGGCCCCAGGAGAGTGCCCACCTGCAGGAGGACCCTCCTCAGGCAGCACACTGAGCTCTGCCCAGGAACAGGCTGGGCACCAGGAGCATGGCTCATGCTGCTCAGGAAAGGACCCCACAGGTACCATGGAGATGTGCAGAGATAAGACAAGGACTGGGCACTGTGGCTGGTCAGACGTTCCCTTACTCCAAAGAGCGGGGTCTTCTCATAAGCCCACTGCTGTGAGGGACCCTCGGTTTTGTTGGCAGCATTTTGACTGCTCAGCTGTGCACCCCGTCTTCCCTGGGGCAGGAGTGTCCCCAACATTCCCTCCACCCCCCCTCCTGAGGATGATGGAGAATGGGCACTGCTCCTGGGACCAGAGCAGGGCTGGCCCCTGGGTCTGCAGACACATTTCCCAGTGAGACATGTGGGGAGGATGGGGCTGGGAAATGATAGGCAGGTGGTGTCACTGCTGAGGGTCCAGACAGCAGCGTCCTGGGCCTGGGCTGCTCTACATTGCCACCTCCGTCCAGCACAGGCAGCTGAACTGAAGTCACTGTGTGAATTTGGGGAGACACAAAGTACCACACAGACACAGAATACCTTTCATAAGCTTCATGATGGCTTTCTCCATCTCCCAGCCTCAGGCTCCCCAAAGGGGGACACGAGAAGGTCAGAGAGGCTGACAGGAGAGAGGGGGCACATTCAGAAGTGGGCTTTTATTTTGGGTGATGCTGTGTCTTACAATTTTCTATATGAAAAAGGCAGAAGGGTAGGATTACAAAGGAACAGGTGAGTGTGACTCAACCCCAGCAGGTGACACCTACTCTTGGAGCCACACCCTGTTATCCCAGCTGGGGGAGCACCCAAGTTACTGGACCTGGCACTACCCTGCCCGACTGAATGCAATAACTGTTCAGAACCTGGAGCATCAGGACTTAAGTATGTTCATCAAGGGTGGCTTCCCTCACTTATGGCCCTCCTCAACTGGGACCTACACTGAGCTGATCCCTTGGAATCCAGGGAAGCCTCTGCAGATGAATAGGGAGCTGGACATAGAGAGGAAGTCACATGTCAGTGCACAGCTCCTCTGAGGACAGCCACATAGACAGTCTGTCTCCTCTTCTTCCCAAATGCTCTCCATCTCATGTTTCATCCAGTCTCCCTGCTGGTGCTGATGTGTCCTGGATTACAGGACATTTAGAAGATGAGGAAGGCTGTACCTATGTCACACAACCAACATGACAGTGTCACAAGATCTCCAGGAACAGAAGGACCATGTCACAGTAGCAGACAGTGGAAGAAAAAGCAGTGTGCTGGACTCAGAACTGAGCACTCAGCACCCAGAGCCTGAATGAGTGTGGTGAGTGAGACTGGGCACCAGGAAGGGAGCAGGGTCCTGAGGAAGGGGCTGGGCTCAGGAGGGTGGGCTCCCCCTCTGACAGCCTTCCAGCTCCCCTGAAACCACCTGCTCTCCTCTCACAGGTAAAGCTCCACCTGGGTTCAAGACAGGGACACATCTCAGGAGCACAGAGGACCTGGGCAGCCTGACCCCAGCCTCTCCAGATATCAGAGGAGCCTCACCCACATGCAAATTCCTCCTCCTGCTCTGGGTTCAAAGGCCCTCTGGGCTGTGGGAGCTCCCAGCTCTCTGCTCAGACAGGGCTGAGGTCTCTGGGAAGGCAGGTGTGGTCTAGAAGATGAGGCTGCTGGGTCTTGTCCTGTGCCTGGTCACAGCTCTCCAAGGTGAGTGTCCCCAGTGTCAGACCTGAGTCCATGGGGAGGTTGTGACTTCAGGTGACTGACAGAGTGTGACTGTTTGTCCCCAGGTGTCCTGTGCCAGGTGCAGCTACAGGAGTCAGGACCTGGCCTGGTGAAGCCCTCACAGACCCTGTCCCTCACCTGTGCTGTCTCTGGATTCTCCATCACAACCAGTGGTTACTACTGGAACTGGATCCGTCAGTCCCCAGGGAAGGGTTTGGAGTACATAGGGTACATACATAGTGGTGGTAGCACTAACTACAACCCATCTCTCAAGAGCCGAGTGTCCATCTCCAGAGACACATCCAAGAACCAGTTCTCCCTGCAGCTGAGCTCCCTGACCACTGAGGACACAGCCACCTATTACTGTGCCAGAGACACAGTGAGGGGACCTCAGTGTGAGCCCAGACACAAACCTCCCTGCTGCTCACCCAGGGCCAGCAGGGTGCACTCAGCACACAGGAGTCAGGTCAGCCCAGAAGCAGCTGCAGATGTGACTTGGGGCAGGTTTCCTCCTTCTGGAGGCCTGTCTAAGTACCACCTTCCCAGGGATCTCTGTGGCCTTGTGGTCTCTACTTATCTCTGATGTGTCTGAAGATAATCATTCTGTTTTTGTCATGTTCTTTTTCTTTTGAAATAGTGCATCTTACATATATTTATTATAGGTTTTCACTTTGACATAGTCACATATATTCATTGTTCATAAAACGTCTGTTGCTCTCACAGCACCTCCTTTTAAATTTTCCTCCTTCTCCCCATTATTTAACTGATCTTTCTTCCACGACAATTTTCATTAAATTTACACTATAAGTGCGTGTGTGTATGTGTGTGTGTGTTTGTGTGTGTGTGTGTGTGTGTGTGAAACTCACAGTGGTTCACTCCCACAGGTGCAGGACTCCCACGTGGGCAGAATTGACCAATAATATCTGCTCAGCTCACTCCTGGTCCCTCCCTTCTCCTGTCCCTCCTCCCTCACCCTTAGTCACCTCCTGATCCCCACTGACCTCTTCTGTGCTCTTGGGGTTCCCCTTCCTTTATCTCCCTTATTTGTGGCAGCTCCCACAGAGGACAGCCAACACTCACCCTGACTCCCTGAGCCTCTCTCATTCCTCTTCCCTAATGTCCTCCAGCTCCGTCCACTCACCATCGTCTCACTCCTCCTATTGGCTGAGCAGAGCTGCAGTGTTGGTACATGACCCACATTTCCTTTATCCATCCACTAGTGATGGGCACCTGGGCTGGTTGCATAACCTGGTCTTGGGAATTGCACTGTATAAACCCTGCAGTGGCCGTGTCCCTGCACTGTGCTGACTTGGGTCTTTGGGGTAAATACCAAGCAGCAGGAGAGCTGGGTCCCACTGTGGCTTCCTCCCTGTTGTTCTGAGGGGTGTCCACCTGCTCTCCTCAGGGTGGTTCTCATCTGCTGTCCACCAACAAGGTGTGAGGGTCCTCTCCCCAGGTTTCCTCCAGCACCTGTTATTACTTGTGTTCTTGATCACTGCCATTCTGGTGAAGTGAGAAGGAACCTCATTGTCACTGTCATTGGAATTTCCCTAATTGTTAGAGATATGAGCTTTTATTCACATATTCATTGTTCATTTGTCTTTCTTCTATTGAGAAGTGTCTGGTTAATTATTTGTCGTCTAATAAGTGGATCATTTGTTGGGGAGTTGAAGGTTTTGGAGCTCTTTATATATTCTGGGTACTACCCCCTGCCTGAGAAGTGGGGCAGAGGGTTTACCCAATCTCTAGGCTCTCTCCCTGCACTTACTTGTCTCCTGTGCTGTGCAGAACCTTCTGCAGGCCCTGCCTTCCCACTGACATCCTTGATCTTTTTCTGGTTGGTTTATTTTTTCATGTTCTGACTCTGCATGTTCACATCATTCACCAACAGACATGTGTGACTTCATCCTTCCTGACTTGGATGACATTCTCCACCATTGTTACTAGCTAAACCCCTGGCTAGGTTCCAGCCCTTTGTGGAAGAGGAAGGCTGAGGGTCCTTCCTTGCCCAGAACAGGTCTCAGTGTAGAGCACTCAGGGTCTCCCACTGAAGTGGATTTGCTGTGTGTTTTTCACAAATGACCCTCACTGTGCTGTTCTTCCTCTGAGTAACTTGCTGGTTCCTTTCATCATGGAAAGTGCTGGATTTCGCCCAGTGGTATATTCTAGGTTAGTTGAGATGCTCTTGTGACATTGGCCTCTGCTGTGCTGAGGAGGGAACCACAGTGTGCTGCTCCTTTAGCTGTCCCTGCACCCCAGGCAGGTGGCCCCTGTCAAGGTGTGGCTCTCTCACTGTGCCCTGACCTTCAGCTCCAGCCTGCCAGGACTTCTCAGCAGAGTCCCAGCCCCTAGTTCATCATGGCTGTTGGACTGCAGTTGGCCTCACTGTGGTCATCTGGGTTTTGGACCAGCCTGTGTCTGGCCTCCTAAGGTGGTTTCCCATCTGTTCTCCTCTCATGTGTTGCAGGACCATCCCGAGGTCCCCTGCCCTGACTCTGCTCCTCCATTCATTGTTAGTCACCATCAGTCCATCCTGCTATGTCTCTGTGCCTGCTGTTTACTTCTCCCAGGTGCAGTCTTGGCAGACCTGCTAGGACCTGGCCATCCCCCTATCCTGTAGTTGGCTGTGGCATCATGGCTGTGGGCAGAGGGGCAGAAGGGAAGCCGTGGGCAGGGTGAGCTCTCTGGGGAAGGCAGGTGAGGACATGGACTGGACCTGAGTGCTGCTGGGCAGGCTGTCTGCATGGCCACCCTGACACACTCAGGCACGAGTGGGGGCTGGGCCTCAGGACTGTGTCCTCTGCAGCTCTCCTCTGACTGCAGCTGCCCAGGCAGGCCCTGTAGGGTGAGCTTCCCACATGGAGGGCATCTGTGGTCATGGGATGCCATGAGCTCACAGAACCACCAGCTGATGCTCAGTCACAGACCTGGAGATTGTGGTGTGGCAGGTGGACCTCAGCTCCCTGTGTTACATCAATGTTATGATTCTAAAAATACAAAGAAATTGCCAGTACCAGCTTTGAGATTCTAGGAGGTGTTTGGTGTCATAGGGAATCACCTGCCCTGGGAGTGGGGCATCAGAGAAATCTTGGAATAGATGAGGTGGTTTTCTTTTACTTGGGGAATGTCTGGGTTAAATCGTGGCTACGAAGCAGGCCATCTTCACAGGAGAAAGCTCATTTGCAACAAATAGTGGAACTTTTGAGTCTTCAATCATGATTTTGGGGAAAGGCAGTGAAGGCCTGCTCACAGGCAGCAGCAGCTCTTACTCTCTCACTGCTTCCCAGGACTCCCTGGGCCTCCCTGGCAGCAGCTCAGATGGGTAGGACGTGGGAAATGGAGTTTCCTAACAGCCTCCAAAACAGAGAAGGGAGGATGGGTTGGGAGGGGAGAAGTGCACACCTGGGGGCCATGACCACAGAACAAGAGACACCACCACACACTGGCTCCCCCTGAAGCTGGGCACCAGGCCTGGTCACTGCTCCACAGGCTCACACACCCTCACCAGGTCTGAAATACAGAGATAATTAGAAAGTGTTTTGAAAACTTACACTGCAACAAAATGGAGAGACCTTTTAAAATCCTGAACTGTAACTGGATTACAGATTTACATTTGAAGCACAAACCCACGTTTTTTAGGAGAAAAGAGAATGATCTTTGAATACCTCAGTCTGACAGTGAATTTTCACATATAGCTCTAGAACCCAACACCTAAAATTAAAGTCTAACAGACATGAACTGGAACCCTCCGAGATGAGAAGAACTTAAAGAATCCTGTTTTCCCCAGCCATCACTTAGGGCCCCAGGCAGGGCCTTTCCATGATTTCTCTGCTTCTGAAAGGAGCTCTGACTGATGCTCCTGGGCTGTTCCCATCATGATTTTCTCTGTGACTTTAGTCCCTTCCTAGGAACGTTTCTGCAGTTATGATTCTGGGCATAGCATACATAACTGTGAAGTTAAAAGAATAATAATGACTGGATGGAGTGGATGGAGCTGTGTTAATGCCATAATACTGAAATCCATGGTCCCCAAATTAACTTGCAAACAAGAGTAAATTCATGTATAATAGCCCCAAAGTTAAAATGCTAAAAATCAACTAACTTACAACATATGTCCTCAAACAGTAATGTGAAATCATTAAAAGTATAATTACTTATGTTTCCAGCAGGAGGTGAATTGAGGAATCTCAAAAACACAGAACATTTCTGGGTCTCTTTTCACATTAACACACACTCAGATCCACACACTCAGGTGCAAGACACTCTCAGCTGTGCACATGATGGTCACACCTGAGTGACCATCAGTGCACCACAGGAACATGAAAAAGAATGGGAAGTTTCTCCCACTCCAGACTTCTACAGCAAGAGTGTCCCAGCTCTGGGGGCCATGCCACACCTCCCCAGCCCTGGGAGCAAGAGCACACCTCAAATTCAAAGCTGTTGTGTTTTTGCAGTTGTTCATGGACCTCAGCTGCCTGAGAAGGTAATTCCCTCACACAGCCCAATTCCCAGAAGAGTTTCTCCACCCCATCCCCATCCTCTTGTGCCTGTCTCCTGCTGTGAATAAAAGTTCTTCTGAGCAGCTAAGGAAGGTCACAGTCCCTGCCATGTCTGTGCATGGTGATTGCTGTGTTTGCAATGATCCCCAAGTCTGTCCCTGGTGCAAGATGAATGTGCTTAGAAAGGAAGCAGGTGAGTTACACCTGTGAATCCTCTTCACAGCAATTTTGGCCATTTGTTCTGTGTTGTTGGTCAACCAGGGGAATCACCCATGAACTGGAGGAGTAATCATCTGAACGGAGATAGAGGCCACTCAGGGAAGTGTCATTTGTGAGGAAGTCATTGAGGAGACTGAAGAAACCAAGAATTGGATCCATGAAATCTTGATCAACACAGAAATGAATGGGAAGTCTCCAGGGAGGCTGGCGGTCAATGCAGTGGAAGGACAGGTTACATGAAGCACACCCACATGCAGCTCATGCTTGATGGAGCCCACTGGGTTACCCGTGGCCCAAGAAAAGTTGGGAAATCTATCACAGAGGGGGTTCCAGGTTCCACAGGTGAGGAAGAGGAGGCATATAGAAATCTCTTCATTAGTATACATGGAAGGACAGCTTTCTAAATCAAATGATTTCCTAGAAATTTAAAACAATACACAATGAGACATATGCATTTGCAGATGGCAAAATCATGGAGATCAAGAAGGACATACCTGGGTCACCCCAGGACCAGGAGGTGGGTGCTGCAGGCTCAGTGTTTGCAGGGAGTTCATGGTCAACACCACAGGGAACAAGGAGAGGAGCCACATGTCTTATTAGTGGGCTATGCTCACTCGGTTAGGCAGGAGGTCAATTCCTGAACCTCATCAGGAGGTCAGCAACTACACCTGCCCTCTCAGTGACCCCACCTCACTAAAGACAGTGTCCACTGTTCTCTCCAAATGCTGGGCTGTGGGCAAGGCAGGTCTCACTGCAGGGATGCTGCACAGGGAAGGGGACCTGGGCCTCCTCCCTCACCCAGCCTGCCCTGCATGCCGTCCTGTCTGCTGTCAGCCTGGCTCTGCTGCTCTGGGCCACTCAGGGGCTCTCAGCCTCAGGCTGCAGCTGAGAGCTGCCTCTGCCCCCAGGACTCTCCCCTGGCCCAGCACCTCCATCCTGTCCTCTCCTGGTGGAGACCAGAGGGCAGGACAGGTGAGGGGAGGAGCTCAGGGCAGATTCCCACCCACTGCTGACCACAGGCATTGGCTGGACAGTCAGGAGGACAAGCAGGGCAGAGGGTGGGGAGGGCAGTGGGCACACAGCAGGAAGCCCCTCCCCTCCTGAGAGCCTGCTCCCTCCTCTCCTGCTCAGTCTGCAGCCCCCAAATCTCACAGAGATGAAAGAGAAGAACTAGTCCTGAGAACAAAGGGGGGCTCTTCTCCTGGATGTGGGGAACCCCATCCTCAGCCCTGGGCTCTGTTCAGTCATCACTGAGGGCTTCTCCTTCAGGGCTGGGAGGTGAACCTGGGCCTCTTGCATGCTGGGCACGTTCCTGCCACTCTGACACCCTCCCAGGTGCAGGGAGGAATGGCTTGGAGGAGGCAGGGCTGGGCTCGGGAGGGTGGGCTCCCCCTCTGACAGCCTTCCAGCACCCCTGAAACCACCTGCTCTCCTCTCACAGGTAAAGCTCCACTTGGGCTCAAGACAGGGACACATCTCAGGAGCACAGAGGACCTGGGCAGCCTGACCCCAGCCTCTCCAGATATCAGAAGAGCCTCACCCACATGCAAATCCCTCCTCCTGCTCTGGGTTCAAAGGCCCTCTGGGCTGTGGGAGCTCCCAGCTCTCTGCTCAGACAGGGCTGAGGTCTCTGGGAAGGCAGGTGTGGTCTAGAAGATGAGGCTGCTGGGTCTTGTCCTGTGCCTGGTCACAGCTCCCCAAGGTGAGTGTCCCCAGTGTCAGACCTGGGTCCATGGGGAGGTTGTGACTGCAGGTGACTGACAGAGTGTGACTGTCCATGTCCCCAGGTGTCCTGTGCCAGGTGCAGCTGCAGGAGTCAGGACCTGGCCTGGTGAAGCCCTCGCAGACCCTTTCCCTCACCTGTGCTGTCTCTGGTTACGCCATCACCAGTGGTTACTGGAGCTGGATCCGTCAGCCCCCAGGGAAGGGGCTGGAATGGATAGCGCAAATTGATTATGATGGTGATACTTATTACAACCCATCCCTCAAGAGCCGAGTGTCCATCTCCAGAGACACGTCCAAGAACCAGTTCTCCCTGCAGCTGAGCTCCCTGACCACCCAGGACACAGCCACCTATTACTGTGCCAGAGACACAGTGAGGGGACCTCAGTGTGAGCCCAGACACAAACCTCCTGCAGGGCGCCCAGGGCCAGCAGAGGGCGCTCAGCATTTATGCAAATCTGTGACATTTCATTTCCCCTCTACGTCACATGGATCTCCAGGGTCTCCCTTCCAACAGCTGACTATTCCATTATTATGTTATATTGTCCCCATTATTGTATCTCTATTCATTTTATTTCTATTTGTCCTTTTTTTATTTGTAACTTTTGCATTCTTTTTGACAAAATCATAGAAGCATGAAACATAAGTTGTCTAATTCAGGCCCCAATATGTTCCTTTATCCCCCCTCTCCCCTCCTCTTGTCACCTCCCCTCAACTCTACTGATCTTTCTGTAATTTAATGATATATTTTTAATTACTGTTTCCTGGATATACTGAGGGGGGTCATCACTTACCTATACTAATATGTAAATAAGAAAGCCTGCTAAGATTCATTCCACTGCTCTTCCTTTATGCTCTCCCTCATCCCTTTTACAAAATGAAAAACAAAAAGTGCTGGGGACATGGTTCTGGACTCATGATCAGTCCCCAGTAAAAAGTCAAACAAGAACAGGACACATGTGCTTTGGTTTTATGTCAATAAACTAGGTTCTCAGAGTAGAGCAAGTGCTTCCTACAGAGGTACATTTGGGACCTCACTGGGTGGTGTTATCTTGCTTTTCAATCTACTACCCATTTTCCTTCCTGTGACATAAATATGACTCTTCTCCATTGTCTCAGCTCTCCATCACACCCACAATTATGATTTGTTAATTCCCTGATTATTTCTGCTACTTGGGATTGAATCAAGCAACACTTTACAATGAGCTGCATCCCAAGGTCCCTCACAAGGGACTTTGCTTTTGAAACATGGTCTTGCTAAGAAGCCCAGCTGGCCTCACACCTGCAATCCTCCTGCCTCAAAACCTGAGGAACTGTGATAAGAGGGGTGCCTGGTCATTCCTGGAAATCAATCATATCATTAAGAACTACAAGGTTTTTAACCTATAATCAACACAATGATATTCCACCTGAAAACTGGGGATTTCACCTGATGCTTTAAGTCTTGTCTCCTTTGCCTCATTGACATCTTGGTACTTGCTCAGAGGGCCTTGCTCAGGTCCTGCCTCTGCCTTGGTGGATGCTGGCATCACTTTGCATAAACAGGACACCTGCTATTTGCACAGACTCTGTATTTGACTGCTTAAGCATGCTTTGTGGTTATTAAGTTTACACTTAGTTATGTAAATTAGATTTTGGGGATCCACATACGAATATGTTTTAAAGGACATGAATACGCAATGATTTGTTGTGTGTCCTTGTCTTTCACACCTGTTGGTGTTTGATGATCAACCAATAGCATCAGCATCTCTCTCCATCTGACAACAGCTGGCCATTCCAGCTGTATTTTCACACTTACACTGAAACCCATCTCTAGTGAGGCAGAGGACAGCACCCTGACACAGGGTGCCAGGCGCCATGATGGATCCCAGCTGTGCACACACAGCTGTCCATCACCTGTCCCTCCTGGGTGTGGGGAGCCACCAGCTGCTCTGCCCCAGTCACTGTGAAGCACAGGCTGGCTGTGGGCCACAGGTGCCCTGTGAGCTGCAGAGCCACAGGACAAGGCCCACCCTCACCCTCGCTCTCCCTGCACCTTCCCATCTCCAGGGGCCACTGTCCTCTCTCTTTCCAGGACCCAATGTAGTAGCCTCCCACCTGAGTGATGGTGTGGTGATGGTCTCCCTCTGCCTGACCCATTTCAGCTAGGTCCACGTGCTCCAGGGCCATGTCCAGGGCCAGCAGGGACAGGATGCCACTCTTGTTGGCTAAATCTTGTCCTTCCTCTATAGATAGCACTTTGAATTTGTTCAGGTAACCCCCAGGGACATGGTCACTGACTGATTCTTGGTCGCTGAGTGGAAACTGCTCGGGACCTGCTCCCTGTCCTGGTGCACCTGATACTCACTGTGCCCCTCTGGTGCTTCCCAGTGCTGCATTTCTGTTGGCTTCTGTCTCTCAGTTTCCATCTCCAGCTTCTGCTAACTTCCTCATCCTGGGGCATGGGCATATTTTCCTTGCAGATCTCAACATCATAATCAAAGGACTTTATGATCTTTGTGGTACCAGGTGGACCTCAGGGCCCTGTGCAAGCTGAAGCCTGCTCTACCTGTGGCCATACCTCAGGGCTATAATTTCAGTTTGTAAAACCAGCTGCAAATCTTGAGGAGGCAGGAGCAGAGGTCCAGGTGCCTGAGCATGGCCTGTTGGTCAGTTCAGGACTCGTGGTCCACACATCACCCCACACTCTCCCTCCTGGGAGGAGAGCCCTCCTGATCCCTCCTGCTGGCTCTGCTGGGTCTGCAGGGTGAGCGTGCTGCCCACAGCCACCCTCTGGGTGAGGACAGACAAGTGCTCCTGTATCAGCCATGGCCATGTGCCTCTTGTCTCAGCCCCTCCCTCTCCTGACCTTGCTCACCACCACAGCCACTGTCCAGCTCTGCCCCTGTGAGGCCAGCTTCTTACATGGACAGGAGACTTAGGCCAGGACGCGGATATCCCTCAGGCCTGGCCTTTTCTCCTAGCACTGTAACCTAAATTGGGTTCCTCAGCTGTGCACCCCTGTGGCAAATGCCTGAGGCCATCAACACATGAAGAGGAGCTTTCCTTTGGCTCCTGACTTCCAGTGCTCTAGTCCATGAAGAGAGGAGTCCACTGCATTCACACCTTTCCTGGGTGTGCCAGGGGCAATACAGAGAGCCCACTGTGGTGACAGCCACTCACCTAGTTTGAAGGACTCCAAAGGGAGGGAAGAAGAGACAGAGTCTGACAGTCCCCTGATAGGGCATATCCACTGTGATGAGTCCCCATGTCCTAAGGGATCCTCACTCCCCCACAGCCCAAAGGGCTGAGGAACATCCTTAGCACATGGAATTTTGAAGGACAATATGCACACTAATCATTCTATCCCTGGACAGAAAGCCTTCTTATCCATCTCATGAGGCAAACACATTCAGTCCTCATCCTTGAGTCCCTAAAGGCACTAATACTTCAGCTTAGCTTAGAAGTCCAGTGCAAAGACTTCAAAAGATTCAGGGAAACCCTACTGTGGGCCTTAAAATCAAAGAGGGCTTCCATGCTCCCAACTTTTATGGATGGCTGTCAGCATCCCCACCAAACAGTCAAACTGGACATAGCCCCTGTCCTCCTGCTTAGTGAGCTTGGCCTGCAGCCTCCTGGGCAAGTGCTGCTCACTGCTGGCTCCTCTGATCCAGGGGTCTCCTCAGCAGCCCTGGCTCCATCTCACAGCCCCATGCATCACCTGCCAGGGCTGCCAGCAGGGACTCTGACCCTGACACTATCTGATCTCCCAGCCTTCCACCATGCGAACTGCGCACTGGTTTCATCAAAGAGTTTCTTGGCATAAAAGTCAGCTAGTGAGATCAAAATAAACACACAGACTCAGTTACCTTTTTCTATGACCAGGTCCCAGACAGCTCCCCCCTCTGGCTCTCACCTCGAACCACCTGGTAGGGCAGCAAGGCTTATTCAGGGCTAGCAGGAGAGAGAGAGAGGGAGCACGCCAGGGAGTTATAGGGGAACAAGAAATTCAGGGGAGAATTCCATCCAATGAAGGTTGAGGGGGGCAGCACTCCAAGGTCAGGGTCAGTGATTGGCCCCAGGGTCCTTGGTCAGTCACACCCCCACACGGACAGGCTCTCGCACCAGGAGAGGATGGGGAAAGCTCCAACACAGTTTAGCCAGAGTGCATCAGACCCAAACTGGGAGTTGCCCAATCACGTGTGAGAATGGCTCCCCACACCAGCCCTTCCTTTCAAGTGTCCATGTAACCCTCCCTGACCCTGTAGCTCTCACAGTCAGCCACCTGCAAAGCCAGCATGGTGTGGCTGAGGACAAGGTCACCCTCAGCAGGGAGCAGGTCCTGGCCTCCCTTGAACCAGGGCTGGGAACCTCTGAGCCCCTTGCTGGCTGAACAGGGGAAACCATGCCCTGGGCAGTCCTGGGTCAGGAGCCCAGAGCTCTCTCCCACAGGCCCTGCCCTGGAGGGTCTTTCAGATCCTCATCTCTGCCTCTGAGCTGGGGAAGCTGGGCCTTGTTGATTCCTGGGATCCTGAAACACCCTCCATCCTCTGGGTGCAAGGCCTGGGCTGCTCTCAGTGGAGCTGCTGGCCTCCCCCTCCTGGCCACAGCTCCTGGGCAGCACCACAAGTGTGCTGCTCTCCTGGCCAAAGTGCAAAGCCCCAGCTCTGCCTGCACTGCCCCTCTCTGCCCCTCCCTGTCCTGCACATGGCCTGACATCAGTCAGGGGGTCACACGCCAGGGCCTCACCTGTGCCCTTGAGATTGTCCAGCCCACAGTCTGCTCCAGCCTGAGTGAGCCCAGCTCCCACCAAGTGTGGGATCATCCATGAAATGGAACTCAGAGGACCTCACTACGTGTATCCACCATGGGGCATTCATGTTCATGATGAGAGCAAAGCCCAAATACTCAACTTGGTCTTGCCAGATATGATCTGCTGGACACATTGAACCAACACACCTGTTTCTGTGTGTAATTTTACATTTAGACCATTGAATTAACAGTGAACCTTCCATCATATGATTTTTTTTGTATCTAGTAAATAAATTAAGATAATGAAAAACAAGAGCAAATTGAAGAAATAATAACTTCCTAAATGCTCCTCTGTCCACCATGCTCCCCATGACACTCCCATCTGCTCTCAGAGCTGCTCTACCTGGGCCTCCACACAGAGCTGCTATATAGCAGGAGGACATGCAAATAGGGCCTCCCTCTGCTCATGAAAACCAGCCCACCTGACCCTGCAGCTCTGCACAGGAGCCCAGCCCTGGACTCCCAGCTCAGCCCACTCAGTGACCAGGACTGAACACAGCTGCTCACCATGGAGAGTGTGCTCAGCTGGGTTTTCCTGGTGGCTGTTTTCAAAGGTAATGAATGGAGAACCAGAGATCCTGAGTATGTGAGTGGACAGGAGTGAGAGGAAGAGTGGATGAGTGCCAGTGTCCTGACCAGGCTGCCTCTGTGTTTGCAGGTGTCCAGTGTGAGGTGCAGCTGGTGGAGTCTGGGGGAGGCTTGGTGCAGCCTGGGGTTTCCCTGAAACTCTCCTGTGCAGCCTCTGGATTCACCTTCAGTGACTACTGGATGCACTGCTTCCGCCACACTCCAGGGAAGGGGCTGGAGTGGATCTCATTCATTAGTGAGCGTAGTCTTTACATAAACTATGCTGACTCTGTGAAGGGCTGATTCACCATCTCCAGAGACAACTCCAAGAACACCCTGTACCTGCAAATGAGCAGTCTGAGAACCGAGGACACAGCCACCTATTACTGTGCTAGAGACACAGTGAGGGGACCTCAGTGTGAGCCAAGACACAAAGCTCCTGCAGGGTGCCCAGGGCCATCAGGGGACACTTAGCACACAGGGAGCTCAGGGTCACCCAGGAGCAGGTGCAGAGTGTGATTGAGGGCTGGTTTCCTGCATCTGGGGGCCTCTCTGTTTACCAGCTTTCCAGGGGAGCTCTGTGGCCTTGTGGTCTATGCTTTTTTTTTGATTTGTCTGAAGATAATTATACTGTTTCTGTGATTTTTTTCTTTTAAAATAGTGTTTTATTTTAAATAATATTGTAAATAAAATAGTGCATCTTACATATATTGATTGGGATACATTTTGACATTATCACATTCATTCATTGAATATAAAAGCCCTTGGTCTGTCCCAGTACCTCCTCTGTCCTTCCTCCGTTACTCCTCAGTTACTTTACTGCCCTAAGTTTTATTCCATATTTTATACTTTCTAATTAAATTACCACTATGTGTATGCATATCTACATGAGAAACTCATTGTGGAACACACTACATGTGCAGGAATCACACGTGTCCAGAACTGGCCATTCACATCTGCTCACTTCACTCCTGGCTCCTCCCTTTTCCTGTCCCTCCTCCCTCACCCTTAGTGACCTCTGTCTTGTCCACTGATCTCTTCTATTTCCTTGGGTTCTACCTGCCTTTATATTCCTTATTTGTTCTAGATTCTACATAAGGGAGAAAACACTCAACCCTGAATTCCTGACATTTCATATTTCTCTTGCCCTAATGTTTTCCAGCTCCATCCATTCACCATCATCTCACTCATCCTAATGTCTGTTGTATACAACCCAGATTCCCATCCTAATGTTCATGGACCCAGCTGAGATGCACTGAAGAAAAGCCCTAAACCTGACCACAATGTGAAAACATACACCAACTCATTGTGTATATATGCCACATTTATTTTTTATACATTCATCTACTGAAGGGCATCTAGGTTGGCTCCACAGTTTAGCTATTGTGAATTGTGCTGCTATAAACATTGATGTGGCTGTGTCCCTGTAGTATGCTGTTTTTAAGTCCTTTGGGTATATACCCAGGAGAAGGATAGCGAGGTCAAATGGTGGTTCCATTCCCAGATTTCCAAGGAATCTCCATACTGTTTTCCAAATTGGATGCACCAATTTGCAGTTCGACCAGTAATGTATGAGTGTACCTTTTCCCCACATCATCACCAACACTTATTGTTGTTTGTCTTCATAATAGCTGCCATCTGACTGGAGTGAGATGATATCTTAGAGTGGTATTGACTTGCATTTCTCTGATTGCTACAGATGATGAACATTTTTTCATATATTTATTGATTGGTTGTATATCCTTTTCTGAGAAGTGTCTGTTCATGTCCTTGGCCCATTTATTGATTGGGTTATTTGCTTTCTCAGTGTTTAGGTTTTGAGTTCTTTATATGCCCTAGAGATTGTGCTCTATCTGATGTGTGGAATTTTACTCGGCATTAAAAAAGAACAAAATCATGGCATTTGCAGGTAAATGGATTGTGTTGGAGAAGACAATGCTAAATGAGGTCAGCCAACCCCTAAAAAACTAACACATAATGTTTTCTCTGATATAAGGAAGTTGACTCATAGTGGGATTGGGAGGGAGAGTATGGGAGGATTAGATGAATTCTAGATAGGAAAGAGGAGTGGGAGGGAAAGGGAGGGGGCAGGGGATTAGCAAGGATGGTGGAATGTGATGGACATCATTATACAAAGTACATGTATGAAGACTTGAATTGGGTGTCAACATCCGTTATATAGAGAGATACAAAAATTGTGGTATATATGTGTATTAAAATTGTAATGCAAAAACAAACAAATAAAGAATAGTGTTACCTTTGATTAGGTAGAGAGAAGTTAAAGGAGGGGAAGGCAGGGGATTTGGGGATAAGAAAGATAGTAGAATGAAACAGACATTATTACCTTATGTTTGTATATGACTGTATGACCAATGTGATTCTATAACATGTGTACTCAGAAAAATGAAAAATTATATCCCATCTATGTATGATACATCAAAGTATATAAGTGCATTCTACTGTCATGTATAACTAATTAAAACAAATAATTTTTTTAATTTATATATATATATAAATTTATATATATAAATTTATATATATCATTCAGAGTCCTTGTTGTGTGTGAGCTGTCTCCATCACCATGAGCTCTGTGACATCCACACCCCACAGCCAGGCCCCCAAAGTCACAGGTGCCCACTCCTCCTGCATGTGTGCATGGCCTGTGCACAGGGGTGAGCTGAGTGAGATATTGGGGAGAAAGGGTATCCCTTGGCAAAGACCCAGGATAAAGCATGGACTGTGGGAACTGCAGGTCTGCTCTGCCACTGGCCTCAGAACCCTGAAGACACACTGTATCCAGCGACATTGTGACCCCACCTTGCTGTGGGTTGCCTATAAGCCTGAGAAGCCCCAGGACACCTGGCATCTGGGAGGCAGCATGGAGCCTGCCTGGGTTTCCAGCCACTGTGGCTGCATTGCAGGGTCACAGAGAGGGACACCTGGGCTTTGTCCCTTCTCACGTCAGTGCCCACCATCCTGAGTCCAGCTCCAGCCTTGGTGAGGATGAGCAGTGGCAATGTTTATATACAGGTGGTCTAAGGTGCTCTTGGTTCATCTCAGAATATTAAATCACTGGGAGTATTTTAAAAATATGTGCTGTTTGAGAGCTAGGCACTGGTTTTAGATATGAAATTTGGAAGTGCGTAAAATCCATAGTACTAAATTTTGTAACAATGCTTGTCACTTCTATTTCTATAATTAATAATTTCATGTTTTTATTTTTTATTATTTTATTTGTGCATGGTAAAAATAAATTTTTGTGGTTTTTTGATGTAATTATAGATGCATACATAATTTTATAGCAGAGCAATATTTCCTCTGTATCTTGTATATCTTAAATTTCCCTACCTGTCATCATCTCCTCGATTTATCATATATGTTTTGTCATACTAAATACAAATACAATGAGTTTCCTTGTTGTATGGCTATGATGTCCTTATAAATACCTAACTAATAATTGTACACTGTACAAATTGTTGGTGTTTTAATTCACAAAAACCTATTGCTTCTGCATTCAGATAGCATTTTCTGAGTTAATTTTCCCCAATGGTTTGGTTTCTGTCTTCTTTTCCTCAGGACACTTTAGAACTTGCTCTGGGGGTCTCACTCAGCTCCTTCCAGCCCCAGGTACATGCAGGATCACTTTACCTAAACATGATGCCCCTCATTTGCAGACACACTATATTTGATAGCTTAAGCTTACTTTTCTGAGTATAATATTTGGTCTTATATAAATTAGACATATGACTTGGGACATTAATACATTTTAAAGGACCTGGAAAAGTACTGATGTCTTGTATGCTGTGGTCTTTCTCATGTGAGGGTGCTTGATCACCAGCATCACTAAGAATGTCAGCATCTCTCTCCATCAGACAACAGCTGGCCATTCCTGCTGTATTTTCATACTTACACTGAAACCTAGCTCTAGTGAGGCAGAGGACAGCACTCTGACACAGGGGTGCCAGGCAACATGATGGACCCCAGGCTGTGCACACCCAGCTGTCCATCACCTGTCCCTCCTGGGTGTGGGGAGCCACCAGCTGCTCTGCCCCAGTCACTGTGAAGCACAGCCTGGCTGTGGGCCACAGGTGCCCTGTGAGCTGCAGAGCCCCAGGACAGGGCCCTCTCTGCACGTGGCCCTCACCACGCACCCTCACCCTCACCCTCCCTGCACCTTCCCATCTCCAGGGCCACTGTCCTCTCTCTTTCCAGGACCTGCTGCAGTAGCTTCCCCACATGAGTGATGGTGTGGTAATGGTCTCCCTCTGCTTGACCCATTTCAGCTAGGTCCATGTGCTCCAGGGCCATGCCCAGGGACAGCAGAGACAGGATGCCATTCTTGTTAAATAACTTTATTCTTCACCTGTGGACAGCATATTTTCCACATCTCATTTAAAGGACAACATGGTGATCATGAAAAGGTCCTCAAAACACATGGAACTTTAGTTAAGGACAAGACTCATGAACTCCACTTCCCACCTGATGTGCACACTGGGCAGAGGTCCTGTCCCCAAGCCTCAGGCTGACCCACACCATGTGTTTGCTGATCTCAGGCCACACTGCACAGGGTGGGCAGCCTGACTGCTGCTCTCCACACTGGCCCTGCAGCTGGCAGACCACCACTGCTGGGCCTTAAACGTCATGCTCCCAGGCTCCACTAGCATGGCAAATGGGGACGTTAGGGGCCACACCTACAAAGCTCTTCCAGAACCGAGGCCTACCCAGGGCATTCCCTGGAATGTAGGTGGAGATGAACCACCTCCACACTCTGGCACCCTGTGTGCTGCAGGGTGAGCTTCATGGGTGCTGACAGGTTAGCTCCTTGGTGACTACCTCAGGTCCCAGATCAGAGTTGGCACAGACCAACCCTTTACCCAGCCCCAGGGCTGCATCCACCACTTTAGATGTTCACTATGATCACCTCAGGCCCCAGCACCAGTGTGGCTGAGTCCAGTCTGTGCTGCTCTGAGCAGCTCCTGAGGGTTCACAAGGAGAGAGCTGTGCTGCAGCATGTTCTGGAGACCAGGGTGCAAACACCCAGGTGCTGCTCCTGACCAGGGCTCCCGAGGCTGCAGCACCACATGGCAGGAGGCAGGAGGCAAAGAGAGGCAGATGGGGCTGGACTTCTGAGTGGTGCTGGGGTCCCACTGGGGCTCAGGGTGCCAGGAAGGCTCTACCATCCCTGGGGGAACCCAGGTGACCAGGACCAGGGAGTCAGCTGTCCTCTACATTCTGGGACCATGTGGATATGTGAAGAGTGACAGGGCAGCAGTACTGAGGACATGTGGCTGTGATTACAGGAAGATTCCAAGACACTTTATCCAGACAGAGAGTCCCTGCTTCCCCTGGTTCTTCAGGGCACAGGAGGAGGATGGGAGGTCTGGATCACAGATGATAAATTAGACCAAGCCCATGGAGACACTGGCTGGTCCTTCACAAGAGTTGGATATATGTGGCCACCTGTGGACACAGCTCATGACAACTAAAAATCAGGACAGAGCCTGGGTTTCTCCCTGCCTACACTTATGCCCTGTGCCCATGACAGATGGCAGCAGCATGTGTACCTGAGGGCTCTGTGCCAACTGGATGCTCCTGAGCTGAAGGAGGCCCTCACAGCGAGGCACAGCCTTCCCCCTGCAGGGAGCCTCTGAGGCCCTCAGCTGGATGCCTCCCTGGAGAGCAGGTGGCAGCAGAGGGGAGAAGACACACAGCACATTTCCAATGCAGGACGGTTCTGAGGACCTCACCAGGTGTGTGCACCTGGGAGCTGGAGGAGGGTCAGGGCAGCAGTCATGACCAGGGTGAGAGCAAAAGACCAGATACTTGGTCACTCTTGCCACACATGAGCTGTTGGACACAGTGAACCAGCACTCAGGCTTCTGTGTATGATTTTACACTTGCATCAGGGTGTTAACACTTATAAAACCACCATATGATTTTGTGTTTATATTAAATAAATTAAGATTATGTTCAATAAGATCATAGCAGAAGCAATTGTACCTTCCTGAATTCTCCTCTGTCCACCATGCTGCCCCATTACCCTCTGATCTGCTCTCTGTGCTGCTGTACCTGGGCCTCCACACAGAGCTGCTATATAGCAGGAGGACATGCAAATAGGGCCTCCCTCTGCTCATGAAAACCAGCCCACCTGACCCTGCAGCTCTGCACAGGAGCCCAGCCCTGGACTCCCAGCTCAGCCCACTCAGTGACCAGGACTGAACACAGCTGCTCACCATGGAGAGTGTGCTCAGCTGGGTTTTCCTGGTGGCTGTTTTCAAAGGTAATGAATGGAGAACCAGAGATCCTGAGTATGTGAGTGGACAGGAGTGAGAGGAAGAGTGGATGAGTGCCAGTGTCCTGACCAGGCTGCCTCTGTGTTTGCAGGTGTTCAGTGTGAGGTGCAGCTGGTGGAGTCTGGGGGAGGCCTGGTGCAGCCTGGGGCTTCCCTGAAACTCTCCTGTGCAGCCTCTGGATTCACCTTCAGTAGCTATGGGATGAGCTGGGTCCGCCAGGCTCCAGGGAAGGGGCTGGAGTGGATTGCAGTTATATGGTATGATGCAAGTCAGAAATACTATGCTGACTCTGTGAAGGGCCGATTCACCATCTCCAGAGACAACTCCAAGAACATGCTGTACCTGCAAATGAGCAGTCTGAGAGCAGAGGACACAGCCACCTATTACTGTGCTAGAGACACAGTGAGGGGACCTCCATGTGAGCCCAGACACAAACCTCCTGCAGGGTGCTGAGGGCCAGCAGAGGGCGCTCATCACACAGGGAGCTCAGGGTCACCCAGGAGCAGGAGCAGAGCTGGGGGGCGGGGAGGGCTGGATTCCTGCATCTGGGGGCCTCTTCATAAACCAGCTTCCCCAGGGATCTCTGTAGACTTCTTGTCTCTACTATTCCATGATGTCTCTGAAAGTAAAATTCTTTGTTTTCATGATGTATTTTTCCCTTTTTTCTTCATGTCTCGTACATAATATTGGGTTTAGTTTAACATAATTTCATAATCTTACATTATAATATACTGTATTTTTCTTTGTAGTACTTCTTGCCCTCCTCTTTACCTTCACATTTTCCTTCTATTGTGCTGATCTTACTTCTGTTTGTTTAAAGTTTTTCTTTACACTGGTGACAACTATTTACATGAAATTTACTGCAGTGTGTTCATAACTGCACGTGGACTGTTTGGGTAAATTTCTCTCCACCTTCCTCCTTTCCCTCCCTTCTAATTCACACTCCATTCCCTTCCTCTACCCCTCTGCTCTCCATTCTATTTTGATGTCCCTCTTTTCCCTTATTTTGCTGTAGCCTCCATGTTTAAGAGAAAGCCTCAGCCCTTGATTCTCTGAGTCTGAGTTATTCCATTTCCCATGAGGTTTTCAATACTGATGATTTACCAGAAATATTCCCAATTAATTCCTCCTTATGGAAATACTGTGCTCTCTATATAAACCATATTTTCTCTATCCATTAGTCTGGTGATGGGTATCTGGGCTGGTTCCATCACTTGGTTGCTGTGGGTTTGCTTCAGTAAACATCACTGTGGCTGTGTCACTACAGAATGCTTAGTTTTATCCTTTGTATCTGTAGCAAATTGTGGAAAACCTGAGTCATATGTTGGTGTAGTAGTCAGCTTGTTTGCTGCTGTGATAAAAATTTCTAGCCAGAAAAATTTTAGGGGAAGAAAAGTTTATTGGAGGGCTCACAGTGTCAGAGGTCTCAGTCCATGGACAGCAGGCTCCATTCCTCAGATCTCAAGGTGAGGATGAACATCATGGTGGAAGACTGTGGAGGAGGGAAGCTGCTCACATGATGATCAGGAAGCAGAGAGAGACCCTCACCAGATACAAATATATACCCCAAAGCCAACCCCCGTGCCCCACCTCCTCCAGCCTCACCTGGCCACCTTCAGTCACCACCCAGTTAATCCATTACAGGGAATTAATTCACTGATGAGTTAACATTCTCTTAAACCAATCATTTCAACTCTGAACAAAATCAACAAAATGACACATAAAATAGAAGGAATTGTGAGAGACACTTCTGAAGTTGAGAAGATTATTGGAATTTTTTTGAAAATGTATCCTCCAGTAAACTAGAAAAAAATCAAAATAGAGACAAAATTCTAAACTCTTGTGACCTACAGAAATGGACACACAAGATTATACAAATCTAAATGAGAAAAATATCAAAGAATGAAGGAGACCAGCCATTAAAGTCATTTGAAGACAGAAAAGCCCAGGATCAGTGGATTATGAGTTGAAAAGATCTGAGGCAAAATTCCTCATATTACTATATAAGAAGGAAAAAGAGAAAACACTGAAAAGACATTCTATAAAGCTAGTATCCACTTGATGTCCAATCAAGAACAGGCACATCCAGGAAAGCCAGCAAACCTAACCCTATCCTTAACCCTAATCCTAACCCTAACACTAGTAGAACCATAAAATCTTGATCAGAATAGTAATGCAGGACACAGCCTCAGTGAGGGAGGAGCTAGACATACATCAGGTAGGGCCATATGAAGCATAGACTCGCTGGAGCTCACTGGCTCACACCCAGCACAGGTCACGTAAGAAAGAATCACATGAAAGGCCCAAGGTCCCCGGGTGAAGAGCAGATATAATTAAAAATGTCTCTACTTTCACGTATCTGGAAGAACAGTAATATAAATCAGATGATTTGCTAGGAATAGGAAACTTCACTCAGGGGCTCACCTGGATTTGCAGGTGGTGAAAACACGGAGACCAGCAGGTCTTACCTGAGCCACCCCAGGACCAGGAGGTGGGTGCTGCAGGCTCAGTGTTTGCAGGGAGTTCATGGTCAACACCACAGGGAACACGGAGAGGAGCCACATGTCTTATTAGTGTGCTGTGCTCACTCAGTTAGGCAGGAGGTCAATTCCTGAACCTCATCAGGAGGTCAGCAACTACACCTGCCCTCTCAGTGACCCCACCTCACTAAAGACAGTGTCCACTGTTCTCTCCAAATGCTGGGCTGTGGGCAAGGCAGGTCTCACTGCAGGGATGCTGCACAGGGAAGGGGACTGAGCTCCTCCCTCACCCAGCCTGCCCTGCATGCCGTCCTGTCTGCTGTCAGCCTGGCTCTGCTGCTCTGGGGGACTCAGGGGCTCTCAGACTCAGGCTGCAGCTGAGAGCTGCCTCTGCTCCCAGGACTCTCCCCTGGCCCAGCACCTCCATCCTGTCCTCTCCTGGTGGAGACCAGAGGGCAGGACAGGTGAGGGGAGGAGCTCAGGGCAGATTCCCACCCACTGCTGTCCACAGGCATTGGCTGGACAGTCAGGAGGACAAGCAGGGCACAGGGTGGGGAGGGCAGTGGGCACACAGCAGGAAGCCCCTGCCCTCCTGAGACCCTGCTCCCTCCTCTCCTGCTCAGTCTGCAGCCCCCAAATCTCACAGAGATGAAAGAGAAGAACTCGTCCTGAGAACAAAGGGGGCTCTTCTCCTGGATGTGGGGAACCCCATCCTCAGCCCTGGGCTCTGTTCAGTCATCACTGAGGGCTTCTCCTTCAGGGCTGGGAGGTGGACCTGGGCCTCTTGCATGCTGGGCACGTTCCTCCCACTCTGACACCCTCCCAGGAGCAGGGAGGAAGGGCTTGGAGGAGGCAGGGCTGGGCTCAGGAGGGTGGGCTCCCCCTCTGACAGCCTTCCAGCACCCCTGAAACCACCTGCTCTCCTCTCACAGGTAAAGCTCCACCTGGGTTCAAGACAGGGACACATCTCAGGAGCACAGAGGACCTGGGCAGCCTGACCTCAGCCTCTCCAGATATCAGAAGAGCCTCACCCACATGCAAATCCCTCCTCCTGCTCTGGGTTCAAATGCCCTCTGGGCTGTGGGAGCTCCCAGCTCTCTGCTCAGACAGGGCTGAGGTCTCTGGGAAGGCAGGTGTGGTCTAGAAGATGAGGCTGCTGGGTCTTGTCCTGTGCCTGGTCACAGCTCCCCAAGGTGAGTGTCCCCAGTGTCAGACCTGGGTCCATGGGGAGGTTGTGACTGCAGGTCACTGACAGGGTGTGACTGTCTTTGTCCCCAGGTGTCCTCTGCCAGGTGCAGCTGCAGGAGTCAGGAAATGGCCTGGTGAAGCCCTCACAGACACTGCCCCTGACTTGTGCTGTCTCTGGATTCTCCATCACAACCAGTGGTTCCTGCTGGAGCTGCATCAGTCAGTCCCCAAGGAAGGGGCTGGAGTGGATAGGGTACATAAGTTATAGTGGTAGCACTAACTACAACCTCTCCCTCAAGAGCCGAGTGTCCATCTCCAGAGACACGTCCAAGAAATAATTCTCCCTGCAGCTGAGCTCCCTGTCCACTGAAGTCATGGCCACCCATTACTGTGCCAGACCCACACTGAGGGGACCTCAGTGTGAGCCCAGACACAAACCTCCTGCAGGGTGCCCAGGGACAGCAGGGGGTGCTCAGCACACAGGAGCTCAGGTCACCCAGGAGCAGGTGCAGAGGGAGGAGAGAGATGTCACCTCAGACCCTGAGTTTCCTGCCCAGCCAGCACCTGCCTGAGTCCACCTTGCATGGAGATTTTCGAGTTCCCTCCTCTGCCAGACCCTCTGAAGCTTTTCCTTCTCTGGGTCAGGGTTGTCTGAATTTATCACTCTGAGCGCAGACTTCTCATCCATATTTTCTTGTGAAGCTAATTATTTTACAATGACATTCCCCACATAGTGACTTTTATTTGAACTTTATAAACATATCTTTCTAGTACTGTGGATTGAACACAAGATGCGCTAACCCTGAGCTTCTTCCCAGCCCTGTTTGTGTCTTAGTTTGAGTCATGTTCCCCTAAGTTGCCCAGACAGCCCTTGAAATAGTTTTCCTCCTGCCTTGGCCTCCTGAGCACCTGGGTGACAGGGGATCTCCACCATGTCCAGGTCAGTTTTCTGAACCTCTGCCTCCATGTTGTATCCTCTCATGCCCAGGTGAGTCCCTGTCACCTTCCCATGACTCCTTCCCATTCCCAGTCCACTCTCTGTCTTCCTGTGTTAGATCAGGTCATCATATACATGCCATCCTGAAACCCAAATAGTGGGAGAAACTTTCACCACGGGGACCTTGGCAATTGTAAGAACAGGGTTATTCAAGTAAAACAGTTGTTAGAGGTCACTGAGGCTGCCACACCTCCAGCCATCAGAGCACAGCATGGCAGCTAGGGATTCTCTGACCCAAGTGCCCTTGGACTGTGCTGAGGAACACTGACAGAAAGCCTTAAACCTTGTTAAACCCACAGAAATGTGTATGTTCACAGTGAACTTTGGTGGATGTGAGCCGTCTCTCTCAGGATGAGGCTCTGTAACACCCACACTCACACCCAGGCCCCAAAGGCAGAGGTTCCCACCCCTCATGCAGCTGTGTGTGGCCTGTGGACAGGGGTGACCTGAGCAAGGTGCTGAAGAGAAAGGGGCTCCCTTGGCAAATACCCAGGTGTGAGGCTGGAGAGCTCAGCATGGACTGTGGAAACCACAGGTCAGCTCTGCCACTGGCCTCAGGACCCTGAAGGCATTCTGTGCTTAGGTCCACTCTGACCTCATCTTGCTGAGAGGTGACCCTGAGCCTGAGAAGCCCCAGGACACCTGGCTACTGGGGGGAGGCAGCTTGGTGCCTGCCTGTGTTTCCAGCCACTGAGGCTGGACTGCAGGTCACAGACAGGGATGCCCTGGGCTCTGTCCCTGCTCAGGTCAGCGCCCATCCTGTCCTGAGAGTGCATCTTCAGTCTGGGTGAGGATGAGCAGTGGCCATTTTTATATCCCAAGTAATTCTAAGTTAATCCAGATTCATTCCAGAAAATGAAAACATTTGTATATTCTCAGTATATGTTTTTAGAGCTATAGTCATGATTTTGTATTATACATTTGTAAGTTGCCAAGTTAGAGTGTTGTGCTTTATAACCACTTGTGCTCCTTATATTTCTGTCAATAAAACTTCCAACATCTTCTTTATTTCAATATTTAATTAGTGAGTATAATCGTGCAAAATTTGTGGTTCATTTTGATATATTCATGGATACATTAGCAAATTTTATAGCAGAGATGTTGCTTCCTGCCTATAATTCCTACCTGGTATCATCTCTTTGAATTATTATCTATTTTTATTCATATTAAAAAGAAAACAATGATGTTCATTTGTTGTACACCTCTGAGGCCTGACAAATATTAGAATGATAATTTAGCATTATACACTTTTTGTACTTTAGTGAACAATAATAGATCTAAATATAAACAGCATCTAAATATAGACAGAATTGTCCCAATGTCTGTTTTCCCCTGTGGTCTCGACTGTCTCCTTTGCCTCAGTGAAACCCCAGGTCTTACACTGGGGGCCTTGCTCAGCTCCCTCCTGAGGCCTGGGGGGGTGCTGGGGTCACTTCCCTTTATGTAAAACCCCTCCCTTGTACAGACTCTGTATCTGATTGTTTAAGCCCACTTTTATGATTATGATATTTGAACATAGTTAAGAAAATAACATTTAGTGATTTATAGTTAAATATGTTTTGAGAAACCTGAATATGAATTGATATGTTGTATTTTGTTGTCTTCCACATGTGAAGGTGTTTGATGGTCAGCATCTCTAAGAATGTCAGCATCTCTCTCCATCAGACACACAGCTGGTGATTCCATCTGAATTTCCATAGTAACACTGGAACCTATCTCTAGTGAGGCAGAGGACAGCACCCTGACACAGGGGTTCCAGAGGCCATGGTGGGTCCCAGGCTGTCCCATGCATACCCAGCTGTCCATCACCTGTCCCTCTTTGGTGTGGGAAATGATAGACCCAGCCTGATTTTCTCTTAAAATGGGAGCCATCTCACCCCAAAGCCATGAAAAGCTAATTTCGGCTTTACTCCAAATTCTGAACTTCTTGTAATGCTTACCCGTGCCTTGAACTTACAGCTGACTGGCTCTCTGACCAGATAGCACCCCTCTCTGAAACTTTAGTGACACCTCATAAATCTTGGCTTTCCCTGGTCAGAAAACGAACCTCTCTGAGGCTCTAATGACCTTAATAAATTCTGATGACGGTGTCAGAAAAAATGTAAACTAGCATTAGTGTTATGCTCATCAGAGTTTTGTTATCTGTAAGCCCCCTGTGTGTAACTTTCTGGACTATAAAGCTGGGCTGCAAAAAAGATGCAGTGCTGTCTTGTTCATGCGTTTTTTGTTAAGAAAGGCAGCCCTGCTGGTTGAAATAATAAGCTTGCTTTAATTTGATTTTAACTGGAGTCAGTGGTCTTTTCTTGAGTCCTGGTCTAATGTTTTGGAGGCCCCAGCAAGATGACCCCACCAGACCAGACCATAAGACCAGACTACTAGAAATTCTAAAGCCAGCCTTCGCTCCAGGGCTCCAGGCTGGAGAGCCACTCTAGGGGGTGCGCACCTTGAGAGGTTCCAAGGCCTCAGAGTGGGCGTTTGGTCCCCAGAGTACTGCAGTGAACTGCCGCCCTAAAACAATTAGCAAGCACCTGGTGGAGGAGGCCTCCATAGGTAAGTGGTCCCTTTATAACATCTGGTATTTTGTTAAGGGAGATCTCTTCTGAAGACAGAGAGGTGGCCTGGTGAGGCTCACATATACCTCTGTCTAGGACAGTGATGAGATATCATTCTGTCCTCTGTTCTGTTCTTTAGGGAATTCCTCTGGAAGGGTAGAGAGGTGCCGACGGGCATGCACGCACTCCTACCCAGGGAGCTTTAACAAGACGTTGCATTGCTCCTCTGTTTTTCAATTTCGGTGCCAGGTTTCTGTTTTCTTGTGTTTTGTTTTGTGTTCTATGTTTTTTTTCTACCTTTCTTGTGTGGCTTCTGTGGTAAAAACTTAAGGAAATTGGACATAAAAATGGGTAATAGAGCAAGTTAGTCTGACACCCCTTTGAACTGTGTTTTAAGGAAATGTGATAAACTTTACCCCTCTTTGTTAAGCAAGATTAGAGAAGCCCCTAGCTGGCTGCCTGGAGCACACCCCTGCAGAGGGCAATGCCTGCTGGGGATCTAAGAACTGAGTATCTCCCAGATTAACACATGAAACTCCTTTAAAACCCCTTGTCCCTCCAGATCAAGAGAGTCCCATGTGTTTCTCCTTTGTTAGCAAAGCAATAAACCTCCCTTTTTCTTTTTCTCAAAACCCTGTCCTCATTATTAAATTGGCATTAATTGGCTTCAAGGTCAGGAACCAAACTTTCAGTTACAAATTTTGACACCCCAGGGGGAACTCTAAAGGACGGTCCCTTCTTGGGGAAGCCTAGCACTCCAAACAACTGCATGCCGAGTTAGATGAACTTTTTGAGAGCTGACTACTGAAAAGTTAGGAGATATGGAGCATGCCTGGGGTGGAACTGAACCAAGGGAGCTAATCCTGTAAGTAAAAGGAGGGACTGAGGGACTCCAGTAGCTGCTGAAGCTCTTTTTCTTCAGGGAACTCCCACCTTCCTTCCCTGCACTGTAAGGATTACTCCACCTCTGTCTACTTAAAAAGAAAAAAGAAAAAAAAGAAAAAGAAAAACGGGACACTAAATGCAGTAAAGTTGCCACTAAGACCCTTGATGTTACATTTCAGGTTGCCCCTCTGTGAGAACATCTGGTCCACTCATGGGGAAATCTATGGTGTCACTGGTGTAGGAGTCATAATTAAATGGGAGTTAGAAACTTGGGGAGATTTTTCTCTTATCTGCTCTCTTTTAAAGGTTCCTGTCTGTCAGCCATAGTCTGGAGCTCCTTTCTGTCTGTCTGTCCTGTATCTTTGTTTCTGGCCCTTTAAGACATGGGCAATAATTTGTTGGTATTATAGATGGTTTCTTGGCTGAATGTGTGTCTAAAAGAAGATGTTTTATTGTAACAATCTGGTATCTGAATGGGTTTTTTAAGCATTGCACTATCTTTCAGTTAAAAGTTGGATTTAGGTAATTGATTAGTTTATGATTTCAGATAATTCATGCCAGAGAACTTAGATAATTAGAATGGGAAACTAAAGAACTTTACTTTCAAGTTGGCAAGTAACTCCCAATCATTCAGGTTTTTATTCACCAATTTTTGAATTGGGTAGATTGGGAAGATGTCACTGTGTGCCAGTGCATTAATTTGGACAAGGATAATAAATCATAGCAAGGTATCTGTTCCGTTCAGTGTGTAGGACTTGGGAAAGGAAAGTGTTGGATTGGGATGTTGGTCTGGCTTATTAAAATGACATTAAATAGCAACAGTCTTAGAAATTTTTAAAGCTTAATTTTGTATATAGATGGTAATGTGTGGTTCTCTTTTGGAACTTAATAGTACTATAGGAACTTCAGAGCAAAGGAAGTGGTTTAATGATACTGAAGGGATTTCTTCTGATGGTAGCTTTTATATTATCAAGTAAGATCCTATTTTCAGTTGTGTGTGAGCAAGTTTCTCTAGTGTAGAAAAAAATTTTTCCTTTGACAAAACAAGATGTAAAGGTATAAAATTTTGTAAATTGTATCTTAAACTTGCATCATAATTTTCAACATCCAAACCTGAAAATTATGACTTATGGTTAAAATGCCTTAGGCATGAGGTGTCTGCTCAGAATAGCAGTTTTCCCTACTCCTTCCAGACCTCAACCAGGACTTACTTGAAATGCAAAGGGAAGAAGCCTGCAAGCTCAGTAGGAGACTGATCTGAGGCCCAAGGGAAAAAAGAGTAAAGTTGTCTTTTACCTGAACTCAATCTAGTCTAAACCAAAAAGTAAATTGTATGGTATTTACTAATTACTGGCAGGTCATTTTTTTCTAGGACTCTTGCTTTTTCTTAGATTCTGTTTTTTTTTTTTTTTTTTTGAGCTCATGATTTTGATCCTACAGACCTAGGTTAATGTTTTTCTTATCAGTTCTATTTTTGATCAACTAAGAAGTTTTTAAAACATTGCAATGGAAATTTCATCTGTGAAAAGCCACAAGGCCTTTACTATTGTGTTATATGTGCACACTTGTGTTATGTGTTCTATGTCTATATGTGCATATGTCTGTATCTCATATATATGATATTCAAATTAACAGATATAAGGAGCACTCAGAAATTTTTAAAAAATGGATCCAAAGATCTTTAATTCACATGATTTAAATGTTTTAATTTAAATTGGGTAAACAGAAATAAATATCTTTAAATTTAAGCTTTCAAGTTTTTCTAGGTGTTCAAAAAACTAATAAAATATTAATGTCTATAAAATGTCTAAGATGCCTTGGTTCTAGGACTTTCCTTCAACAAGAAAAAAATGGATAACACCATTCAATACACTTGTCTAACATTTTGATAAAATAAGTAAAGTAAATTTGATATGGGATTACTCATTCATGAGTACTTTTTTCTAGATATCTGATTGATTTACCAACGTCTCTATAAGTTTGTTTTTACAAACAGTCATGTGTTAAAAAGACAAAGATTTCTTAAAACATAAGTTTACCCATAACATTGTTTTTATTAAGTTTTATTTCTAGAGCAAGTAATCTTAAAAATTAAACAACTGGTTATATAAGAACTGTTATTTTAGACTACTGTACTGTCATTTCTTTAAAAGCTAAACTTGGTTAATATAATAACATCAATGTAATTGTGATGCTATTAATGTGCTCATGTCTTCCACATATACAAGTCTGTAAGCTAGAAGCTTTAAAAGAGTGTCAAAGTATCAAGCTGGTGTTCTAAAGTTGCATGGTAATTTTAAGGTATATATATATATATATATATATATATATATATATATATATATATATATATATATATATATATATATATATGAATGATTTATTTACCTGTTATTAAAAAGATATGTAAAGTTTTATGTTACTTTTTACATTGGGGAACATTTTAAATGTATTTTTAAGTTAATGAGAGCCTAATCTATGTAAAGGTTAATATTGTAAAGCACAGAGTATTTTGCTACATTTCCATAAAAGTTAAAAACTTTCATCCTTTCTTTAATTCATGTTTTAAATGTGATATACTATGGTGTTAGCTAATATTCATGTGACCTCAAACAATTTGTGCAAACTTTGTAAAATGATATTTAAAAGTTAAAGATCAGCTTTAGAACTAGAACACTTAAGATTTATAGAGTTCTGCCTTACCTGAGAATAGGTTTTGTGTCCCGTCTGACTACATGTGAGAATGACTATGAAAGCAGTAGGCCAGATTTTAGTTCATTTAAAGTTATGTTTAAAAGTTGTTTTTTCTCTGTCAAGATTACTAGGATCTCAAACAGGGGATATAATGTATAACTCAGCCAAAATTCAAGGTAGCTATTTCATGAACTAAATATGTTTTTACTCTTGTTAATTTTATTTTGTAATTTCCTTATAAATGATCTAAAGATTCCCTGTTAGTGTTTTGCAGAGATGTTGCTTTAAAACACAACCTGGGTTAATTTAAGATAATAAGCCATCACCTACAAGACAGGTAGGATAATACAGAAACCAATTAATAAAAAAGATAAATAATTTTAAAGTTATAGATATTAAGCCCAGTACTCTTAATATAAGGCTGTTAAAATTTATATTGCTGGATGTTTAAGATTAAGTTTTAAAACTAAAGTTAAATTAAAAGGGCCAAAAACCCCAATATTTGGCTCTTGCCCTCTGAGTCAGTCTGAATCCAGGGAACAGGGGATTTCTTTAAAGAGCTTTGCAACTCTGGGCCACATAGCCTCCCAATAAGGGAGATTAATGAGACCACTGGAGAACAGAAAGCCAATCAGTGCATTTTCTATGAATAGGAGGGTCATCAGAGAAGGGAGACATCCCTGATGCTTCCAACAGAAGCCACATGGTAGAGCAAAACCTGGACCCATCCCACCGCAAATGGCACTAGAAGAACTGAGAAGTTGCTCTCAAGTTCCCCCAGGATTCTCATGGAAACTCAGCTGACTATTAACAATAGATAGAAAAAAAGACAGTTTGACTGCTTCATCTTAAACACTTAGCAAAGTCAGTTAAAACCAAAATGCAGCCATTCCTGGGCATTTTAAAATAATAATAATAATAATTATTATTATTATTATTATCATCATCATCATCATCATTATTTAAGGTATACACCTTATGATAGCCCCCCAAAATAAGTAAGACTGGAGGCTACAAAGAAGGATTCACAGACATAAATGCCTGATTACTATAAAAAGAGACTATCAAGAAGAACTGTGAGAGTAGTTTTTAGTTTAAGGCCCACGGATATTCCTAACCTAGATAGGGAGGCTTGGTGTTTGCTAGTATGATTATCCATCCCTAAGTAACAGAATTAAAGGTTTCTCTATTCGATACAGAGGTCATACTAGAAAAAGTATTTTACAAGATCAAATGACATTAAGTTATTAAACTATATATATATATATATATATATATATATATATATATATATATATATATATACACACACACACATATATATGTTAACTTCTACAGTGACATGTTCCAGGTGCTGCAACGTTTATTCAGTACTCATGGTTTTTGTTTCTCTCATAGAAGCACCCATCCCCACCCATAGAAGAACAGGACTTTACAAACTGTTCTTCCCCACCCAGATTTCAAACCGAACTGACTTCTAAAAGAAAAACTCATGTACCTCACACCGTGCCCCCTCACATAACCCCCTCTCAGCTCAGAAGAAGCCAAAACAAGTGATGACCCTCTTCTTACAACAATGAAGCCCAAAAAATAGACAGTCAATATAAATAATTAATTAAGCCAGGTCAAATCAGGAAGACTGGTTTTGTGTGAGTTCAAAAAAAGTCGGAGACTGCTACCTGAGGGATTAAAATTCCCTCAGTGCTCTTCCCCTACCCTATTAAAGATTTAAAAGGGACACATAAGAAAAGGGGGGAATGATAGACCCAGCCTGATTTTCTCTTAAAATTGGGAGCCATCTCACCACAAAGCTATGAAAAGATAATTTGAGCTTTACTATAAATTACTGCAAATTCTGAACTGGCTTGTAATGCTTGCGCCTGCCTTAAACTCACCCATGCCTGGCTCTCCCTGACCAGATAGCAGCTCTCTCTGAATCTTTAGGGATGCCTCATCGATCTTGGCCTTCCCTGGCCACATAACAACCCTCTCTGAGGCTCTAATGACCTTCATAAATTTGGATGTCGGGGTCAGCAAAGCTGTAAACTAGCCTTTGTGTTATGCTCCTCAGAGTTTTGTTATCTGTAACCTCCCTGTGTGTAACTTTGTGGGCCATAAACCTGGACTGCAAGGACACAGCAGGGCTGTCTTGTTCCTAAGGTTTTTGTTGGGAGAGGCAGCCCAGCTGGTCAAAATAATAAGCTTGCTTTAATTTGATTTTAATTGGAGTCATTGGTCTTTTCTTGCATCCTGGTCTAACAGGAGCCCACCAGCTGCTCTGCCCAGTCACTGGGAAGCATAGCCTGCCTGTGGGCCACAGGTGCTCTGTGAGCTTCTGCACATGGCCCTTACTGCATGTGGCCCTCTCTGCACATGGCCCTCACCACACACCCTCACCCTCTCCCTCCCTGCACCTTCCCATCAACAGGGGCCACTGTCCTCTCTCTTTCCAGGAACTGATGCAGTAACTTCCCCACATGAGTGATGGTGTGCTGATGGTCTCCCTCTGCCTGACCCATTTCAGCTGGGTCCATGTGCTCCAGGGCCATACCCAGGGCCAGGAGAGACAGCATGCCATCCTTGTTGGCTAAATCTTGTCCTTCCTCTATAGATAGCACTTTGAATTTGTTCAGGTAACCCCCAGGGACATGGTCACTGACTGATTCTTGGTCGCTGAGTGGAAACTGCTAGGGACCTGCTCCCTGTTCCGGTGCACCTGATACTCACTGTGCCCCTCTGGTGCTTCCCTGTGCTGCATTTCTGTTGGCTTCTGTCTCTCAGTTTCCATCTCCAGCTTCTGCTAACTTCCTCATCCTGGGGCCTTGGGACATTTTCCTTCCAGATCTCTACATTGTAATCAAATGACTTTATGATCTTTATGATTCCAGGGGGAATCCAGGGCCTGTGTATGTGGAGCCTGTTCTATCTGTGGCCACACCCCAGGGCTGTCATTTCAGTGTGAAAATTGGCTTCACCTCATGGTGAGAGCAGTGGTCTGTGTGCCTGAGCATGGCCTGTTGGTCAGCTCAGGACACCTGGTCCACCCATCACCCCACATTCTCCCTCCTGGGAGGAGAGCCATCCTGATCCCTCCTGCTGGCTCTGCTGGGTCTGCAGGGTGAGCGTGCTGCCCACAGCCACCCTCTGGGTGAGAACAGACAAGTGCTCCTGTGTCAGCCATGGCCATGTGCCTCTTGTCTCAGCCCCTCCCTCTCCTGACCTTGCTCACCACCACAGCCACTGTCCAGCTCTGCCTCTTTGAGGCCAGCTTCTTACATGGACAGGAGAATGAGGCCAGGAAGAGGCTGTCCTTCAGGCCTGGCCTTTTCTCCTAGCACTGTAACCTAAATTGGGTTCCTCATGTGTGTACCCCTGTGGCAAGTGCCTGAGGTCACCAACACATGAAGAGGAGCTTTCCTTTGGCTCCTGACTTCCAGTGCTCTAGTCCATGAAGAGAGGAGTCCACTGCATTCACACCTTTCCTGGGTGTGCAAGGGGCAATGCAGAGAGCCCACTATGGGAACAGCCACTCACCTAGTTTGAAGGACTCCAAAGGGAGGGAAGCAGAGACGGGGTCTGACAGTCCCCTTGCAGGGCATGTCCACTGTGATTTACAGATATCCCATGTGTCCCCATGTCCTAAGGGATCCCCACCCCACCCCCACAGCCCAAGGAGCTGAAGAACATCCTTAGCACATGGAATTTTGGGAGGACAATTATGCACACTCATCATTCTATCCCTGGACACAAAGCTTTCTCATCCATCTCATAAGGCAGAGCACATTCAGTACTCACACTTGAGACCCTTAAGGCACAAATACTTCAACTGAGCTCAGAAGTCCAGTGCAAAGACTCCTCAAGATTCAGGGAAAACCTACTGTGTGCCTTAAAATCAACTGAGGGTTTCAAACCCCCAAGTTCTAGGGCACAGGTAAATATTTCCATCTGAAATAAAAAGGAAACAGGCTGAAGGGGACTGAAGACCAGCAGGACTGACATTAAACCCATTGTTCCCCATCTGTCCTAAGGGCCACTGTGGGTGAGAGGAGTGAGGGCTCTGGACATCCCTAGCACACAGCCCAGCTGGACACAGCCCCCTAGCCACATGGTTAGTGAGCTTGGCCTCCAGCTTCCTGGGCAAGGGCTGCTCACTGCTGGCTCCTCTGCTCCTGGGGTCTCCTCAGCAGCCCTGGCCTCATCTCACAGCCCCATGCATCACCTGCCAGGGCTGCCAGCAGGGAATCTGACCCCTGACCCCCATCTGACCTCCCAGCCCTTCCTTTCAAGTATTCATGTAACCCTCCCTGGAGCTCTCACAGTCTGCCCCCTGCAAAGCCAGCATGGTGTGGCTGAGGACAAGGTCACCCTCAGCAGGGAGCAGGTCCTGGCCTCCCTTGAACCAGGGCTGGGAACCTCTGAGCCCCTTGCTGGCTGAACAGGGGAAACCATGCCCTGGGCAGTCCTGGGTCAGGAGCCCAGAGCTCTCTCCCACAGGCCCTGCCCTGGGGGGTCTTTCAGATCTTCATCTCTGCCTCTGAGCTGGGGAAGCTGGGCCTTGTTGATTCCTGGGATCCTGAAACACCCTCCATCCTCTGGGTGCAAGGCCTGGGCTGCTCTCAGTGGAGCTGCTGGCCTCCCCCTCCTGGCCACAGCTCCTGGGCAGCACCACAAGTGTGCTGCTCTCCTGGCCAAAGTGCAAAGCACCAGCTCTGCCTGCACTGGCCCTCTCTGCCCCTCCCTGTCCTGCACATGACCTGACATCAGTCAGGGGGTCACATGCCAGGGCCTCACCTGTGCCCTTGAGATTGTCCAGCCCACAGTCTGCTCCAGCCTGAGTGAGCCCAGCTCCCACCAAGTGTGGGATCATCCACAAAACAGGTTCTGATAACATAATTAAGTGTGTCCACCTGTGAGTTGTAGGAGGTTCAGGGGACCACACCTGTCCAGGGTAAGAGCAGAAGCCTAAATACTCAACTCCCTCCTGCCAGATATGAGCTGTTGGGCACAGTGGATCACCACTCAAGCTTCTGTGTGATTTCATAACTGTATCATGGAATTGACGCTGATCCCTCTGTCATGATTATGTAGATGTGTAAAATACGTTAATGGATGATGTAGGCAGAACAGAAAAATACACAAAAGCAGTTTTACTTTCCAAAATGCTGCTGTGTGCTCCTAACTGCACCTGATGCTCACCTCTACCCTAAATGCTCCTCTAGGAGGCCTCCACCCAGAGCTCCTATATACTGGGAGGACATGCAAATAGGGCCTCCCTCTGCCCATGAAAACCAGCCCACCTGACCCTGCAGCTCTGCACAGGAGCCCAGCCCTGGACTCCCAGCTCAGCCCACTCAGTGATCAGGAATGAACACAGCTGCTCACCATGGAGAGTGTGCTCAGCTGGGTTTTCCTGGTGGCTGTTTTCAAAGGTAATGAATGCAGAACCAGAGATCCTGAGTGTGTGAGGGGACAGGAGTGAGAGAAAGAGTGGATGAGTGCCAGTGTCCTGACCAGGCTGCCTCTGTGTTTGCAGGTGTGCAGTGTGAGGTGCAGCTGGTGGAGGCTGGGGGAGGCCTGGTGCAGCCTGGGGGTTCCCTTTGAGTCTCCTATGCAGCCTCTGGATTCACCTTCAGTGATGACTACATGCACTGGGTCCACCAGGCTCCAGGGAAGGGGTTGGAGTGGGTTAGAGAAATTAACAGGAATGGTTACACAACAAACTATGCCAACACTGTGAAGGGCCGATTCATCATCTCCAGAGACAACTCCAAGAACACACTGTACCTGCAAATGAGCAGTCTGAGAGTCGAGGACACAGCCACCTATTACTGTGCTAGAGACACAGGGAGGGGACCTCAGTGTGAGCCCAGACACAAACCTCCTGCAGGGTTCCCAGGGTCAGCAGGGGGCGCTCAGCACACAGGAGCTCAGGTTCACCCAGGAGCAGGTGTAGAGGGAGGTTGAGAGCTGGTTTCCTGCATATGCATTTCTCTCCATGAACCAGCTTCCCAGGGAGCCACCTGGACTTGTCTATACTAAACATTGGTTTCTCTGAATATATGGATCCTGGTTTTTGAGAGGTATTTTTCCTTGTTAATCTAATATTAACATCATAGTTATTGCATCAGAGTTAACCTTATTATTGCTTTTCCATTAACCTAGTGATAGACATCCATTGAGTATCAAAGCAGGTCCTCCCTGTGGTCACTGTGCCATGTGCAGGACTGAGGTCCAGTCCTGACTCCACCATGAAGGTGACTCTCAGAACTTGACAGTTGAGTCAGGTCCCACCTTGGGCCTCTCTGCAGCATGGACGTCCTGGTGTGGAACAGGGGGCCCCACTGGCTGAGGCCTCTGTCCACTCACTGCCCTCCCAGGGCCTGTTCAGGCTGTGACATTTGTGCAGCTGAGTCAGAGCAGAGCAGTGGTTAGAGTCTTATCCACACTCACTGCTCTATCAATGTCTGTGAGCTCCATCCTCTCCAGGTTGTGAAAAGGTGGTGGGTGTGGTGAAGGACTTCCCAGATATGAAGCATGTGGACGTTTCTCTCCTGTGGACTCTGCTGCTGGATGAAGGTCAGTGCTGGCTGAGGGGTTTCCCACATCACTGCACTCACAGGCCTCTCTCCACCATGGAGCCTGTGGTGCTGAGCAGGTGTGGGATTTGCCTGAAACCCTCCCCACATTCACTGCATGGGAAAGGCTGGTATCCAGGGTGAACGCTTAGGTGTGCAATGTGATTGGCATTTCTGCTGAAGACTTTCACATTCACTACACCTGGGTGTCCTGTCCAGTGGGATCTATCTGGAGTGTGAAAGGCTGGACTGATGGTGAGCAGCTGCCCACATGCTCTCCATTCCTGGGGCCTTTCCCCTGTGAGAGGCCCCTGCACTCTCAGTGCTCCCTGGAGACTGCCCACTGGTGGGTCCCCTGGTCCCTGAACACACTTGAGCTGGCTGAACGTCCTTCCCACCTCCCTGCTCTCCAGGCCTCTCCCACAGGTGGTTCTGCAGCTGCTCAAGGCTTGGACCCCATCCTCCTCTTTTAAGTGTTGCTCCCCAGGGCACAGCATGGGGTGCTGAGGGTTCCCACTTAGCTCTCCTCCTGTGGGTGCCTCTGTCCAGATGGAGCCTCCACAGCCTCTGCTCTGTGCCAACAACCCTTCACCATCCACAGGGGGTTCTGCAGCCTCAGGAGCCCAGGCCAGGTCCTGCACCACAGCTGATGACCTCAGACTCTCTCCCTGCTGGTGCTGTCATGGCAGCCACCACAGGCATCTGATCTCTGTGTGGGCACAAAGTCCTGCTCAGTGCTGCCCTCCTGCCCTGGGCACCTCAGCAGAGCCAGCTCTACCCTGGCCACTCTTAGCAGACTCTAAAATTCCTGATTTCCACCCTACCCCTGACCAACCAGATGAGGACATTAAGTAACTCCTGTTGTGTTAAGTGCTCTGGGAGAGAGGGAGAGAGACTGGGGGAGAAAGGTAGCAGTTGACCCCAGGCCCAGAGTCCCCGTGGTGCAGCTGTGCAGGCACAGACACAGGAGGCCTCAGATGTCCTCTGAGAACTTGGGAACCTCAGGGATCCCAGGGATGTGAGCAGATTCATCATGAGGAGTTTATTTATTTTAATTGGTTTTATTTTTTAAATACATGACAGCAGAATGCATCACAATTATTATTACACACATAGAACACAATTTTTCCTATTTCTAGTTGTGTATAATGTGTGCTCACCAATTTGTGTCTTCATATATGAACTTTGGATAATGATGCCCATCACATTCCACCATCATTGCTAACCCCCTGCCCCCTCCTTCATTTCCCCTCCCACCCCTCTGCCCTATCTAGAGTTTGTCTGTTCCTCCCATACTCCCTGTCCCTACCCCACTATGAGTCAGTCACCTGATATCAGATAAAACATTTGGCATTTTTTTTTGGGGGGGGGGATTGGCTATTGCCATGATTTTATTCTCTTGCATTGCTAAGTAATATTCTATTGGGTATATATGTTACATTTTTAATCCATTCATCTTCTGATTCCACAGTTTAGTTATTGTGAATTGTGGTCCTATAAACATTGACGTGGGTGTGTCCCTGTAGTATGCTCTTTTTAAGTCCTTTGGGTATAGCCTGAGGAGAGGGATAGCTGGTCAAATGGTAGTTCCATTCCAAGATTTCCAAGGAATCTCCATACTGTTTTCCATATTGGCTGCACCAATTTGCTGACCCACCAACAATGTATGAGTGTGCCTTTTCCCCACATCCTATCATGAGAGGGTTTAAGCAAGAGTGCTGCAGACTACAGTGACCACACTGACCCTGAGGGGACAAAGATGGGAGCTGTCCCTTGAACATGCTGTCCCCAGCACCTACAAGAGCCCCACAGGCACACCACACCACCCATCCTGAACCTTCCTGTGTGGCTGACAGAGCAGAGCAAAGGCCCTCAGGAGGCCATCCCCTGTGTCCTCTCTCTGCATGGCTGTGCACTCCAGCAGGGAACACCCCCTCTGTGTGGTGATGCCACCCCTGACCACTGGGCATCCCCATTCCTGGATGGCTGGCAGGAGGAGGACCAGCAGGAAGCAGGAAGGTGCCCCCAGTTTCCCCCACCCCAGCCCCCAGTGCCTCTGAGCAGCAGGAGACAAACACCTCTCTAGGAAGGATGGGGTCCTGCCCTGTGCTCCCCACTTTATCCTCATCTTCAGTCTCAGGCTGAAAGCCCAGCCCTGACTGAGCAGCCCTGTCTCCTCCTCATGGGGCCTTCATTGTAGCATTGAGGTCCTGACACTGCTCCTCGGCCTGGTGACAGCACCCTGTGTGCATGTCCAGGGATTTCAGGAGCAGGGTGTGGGCATGCAGTTCTGGTGTGACTGACTGAAAGTGAGGCTGCTCTTCCCTCATGTCCCCACCCAGGTGTAGGTCCAGATGTTGGGGCCAGGCCTGGTGAAGCCCCTGCCCACCCTGTCCCTCACCTGTGCTGACTCTGATTCTCTCTACCCAGCCATGGTGTGAGCTGGACCCACCAGGCTTCAGGGAGGGGCCTGGAGTGGGTTAGAAGGATGGATGGAGGTGGAACAGATCCCATTCCACACGTGGTCCTGAGTCCCTGCTGGTCCTCAGTGCTCCTTGATGGAGTTGAGCACATGCTGGTCCTTTCCCCCATGTGTCCTTGGCCTACTGCAGCTGCAGGGGTTGGCCCCTATCTGGTAGATAGTCAGATTCACCAGGGACACTTCCAAGAGCCAGGTTTCATTAGAACTCAACAGGGTGAAACCTGAGGATATGGCTGTGTATTCCAGTGGGAGACACCCAGTGAGGGAACTCAGTGTGAGCCCAGTCACTCACCTGCCTGCAGGGGGCGCTGAGGACCAGCAGGGGGCGGTGAGGACCAGCAGGGGGAGCTGAGGACCAGCAGGGGGCGCTGAGGACCAGCAGGGGGAGCTGAGGACCAGCAGGGGGAGCTGAGGTCCAGCAGGGAGCTGAGGACCAGCAGGGAGCTGAGGACCAGCAGGGGGCGCTGAGGACCAGCAGGGAGCTGAGGAGCAGCAGGGGGAGCTGAGGTCCAGCAGGGAGCTGAGGACCAGCAGGGAGCTGAGGAGCAGCAGGGGGCGCTGAGGACCAGCAGGGAGCTGAGGAGCAGCAGGGAGCGCTGAGGACCAGCAGGGGGAGCTGAGGACCAGCAGGGAGCTGAGGACCAGCAGGGGGAGCTGAGGACCAGCAGGGGGCGCTGAGGACCAGCAGGGGGAGCTGAGGACCAGCAGGGGGAGCTGAGGAGCAGCAGGGGGAGCTGAGGACCAGCAGGGGGAGCTGAAGACCAGCAGGGGGATCAGCACCACCAGGGCCCCTTAGGGTCAGGAGGAAGCTCAGGCTCAGCACATAGAGTGAGGACCAGCAGAGACATTTAGGATCAGCAGGGGAAGCTCAGGACCACCAGCTTCACATCTCACCCCCAGGAGAAGATAGAGCAGTGTCCTGGTGGGATTGCTTTATGTATAGTAGTTTCCTGAAAAAACTCAGCAATTCTTCCAGAATTCTAATTCCCCTTCTTCATTTTTTTCAATTATATTTTCAGTTTATAATATTCTGTTTTCCTAGTCTAGATTCAAATTCTTGTGATGCTTAACATTTTTCTGAATATTGACCTTAAGTCCTGAGCCTTGATGACTATCCCAATAAGGCTGAGGAATTTAAATTCTCTGTGACTCCTTCTCCTTATTTGCTGTGCACACAGAGGAGGAGCCACATTTCTGTATTTGAAGTGAAAGGAGGGGAAGGCAGGGGATGTGGGGATAAAGATAGTAGAATGAAACACACATTATTACCTTATGTTTGTATGTGACTGTATGACCAATGTGATTCTACAATATGTATACTCAGAAAAGTGAGAAATTATATTCCACCTATGTATGATACATCAAAGTATATAAGTGTATTCTACTGTCATGTATAACTAATTAAAACAAATAAAAATTTTAAAAAAAGAAATGTACCACTTAGAGTTCTTGTTGCGTATAAGCTGTTTCCGTCACCATGAGCTCTGTGACATCACACCCCACAGCCAGGCCCCCAAAGTCAGAGGTGCCCACTCCTCCTGCATGTGTGCATGGCCTGTGCACAGGGCTGAGCTGAGTGAAATATTGGGGAGAAGGGGGATCCCTTGACAAAGACCCAAGATAGAGCATGGACTGTGGGAGCTGCAGGTCTGCTCTGCCACTGGCCTCAGGACCCTGAAGACACACTGTATCCAGGGACATTGTGACCCCACCTTGCTGTGGGTTGCCTCCAAACCTGAGAAGCCCCAGGACACCTGGCATCTGGGAGGCAGCATGGAGCCTGCCTGGGTTTCCAGCCACTGTGGCTGCATTGCAGGGTCACAGAGAGGGACACCTGGGCTTTGTCCCTGCTCATGTCAGTGCCCACTGTCCTGAGTCCAGCTCCAGCCTGGGTGAGGATGAGCAGTGGCAATGTTTATATACAGGTGGTCTAAGGTGCTCTTGGTTCATCTCAGAATATTAAATCACTGGGAGTATTTTAAAAATATGTGCTGGTTTAGAGCTAGGCACCAATTTTAGATATGAAATATGGAAGTGGCTAAAATCCATAGTACTAAATTTTGTAACAATGCTTCTCACTTCTATTTCTATCATTAATAATTTCACATTTTTACTTTTATTATTTTATTTGCGCATGATAAAAGTAAAATTTTGTGGTTTGTTTTGATGTAATTATACATGCACACATAATTTATATCAGAGCAATATTTCCTCTGTATCTTGTATATCTTAAATTTCCCTACCTGTCATCATCTCCTCGATTTATTATATACAACGAGTTTCCTTTGTTGTATGGCTATCATGTCCTTCTAAATACCTAACTAATAATTGTACACTGTACAAATGTTGGTGTCTTAATTCACAAAAAACATATTGCTTCTGCATTCAGATGGCATTTTCTGAGGGGTTAATTTTCCCCAATGGTTTGGTTTCTGTCTTCTTTTCCTCAGGACACTTTAGAACTTGTTCTGGGGGTCTCACTCAGCTCCTTCCAGCCCCAGGTAGATACAGGATCACTTTACTAAACACGATGCCCCTCATCTGCAGACACACTATATTTGATTGCTTAAGCCTGCTTTTCTGAGTATAATATTTGGTCTTATATAAATTAGACATATGACTTGAGACATTAATACATTTTAAAGGACCTGGAAAAGTACTGATGTCTTGTATGCTGTGGTCTTTCTCATGTGAGGGTGCTTGATCACCAACATCACTAAGAATGTCAGCATCTCTCCATCAGACAACAGCTGGCCATTCCAGCTGTATTTTCACACTTACACTTAAACCTAGCTCTAGTGAGGCAGAGGACAGCACCCTGACACAGGGGTGCCAGGTGCCATGATGGGTTCCAGGCTGTACACACCCAGCTGTCCATCACGTGTCTCTCCTGGGTGTGGGGAGCCACCAGTTGCTCTGCCCCAGTCACTGTGAAGCACAGCCTGGCTGTGGGCCACAGGTGCCCTGTGAGCTGCAGAGCCCCAGGACAAGGCCCTCTCTGCATGTGGCCCTCACCACCCACCCTCACCCTCACCCTCTCCGCACCTTCCCATCTCCAGTTCCACTGTCCTGTCTCTTTGGACTTGATGCAGTAGCTTCCCCACATGAGGGATGGTGTCGTGATGGTCTCCCTCTGCCTGACCCATTTCAGCTAGGTCCATGTGCTCCAGGGCCATGCTCAGTACCAGGAGGGAGAGCTTGCCACTGTTTGGGGCTATATAATATTTCCTAGTCTATGAACAATACATGTTCTTCATCTAGGTATCTCTGATGGACTCATTGGTTGATTGTGAAAGGTTCTTCAATAATCAAGGGTGTGCAAATACTTTCTTGACATACAGATCCTATCTCCTAAGGATAATTATTCAGTCCCTGGGTGGCTATATCATGGGAAGTCCTAATTTCATTTTTGAGGAATCTGCACAGTGTTGTCCATGCAGGTGTGCAGTCTGCATTCCCAGCAGTCATCCCGAGCTCCCTGCCCTCCCCTGTGAGCGTCTGCCATCTGCTGCCCTGTACAGGAAGCCTTTCCACCAGGGAGGGTTGGAACCTCCCTGTGGGTTTGTCAGCATTTTTATGTATTCGTGGTATCAAGTATTTTATTTGGTGCTGGGGATTAAACCCAGGGCCCTTTGCGTACAAGGCACACACTCTACCAATTGAGCTATCTCCCCAGCCCTCAAGCAGTTTAATGAACCCTTTCTGTTCATGTCTGTGTGCTCATTGAGGAATGCATATGCAGGTGACTTGTCCCAGTGCTGCCCACTGCCGGGTACCTGCTATGATCTCTAGCAGCTCAGCTCTGGCTTTTCCCACTCCTTGTGCATTTCTGACCTTGTTGGGGAACAGGCTTCCAGATGCCTTTTCTGCTACTGTGTGGCTGTTCTCCTCCTCTGTAGCTTCCTTTGCTGTGGAGAACCCTGCTCCTTGGTGAATCCCAGTGTCCACTTTGACTCTATGGCCTTTGATTTCAGGTTCTGACCCAAACTCTCCCCTGTATGAGCTCCATGCAGCGTCTCCCAGGTCTCCTTCCAGGGCTCTCTCATCTCAGGAGCTGTCTGTGAGGCCATCACTGATTTGGAGCTGAGGTCTGCGCTGGTGAGAGTCAGGGTCCAGCTCCTCCTCCTGCCTGTGGTCGTCCAGTTTTCCCAGATATGTTCAGTAAAGAATTCACCTTCTCCCAATAAGTGCTTGTGGGGTTTTGGTCAAAACCTGGTGGACTGCATCTGTGGGGCCAACCCTGTCCTCTAGTCCCCCTCTGGTTTGTGTGTGGGTTCTGTGCAGGGCCAGCTGTCTGGGCCACTGTCACCTGTGGTATGTGTCCTGTCTCACTTACTGATTCCTGGTTTTGACCCTTGCACTTTAGGAACCTGGTTGAGTAAGTCGGTGTCTCTGTCAGTACAGAGGAGGGTTGGTGCAATATTTGATTGTAGCCCTTTCAGAGTGTCCAGTCTAATTAGTCAATATCTGATCAACTTTGAGTTGACGTTTTACAGGGTGAGGGATAGTGGCCTATTATATTCTTTTACATATTGATATTCCGTTTTCCCAGCACTCTGTCTTGAAAATCCTGTAATTTCTGCAACATGATTTTGGAAACTCTGTCAAGCACCAGATCAGTGCACTTAGGTTGGTTTGTCTCTGTACCTCCTACTCTGTCCCCTTGGTCTCCATGTCTGCTTTGGTGACAGTGCCATGCTGGTTCAGTTACTGCAGCTCTGTCAAGTAATTGGAGGTCACATGTTGTCATCTCCAGGTTCACTCTTCCTGCTTAATCACTTTGCCTACTGTGTGTTGTGACTTCTCCTCACAAATTCTGGGACACTCTTCTGGTTCTTTTAAGAAGGTTGTTGGTATTTGCTGGAGATTTCACTGAATCTGTGTGACATTTGAGGTAATCAAGGGTGTGCAAATACTTTCTTGATATTATTGATTCTGATGATAGCAGAACATGGGGGCCCTTCCCATCTCTAAGTTCTTCAAAGTCTCCCTGAGTTACTCACTATTTCCATTGTAGAGATCTTTCACCTCCCCAGTTGAATTTTTTCCCCAAGTTTTTTAAAGGTCATTTAGAATGAGAACATTTCCTTGATTTATTTTTTTCAGGTGACTCATTTTGGAATACACGAAAGTGGGTTATTTATCTGTGCATGATGTATTTAGCTCTATTGCTACAGTTGCTTATCAGACCTAGAAGCCTTCTGGTGGATATTTTGGTTCTCCTAGATATTGGATCACATCACCAGCAAGCAGCATATTGAGAGTTCTTTCTTTCCTCTCTCACAGTTTAATTTCTTTGTCTTGCCTGATCCCTTTGGTTAGAGGTTTTAGGGACTATGGTCACAATACCAACTTTCTAATAAACTAAGAGATGTTTTTTAGAAAACATAAAGAATATTAAAAATCCCCTAACAAACTAAACAAAACAAAAAGAAGAAGATCCAATCAATAGAGATAAAACAGAAGATATTGCTACTGAAATCAAGAAATTAGAAACTATTTTTAAAAATATCCTCCAGTAAACTAGGAAAATGTGAAGAAATTGGCAAAATTCTAAATGCATTTGATCTAGACAAATTGAAGCACAAGAATCTACAAATGTAAAACAGAAAACCATGAAGCAATGAAGCTGAACAGCCATTAAAGACCTTCCACAAGAGGAGAGCCCAGAAGCAGAATGATTTGCAGTTGATTCTAAGAGACTTTAACAAAGAGATGAGGCCCACCTCCTCATGTTGTTCCATGAAATGAAAAAGAAGGAAACACCGAAAATATCCTTCTGTGAAGCCAGTAACACCTGGATACCAAAACCAGACATAGAGACATCCAGAGAGAAGACTTCAGACCAACATCACTGGTGAACAGAGATAAGAGACTCCTTAATAAAATATTGGCACCCTGCACTCAAGGACACACGAGAAGGTGGGGACCATGATCAGTGGGTTTCTCCACAGGGTCAGGAGGTTGGCTCAACATGCAGATCAATAATGTCATATCCATCTGTGATTCACCACATGAATAGAGGTGGGGACAAGAGTCACACCATCACATCAACAGAGGCAGAAAAATAATTTCACAGAGTCCAGTACCTCATCATTTTTAAAAGACTGGAGCAACTAGAGGTACAAGGTCCTTTCCTCAACCTCATCACGGCTACATGTGACAAACCCAAGGTCACTACCATACTAAATGGAGAGGACCTAAAACAGTTCCTCCAAGCTGAGGACAGGACAAGGATGTCCACTCTCCCACTCTGATTCTGTGGGCTCCCTGCACTGCACACATTGACACAGGAGCATTGTCACATGAACAACATGCAAAGCAGCATTATTGAGGCTCAAGTGACTACTCTGTGGTCACCAGGGACAGAGGTGAGGAAGCTCAGAGGACCCTGGGGAGTCTTTTCCATCAACTTAGAGACATTTCAGGGGGATTCACTGATTAGGACCACCCTCAGGATTCTGTGTAGAGCAAACACCGAGATAGTTCGGGGTTCATACCATGGACACCTGGTGAACCTCAGGCTCATGGTCCTCCTGGATCCCAAGGATTCCCTGAGACTCAGCACTGTCCTCTGGCACTTTTGCTGCTTGTAAATAGAAGGTGAGGGGCTGAGGATCAGGTGAGGTTCCTGCAAGGGGACAGGTAGCCCATCTGGGTCACCACAGCAGCTGAGCACTAGTGAGTGGCAGGGGAACCTCTGACCAGCCTGCTCACTAGGCCTGTCCTTGCCAAAGTCTGCCCACCCCAGACCTGGCACCTGAGAACAGGAGCCTGACTTCCCATGTCCTGACTGAGACTCCAGGTGGCCCTGCACCTGAATTGTCAACAGCAGCCCACTGTGGGGCAGAGAGGAGGCCTCATGACATCCAGGGAGCAAGTGTGACGAATCTTGTGCCAGGAGCTGCTGAGAGGGTGACTCAGATGTCCTCTATTGCTACCGTGCTGGGCTCTGGCTTAGAAAACAGCCACCACCATGACCAGCACAGCCAAGAGCTCTCTGCTGTGGAAGCCCTCACCAGGGCAATCAGGACACAGTCTAGGGGACTCCAGACCCCAGGGGCCATTAGAGTTAGAGTCAAGTTCTCTCCTTGGTCCTGTGGCCATAGCCTCCCTCCTAATCAATCCTCCTGAACCAATTTGCTGTTTCTATTTGTACAACTGCCAGGGAAGTGAACAGGACCTACCTGCTTCCACACTCAAATGGAGGCCAGACGTAGGGCACACATGGCCCCCTCCATGTCAATACATCAGAAGGACAGAGGGTAACAGGTCCCCCAAGTAGAGCCAGCAGGGACCCCATCACTTGTCCATGTTGACGAGGGTCATCCTCCTTCCTGGTCTCCTCCTTCCTGGTCATCCTCAGCACTTGGAAGAGGCCCAGGCCCTCACCATGACCTCTGGCCCATGAAGCAGGAGCAGGGCTGCTGGCCCCACAGCTGTGGCTGTGTCCTCTGACTCTCTCCTGTGGTATTTATAACTGTGGGTGCACTGTAGGGATACAGAGCACTGGAGTTGGTTTCCATAGTGATTCAGACCTGGATCAGGACCCCATTTCTGTGGGAAGCCCTTCCCCTTCCTGCCTTCTCCCTCCCTGTTCCCCTCCTGGGCTCTGTGGTCTTTCTTCTATGTGTTGCACATGTCTGAGTTGGAGGTTCAGGGATGTTCATGAAGGTGGAGTTCACTGTGCTCCTTCACATCAGCTCACAGCATAGATGGTGAGTTCCCTTCTGCTCTCCTCCCTTCACCCCTCTGCCCACCCGCAGGCCCTTCCTGGATCCACTGATCTCCTTCTCTGTTCACATCACCCTCCTCTCCTCTCCCTCTTCCCCAGCTTCCTCAATTGGGAGAGAAGACTGGCCCTTGGCTTCTGCGTCTGGCCTCCATCATCAGCTTCAGGGTCCCAGTTCCACCTGTTTCCCAGCAAATGATGTCATTCCATTGTCTTCCTGGCTGAAGACCCACTGTGCACAGACTCCAAGCTTTCTTCATCTACACCAGCCCCTGTAGGGTGCAGCCCATCAGAGCTTCTGCTGGAAAGTTGACCATTTCATCTTCTTCATGAAGAGCCAGTGTTGCTTCTCTCCTGCGAAGCTCCTTCAAGTCCTTGTTTTCCCATGAGATCTTGGGCCCAGGAGATGCCAGCCCTGGCAGTTGTCCACAGACCTTCCCTGGACAAGGGCATAACCACCTGGGCACTGCTAGGATGGTTCAGGGGATTCCTAGACAACTGCCCAATCCCTGCAAGTTACTCCATCCCCATGTTGAACCTGTCCGCAGGGGATACTATCTACCTGTTCCTCCATCCCCATGGTGGCCCAGACCCCAGGGGACAACATCTGACAGGTTCCTCCATCCACATGCTCTCCCTGTCCCCAGTTGATTCTGTGTGACCTGTTACCCCTCCCCGTGCTCACTCTATCTCAAGTGGATGATATATAACATATTGCTGCCTCTGCATGTAAAATCTGTGCACAGGGCTTTTTATCAGGGCTGTCACACCATCTGACACTTCATTGTCCCCAGTGGATAATATCTACCTGTTACTATATTACCCTGCTGCCCTGTCCCCAGTGGATAATATCTGACCTGTCCCTCCATCCCATGCTGGTTAGTCCCCAGTAAATGACATCTGACCTGTTACCCCATTCCCATGCTGGCCTGTACCACGTGGATGTTATCTGAACACTTACTCCTTCCCCACACAGGTCCTGTCCACAGTGGATACTATCTGGCCCCATAACCCATCTACACACTGGCTCTGTCCCTAGTGGTTAATATCTAATGTATTACCTGATCCCCAAGCTTGCCTTTCTACAGTGGTTAATCCCTGATCTGTTACAGCATCCCCACTTGTCCTGTCCTAGTGGATAATATCTGCATGTATAAAACTAACCCTACCTAATTCAGTTAGTGTGGCATTGGCTGTCCTTAATAATTCATATATTCCTCCGGTGAAGCTGTTTGCCCTTGACCTTGTCTTTCCTGGGTTTTGACTCATGATATGACCTGTGTATCTGTCCCTGCTCTGCTCAGGCTGCCTGCTGTTCCTAGGCTCACCTCGGTGGGGTGCACAGTTCTGGAAATGCATGCATCTGCTCCTGCATGTCCCCCTGTGGTCAGGGAAATACATACAGGTGGCGTCATGACCCGTTGAATTTCTTAAGCCTCAGAAACACCTGGTTGAGCAGATATTATGTCTTCTCATTCTCTCCCCACCCCCTGTGTCATCCATAACATAAATAATTCTTTGCTAAATGTTGGCTGAAGAGCCCCACAGGCTCCTTGTTCTTTCCACCTGAGGAGTGCATTCACAGCACCTTGGTCAGGTGTTTCTGGAGGAGCTGGGCCTCACAGTCCTGTGGGCTGCATGATACTGGGGCCACTCTAACAGGCTGGAAAACTGAGGTGCTGCTGGCAGAGCAGCAGAGGTACAGGGCTCATCTGTTCCCAAGGGCTGCCTAGGGTGGGCCCACCAGCAGGCTCAGGTCAGCAGTACAGCAGGCCCCATGACAGGAGAGGTGCCTGTCACGATCTAAGGAGGGCACACGGCAGGCATCACCTTGGACCAAGAATGAGATGCTCTCAGCACTCCAAGGCTGGCATTGAACCTCCACAGGAAATCTGGTAGTGCATACTCGAAACCTAAGGAGAGGAACCCACATGTCTTATTAGTGTGCTGTGGTCACTCAGATAGGCAGGAGGTCAATCCCTGAACCTCATCAGGAGGTCAGCAACTACACCTGCCCTCTCAGTGACCCCACCTCACTAAAGACAGTGTCCACTGTTCTCTCCAAATGCTGGGCTGTGGGCAAGGCAGGTCTCACTGCAGTAATGCTGCACAGGGAAGGGGACTGGGCCTCCTCCCTCACCCAGCCTGCCCTGCATGCCGTCCTGTCTGCTGTCAGCCTGGCTCTGCTGCTCTGGGGGACTCAGGGGCTCTCAGCCTCAGGCTGCAGCTGAGAGCTGCCTCTGCCCCCAGGACTCTCCACTGGCCCAGCACCTCCATCCTGTCCTCTCCTGGTGGAGACCAGAGGGCAGGAGAGGTGAGGGGAGGAGTCAGGGCAGATTCCCACCCACTGCTGTCCACAGGCATTGGCTGGACAGTCAGGACAACAAGCAGGGCACAGGGTGGGGAGGGCAGTGGGCACACAGCAGGAAGCCCCTCCCCTCCTGAGACCCTGTTCCCTCCTCTCCTGCTCAGTCTGTAGCCCCCAAATCTCACAGAGATGAAAGAGAAGAGCTAGTCCTGAGAACAAAGGGGGGCTCTTCTCCTGGATGTGGGGAACCCCATCCTCAGCCCTGGGCTCTGTTCAGTCATCACTGAGGGCTTCTCCTTCAGGGCTGGGAGGTGAACCTGGGCCTCTTGCATGCTGGGCACGTTCCTGCCACTCTGACACCCTCCCAGGTGCAGGGAGGAAGGGCTTGGAGGAGGCAGGGCTGGGCTCAGGAGGGTGGGCTCCCCCTCTGACAGCCTTCCAGCACCCCTGAAACCACCTGCTCTCCTCTCACAGGTAAAGCTCCACCTGGGTTCAAGACAGGGACACATCTCAGGAGCACAGAGGACCTGGGCAGCCTGACCTCAGCCTCTCCAGATATCAGAAGAGCCTCACCCACATGCAAATCCCTCCTCCTGCTCTGGGTTCAAAGGCCCTCTGGGCTGTGGGAGCTCCCAGCTCTCTGCTCACACAGGGCTGAAGTCTCTGGGAAGGCAGGTGTGGTCTAGAAGATGAGGCTGCTGGGTCTTGTCCTGTGCCTGGTCACAGCTCCCCAAGGTGAGTGTCCCCAGTGTCAGACCTGGGTCCATGGGGAGGTTGTGACTGCAGGTGACTAACAGGGTGTGACTGTCCTTGTCCTCAGGTGTCCTGTGCCAGGTGCAGCTGCAGGAGTCAGGACCTGGCCTGGTGAAGCCCTCGCAGACCCTGTCCCTCACCTGTGCTGTCTCTGGATTCTCCATCACAACCAGTTACTACTGCTGGGAGTGGATCCGTCAGCCCCCAGGACAGGGGCTGGAGTGGATAGGGGACATATGTTATAATGGTAACACTTACTACAGCCCATCCCTCAAGAGCCGAGTGTCCATCTCCAGAGACCCGTCCAAGAACCAGTTCTCCCTGCAGCTGAGCTCCCTGACCACTGAGGACACGGCCACCTATTACTGTGCCAGAGACACAGTGAGGGGACCTCAGTGTGAGCCCAGACACAAACCTCCTGCAGGGTGCCCAGGGCCAGCAGGGGGCGCCCAGCACACAGGAGCTTAGGTCAGCCCAGGAGCAGGTGCAGAGGAAGGAGTGAACTTGACCCCAGTCCTGAGCCTCCTCACCAAGCAGCTCCTCCTGAGAGCCCCAGCTATGGGGGTCCTAGAGAGGCCTCCTCCCCTTGGACACCCCTCATTTCTCTCCAGGTGAGGTGTGTCAGGATTGCTCCTCTTGAGCAGCGGCTGCACAGTCTCCTCTCTAGCTGAGGCTTTCTGTGCTATGATGGCACTGCTCAGGGCCATCACATGAGCTGTGTGGACACTTCATGGCTTGGGGAACTCCCTCCACTCTCAGAAGGGCCTGGATGTTCTGCTGCTCAGTGTCCCTCCCAATCCAGTGTTCCCTGTGACATTCCTGTGACTGATCTGTGCACTTGGCACATGTAGAGGTCATAGCCCACACTGTTTCTGAGCCATCCAGCCACAGGGGACCTTTGACAATGACAAGGCACAGTCTGTCTTCTCACAGGTTAATGAACAGACAGTCGTGCCACCATGTAGGTGATAGAGACCATGGATGCAGCTGATAGTGTAAAGCCACCGTCAGCAAGCACAACAAGGTTTCCTCTGTCCCCAAACATAAGCAGGACTGAGCTGAGGGATGCCGACAGGAAGCCCTAAACCTGGTCTAAATGCACAGAACGTGTGTATTCAGAGTGAACTTTGGTGTATGTGAGCTCTAACCCCATGATGAGGTTCTGTGACACCAAAATCCCAACCAATGGCCCCAAAGGACAGAGGTGCCCCCTCCTCATGCAGCTGTGTGGCCTGTGGACAGGGGTGACCTGAGGAAGGTCTTGGAGGGAAAGGGGCCCCCTTGGCACAGACTCAGATGGGAGGGTGGTCAGCTCTGCATGGACTGTGGCAGCTGCAGGTTGGCTCTGCCACTGGCCTCGGGACCCTGAGACATGCTGTGACCAGGACCACTCTGACCCCAACAAGGTTGGGAGCTGACTCTGAGCCTGAGAATCCCCAGGACACCTGGCTGCTGGGGGGAAGCAACCTGGAGCCTGGTTACTGCTGGAGCTGGATCCGTCAGCCCCCAGGAAAGTGGTTTCCAGCCACTGTGGCTGGACTTCAGGGTCACAGACAGTGACACCCTGGGCCCTGTTCCTGCTCACGTCAGTGCCCACCCAGTCCTAGAGCCCAGCTCCAGTCTGGGTGATGATGAGCATCATCAATGTTTACATCCCAGAGTGTCCTAAGCCTGTACTGGAACATGCCATGAAATAGAATCACTTTATGTATTTTCAAATTATGGTTTGAGAGCTAGAGCACTGATTTTATGTAAAACATTTATATTCCTAAGTTAAAGTTTTATGTTCTGTATCACCATAAGCCTCTTATATTTTTATTAATAAATCCAAGTTTTAATCACTTTTAATATTTTATTTGAGCATCATAATCATAGAAAATGGGTGCTTCATTATCACATGTTGGTAGAGGATAAACAGATGGTGAAGAGGAAATGCTTCTGTGTATTCTGTGTGTCTGACATTTCTGTATGTGGCTTATTCCTTTCAATTTATTATCTTTCTTTACACAAAATATAAATGCAATGATTTGCCTTTGTTTTTAAGTCCTTTGTAGCCTGGCAATTAACTCACTATAATCATAATTCTACACTTTTTTGTTTTTTAGCAAACAAAAATAATATTGCATTTTAATTAAGAGAGAATTTCCACAGTGGTGTAGTTTCTGTCTCTCAGGACTTGCTCTGGGGGTTCACTAGGCTTCTCCCTGAGCCCTGATAGTTGCTGGGAGAACTTTTAACATACATGACACCCCTCACTAGCACACAATTTGTATTTGGTTGCTTAAGTCTATTTTTATGAGTATAATATATTCACTTAGATACATAAACTAGACTTATGGATTTGACATTGGAATATATTTTGAAAAACATGAATAAGCAATGAGGTGTTGTATGTTGTGGTCTTTCTCATGTGAGGGTGCTTGATCACCAACATGACTAAGAATGTCAGCATCTCTCTCCATCAGACACAGAGTGGTGAATCCAGGTGTATTTTCATACTTACACTGAAACCTAGATCTAGTGAGGCAGAGGACAGCACCCTGACACAGGGGTGCCAGGTGCCATGATGGGTCCCAGGCTGTGCACACCCAGCTGTCCATCACCTGTCCCTCCTGGGTGTGGGGATCCCACCAGCTGCTCTGCCCCATTCACTGTGAAGCACAGCCTGGCTGTGGGCCACAGGTGCCCTGTGAGCTGCAGAGTCCCAGGACAAGGCCCTCTCTGCACGTGGCCCTCACCACCCACCCTCACCCTCTCTTCCCTGCACCTTCCCATCTCCAGGGGCCACTGTCCTCTCTCTTTCCAGGACCCAATGCAGGAGCTTCCCCACATGAGTGATGGTGTGGTGATGGTCTCCATCTGCCTGACTCATTTCAGCTAGGTCCATGTGCTCCAGAGCCATGTCCAGGGCCAGGAAGGACAGGATGCCATTATTTTTTGCTAAATTACATTCTTCCCCTCTATGGACAAAGTATTTTTGAAATATTCACTAAGGAACACAAGGTGATGATGAAAACTTCTTCAACACTCATGGGACTGGAGTTAAGGACAGGCCTCTTGGGCCCTATGTCTCATGAATTGGGCACATTGGGCAGAAGTCCTGTCCCCAAGCCTTGGGCTGTCCCTCCCCATGTCTCTGCTGGCCTCAGGCCATGCTGCATAGAATGGGGTCTCCTGCCTGCTGCCCTATAAGCTGGCCTTGTTCCTGGTGGACCTGCAGTGCTGAGGTCTTAGGAGGACTTACTCTCAGGATCCACTAGCCATTGCCCTAGGGGGCCTCTGTGTAGGGGCCACACCTAGGACAAAGCTGTGCCTGAGCCCCAGAGCTACCCAGGGCATCCTCTGCAGTCCAGGTGGAGGAAGACCTAACTCCACACTCTGGCACCCTGTGTGCCTGCAGAGTTAACCCCATGGGTGCTGCCAGGTTAGCTGCTGAGTGACTATCCATCACCCAGATCAGAGCCAGCACACACCAACCCTTTACCCAGTCCCAGGGCTGTGTCCACATCTTTAGATGCTCACTATGACCACCTCAGGCCCCAGCACCTGTGTGGCTGAGTCCAGTCTGTGCTGCTCTGAGTAACTCCTGAGGCTGAGGGTTCACAAGGACAGAGCTGTGCTGCAGCAGGTTCTGGAGACCAGGGTGCAAACACCCAGGTGCTGCTCCTGACCAGGGCTCCTGAGGCTGCAGCACCACATGGCAGGAGGCAGGAGGCAAAGAGAGGAGATGGGGCTGGACCTCTGAGTGGTGCTGGGGTCCCACTGGGGCTCAGGGTGCTGGGAAGGCTCTACCAGCCCTGGGGGAACCCAGGTGACCTGCTCCATTGTGTCAGCTATCCTCTCCATTCTGTCAACCCTCATGGACATGCTGAGGGTGACAGTGCAGCTGCATTGATGACAGGTGGCTGTGTTCCTGAAAGACACCAAGGCAGTTCTTCCAGAGAGAGACCCTGCTTCCCACAAGCCTACAGTGCCCAGGGGGGGGAATAGAGGCTGAGACCACAGAAGACAGATAGATAGATAGATATATAGAGAGAACCCTTAATAGATCTTATATAGATAGGTGGGAGATAGTAGTTTTTTGGTGGATGATAGATACACAGATAGAAGCTGAGAGTGAATGAGGATAAATTAAAATTGTGCTTTGACACAGCACCAAGTCCATGGGGATGTGGCCCCTCACAACAAAGGGCCTCCTCATATGTGGCCCCCTGTGGACTCAGCCCATGATAACTAAAAGTGAGGACACAGCCTGGGTTTCTCCCTGCCCCCACTTGCACCCTGTGCCCACCACAGATGGCAGCAGCATGTGAACCTGAGGGCTCTGTGCCAACTGGATGCTCCTGAGCTGAAGGAGGCCCTCACAGGGAGGCACAGCCTTCCCCCTGCAGGGAGCCTCTGAGGCCCTCAGCTGGACGCCTCCCTGGAGAGCAGGTGGCAGCAGAGGGGAGAAGACGCACAGCACATTTCCAATGCAGGACGGTTCTGAGGACGTCACCAGTGTGTGCACCTGGGAGCTGGAGGAGGGTCGGGGCAGCAGTCGTGTCCAGGGTGAGAGCAAAAGACCAGATAACCAGTCACTCTTGCCACACATGAGCTGTTGGACAGTGAACCATCACTCAGGCTTCTGTGTGAGTTTACATCTGTACCAGGGAGTTAGCACAGACACCTCCACCATATGATTATGTGTTTATATTAAATAAACTAAGATAGTGGGCTCTAAAATCAAATTAGAAGAAATTCTTCCCTCCTGAATGCTCCTCTGTCCACCATGCTGCCCATGACACTCCCATATGCCCTCAGAGCTGCTCTACCTGGGCCTCCACCCAGAGCTGCTATATAGCAGGAGCACATGCAAATAGGGCCTCCCTCTGCTCATGAAAACCAGCCCACCTGACCCTGCAGCTCTGCACAGGAGCCCAGCCCTGGACTCCCAGCTCAGCCCACTCAGTGATCAGGACTGAACACAGCTGCTCACCATGGAGAGTGTGCTCAGCTGGGTTTTCCTGATGGCTGTTTTCAAAGGTAATGAATGGAGAACCAGAGATCCTGAGTGTGTGAGTGGACAGGAGTGAGAGGAAGAGTGGATGAGTGACAGTGTCCTGACCAGGCTGTCTCTGTGTTTGCAGGTGTCCAGTGTGAGGTGCAGCTGGTGGAGTCTGGGGGAGGCCTGGTGCAGCCTGAGGGTTCCCTGAGATTCTCCTGTGCAGCCTCTGGATTCACCTTCAGTAGCTACTGGATGGAATATGTCTGCCAGGCCCCAGGGATGGGGCTGGAGTGGATCACAGTTATATGGTATGATTCAAGTCTGAAATACTATGCTGACTCTGTGAAGGGCCAATTCACCATCTCCAGAGACAATTCCAAGAACACACCGTTCCTTCAAATGAGCAGTCTGAAAGCAAAGGACACGGCCACCTATTACTGTGCTAGAGACACCGTGTGGAGACCTCAGTGTGAACCCAGACACAAACCTCCTGCAGGGCACCCAGGGCCAGCAGGGGATGCTCAGCACACAGGGAGCTCAGGTCACCCAGGAGCAGGAGGAGAGCAGAGGCAAGGGCTGGATTCCTTCATCTGGGGGCCTCTCATATTCCAGCTTCCCCAGGGATCTCTGTGGACTTGTGGTCTGTACCAATCCATGATGTCTCTGAAGATACAAATTCTTTTTTCAGGGTGTATTTTCCTGTTTTCATTCCTGCCTGGTACTTACACATAATATTGTGGTTCATTTTGACATAATCCACAATCCTACAGTGCAATTTTCTCCACTTTGTCTTCAGTACTTCCCCTTGCCCTTCCCTCTCCCTCCATGTGTTCCTTCCTCTATTAGCTGATCTTCCTTCTCTTTGTTTACACTTTTCTTTACTTTAGTGACAGGTATTTACATGGAATTTACTCTGGTGTGTTCATATCTGCAAATGGGGCATTTGGTCAATTTCCTTCCACCTTCTTCCTTTCCCTCCCTTCTCTATCACCCTCCATTCCCTTCCTCCACTGTTCTACCATCCACTCTATTTTGATGTCCCTCTGTCCCCTTATTTTATTGTACCTTCCACTTCTGAGAGAAAGCCTCAGCCCTTGACTCTCTGAGCCTGAGTTATTTCACTTCACATGATGTTCTCCAATTCCACCAATTTACCCAAAATACTCTCATTTAATTCCTCTTTATGGTGAGTAAAACCCCACTCTGTACATACCCCAGATTTTCTTTATCCATCCATCTGGTGACAGGCATCTAGGCTGGGTCCATCCCTTGGGTGCTGTGAGTTTCTGCTATAAACACTTGTGTGGCTGTGTCAATAGAGAATGCTTAGTTTACATCCTTAGGACTATAACAAAACGTGGAATACCTGGTCATGTGGTGGTGTCTTAGTCAGCTTTTTTGCTGCTGTGACTGAAAGGTCTGACCAGAACAACTTAGAGGAGGAAAGGTTGATTTGAGGGCTCACAGTGTCAGAGGTCTCAGTGCATGGACAGCAGGGTCCATTCCTCAGATCTCAAGGTGAGGATGAACATCATGGTGTAAGTCTGCGGAGGAGGGGAGTTGCTCACATGATGATCAGGAAGCAGAGAGAGACCCTCACCAGATACAAATATATACCCCAAGGCAACCCCCATGCCCCACCTCCTCCAGCCTCACCTGCCCACCTTCAGTCACCTTCTAGTTAATCCTTTACAGGGGATTAATTCACTGATGGGTTAAGTTCTCTTACCCAATCATTTCCACTCTAACACTTGTTGCATTCATACATGGGCTTTTGGGGGGACACCTCACATCCAAACCATAACATTCCACCCTTGGCCCCCAGAAGATCATGACCACCTCACAATTCCAAATACATTTAGTCCATTTCCAAGATTCCCCATAGTCTCAATAGTTCTAGCCCAGCCCCAAAGTTCAGGTCCAAAGTCTCCTCTGAGCCTCAAGGCAAACCAGCATTGTGAGCTCTAAAGATCAAAGCAATTTACAAGTATCCACTATATAAAGAGACAGAGTACACATCTCCATTCAGAAAAAACAGGGCACAGAAGGAAGTGTTGGGGCCAACACAAGACTGAAATCCAGCTGGGCAGCAAGTCCTGGAGCTCCACGTCCAGGATCTGGGGCACAAAGCATGGTGACGTTCTCTCCAAAGTGCTGCTGAAAGCCCAGTCCTTGTCCCAGAGGCCAATTCAAAAAGATGACATGGACATGAGAAAAAGGAAAAAGAAGGTTTACTGCTTTTCAGAAAAAAAAAATAAGTTTAAGCTGGGGTGGGGTGATCTCAGGGTACTTAAGAGTTTAGCTGTGTTGGGGTGATCTTTGGGTACTTAGGAGTTTAATCTGGGGTGGGGGTGATCTAAGGGTACTAAGGAGTTTAGCTGGGGTGGGGGGGATCTCAGGGTACTTAGGAGTTTAGGTGGGGTGGCAGTGATCTTAGGGTACATAGGATTTTAAGCTGGGTGGGGAGTATCTTAGGGTACTTAGGAGTTTAAGCTGGGGTGGGGTGATCTCAGAGTACTTAGGAGTTTAAGCTGGGGTGGGGGTGATCTTAGGGTACTTAGGAGTTAACCTGGAGTGGGGATGATCTTAGGATACTTAGGAGTTTAATCTGGGGTGGGGATGATTTCAGGGTACTTAGGAGTTTAGCTGGGGTGGGGGGATCTCAGGGTACTTAGGAGTTTAAGCTTGGTGGGCTTGATCTTAGGGTACTTAGGAATTTAACCTGGGTGGGAATTATCTTAGGGTACTTAGGAGTTTAAGCTGGGTGGAGTTTATCTTAAGGTACTTAGGAGTTTGAGCATGGTTGGTTGATCTTAGGGTACTTAGGAGTTTAAGTTGGGTGGGGGTGATCTCAGGGTACTTAGGATTTTAAGCTGGGTGGAGTTGATCTTAGTGTACTTAGGAGTTTAAGCTGGGTGGGGTGATCTCAGGGTACTTAGGAATTTAAGCTGAGGTGGGGTTGTCTTAGGGTAATTTGGAGTTTAGCTGGGGTGGGGGTGATCTTAGGGTACTTAGGAGTTTAAGCTGGGGTGGGGTGATCTTAGGGTACTTAGGAGTTTAAGCAGGGGTGGGTGATCTCATGGTACTTGGTGTTTAAGCTAGGGTGGGGGATATTAGGGTACTTAGGAGTTTAAGCTGTGGTGGGGTGATCTCAGGGTACTTACGAGTTTAAGTTGGGGTGAAGGTGATCTCAGTGTACTTAGGATTTTAAGCTGGGGTAGGGTGACCTTAGGGTTCTTAGGAGTGTATTGGGGTGGTGGGATCTTAGGGTACTTAGGAGTTTAGCTGTGGTGTGGTGATCATAGGGTACTTAGGAGTTTATGCTGGGGTGGGGTGATCTCAGGGTAATTAGGAGTTTAAGCTGGGGTGGGGTGATCTTAGGGTACTTAGGAGTTTAAGCTGTGGTAGGGTGATCTCAGGGTACTTACGAGTTTAAGTTGGGGTGAAGGTGATCTCAGTGTACTTAGGATTTTAAGCTGGGGTAGGGTGACCTTAGGGTTCTTAGGAGTGTATTGGGGTGGTGGGATCTTAGGGTACTTAGGAGTTTAGCTGTGGTGTGGTGATCATAGGGTACTTAGGAGTTTATGCTGGGGTGGGGTGATCTCAGGGTACTTAGGAGTTTATGCTGGGGTGGGGTGATCTCAGGGTAATTAGGAGTTTAAGCTGGGGTGGGGTGATCTTAGGGTACTTAGGAGTTTAGCGGTGGTGGGGTGATCTTAGGGTACTTAGGAGTTTAAGCTTGGGTTGGGTTGATCTCAGGGTACTTAGGAGTTATAGCTGGGTAGGGTGATCTCAGGGTACTTAGGAGTTTAAGCTGGGGTGGGAGTGATCTCAGGGTATTTAGGAGTTTATGCTGGGTTTGGTTAGTCTTTGGGTACTTAGGAGTTTAAGCTGGGGTGGGGTTGATCTTAGGGTACTTAGGAGTTTAAGCTGGAGTGGGGTGATCTCAGGGTACTTAGGAGTTTAAGCTGTGGTGGGGTTAGTCTCAGGATACTTAGGAGTTTAAGCTGGGGTAGGTGATCTTAGGGTTCTTAGGAGTTTATTGGGGTGGGGGGATCTTAGGCTACTTAGGAGTTTAAGTTGGGTTGGCAGATCTTAGGGTACTTAGGAGTTTAGGTTGGGTGGAGGTAATCTCAGGGTACTTGGGAATTGAAGCTGGGGTGGGGGTGATCTTAGGGTACTTAGGAGTTTAGATGGGGTGGGGGTGATCTTAGGGTACTTAGGAATTTAAGCTGTGTGGAGTGATCTCAGGGTACTTAGGAGTTTAACCTGGGGTGGGGGGGATCTCAGGGTATTTAGGAGTTTAGCTGGGGTGGGGTGATCTTAGGGTACTTAGGAGTTTAAGTTGGGCTGGGGGGGGTCTTAGGGTACTTAATGAAGCCAGATTTAAGGATAGGTAGTTAGTGTAGTTAGATAAATCTGGGATAATATCAAGTAAAATCAATATTGAAGGCCATATTGAGAATGGAGTCCAGGAAAATGGGGGTTGCAAAAGTCCCCAAGGCTGGGAGCCCATCCCAAAGAAATGTTAATGAAGCAGCTCTCAGCAAACATGGAGATTCTAATCCAAAAGCCCTTCCTTCCCAAATGACTCCTAAGCCCATCTGCCCCTCACCTTTTGGGCCTTCCCACCTGCATTTTATCACTGCAAGGTAACAGAATCAAGGACAGGAATGGGACAGGAATGAGGAAAAGCTGAAAGAGAACCTTAGCTATAAAAGAGGGAGGATCTTGCCCTTCCATGGATTCCACCTCTTGGTTCCCCTTCTTTGTCTTCGTATGGTAGAAATCTTTTCTGCTGTCCTTTAATAAAGCTTCAACTTTCCACTCTAAACTTGCCTCAGCATGCTTCTCTGGTGTTATACTTCAGCATTGGGGAAGCAAGGACTCGTCACCAGTCAACAGCGGTAACATTAGGAGTTTAAGTTGAGGTGGGAGTGATCATTCAGCAGGCACATGTTCTTAGGGAAAGTTAAACAGCACTGCATCAGAATCCAAACTTTGGAACTTTTGATAAAATAACTCTTGACCTGAAATGGTGACTCTGAGGCCAATATTGATCTGATGCCAATAGTGTCCATCAGCAGGAGCAGGGGGATGTTAAAGAAGTGCCTCAAAGACCACATTCTTTGAGAGGTGTATGTGCTGAACTACATGGTTTCCCAACACATTATCAACCACCATAAACTACTGGGAGGGTCATCAGGCATCCCAGGTATTTCTCTGTCTCTTGCTGATTGGTGGCTGCTAGGGAGTTGCTATCTGGCACAGCAAATCTCTCCTGTTATTTGTAGATAAACAACTCAGCAGGGTGGGTAAGTGCCTAGGAGTGCTCTGTGGGTTTTTCCCAAGGACAAGGGTCATGCCCCCTTCCTTGGACAGACTTTGCTCTGAGGTAGAGGTTGGCTTTTCAGACATGAGGTGCCGCGTCCAGCCAAGGGAGCCGAGTCCGACGAGGGACGGCGAGGTTAAAAGACACACAGGACACCAAGGTTCTTCATCCAGGAGTCAATAATAATCTTTATTGCTAACACACCTTTTTTTATACCCCAAGCAGCAGAAGTGGAAAACTACCCAAAAGCAGGAGGGAGGGGGGAGAAATTTAGTTTCAACATCTATTATTGTCAGGTACCGAAACCTCCCTTAACAATAAGTCCATCAGACCAGAAAAGGTCAAGGCATTCCCGTGGGATACATATGTCTCAGACGGATAAGCAGGAACAGAAAAACCGCAAGTTCGCCATGGCCTTGTGAGCTGGCCACACTGGCATGCAGAACAAACTAGTGGAGGTAAGGCTCCAGGGGCCAGGGTGGACCTGCTGCCAACAAGTCCCCCTCTTTTGTTTTTTGCATGCCAGTGGGAATCAAGTAGCCCCTGTCTTAGGTCGTTCACAGCCCTTGCGATGCTTACCCGTCTCTGGGAAGGCCCCGATTCCCTGGCTTAGGTCGCACAGCAAGCGTGAAAGTTGCCCGTCACTGAGTACTACAAGATCAGCTCAAGGTGTTATGACCTATCAAGACATTATTGCGGTAAACGCTTAACCGTCTCCACCTACGGGACCCACGACCGTCACCACCGAATGGCAGATGTGATTGGACCGAGAGATTAGACAGCAAAGATCCTAGTACAGGAAAGCAAGAGGGAGAGGTATGCATAGAGAAAAGATATGGCAGGAGTTCTTCTTTTAAGGAGGACACTCATCTTCGGATAGGTCTGAAGTATATCTCAGAGAGGTGATCATCCATCTTCAAGCGTTGATAGTGAACCTGTATCGGCTTAGAGGCTAAGATATTAATTTGATCCTTAATGAATTGTACTATCTTATTTACAATGCAGGGTCCTATTGCCACTACTAGAAGGAGGCCTAACAATGGTCCCAATAAGGGAAGAAGATAAGGCAAAAATCCATTAAGTCCAGTCCAGAGAGGGTTCTCAAATAATTCCCTCCTCCTTTTTTCTAGGTCTTCTTGGAGTTGTTTAATTTTTGTGCGAACTATGCCAGACTTGTTAGCATAAAAACAGCACCTCTCCCCAAGGGCTAAACAAATTCCCCCTTGATTGGCAGTAAGCAAGTCTAAACCCCGCCTGTTCTGAAGAACTACTTCTGCTAGGGAGTCTATCTGGTCTTGTAAGTCTTTAATGGTTCCCGACAGGGTTTGCACATCATCTATAAGCTGTTGAGATAGGCGGCGGTAAGAATGTATAGCCGTACCCAATCCTGCCGTGCCTGTACCCCACAGCAGCTGTTATTCCAAGGCCAACAAGGAGTGGTAAGGCCTGAACAGCTCTCTTGTGTCTTCTAACTAAGATGTCTAGGCTAGGAATGGGTAGGGGTTCATCTCCTGAGATAATTGTGATACCAGGAAGCAGTAATGCCAGAACGCAACCACCAGTCCAATTTGCTGGGAGCCTGGGAAAAGCTAAATTTCCACCACACATAAAAACTGTACCATTAGGGGGACAAATGGGCGGAGTAGGTGAGGAGTAATTCTTTACTAATGAGCAGTTTCCAAAGGAAGAGATTCCAACATCAACATCATAGGTATTATTGTGCATCATGCCTAGAAGGCATGACATAAAACCACCTAAAGGCTGCACCTTAAAGGGTAGCCCAGATTGACATGTGTTGTCATCATCAATGGTATAATTGATGGGAACCGCCAATGGCATGACTGCACCTGCCGTCATGCAGAGCCAGCAATCACCAGCAAGGGTAGGGTTGGAACTGTTAAGTAAAGAAAAGGTAGTTTCTAGGATATCTAATGTATTGGCATCTAAATCAGGAAACTGGGATTTGGGCAATATCAAGGGGTGGTATGTAGGCTTAGGGATCTCCGGCTTTAAAAGCTTAATCACCTGAAGGTGTTTGATAGCATCAGTGGGTCCCCCTCCGTCAGAGATTCCGATAGGGGCCTGCATGGGCCAGCAGGAGGGTTTACCCACAACGCCCTCACATCCCGCCTCCGTTAACCGAGTCGTGATGCCTTCCCCTCCCCGGTCACCAAGAAAAGGAATATAATTATAAGTGGTCCCCCATTCTCCACGGGTGTTAGTTAGGATGGCCTCAAAATACTGTTTTCCTTGATTATTAACACAAATTGAGGCCGATGTATAACAGGAGATGTGCATTGCCGGGGTGTAATGACAAGTGGCGGGACAGCTTCCAAGAGTCTCAGTCAGATTAGGGACAACAAGTCCGGGCTTATTAACACATACCCATTTTGGTTGCTTAAATCCTCCGATGTTTTCATTGAGTTCAGCCGCCATGTAGGCTACTTTAGTCCCACAATCAATGCTCTGGATATAACCAGAGGGGGCCAAGTGCCGGGGCCCTCCCTTACACTCACAAGGGGCTCCAAAAAGATATTCATGAATATTCCCAGGTGGGGGGTCAAGCCCTCATTCAGCAAACCTGTCCAGAAGGAATGCCACAAGCGGGGTCCAGCTCATGAGGTGTGTCTCGGCACTCACTTGAAGGGGTGAGAACAACAGTGGCAGAATCAGCCATCTTGGGAACTTCATTTTGTCTTGAATTTTCATTCACCGGTCTGGTGCAGCGCTCCGGTATCCAAATGGGCTTCTCAGTTCCTGGGGGAAAAACACATACAGCTCCCCTCACTCTAGCTAAGAGTGGAGCCGGGGGTTGCCACTTTCCGGTGGATAAATCTTTCCACCTTATTTGAGCATCTTGTACAGTGGGAGGGGAAAAGTGGCATTGTGCAGCCGTGCGCCCTCCAGTGTCAGTCAGTAAAAAATTTAAAGTAAATAAGGTTATGCTTAGAAGTGCTTGTGGTCCCTGACAATTCCGGTATATCTCCCCCTCTTTTGTTTTTTGTAAATAAGTTTTTAAATGTTGATGGGCTCGTTCCACGATAGCTTGTCCCTGTGGATTATAAGGGATTCCAGTCTTATGATTAATTTCCCATTGGGTGCAAAACCGTTGAACCGCCTGACTTACATATGCGGGACCATTATCGGTTTTGAGGCATCGTGGGGTGCCCATGGAGGAAAAGGCTTTTAGAAGATGACTGATTACGTCCTTAGCCTTCTCTCCAGTATGTAAGGTGGCAAAAATGAAGCCAGAATATGTGTCAGTGGAAACATGTATAAAAGAGAGCTTACCAAATCTAGGGAAGTGTGTAACATCAGTTTGCCAGACATCATTAGGTTGTAGTCCTCTTGGATTAACCCCAAGGGAAGGAGAATGAATAAATGGTGCACAGGTTGGACATAATGAGACAATCTGTAAAGCTTGGTCTCATGAACATCCTGTGTGGAAGCGTAAAGACTGTGCATTTAAATGAAATTTGTTATGGAATTGTAAGGCCTTATCATATTCGGTCGTCACACAGGAAAGGCCAACAGCATGAGTAGCAGCGTCTGCTTTTGCGTTGCCCTCTGACAAAGGTCCAGGGAGCCCTGAATGACTTTGGATGTGGCCAATGTATAAAGGATCTCGTCTAGCCCAAATGAGAAGCTGAACTACCTGTAGTTGTTCTGTGATGGTGGATTGCTTTCCAATATATGATGCTGTTTCTATGACTAGAGCCAGATTGGCTACATACAAGCTGTCAGTATACACATTAAGAGGAATAGAACTATAGACTTTGAGAGCTATGATTAAAGCTTCAACTTCTGCCTTTTGGGCCGACTGACCTGACACAGGTTGTCGGAGAATTTGAGATCCATCAAAAACGACAGCAAATCCATTTTTGGCCCCATCTGTATATACAGTTTGGGCCTTTGGAATAGGTTCCCTTTTCATAATCTTTGGGAAGATAATGGGACACCTTTTAAAGCCCTCCAAAAGTCTATGTTTAGGGAAGTGATTATCAATCTGACCCTTGAAGCTGCACAGGAAAAGACACCAAAGATCATGTTCTTGTTGTAACTTGTGTATCATATCTTGAGTGTAAAGTTGAATAAGTATGTCAAAGGTTTTTCCAAACAATGCATCACCCAAATATTTATCCTTCCAAATTAAGTTAATAACTAGCTCATAAAAGGGAGTCAGTACCCGGGGGTTAGAAGCCGGCAAGTGGACCCAATAAATGGGACCCGTTTGCCAGAACACTCCTGTGGGAGTAATTTTAGAAGGTAGAACTATAAATGACAAGGGCAGAGAATAATCTATCTGCGTAATCTGCATGTCCTGCAGAGCCTCTTCTATTAGCCTCAGTGCTCGTAAGGCTTCTGGTGTATGTACTCTACACGACGTAGGAGAAGGATCTCCTCGCAAGAGGTCATACAGGGGTTTGAGCTCTCCAGTTGGAATATTAAAGGATGGGCGCAGCCACTGTATTTCTCCGAGGAATGTCTGCCACTGATGTAAAGTTTTGAGCTGATTTATCTGGAACTGGGGTCTCTGGGGAAAGATTCCTATGTTATTAATGATGTATCCCAAGTAATTGTAAGGGTGTTGAAACTGGACCTTTTCGGGTGCTATGACCAGCCCTGCCCCTTTTAGAAGGGATTGGAGGACTTCATAAGATTGAAGAAGACTTTTTTTCTTGGGCCCTGCCAGTAAGATGTCATCCATATAATGAATGAGGTAGAGCTGTGGGAACTGCTGTCGAAAGGGTCGCAAAACCTCAGCTACAAAATATTGGCACATTGTAGGACTATTAGTCATCCCTTGAGGTAGGACAGTCCATTCATACCGTTGGTAAGGTTCCCTAAAGTTTGTGGAAGGCAAGGAAAAAGCGAAACGCTTTTGGTATCATGGGTCTAAGGGGATAGAGAAGAAACAATCTTTTAAATCTATGACAATAAGATGCCAATCCTTTGGGATTGCAGTAGGAAAGGGTAGCCCTGGCTGTAAGGGTCCCATGGGTTGCATAGTTTATTGATAGCTCGTAGGTCCTGAAGAAGTCTCCACTTCTCAGACCCCTTTTGTATAACAAAAATAGGGGTATTCCAAGGGGAGGTAGAGGGCACCACATGTCCTAACTTAAGCTGGTCTTGAACTAATAGGGAAGCGGCCTGTAATTTGTCCTTAGTTAGGGGCCACTGTTCTACCCACACAGGGTCATCTGATAACCAAGTAATGGACAGTGGAGGTGGCCGCACTTCAGTGGCCCCTAGGATAAATTTCCCAGTCCTCTCTGGTCTCTTCCCCACCGGGTAACCTGTTCTGCTGGATCCACGGGTGATATTCTGCCCTCATGTCTCTTTCCTAGTCCCCTTCCAGGGATCCATCCCATGTCTAGCATTGCATCATTAACAAAGTCATTATTTCCTTTCAAAGTCTGGGTAGTGAGAATAGCCCCCATTTGATGAAGCAAGTCCCTCCCCCAAAGGTTCGTGGGGAGTCCAGTCATTACATAGGGCTGGAAATGGCCACTATGTCCTTCGCCATCTCTCCATTTTAAAAAGGAGGCACTTCTTTTTGGTTGGGTCTGTCTTATCCCCTGTAATATGGCCGAGGGACTATGGAGGGGCCAGGCAGGTGGCCATTGTTTTTTAGAAATGACAGAGACATCCGCCCCCGTATCTAGTATTCCTTTGAAAGCCTTGTCCTGTATCTCAATGGTCAGGTTGGGACGCGAATCCAAATGAGCTACCCAAAAGGCCTGGGGAGTTCCAGTGAAGCCAAAGCTGCTGTCGCCCCGGGACCCACGGAGGGTGTGCCCAGGAATGGAAGCTAAGGGTAGAAGCAGCAATTGAGCTATACGCTCCCCGGGGGGAAGAATAACAATTCCTTGGGTAGCTTCTACTACTATTTTTATCTCTCCCTGATAATCAGCATCAACAACCCCCGTAAGAATCTTCAAGCCCCACTGAGTTGCGCTACCTCGTCCCAACACTAGTCCCACCGTCCTCTCTGGCAGGGGTCCAAAAACCCCAGTAGGCAGCGTCTGAGGTCCCATTTGGGGAGTTAATACCGCTCGGGAGGTGGAACTGAGGTCCAGTCCTGCGCTTCCTGGTGTTCCCCTGGGGAGTTCCCAGATAGAAAGGGGTTGGTCAGTGGGAGGTGGCGGAGACGCCCACTCCCTGGGGCACTGTTCTGTCCCTGCACTGCCCCGTACACTTTGGCTTCCGGGGCCCGGGGCGGGCCCCTGCTCCCATTTCCCGACCGTATTGGGTTACCCTGGATGTCAAATTTTGACCTGCACTCACTGCTCCAATGATTTCCTTTATGACATCTAGGACAAATTCTAGGCATCCCTCTGCCAGCACCCTCGCTCCTTTCCGGGCAGTTTCTCCTTATATGTCCCTCTTTCCCACACTTAAAACACCCCTTAGAGCGGGTTCCCCTGTTATCAGCTTTTTGCATTCCAGTCTTAAGGGCAGCAGCCAAAACCTGACCAGTAATATGAGGCCCATCTATATCTTTGCATGCTCGAATCATGTCATCTATACTTTTGGCCCGGGAGGACTTAATAGCATTTTGGCAGTAAGTGTTAGCGTTTTCATATGCCAGTTGTCTAATAAGTGGCATAGCCTGTTCTAGATTAGGGAATATTTTTCCTGCAGCCTGCATTAGGCGGGCTATAAAGTCCGAATAAGGTTCAGAGGGTCCTTGAGAGATCTTGGAAATTTTTGTTTCAGTCTTAGAAATGGGCAGGGCTTTCCAGGCATGGACTGCAGCTGAGGCTATTTGAGCATAAACACCTGGGTCGTAATTAATTTGTTGGCCTATGGTGGCATACTGCCCAGTTCCTGTCAACATTTCGGCATTTCGCCGTTGATGGCCTGCATTCAGGTTAATCTGAGCCAGCTCACGGCACCTTTCATGATATTCACTTTTCCACAATAAGAAATCCCCTCCAGATAACACAGCCCTGCAAAGTTGCTGCCAATCATTGGGTATTAGTTGACTGGCTGAGAAAGACTCGAAGAGGGTCAATGTGAAAGGGGCATGAGGTCCATAATTAATGACCGCCTCCTTAAGCTGTTTTATGTCCTTGAAGGCTAGGGGGACATGGGCTCTGGCCGGCTGTCCATCAGCATCAGCGTTTTCAATCATTGGAAAAACCTGAGCCGCTCTAGAACCCCAGTGGACCCCCGCCCGTCTAGTAGGGGCGTCCTCATTCCAATCAGGATTATAGGGAGGAGGTGCGGCAATTGAGGGGGTCCTAGGCACCCTCACATTTGCCCTTTTAAGGCGATGTTCTAGTTCCTCTATCTCCCTTTCTAATCCCTCCTCTTCCTCAGAGAGAGAACTGAGGTCCTCAGGATCCTTTTTGGGCTTAGAAATCTGGAGGCGTTTCCTACCCCCCGAGCCTGAGTCCTCAAGAGGACCCTCATCCTTTAAGGATTCTGCCATTTGCTCTTCCTGCACCTGATTAAGGGCCTGTTCACATTCAGCAAGCTGATCCTTGATCTTTACTTTATCTGTTAATAAAGCATCCTTTACCAACCTCCATAAGGAAAAGGTGGCAACTGGGACACTGTCCGAGCCCCGGTCCCTCAATAATTTCTGAAGGTCATGCCTCACCAGGTCCCAGTCACTATTATTAAGAAATCCTCCTGTCAGAAACCAAGGACAAGCCTGGGCAATAATTTCAACGAATTCGGTTGCAGTCTTAGTTTTTATTCCTGTTCCTTGTGTATTTAACAGCTCTTTCAGTTCGTTGGCCAGACGAACCTTCGCTGTTGAGTTACCCATGGTATGTACCCTGTCTCTTTAAAATATCTTTAAACCAATCCTCCCCCTTCTTTCTTAGAAGGTGAGCCCCGTCCGCTTACCCCTGCTTTCCGGATCTCGGTGGGAACCTCCAATTGCCGCGTCCGGCCAAGGGAGCCGAGTCCGGCGAGGGACGGCGAGGTTAAAAGACACACAGGACACCAAGGTTCTTCATCCAGGAGTCAATAATAATCTTTATTGCTAACACACCTTTTTTTATACCCCAAGCAGCAGAAGTGGAAAACTACCCAAAAGCAGGAGGGAGGGGGGAGAAATTTAGTTTCAACATCTATTATTGTCAGGTACCGAAACCTCCCTTAACAATAAGTCCATCAGACCAGTAAAGGTCAAGGCATTCCCGTGGGATACATATGTCTCAGATGGATAAGCAGGAACAGAAAAACCGCAAGTTTGCCATGGCCTTGTGAGCTGGCCACACTGGCATGCAGAACAAACTAGTGGAGGTAAGGCTCCAGGGGCCAGGGTGGACCTGCTGCCAACAATGAGGGATACCCAGGGCCTTGTCTTCCCAGGAGAGCAAGTGTGAGGACCTCTGTGCCTGCACCTCTGAGTGGGTGACACAGAAGTCCATCCATCCTGCAGAAGCTGAGCTCTGGCCCAGGAAGCAGCTACCACTGTGCCCAGCCCACTCTCTGCTGTGGAAGCCCTCACCAGGGCAATCAGGACACAGTCTAAGAGACTCCAGAACCCAGGGGCCATTAGTGTCAGTCAAGTCCTCTCCCTGTGGCCATAGTCTCCCTCCTAATCAATCCTCTTGAACCAATTTGACATTACTATTTCTAGAACGGCCCAGGAAGTGAACAGGACCTACCTGCTTCCACACTCAAGTGGAGGGCCAGACTAGGATACATGGCCCCATCCATGTCAATACATCAGGAATTTACCAACTCCCCCAAGCCACAGCCAGCAAGGACTCCCATCACTTGTCCATGCTGGGAAGGGTCTGTGTTGAGGGCCACAGCTGAGTTGGGATGATGCATGGCATTTTGCCAGAAGGGAGCAATTGAGAGGTGAAGCCAGCAAGCCATTGAGATGATGATGGTTATGTTAAGCTGTGTATTCAATTGTAGATAGACCTTTACTGTCCAGCAATAGGGAGGCTCTTGCTGCCTCAGGTGCCTGCTACTTTGGAGTTGCCTTGAGTTCTTGCCGGGTTCCCAGAGTATGTGCATGGAGCCCGGTGGAGGGAGAGTGTTCCCGAGGAGCATGTGTGGAGTGCTGGTGAGAGTTCTGGAATAAAGAGTTGCTGTTTGAACCTACAAGTGCTTCATGGCGGCTTGGTTATTTATGCCCAGCCAGACTGCGGCATTTGGTGGCCTGTGAAGGGGATGCTTGAAGCTTGGGGGTAAGTAAAATTGCTCGCCCCTGAAGGAGAGTGAGAGAATGGGTGACCATTTCAAAAAACAATGTGTTCTTGTTTTGATTTGTTTTGTTTTTGTTTCAAGCTGCCTGTCCCTAGAACTTTCTCAAGCAAACTGGGAAAAATGGTTGGCTCAAGGTTTGAAGTTGTTCGGACCTGAGGAAGAGATAAAGATAGACCATGAATATACATTTCAAGAAAATAGGAAAATTGATACAATGATTTTTTGTTCCATTTTTGTTTCATTTGGCTTTGGTTTTGTTTTGAGTTATCTTGTTGAGTTGTGTTATCCTTGTAGCAGAAATATGGGGTCAGAAATTAGCAAAAAACAAACCAAAAGAATGTTAAGTAAATTGTTAGAGGAAGGAGGCACCCCAGTAAAACCAAGAACAGTCAAGGCATACGTTGATACAATACAAAAATGTAGCCCATGGCTTTTTAAGGAGGAGTTGTTGAATATATCACAATGGGACCATCATGGTGAAGATTTAAGGGAAAAGGAAAAGAAAAACCCAGGAACTCTGCCAGTTTGCACATTACCTTTATGGATGTTGGTACGATTTTGTTTGCCTAATCCAAAGCCTTGAATTCAAACTATAGTAGAACATCAAGTAAAAGAGAAGGTCTCTCGAGCTAGTCAGACAGAGGAAGAAAATTTAAAGAAAGAAGGGCTATTGGGGAAAAGTTACAACAAGAGGCTGCTACTAACAACTTTCTATCACGAGAGGGCATAAATGTCCAACCAACAGCTGCACCTTGTCCTGACAGGCAGGACACATCAACGTGGGCGGTGAACCTAGGTGGGGAGGAATGAAGGGACAAGAAACACGAGGGATGACAGCAAGACAGGAGTTCTGATCAAGCTGCAAACTTTTATTGTTCACACAGGGGTATTTATATGCTGGGGATGGGGAAGCTCTTTAATCAGCAGTTGCTGGATGTAGGTGGTAAAACTGCCAGCTGCAGGATGTCTGATGATCCTGATAACCGCAGGATGTTTCAGGAAGATAGGTAGCTGCAGGATGTCTCCCAGGCAGGATGTCTCCCAGGGGGCTGTTTCTTGTAACTGTCAGGCTATTCTTTGAAGGAGAATTTCCTTCTAGCCCCTGACATTTCCCCCTTTCTTATATAAAATATTTGACCACACCTTATTGGCCATGTTTTTTAGGGGGTGATAGAGGCTCTGTTCCTCTAGGAGGCCTTAGAATATCTCCTGATGTGAGCGAGCATCTTCACTAGGAGATTTCATGGCCTTAGCATGTTTTTGGAGGAGACGGCTTTGAGGGGGAAACATGCCAACTGCCATGCACCAGAGCGTGTCACTCAGAGGTCTTGGGTTTTGGGATCCGTGGATCCATCCTCCTGCAGTCCTTCTGCACCCTCCATTATTATGGCCTAATGTCTTCACTCCATGGGTACATCCTCCCCCAAGTGGAGTGGTCCATGGAGGAGGGATAACTTAACCCTTATGACAAGGGCAGAAGATGTTTGGTCAGAGCTGTTACTTATACTTTTATATAAGAAAGAGAGATCTGTGGGGATGTAAACTTAAGAAATAAGCCTGAGAGAAGGGTGGAACATCCTTTTAAATGTTGGCAGTGCTGTCTTCCATCTCCAGATGATGATAGTGGACCTGTATGGGCTTAGAGGCCAAAATATTAATCTGTTCTTTAATAAATTGTACCAGCCTGTTTATAATTCAGGGTCCTATGGACACCATTAAAAGTAAACCCAACAAAGGGCCTAATAGGGGAAGAAGGTAAGGTAGAAATCCATTAAGCCCAGTCCAGAGGGGATTTTCAAATAGTTCCCTTCGTCTCTTTTCTAGATCTTCTTGAAGCTGCTTAATTTTAGTACGTACTATGCCTGATTTATTGACATGAAAGCAGCATCATTCCCCTAGGGCCAAGCAAATACCTCCCTGGTTAGCTGTCAGCAAATCTGAGCCTCGTCTGTTTTGAAGGACCACTTCTGCCAGGGAGTCTATTTGGTCCTGTAAATCTTTAATGGTTTCTGATAGAGTTTGTACATCATTTATAAGTTGTTGAGACAGGCGACGGTAAGAGTGTATAGCCGTGCCTAAGCCAGCTGTACCTGTGCCCACAGCAGCTGTTATTCCAAGGCTGGCAAGGAGTGGTAAGGCCTGTATTGCCCGCCTGTGTCTTTTGACTAAGGTGTCTAGGCTAGGAATGGGTAGAGGTTCGTCTCCTGGGACAATAGTTATATCAGGGAGTAATAAGGCAAGAACACAGCCACCAGTCAAATTCGCTGGAAGCCTGGGGAAGGCTGAGTTTCCTCCACACATAAAAACTGTGCCATTGGGGGGACAAAGAGGTGGGGTGGGTAAGAAATAATTTTGTACTGTTGATCAATTTCCAAAGTAAGTAACTCCAACATCAATATCATAGGTATTATTCTGCATCATGCCTAAAAGACATGATGTAAAAGTGCCTATTGGCTGTACTTTAAAAGGAAATCTTGGTTGGCATGTATTATCATTGTCTATGATAGAATTAATAGGAAATGCCATAGGCATGATTGCCCCTGTTGTCATGCAGAGCCAGCAATCACCAGCAAGGGTGGGGTTGGAATTATTAAGCAAGGAGAAGGTAGTTTCCAAAATATCTAATGTATTGTTATCTAAATCTGGGAGCTGGGATTTAGGCAGCATTAAGGGATGATATGTGAGCTCAGGGATCTGGGGTTTCAAAAGTTTGATTATCTGAAGATGCTTGACAGCATCAGTGGGTCCTCCACCATCAGAGACCCCTGTAGGGGCCTTAATGGGCCAGCAGGAGGGTTTACCTACAGTGCCTTGGCATCCAGCTGACTGTAACTTGGTGTATATGCCTTCTCCTCCCCGGTCATAGAGAACAGGGGTATAATGAATAGTGGTCCCCCCTGCTGTATGAGTTTTAGTTAGGGTGGCTTCAAAAAATTGTCCTCCCTGCTCGTTAACACAAATTGAGGCCGACGCATAACAAGAGACATGCATCCCCTGGGTATGCGTGCAAGTTGCAGAACAATTTTGGAGAGCTTTACTTGTACTAGGGGGAATAATCTTTGGCTTGTTAACACCTACCCATTTAGGCTGATGAACTCCTCCGAGTTTATGGTCAACCTCGGCACGGAGGTAAGCCACCTTAGTAACGCAGTCAGCAGTCTGGGTCCAACTAGTGGGAGCCTGAGTCCAAGATCCTCCCTTGCATTCACAGTGGGGGCCAAAAAGGTACTCCATGATGTTGGAAGGTGGAAGGCCAAGGCCTCCGTGTACAAACCTGTTCAACAAAAGTGCCTTAAGCAGGATCCTCACACAGATTGTTGGCTGCATCTGAAAAAGAGGAAAATTTGTCCTCAGGGGGAGGGTCTCCATCCCTTGGTTGAGGTAAGTCATTAACCTGTTTAACCAGGTGTTCTGGTAACCATCTTGGGGCTGCTTGCTCTTGGTCCAAAACACAAGCTGAGTCTCGTCCCCAGATGAGGACAGGATCTGGGCCTTTCCATTTATTTGTCAGGGGATTGTGCCACATAACAGGTGGGTGAACAGAATTGGACGAGGGATGCCAGTGTCTGTCTGTGGCCGAATGGCCTTCACTGTCTAGGGTAAGAAAATTAAGGGCAAATAATGCATGGTTAAGGCAATCCCTGGGAGTGGTAAATACAAGGGTGGAAGCCTTAAGGCGGGTTAGCCAAGTCTTTAAGGTAAGGTGGGCACGTTCCACAATGCCTTGGCCCTGAGGGTTGTATGGAATTCCAGTAGTATGACAAATTTGTAAGGTAGCACAAAACTGTTTAAACTTGGCACTGGTATATGCAGGACCATTATCTGTTTTAATATGTATTGGTTTACCCATTATGGAAAAGGCTGAAACAAGATGAGAAAGGACATCTTTGGTAGCCTCTCCGGAATGTGGTGATGCAAAAATAAAGCCACTGAAGGTAGAAACGTGTATATATTTGGTTTTTCCAAATTCAGGAAAATGAGTAACATCCATTTGCCAAACCTGATTGGGCAGTAATCCTCGGGGGTTAACTCCCAAGTGTTGAATGGGGAGGGAGACAGCGCAAGCAGGACATGCTTTTACTATTTCTTGCGCCTGTTGCCTGGTAATTTTACAAAGTAATTGAAGGCTCTGGGAATTTAAATGATGAAGATTGTGTAACTCCGTGGCCTTTTGAATGGAGCCAACAAAAATTGGAAAGATGGAACGAGTTGCTGCATCAGCTTGGGCATTACCTTGTGTTAGAGGGCCGGGAAGATCAGAGTGTGCCCTGATGTGTCCTAAGAAAAATGGGTGTTGTCTGGCCTGAATTAGCTGCTGAAGCTGGTGAAACCGAAAGGCCACATTGGAAGAAGCCTTAATGGTGGGTGAAATCTCCAGCAGGGGCACAGAATGAGCAATGTAGGCACTGTCTGTATAAATATTAACAGGCTTATCAAAAATGTTATAAAAACTTGTGTTATGGCAAACAATTCCACAAGCTGTGCTGACTGATAGACAGTATCAAAGGTGGTAGGCTGGTTATTGACAACAAAGACCACACGGCCATTACTGGAACCGTCTGTAAAGACAATAAGGGCTTGCAGAATGGGAGCCTTTTGAGTAATTTTGGGAAAAATAAATGGATGTAATTGGGCAAAATGTAAAAGGGGGTCATTGGGGAGGTGGTTATCATTGTTCCCAAAAAGCCTGATAGGGCAATACCCCATTCATTCCCTGTCTGTAGTAAAAATTGGGTTTGGTCCTTAGTATATGGAATTAAAATATTATCAGGGTCTTTGCCAAAAATGTTGTTGAGAAAGCAAGCGACCTTTAATAATAATAGAAGATACCTGAGCAGGATAAACAGTAATAACCTTGGAGGATGTGGTGGGTAAATGGACCCAAAGCAAGGGGCAGCCTTTATTTTTAAAATGTGGATCCTGCTGCCAAAATATTCCTGTGGGTGTATGAGGATTGTGTAAAATAACCAGAACCAGAGGAAGGTTATAAGAAATTTGTGTAACAAACTGTTGGGCAATGGCTTCTGTGACTTGGTTTAATGCCTGTTGTGCCTTGGGAGTAAGCTTTCGAGGGGAGGAGGGGTGGGAATCACCTCTCAAAATATCATTAAGGGGCAAAAGTACACAAGTGGGAAATTTTAAATATGGTCTTAGCCATTGAATATCCCCCAGTAATTTTTGAAAATCATTAAGGGTGTGAAGATGGTCCACACGTAGTTGTATTTTAGGAATTTGGATCTGATTACCTTGAAGTTTAAGGCCCAAATATGTATAAGGGTCCTGTGTTTGAACCTTATCAGGAGCTATCTGTAGTCCCAAGGTAGTGAGGGCTTTGTAAAGGTCCAAGTAACAATTATTAAGGTCATGGGTATTAGGTGCAGCAATTAACAAATCATCGATATAATGTAAAATATAAATTTGTGGCCATCGCTCTCTCACAGGGTCTACTGCTTGAGCGACGTGTTTTTGGCAAAGACTAGGGCTGTTGGCCATACCTTGGGGAAGAACCTTCCATTGAAATCTCTGCATAGGGCCCTGAAAATTAATGCGAGGGAGACTAAAGGCAAAATAGGGTCTATCCTCAGGATATAAAGGAATGGTAAAAAAGCAATCTTTTAAGTCAATAACCATTTTACAATAGTTTTTGGGAATAGCCACTGGTGTGGGAATGCCTGGCTGTAGTTCTCCCATCGGGCACATAACTTTATTAATGGCACGCAAATCTTGTAAAAGGCGCCATTTGCCTGATTTTTCTTGATAACAAAAATAGGAGTATTCCATGGTGAGGTTGAGGGCTCTACATGGCCAGCTGCCAGCTGTTCCTGCACTAACATGGAGGCAGCCTCCAATTTTTCTTGGGTAAGGGGTCACTGATCCACCCACACAGAAGTCTGAGTCTCCCAAATAATCTTATCTGCATGGGGTACAGGAGGGTCAGGGACCGACACTAAAAATCCAAATACCCAAGTCCATATGTATTTGTTTTTTGTATGGGTTGTATAGGCTCAACCAGTCCTTGTCTCAGTCTCCCAAGGCCTGTACCAGGGACAAAATTCATATGACGCATTTGATGAGTCACCATGGAATTGGGACTGGCAAGAATAACTTCCATTTGACTCAAAATATCTCGGCCCCATAGGTTAACAGGGAGGTCAGGAACAACGAAAGGAGTGACAGTTCCCTTATTACCCTCTTTATCAGTCCAGCTAAGAGCCCTAGAGCTGACCAGAGGATTTTTTGACTGTCCTATCCCTTTAAGGTCAGTCAAGGATGGGGTGAGGGGCCAACCTGATGGCCAGTATTTTTGAGAAATAACTGTGGTAGCAGCTCCAGTATCTAGAATTCCTTGGAATTCCTTTCCTTCAATAAGTAGGGTAAGGGTGGGTCTATTGTGAGAAATGGGCTGAACCCAATACACATCAGAGGAGCCCAAGGAGGCGGTCCCCCGCGGTAGGGTTTGGGTGGTGGAAGTGCCTCCTGAATCTACGGGAAGGAGTATTAATTGTGCAAGTCTTGTTCCTGCTGGGATGGCCGCAACTCCATTGATAGCTGTGGCCAGTATTTTTATTTCTCCAGTGAAATCATTATCAATAATGCCAGGGAAGACCTGAACACCTTGTAAGGTAGTAGAGGCTCTTCTAAGAATAAGGGCACACGTATGAGATGGAGGCTGACCCATAATTCCAGTGGGTATTATCTGGGGCCCTTGCATGGAGTCTAATATTGTATTGGTGGTGGCACAGAGGTCCAATCCTGCGCTGCCTGGGGTGGCTCGTTGGAGGGAGGCAATTGTGGAGAACGATTTTGAGGTAGGTTGGGAGTTTGGGAGGGAACAAACCTTATTTCCCCTGGGTTTGTCCTGGGGGAGGTCGGGGCCAGGGGCTCGCCCCGAAAGGAGTTTCCTGAGAAGAGGGAAGAAATAGGCTGTCCAAGGGCATTTGTCTTAGATCTACACTCATTGGCCCAGTGAAGACCTTTACCACATCTAGGGCAAAGGGTGGCTGGGGACGGTTTAGCCCCAGTTTGAGGAGACGCTAGCCCTAGGCTTTGTTTGCCTGTCAGACACTCGCGTGCAAAATGGCCAGGTTGTTTACAAGTAAAGCAAGTACGTGAGCCAGAATTGTGAAAGGCCTTGGTAAAGGCGTCACCTATGGCGAGACCCATGGCATGGGCTGCACCCACCCCAACACAGAGTCTAATAAAATCAGAAAGTTCCCCTTTATCCTTATGTGATCAAAGAACATCCTGACATGCCGGGTTGGCGTTTTCAAAGGCAAGATGTTTTACAAAGGTGCTTTCGCTTTCGCTTGGTCCAAGCAGGCGTTCTGCAGCTAGTTTAAGCCGGGCAACAAAGTCATTATAAGGCTCCTCAGGCCCTTGTTGAATTTTTGCTAGGGAAGTGGTAGCCAAGCCCTTTTGAGGGAGGCATCCTCAAGCATGTAAACCAGCTGTCTGAATCTGCGCCAAAAGTCCAGCAGGGAAACGCGCCTGTTTAGGGTTAGTGTCAAAGGGTGCATTGCTCACTATCTTAACATAAGTCCAGGATTTAGAGGAGGCCTTAGTTAAATTTTTTTGAGCAGTTTCCTGACAGTGCTCTTTGAAATCTGCATTCCATAGCAGGAAGTCTCCAGCACTGAGGGTAACTCAGGATAAAAATTTCCAATCATTAGGAGTAAGCCATTGTGTGCTGTGGCTTTCTAATAAAGCCAATGTGTAAGGCGCAGTGGGGCCATAGTGAGCACAAGCCTTTTTAAGTTTTTCAAGAAAACGCAGGCTTAATTTTTTGTAGACACTCTGGGTTCCTTCCTGCCTAGGGGTGAACTCCTCATCCTCTGAGTCCTGATCTTCCTCTTGCCATTCCCCCGCTTCCTCCCCTTGATCCGTTCCCCCCCCCTTCCTCCTCTTGATCCTCCTCTTTGTCCTCAGCCTGGGCAGGCTTATCTGTCTGACTGTGGGTGACTGGGAAGGTGAGAACAGGCCGATGGCGTGGCTTAGACTTTGTATTATACCGCCTTGGGCCAGCTCGGGTTGACTCCATGCCTAAGGCTAATAAGCGAAGCTCAGAGTCAAGGGATCTTAATTATTTTAAAAGTTGGATCTGTTCCAGTCTATGTTGGAGAGACTCTCGCAAGGAAGCCAGGTTAGGCAAGGGAAGTGGGGAAAAAAATATCTGAGGGGGCAGTTGGCCCCTGAAGTGCCAGAGCACAAAAGGCAGGAGGGATATAGGATGGAGGTGGATGTGTAAGTCCTATAGGCTGTGGCAGGGTCCTGAGAGGTGGTGGCTCTTGTGAATGGTAGTGAGCTGCTTCCTTCTCCAAGGTAGCCTCCTCCCCAGGGGTCAAAGTGTCTCTGGGATTTAAAACTGGATAAAGGCGGTTGGTAACCCTTGGAGCCTTATTCATTAGGGTGGGATTTTGAGGGGGACCATGAAGGTTCCCAGGGTCCTGGGGAGACTGAGAAGGATCTATGTCTATACTAACTGAAGGGCATGCCAAGGGGGGACGAGAGGGATGAGAGGTCTTTTGAATAGCCTCTTCCCCAATCCTGACAAGTTTTAAGGTACCATTATCAAAGGGTGAACTTTTAAGAATTTCATTAATTAAGTTCCAGTAAGAAAAGGTGGGAACAGGCACCTTTTCTGGGCCAAAGGATTCATAATAACCTTTTAAACAGTCTCTTACTCTAAGCCATCTTTTACCATCAATGGTCCCTTCAAGGGGAAACCATGGACACAATTCTCCTATCTATGAAAAGAATAATTTTAAGTCCTTTTTCTTAACACACGCCCCCCCCCCGTGTCTTGAGGGCCTCCTTGAGGCCTGAGAAAAACAAATCATGTGACGAGACTGCTTGTCCCATGGTGGGTCACTCACTGTGAGTTGTCCCCACTCTCCTCCTGCATCTGTCTCTCGGTCGTGTCTGCAGAGGTGATCGCGAGCTCTGCTTGGCCAAGTCTTCCTGGAGGATGGCTTTCCCCCTCAGTCAAAGGCTTGAGCCCCAATTGTTGGGCTGCAAATGTCCCGACCGGCAGGACACATCAACGTAGGCAGTGAACCTAGGTGGGGAGGAATGAAGGGACAAGAAACACGAGGGATGACAGCAAGACAGGAGTTCTGATCAAGCTGCAAACTTTTATTGTTCACACAGGGGTATTTATATGCTGGGGATGGGGAAGCTCTTTAATCAGCAGTTGCTGGATGTGGGTGGTAAAACTGCCAGCTGCAGGATGTCTGATGATCCTGATAACCGCAGGATGTTTCAGGAAGATAGGTAGCTGCAGGATGTCTCCCAGGCAGGATGTCTCCCAGGGGGCTGTTTCTTGTAACTGTCAGGCTATTCTTTGAAGGAGAATTTCCTTTTAGCCCCTGATACCACCTATGGAGACAACATATGCTGGGGGAGCCCCAACTCCCATAGTTGATAGATGGGATCCTGAGACAGGACCTCAAAGATTACCATGCCCTGTACTCGAGCAGGCACGAGGGCAGCAAATTCACCATGCTTTAGATTTCAAAACAGTGAAGCAGTTAAAGGAGGCTTTAACAACCTATGGTCCCCAAGCACCCTTCATGGTAAGCATTGTCAAATCCATTACCAACTTGGACCTGACGCCAGCAGATTGGGCTAGTATGTGTAAAGCTGTGCTAAATGAAGGACAATATATGTTATGGAAGGTTGTCAATGAGGAATTTTGCATGTAGACAGCTAAGCGAAATGCAGCAGCAGGTTATCCTCAGAGAAATCTAGATATGTTGTTAGAAAAAGGACCTTATGAGGGTCAGCTGCACAAATTGCATATGATCCTGCTATATACTCACAAATTGCTGCAGATGCAGTTAGGGCATGGAAGACTCCTACAAAGGACATGGAGATTTACAAGGTCAATTATCTAAGGTAATACAAGGAGCTAATGAACCTTATGCTGAATTTGTAGATAGGCTTATTCAAACATCTGCCAAAATTTTTGGAGATACAGAACAAGCAATGCCATTAATAAAACAACTGGCTTATGACCAAGCAAATCATTCCTGCAGAGAGGTCATTAGACCATGGAGACATGAAGATTTAAACACATATATTAAATTATGTAGAGACATTAATGAACAAGGGCAAGTCTTGGCAGCTGCAGTACAACAGACTTTAGATGCCAGGCCAAAAACATGATACAATTGTGAACAAACAGGACATTTTAAAAGGAGTTGCCCCATAGGAGGAGGGTTTAACAAAACTAGGTATCAAATGGGTAGAATACCGGGTATTTGCCCACAATGCCATAGAGGGAGACATTGGGCTAATGAATACCGTTCTCAAACCACCATAGAGGGTACTCCATTAATAAAAAACAGGCAAGGACCAGGTGTTTATCCACGATATCATGGAGAAAGGCATTGGGCTCCACTGCCAAAAAACGGACAGGGGGGCCCAATGCTCTGGGGCCCATGACTGAAAATATATGGAGCACTGGAGGAACCCAGCAACACCATCAGGGTAGGGCCCAGGACACATTACCCATTAGATCTCTCATCAGACAAACCAGAGGGAGTGCAAGGCTGCACATTTGCACCCCCACCACAGCAGTACTAACTCCAGAGATGGGAGTTCAAATCATTCCCACAGGGGTAAAATGACCTCTTCCCCAAGGAACAGTAGGCTTATTATTGAGACAGAATTCTTCCACTCTAAAAGGACTTATGATAAGTCCTGGGGTAATTGATCATGATTATGAAGGTGAAATAAAAATTATAGCTAGTTCTCCAAGGGGTATATCAGTAATTTCACCAGGAGATAGAATAGCACAGTTATTAATAATACCCATCCTGCATGATAAATTTTCCAGCCATACTATAGAAAGAGGTTCCAGGGGATTAGGCTCCACAGGTGTAGATTAGGCTATGCTGTCTTTAAATTTAGATTTTTGCCCAATGCTAAAAGTAAATATTCAAGGACATGAATTTAATGGACTACTGGATACAGGTGCAGACCTTAGCATCATCTCTCATCAAGAATGGCCGAAACATTGGCCATTACAACAAGCCACTCAAATGCTTCGAGGCCTAGGAGTGGTGACTAATCCTCATAGAAATGCAATGGTATTAGATTGGAAGGATCCTGAAGGATGTGAAGGAACTATATAGCCATATGTATTGGATCATCTTCCTATAAATTTATGGGGATGAGATGTCCTCGATCAATTAGGTTTGACATTAACAAATAACATGAATACAAAGGCACCCACTATTATAACTAGACAAGTTTTTAGGAAAGGAAAAAGATTAGGGAACAAGAATAATGTATAACAGCAACAATACAAATAGATCAAGGAATAGATAGACATGGATTGGGTTTTCAGGAGGGGTCACTGAGACAATAAAAATTACTTGGAAATCAGAAAGACCAGTATGGGTTCCTCAGTGGCCCCTGACCAAAGAAAAGATACAAGCAGCCCATGACCTGGTCAAACAACAATTAGCAGAGGGACATATACAACCTTCCATATCTCCCCATAATACTCCCATTTTTGTCATCAAAAAGAAATCTGGTAAATGGAGACTATTGCAAGATTTAAGAGCCATGAGATGGTTATTATGGGACCTGCTCAATCAGGGATTACCCAATAGTCTGCTTTGCCAAAAACCTAGTATGTTTTAGCTATTGATATTAAAGATTTTTTTTTCCAATTCCAATTCATCCTGAGGATAGTCCACGTTTTGCATTTACTATCCCTGCACTGAATCATCAAGGTCCTGATCAGAGATATGAATGGAAAGTACTCCTTCAAGGGATGGCTAACAGCCCAACTATGTGTCAAATTTACATTAACAAAGTAATACAGCCACTTAGAAATCAAAATCCTGAACTATAAATATTTCACTATATGGATGATGTATTATTAGCACACAAAGATAAAAACACATTACTAGAATGTTATGCCACACTTACAAATTTATTAAACAAAATATAATCTAGAGATCCAATAGATAAAGTACAATTAAATTTTCCAATTAATTATTTAGGAGTTCTATTATCCTCAACCATGGTCCATCCACCAAAAATTCAAATACAAGTAGATCAACTAAAATCACTTAACGACTTTCAAAAGTTATTAGGAGACATAATTGGATAAGGCCTATCTAGGCATACCAACAAGAGAGTTGGGACCTTTATTTGAAATCCTAAAAGGTCCATCAGATCCAAATTCACCCAGAATGTTAACGCCTGAAACAAGAAAGGCATTAAAAATCATCGAAACATATATGGAAAATATTCACTTGGATAGAATTGATATAAGTTTACCTTTATTATTTATTGCACAACCAACAAAAAATATTCCTACAGGAGTATTTTGGCAAGAAGGTCCATTATTGTGGATACATTTATCTTATTCTCCTAACACTATTCTTACTAGGTATCCTGAGGCTGTAGGACAATTGATACTCAAAGGAATAAAAGCAGCAAAGGGAGTGTTTGGGATTTCTCCCAATAAAATTATTCATCCATATACTATGGATCAAATTGATGAGTTAGCTAATGAGTTAAATACTTGGGAAATAATCATGTGCAAATCTAATGTTTCATTTTATAACCACTTACCATCTAATCCTTTATTGTCTTTTTGGTCTTCTCATCCTATAGTTTTTCCAAAAATGACAAAAAAAAAAACACCTATCATGAATGCTCCAAATATATTCACTGATGGGTCAAATAATGGTACAGCAGCAGTAGTTACCCCTGATCAAACTTTTACATTTTTAATACCCAAACAATCAGCTCAAAATGTAGAGCTTAATGCAGTAATACAAGCTTTTGTGATGTTTAAAGATTCTGTATTTAATTTATTTTCTGATAGTCAGTATATAGTTAATGCTATAGTATCCCTTGAAGATGCTGGTAGGATTTTCCCTTCCTCTACTGTTTTCTCTTTGTTTTCCACTATACAAAGTCTAATCTGGGACAGAAAAGATCCATTCTTTATAGGACATATCAGGGCACATACCGGATTGCCTGGAGCCCTTAGTTTGGGCAATGAATTAGCAGATAAAACTACACATGACATACATATTTTCTCTACACTAGAAGAAGCTATAAATTTTCATAAAAGGTTTCATGTCACTGTTAATGCTTATAAAAGCATTTTAAAATAACTAAGGAACAAGCTAGACAAATAATAAAACAATGTCAAAATTGTGTGACCTTTTTACCACAAGTTAATCTTGGAGTCAATCCTAGAGGACTGGTACCTAACCATATTTGGCAGATGGATGTCACACACTTGCCAGAATTTGGAAAATTAAAATATTTGCATGTTACTCTTAATACTTCTTCCAGATTTTTGATGGGCTCCCTTCATTCTGGAGAAAAAAACTAAAGATATTATATCTCATTGCTTACAAAATTTTGCCACTGTGGGTGTTCCAAAACAATTAAAAACTGATAATGGCCCTGGTTATACTTCTAACTCTTTTAAACAATTTTGCTCATCATTTGGCATTACTCACATAACAGGAATCCCATACAATCCACAGGGACAAGGCATACTTGAAAGAGCTCATCAAACTATTAAAATGTACTTATTAAAGCAAAAAGAGGGAATTGGGAAGAGGTATATATCCCCCAAAGATAAACTTAAAATAACCCTTTTTAAATTTGAATTCATCAGGGCTTAGTGCTATGGAAAGGCATATGTGTCCGAAAAATGTACATAAGCCTAAGGTACTTTGGAAGGATATTCTAACAGGACAATAGAAAGGTCCTGACCCAGTGATTTTCTGGAGTCCGGGGTCTGTTTTTGTGTTTCCACAGGGAGAACAGCAGCCAATTTGGATTCCAGAGAGACTAACTAAAGCAATTTCTACAGAACAAAAAGAAGATGACTTGGCTCAAATCCATAACAGCTGATATCCTTACATCTGGAACAGTGGTTCTCCCACACCCGAAGGCTAATGAATAATGAACACCATTAAAGCCTATTTCATATGTAAAAAACCTCGGGGCTTGCTTGTAAGAATACCTTCAGACCCATATGCAAGTTACAGGAAGAAGGATGAGATATCAAAAGAAGAGTCAAACCCAGGTGGTAACCAGGATGCTTTTTTCAATATATATTTTATTATTGCCCTTTCCCACATCATAAAGTTCTATTTTATTTTTTGAGCTCATACAGACCTAGGTTAATGTTTTTTCTGATCAGTTCTATGTTTTGACTGTGGAGTTTTTAAACATTGCAATGGAGATTTTACCTGTGTAAAGCTCCAAGGCCTTTACAATTGTTTTATGTGTTGTATGTTATGTGTGCACACTTGTGTTTTGTGTTGTATGTCTGTTTGTGCATATGTCCATATATCATATATGAGGAGTGCTCATGAAAAAATGGATCCAAATATTTTTTTATTATTATTCACATGATTTAAATGGTTTAATTTAAATTAGGTAAACAGCTGTTGATGATTGTTTTTAAAGGTGGTTAACAGATCTGTTTGTTTACTTTCACCTTTCCTTTTCATTATATCTAATTCTATTCAGGATACTAAATTGTTTAGAAAATTACTTTCTTTTAGTGCCTGCTGGAATGTTACATAAATTTTTTTAGCCATCATTGCCAGAATTTCTATCTTCATCCCAGTGCTGGTGAAGACAAAGATAAAACCAAACTACAGTTTCAGCGATAGCTATCACAACAAACTGTATAAACTGATGCATCAATGAATAATAACTCAACAAGTGATGCTCAATCAAGGAGTCGATTTACTTTGGGAGGAAATGGACATATTGATGAATTCCTCTGCTTTGAACTGCTTGCAGAACTTGCCTGGACTATGTGTCACTTGTATACATTGTGAACTATCTGTTAGTGCAGCGAATTGTGGTAGTGCTTGGGTATCTTTGCTGATGGTGTCATCGGTGGTACAATTTTTCCAAAAAGAGCAGTCATTTGGCTTGGTGTTGTGGGATTTTGCATCCTCCTCCCTTCTGCTAGTGATGGTCTAAAATTTGGAGGCCAACAGAGGTGAGGCAAAGAACCTCACCCCCCCCACTGGTGCAAAGGCCTAACCACAAGTATGGCTGTAACTAAACAGAAGGGGGGAGGTCTGCCTCCTACCACAGTGATCATGGCCACATGAACATGGCCAGGCCCTGCAGTGGGTGGGTTGGATCATTGGTGGTAGCATCACATACTATAGCCCAATCCTTGAATCAAGAGTCACGATCACCACAGACACACCCAAAGTGATCTTTCATCAGTGTCACTGTCTAAAAGCTGAGGGCATGTTCAGTCTCACTGGGAGACACCTGGGGATGTGTGTGGTCAAGACACAATGTCCCAGCAGGGAGGTCACTTCCCACAGGGAGATCAGGTCCTGCAGGTGCTCAAGGCCTGCCGAGGGAGCTCAGGACCAGCAGGGGGAGCTCAGGATCCATGGGGGCACTGAGACCATCAGGAGGCTCAGGACCTGCAGGGTGCCCCAGATCAGCAGAGGGAGCTCAAGTCCAGCAGGGGAAGATCAACATGAGCAGAGAGGGCTCAGGACCTGCAGGTGGCTTAGGGACAGTCGGGGCATCAAGACTAGCAGAAAGCTCTGGACCAGCAGGGGGAGCAGAGGACCAGCAAGTGGAGTTTGGGACCCCCAGATGCTCAGGAGAAGCAAGAGGCTCTGGAACATTAGGGGCATCAACACCAGAAGAGAGCTCAGGGACAGCAGGGGTCTCGGCACCAGCAGGGGGAGCCCAGGACAAGGACATGAAGCCCAGGACAAGGACAGGGAGCTCAGGACCTGCAGGGGAAACTCAGGGGAAACTGAGTGCAGGGCCAGAACCAGGGGCAGGTGCACAGGCAGTCCGGGCTGGTGCTCAGGGTTCAGTGTCCTCTCTAGAGAGGAGTCCCCAGGGAGCAACTCTAGCCATGTGACAGTGCTCCAGAATAGCACAGTTCTGAGGACAGGAGCTCATTCTCACAGGAACAGAGGCAGAGCTTTAAACCTGGGGGCAGAAGTGCCTCTGCCCTAGTCTCTGCATCAGATCTGAGAAGTTCAGGGGAACCTGGTTGGTCTTCTCCCACCAGACAAGCAGCAGACTCCTGGATTCTCATCAGGACGGTCTCTGGGGGCTGAGAGGAAGCCAAGAGCATCCAAGCTCTGTAACCCTTAAATGCAACAGGTTTCAAGTCTTCCCTCCTCCACCAGCAGACCTGTCCATACCAGACTCAGAACTGAACAAATTGTCTTTTTAAACCAACTCATATTCATTCTTCACGTCTCCCTTTCCCTGTCCTCACCCAGAGAATGCAGGCTCTTGTCTGAGGTCACAGGGCTCAGGCACTTAGCTGGAGCTCAGCTGTGGTGAGCCTTGGCCACTGCAGGCCCCTGGGTAAGGCAGAGGGGATTTCTTATTCACCACTGCCCAGACCCTCCTAGTGTTCCCTGGAAGGACAGTTTTCGAAAATGCAAGTGACCAGGGAAAATGTGGCCTGGTTGTGGAACAGATCTTGCTCTGCTCAAACTTTCCTGCAGTCACTGCCACCACCTGGGCTTCAGGGTGTCTTGCAAGACACCCCCGTGGGCTGTGAGCTCTGGGGGACAGTGTGCAGGTTTGCTCAGTCATGTTCTTGTGGCTGCAGCATGATGCCAAACCCTAGAAGCTGCAGACTGCTCCATGAATGTCCTCCCCCGCTGACCTCTGTGCCAGAGTCCTGGTCCTCCCTGCCACGGATTTCCCTCCTTCTGCACAGAAGAAAGTAATCCCTGCCTCTCCCCTCAATCTGTCAGGAAGAAAACAGTCTCACTTACTGGACAAGGATCTGTTTTCAGCCACATGGGCTTTGGGAGAGCGTCTTACAGAACTCACTTTTTCCATCCGGGGAGACTCTGGTGCAGAAAGGAAGCAGACCATCCATCTCCATAAGAGTTTCCCTGTTTTCTCAATGTTCCTTTAATTTGACTTCTGTCAAACTACTGTCAATATAAATTTAATTTCTATAAAGTCATGGGAAAACTAGGGAGTTTGCCAGAGGAAACCAGAAATGGTCTTGCTCTTATTGCTTTGTATTTAAAGGCCTTGAACATGACACAAGCCCTGTGCTCTCAAAGCCCATGGGAAAGGCATCTGTGTCTTGTTAGACTACCTGGCACAGCACCCTCCACGACCAGGCAAGCGGGCCCAGGACACGTGGACTGAGGCTGGCCAAGCCCCCATGCAGGCTGTGATTGCTGAAGGGGGAATGAGAGGAGGGTGGAGAGGAGTGTGCCCTCAGGGGTCCCTCAGCCTTGAGACCTGGCCCCAGACTCTGAGGGCAATACTACATTGGAGGGAAGTGAAGGAAGTTTGGAGTTTTTGTAGTTCTGAAAGAGTACATACTCTCCCCTTGGGAATTTTCCACAACAACCTTAATTCTCTGCTTTTTCTGGTTTGTGGAAACTGTCTCCCTGGCAACACTACTCTAAATTGTCCAATTTCCTCCCCAAGGGCTTGGTTTCTCCTGTGCCTGTTTCCCCAGAAACCTGGGCTTTATGTGCCTATCAGACTTCCACCCGTCCCCATGTCCTTCCCATCCTTACACAGAGCTCAGAGCAGCACAATAAGGCTCTCGCGGTGCACAGACCTAACTGGGCACTTGCACAGAGTAGGATGTAAACAACATCCTTGTCTGTAATCAGGAGGATGAGGAGGTGCACTCATTTCCACCAACGTGGCCAGGAATCATTCATGTCCAGGGACAGGTGGAAAGGAAGCAGAGGGTTTGTGCAGGAGTGCAAGGGAGACAGACGCATCAACCTGCATAATGTATGCAGTGGTGACCTGATGGGGTCCACTGGACAGTGTTAGAAAGTGGACAAAGTGTTTCAATGCAGTAGAGTGCTGAAGCAGGAGCTGTGCTTCCTCACCAGCAGGAAGCTGCAGCCACAAGTCACTCCCAGGAACCATGAAGGACGCTCCCTGGGGACAGGCATGATGCGTGAAGGAATCCACATACTTTTACTACAGCATGAATAAATTTTGTTGTTTTTCCCAGAAGAAAGAATTATGCAACATGGCCACCAAGTCTGGAAACCAGGAGAGTCTTTAACAAGAATTTGTCGTGGGTGACAAAATGTTACTATCTTTAGTTTTCAACTAAATGGCCACCCCACAGACTGCATCTTTGAAATTGGGCAAAAAAAAAGATTCTCTGTAGAGCAAGCACCCAGACAGTCCACGTGGGTGCCCTGGACCCCTGATCAACCCCAGGCTCATGGTCCTCCTGGACTCCCTGAGAGTCAGCACTGGTCCTCTGGCACTTTTGCTGCTTGTAAATGGAAGGTGTGGGGATGAGGATTAGGTGAGATTCCTTCAGAGGGACAGCCAGCCAGGCTGGGTCTGCACATTAGCTGAGCCCTACGGGGTGGCATGGGGCCCTCTGACCAGCCCAGTCAGTAAGCCCTGTCTTCAGCAAAGTCCGCCCACCCCAGACCTGACACCTGAGAATGAGAGCCTGACTGCCCAGGTCCTGCCTGAGACTCCAGGTGGCCCTGCCCTGATTTTTACACAGCAGTCCTGGGAGGGGCAGAGGGGATAGCTGATGGACATTCAGGGAGGGAGTGTGATAACCCTTGTGCCAGGAGATGCTGAGAGGGTGACTCAGATGTTCTCCACTGCTGCCCAGCTGAACTCTGGGCTAAAAAACAGCCACCACCATGACCAGCACAGCCAAGAGCTCTCTGCTGTGGAAGCCCTCACCAGGGCAATCAGGACACAGTCTAGGGGACTCCTGGAGCCACGCCCTGTTATCCCAGCTGAGAGAGCACCCAAGTTACTGGACCTGGCACTACCCTGCCCGACTGAATGAAATAACTGTTCAGAACCTGGAGCATCAGGACTTAAGTAGGTTCATCCCTCACTAATGGCTCTCCTCACCTTGGACCTACACTGAGCTGATCCCTTGGAATCCAGGGAAACCTCTGCAGATGAAGAGGGAGCTGGACATAGAGAGGAAGTCACATGTCAGTACACAGCTCCTCTGGGGACGGCCATTTAGACAGTCTGTCTCCTCCTCTTCCCAAATGCTCTCCATCGCATGTTGCATCCAGTCTCCCTGCTGGTGCTGATGTGTCCCTGATTATAGGACATTTAGAAGATGAGGAAGGTGACACCTATGTCACACAACCAACATTAATGGGTCACATGTTGTGCAGGAACAGAAGGACCATGTCACTGTAGCAGGCAGTGGGAGAGAAAGCAGTGTGCTGGCCCCAGAACTGAGAACTCAGCACCCAGAGCTTGAGAGTGTGTGGGGAGAGAGACTCCCACCAGGAAGGGAGCAGGGTCCTGAGGGAGGGGCTGGGCTCAGGAGGGTGGGCTCCCCCTCTGACAGCCTTCCAGCACCCCTGAAACCACCTGCTCTCCTCTCACAGGTAAAGCTCCACCTGGGCTCAAGACAGGGACACATCTCAGGACCACAGAGGACCTGGGCAGCCTGACCTCAGCCTCTCCAGATATCAGAAGAGCCTCACCCACATGCAAATTCCTCCTCCTGCTCTGGGTTCAAAGGCCCTCTGGGCTGTGGGAGCTCCCAGCTCTCTGCTCAGACAGGGCTAAGGTCTCTGGGAAGGCAGGTGTGGTCTAGAAGATGAGGCTGCTGGGTCTTGTCCTGTGCCTGGTCACAGCTCCCCAAGGTGAGTGTCCCCAGTGTCAGACCTGTGTCCATGGGGAGGTTGTGACTGCAGGTGACTGACAGGATGTGACTCTATTTGTCCCCAGGTGTCCTGTGCCAGGTTCAGCTGCAGGAGTCAGGACCTGGCCTGGTGAAGCCCTCACAGACCCTGTCCCTCACCTGTGCTGTCTCTGAATTCTCCATCACAACCAGTGGTTATGGCTGGAGCTGGATTCGTCAGCCCCCCGGGAAGGGGTTGGAGTACATAGGGTACATATGGAGTGATGGTAGCACTTACTACAACCCATCCCTCAAGAGCCTAGTGTCCATCTCCAGAGACACATCCAAGAACCAGTTCTCCCTGCAGCTGAGCTCCCTGACCACCCAGGACACGGCCACCTATTACTGTGCCAGAGACACAGTGAGGGGACCTCAGTGTGAGCCCAGACACAAACCTCCTGCAGGGTTCCCAGGGCCAGCAGGGGGCGCCCAGCACACAGGAGCTCAGGTCAGCCCAGAAGCAGGTGCAGAGGGAGGAGAGAACTTGACCCCATTCCTGAGCCTCCTCACCAAGCAGCTCCTCCTGAGAGCACCAGCTATGGGGGTCCTAGAGAAGCCTCCTCCCCTTGGACACCACTCATTTCTCTCCAGGTGAGGTGTGTCAGGAGTGCTCTGCTTCAGCAGCGGCTGCACAGTCTCCTCTCTAGCTGAAGCTTTCTGGGCAATGAGGGGCACTTCTCAGGGCCATCACATGAGCTGTGTGGACACTTCATGGCTTGGGGAATGCCCTCCACTCTCAGAAGGGTCTGGATGTTCTCCTGCCCAGTGACCCTCCCAATCCAGTGCTCCCAGTGACATTCCTGTGACTGATCTGTGCACTTGGCACATGTAGAGGTCATAGCCCACATTGTGTCTGAGACTTTCAGCCACAGGGGACCTTTGACAATGACAAGGCACAGTCTGTCTTGTCACAGCTTAATGAACAGATGGTTGTGCCACCATGTAGGTGACAGAAACCATGGATGCAGCTGATAGTCTAAAGCCACCATCAGCAGGCACAACAAGGTTTTCTCTGTCCCTAAACAAGCAGGACTGAGCTGAGGGATGCCGACAGGAAGCCCTAAACCTGGTCTAAATGCACAGAACATTGTATTCAGAATGAACTTTGGTGTATGTTAGCTCTAACCTCATGATGAGGCTCTGTGACACCAAAATCCCAACCCATGGCCCCAAAAGGCAGAGGTGTCCACTCCTCATGCAACTGTGTAGCCTGTGTAGAGGAGTGATCTGAGGAAGTCTTGGAGAGAAAGGGGCTCCCTTGACACAGACCTAGGTGGGAGGGTGGTCAACTCTGCATGGACTGTGGGAGCTGTAGTTTGGCTCTGCCACTGGCCTCAGGACATTGAGACACGCTGTGCCCAGGACCACTCTGACCCCATCTTGCTGGGAGCTGACCCTGAGCCTGAGAATCCCCAGGACACCTGGCTGCTCAGGGGAGGCAGCTTGGACCTGCCGGGGTTTCCAGTCACTGTGGCTGCATTGCAGGGTCACAAAGAGGGACACACTGGGCTCTGTCCCTGCTCATGTCAGTGCCCACCCTGTCCTAGAGTCCATCTCCAGCCTGGGTGATGATGAGCATCATCAATGTTTATATCCCTGATTGTCTGAAGCTTGTCCTGGAACATGCCATGAAATAGAATCACTTTATGTATTTTCAAATATGCTTTTGAGAGCTATACCACAGCTTTTATGTAAAACATTTATAATTTCCTAAGTTAAGATTTTATGTTTTGTAACACAATGGGCCACTTATATTTCTACTAATAATTAATCCAAGTTTTAATCACTTTTAATATTTTATTTGAGCATCATAATCATAGAAAATTGGGTGGTTCGTTCTCACATGGTGAAGAGATGGTGAAGAGGAAATACTTCTGTGTATTCTGTGTGTCTGACATTTCCGTATGTGGCTTATTCTTTCTTTACACAACATATAAATGCAATAATTTGCCTTTGTTTTAAGTCCTTTATAGCCTTAGAATTAACTCACAATAATCATACATTCTACACTTTTTTTTGTTTTGTTTTTCAGAAAACAAAATAATATTGCATTTTAATTAAGAGAGAATTTCCACAGTGTTTTAGTTTATGTCTCTGAGGACTTGCTCTGGGAGATCACTAGGCTTTTTCTTGAAATCTGGTAGATGCTGGGATAACATTTAACAAACATGAATCCCCTCACTAGCACAGAGTTTATATCTGATTGCTTAAGTCTGTTTTTATGTGGATAATACATTCATGTAGATATGTAATCTAGACTTAATGAATTGACATTTCAGTTTATTTTGAAAAACCTGAATAAGCAATGAGGTGTTGTATGTTGTGGTCTTTCTCATGTGAGGGTGTTTGATCATCAACATCATGAAGTATGTCAGCATCTCTCTCCATCAGACAGCAGTGGCCATTCCAGCTGTATTTTCACACTTACACTGAAACCTAGCCCTAGTGAGGCAGAGGACAGCACCCTGACACAGGGGTGCCAGGCGCCATGATGGGTCCCAGGCTGTGAACACCCAGCTGTCCATCACCTGTCCCTCCTGGGTGTGGGGAGCCCACCAGCTGCTCTGCCCCAGACACTGTGAAGCACAGCCTGGCTGTGGGCCACAGGTGCCCTGTGAGCTGCAGAGCACCAGGACAAAGCGTGGGGAGGGTAACAGTTACTGGGAGACCAGGGTCTGATATTGGGGTCCCTGATGACTTCATGGCTGTGGGATCCTTGGTGACTGGGAAAGTTTCTGTGCAAAGGCATAGAATGCCCAGTTGCTATGGAAATGTCCTCCATGCTAGAGTCTTATCAGCCTTGACCTCTTCCTCAGGCCCAGCAGCCCCTGGGAATGAAGAAACTTCCTTGCTAAAATAACCACAGTGTTTCACCAGTTCTGTAGGCATAACATCCTACACCTCACCTCCGGTTCTTTATCCACCATCACAACCTGTAAGCCCTTTTGCAAACCTATTGATTATATTGTAGATAATAATAGAATTCACCATTTATGTACATCATGACCAAACTATTAACATCTTAATAGCAAAAATTTGAGGTTGTATACAACTTAAGGTTGTGTGCTGTTTGTAATGGGATCTGTTAACATTTTCCTTCCCCTTGAACAAGATATATTGGAACCCTGAAAGGGCACTATAAACCAATAGGGTAAAAATGGTAATGCCATAGATCCACAGTGCTAGAAGGGAAGACACACAATCAACATAAAAAGAGCAGGGAAGAAAGTGCCCCAAACAAGTCAAGATATGGCATTATTAGAATGCATGGCCAGCACCATAGAAGAATCACAGTGAGGGAGTTCAGGATGCACATAATTAAAATGTTCTATGGATTAATGGATAATATAAGAAAGCAACTAGAGGAGCATAAGATTATTTTGATAGAGAGCTACATATGCAAATACAGGAAGAAAATATTGTTTCAATGGGGAGATAGAGATTCTAAAAATTACCAAATAGAAATCTTTGAAATGAAAGACAATAAACCAAATTAAACCTCCAATTGAAAGCATCACCAACAGGTTAGACCAATTGGAAGACAGGACGTCAGACAATGAAGACAAAATATATAATCTTGTAAAGAATGTAGACCACACAGTGAAAATGGTAGGAAACCATGAGCAGGACAGTCAAGAAATATGGATAGCATAAAAAGTCTGAATTTAAAAGTTATTTGATAGAGGAAGGCATAGAGGTTCAAAACAAAGGAATGATCAGTTAATTCAATAAAATAATAAGAGAAAATTTCCAAACATGAAGAATGAATTGGAAAACCAAATACAAGAGACTTACAGAATGACAAATGTACAAAACCACAACAGATCCATGCAAGACACATTATAATAAAAATGCCTCATGTAAAAAATGAGAAGAGAATTTTAAAAGCTACAAGAGAAAGGAGTCAGAGAAATAGCATACAGAGAAAAATCAATTAGGTTATGTACAGATTTCTCAACCCTGACCCTGAATGCTAGAAGATCCTGAAAAAAAATACATCAAGCTCTGAAAGAAAGTGAATGTGAGCCAAAAATCTTGTATCCAGCAAAATTAATCTTTAGAACTGATGATGAAATAAAAACCTTTCATAAAAACAAAGGTTAAAAGAACTTCCAGCTAGAAACCCTGCATTACAAAACATACTCGGCAAAATATTCCATGCAGAGAAAATGAAAAACAACCAAGGAAAATCAACAGAAGGTTTATTGGACCAAAGGCAAAACCAATCAAAGGAAAAAACAAGTCAAGTTAAATACCAAAAATAAAAAAAAAATTCCTGGGAATAGAAATCATATCTCAATGATAACCATGAATGTTAATGGTTTAACTCACCAATCAAAAGACATAGGCTAGCAGATTGGATAAAAAAAGGACCCAATAATATGCTGCATTCAAGAGATTCATCTCAGAGGATGAGATATACACAGAAAAAGATGAAATGTTGGGAAAAATCATACCACTCACCAGGACTGTGGAAGCAAGCAGTGGTTTCCATCATCATATCAAATAAAGTAGACTTCAGACCTAAGTCAATCAAAAGGGATAAAGAAGAACATTTCATATTGCTTAAGGGAACCATTCATCAACAAGAAATAATGATTATAAATATATATGCCCTCCAAAATGCAGAATCTACATTCATCACGAAAAGTCCTCTCAGGAGTCAAATAGACCACAACACAATAATTCTGACTTGCTTTAAAACACCTGTTTCATTACTGTATAGATCTTCCAAACAAAAGCTGAACAAAGCAACTATAGACCTCAATAATACAATCAATAACATAGACTCAACTGACATATATAGAATGTTTTATCAATCGATGAATGAATACACTTTCTTCTCAGCAGCACATGGATTCTTCTCTAAAATAGAACATGTATTATGCCACAATGGAACTCTTAACAAATTCAAAAATGTAGAGATATTAACCAGCATTCTATCAGAGCATAAACAAATAAAATTAAAAATCAATAATAAAATAAAAAATAAAAGCCACTCCAACACCTGGAGACTAAATAGTATGCTATTAAATGAACAATGTGTTGCAAAATATATCAAGAAGGAGATTTAAAAATTTATTACAGATAAATGTGAACACTGACACAATATCAAAATCTCTGAAACATTATTAAGACAGTACTAAGAGAAAAGTTTATTGCATGGAATTTATTTCTTAAAAGAAGAAAAAGTCAACAAATAAATGACCGAACTTTATATCTCAAAGCCCAAGAAAGAAAAGAACAAATCAACACCAAAAGCAGTAGAAGACAAGAAATAATTAAAATCAAAGCTGAAATCAATGAAATTGAAACAAAAGAAACAATTGAAAAGATTGACAAAATAAAAAGTTGATTCTTTGAGAAACTTAATAAAAAATGACAGACCTTTATCCATACTAATGAAGAAAAGGCGGGAGAAAACTCAAGTTACTGACATACATGATGAAAAAGAAAACATCACCACAGACACTCCAGAAATAAAGAAGATAATTTGAAATTATTTTGAAAAATTGTACTCCAATAAAATAGAAAATATCAAAGTCACTGACAAATTTCTAGAGTCATTTGATTTGCCCAAATTGAATCAGGATGCTCTACACAGTTTAAACAGATCAATTTCAAGTGATGAAAGAGAAGATGCCATCAGAAGGCATCCAAGCAAGAAAAGCCCAGAACCAGAAAAATACAGAACTGAGCTCTACAAGACCTTTAAAAAGAACTTATATCAAGACTCTTCAAATTATTTCATAAATTAGAAACAGTGGAGCACTTCCAAACTTATTCTATGAGGCCAATATCACCCTGATTCCAAAACCAGACAAAGACACAACAAAGAAAGGAAATTTCAGACCAATATCTCTAATGAACATACATGAAAAATTCTCAATAAAGTTCTGGCAAATCAAATACAAAAACATATCAAAGGATAGTACACTACGACCATGTGGGGTGCATCCCAGGAATGCAAGGATGGTTCAATGTATGGAAATCAATAAATGTAATTCATCACACCAATAGACTTAAAGATAAGAATCATATGATCATCTCAAGAGATGCAGAAAAATTATTTGGCAAAATACAGCACCCCTTCATGTTCAAAACATTAGAAAAACTAGGGATAACAGGAACATTTCTCAACATCACAAAAGCTGTCTATGCTAACTCCAGGCCAATATCGTTCTGAATGGAGAAAAAGTTAAAGCATTCCCTCTAAAACCTGGAATAAGACAGGGATGCCCTCTTTCACCACCTTTATATAACATAGTTCTTGAGACACTGGCCAGAGCAATTAGACAGAGAAAGGAAATTAAAGGAACATGGATAGGAAAAGAAGAACTCAAAGTAGCACTCTTTGCTGGTGATATGAGTCTATACCTAGAAGACTCAAGAATTCCAACAGAAAACTTCTAGAACTAGTGCCTGAATTCTTAAAAGTAGCAGAATATAGAACCAACACACAGAAGTCAAAGGCATTTTGGTGTATTAGTGACAAATCCTCTGAAAGAGAAGTAAGGAAAACTAACCACATTTACAACACTTGTGTATCAGCTGAATGAAGGAGGTGAAAGATGTCTACAACAGAAACTACAGAATGCTGAAGGAAGAAATTAAAGGGGACCTTAGAAGATGGAAAGATCTCCCTTGTCCTTGGATAGGCAGAATTAATATTGTCAAAATGATCATAATATCAAAAGAACTATGCAGATTTAATGCAATTCCAATTAAAATCCCAAGGACATTCCTCGAGAAATAGAAAAAAACAGTCATAAAATTCACCTAGAAAAATACAAGATCCAGAATAGTTAAAGTGATCCTTAGCAAGAAGAGTGAAGCAGGTGACATCATTACACACGACCTTAAACTCTACTGCAGAGCAATAGTAACAAAAACAGCATGGCATTGTTACCAAGATGGACCTGTAGATCAATGGTACAGAGTAGAGGACACAGAGACTAACCCACACAATTACAGTTATCTAATATTAGACAATGGCACAAAAACATACATTTGAGAAAAGACATTGTCTTCATCAAATGGTGCTGGGAAAACTGGAAAACACTACGCAATAAAATGAAATGAAACCCCTATCTCACTATTCACAAAACTCCATCAAAGTGTATTAGGACCTAGGAATTAAACCAGAGACACTGCATCTAATAAAAGAAAAAGTAGGTCCAAATCTCCATTATGTCTGATTAGGCCTCAACTTCCTTAATAAGACTATTATAGTGCAAGAATTAAAATCAAGAATCAATAAATGGGGTGGATTCAAACTAAAAATCTCCTTTCTACCAAAAGAAACAATTAGTGCAGGGAATAGAGAGCCTAAATTTTGGGAGCAAATTTTTACCACACACACATCAGATAGGGCACTGATCTCTAGGATATATGAAGAACACAAAGATCAAAACACCAAAGAAACAAATAACCCAATCAATAAAGGGGCTCAGGAGCTGAACAGACATTTCTCAGGAGAGGATATACAATCAATCAACAAACATGGAAAAATGTTCCACATCTCTAGCTAGTAGAGAAATGCAAATCAAAACTACTCTAAGATTTCATCTCACTCCAGTCAGAATGGCTGTTATCAAGAATACAAACAACAATAAGTGTGTGGAGCATGTGGGGGGAAAGACACACTCACACATTGCTGGTGGGACTGCAAATTGGTGCAGCCAATATGGAAAGCAGTATGGAGATTCCTTGGAAATCTAGGAATGGAACCACCATTTAACAGCTATCCCTCTCTTCAGACTATATAACAAGGATTTTAAAATGGCATACTACAGAGACACAGCCACATCATTGTTTATAGCAGCACAATTCACAATAGCTAAATGGTGCAATTAACATAGATACCCTTCAGTATGTGAATGGAAAAATAAAACATGGTATATATACACGATGGAATATTATTCAGCATTAAAAAAGAATAAAATCATCACATTTGCAGGTAAATAGATGGAGTTGGAGAATACAATGTTACATGAAGTTAGTCTATCCCAAAATACCAAAAGCTGAATGTTTTCTGTGATATGATGATGCTGACTCACAATTGCATTGGGGGGAGTGGAGCATGGGAGGGACTCTAGATAGGGCAAATGGGTGGGAGGGGAAGTGAGGGCTATGGAGGTAGAAAAGGTGGTGGAATGAGATGGACATCATTATCCTAAGTACATGTATAAAGACATGAATGGTGGGAATATACTTTGTGTACAACCAGAGATAGGAAAAAATTGTGTTCTGTATCTGTAATATAAATTGTCAGCATATCACTGTCATATATAACAAATTAGAAGAAAAATAAATAAATAAAAGGTTTTCAACTGTCAAATCCCTGAATTTAATTCATATAACTAAGTCCAAATATTACACTCATAGAAGCAGGCATACGCAGGGTGAAACTCATTAAATTCCTACCTATAAATAACATACATAACAATGGGGGATGTGGCTTAGTGCTTGGGAACCCCTGAAACCCACCCCTAGAAATAAAGCAGGCCTAAGCAGTCACATACAGACTGTGTGCAAGTGAGGGATCATGTTTAGGGAAAGAGATCCCACCATCCAACTGGGCTCTGGAAGGAGCTGAGCGAGGCCCCCAGAGCAAGTCCTGAGGTTTCAGTGAAGCACAGGAGACAGAAACTAATCCACTGGGAAAGTAAACAATTGGGAAAACTCTGTTTATCAGTTGCAATATCATTTTTGTTCACTTATGAAAAGGTATTGTACAAAATATGATTATTAACTAGGTAATAATGATATTAGAGACATAAGGAAAGGAAAATTACTGTATTTGTATTTGGTATGAAGAAACATAATTATTTGAGAAGATTATGACAGAGAAATTTTATATAGAAAATACAGGCAGAAAGAAATGACTCTTATAACATTTTGTTTATGCATTTGTAAATTTTAATATGCCAAATAATTATATGTAATTGAGCTGATCAAATAATATTGAAAATATAGAAGTCTTGTTGACATAAAGTGGACATAAATAAATGGCGGTGGAATGAGATGGACATCATTATCGTAAGTACATGTATAAAGACATGAATGGTGTGACTGAGAATAAAACCAACAGTACAAAATATCAATGAAAAAAAGCTCTGTCATTTTAAAGATCAATAAAATGGAAAAATCTTTGGTGAGACTGATCAAGAAAACACACAGGCAAGAGGAAAAAGGTGGGGTGGCTATCTACCTCAAAGCAAGCACACGCAGCAGGCACAGGAAAGGGGCGAGAATCTACTTCACAGCCAGCAACCCCACAGCTGCAGGAGGGAGAGAGGCAGGACATGGTGCTGCTGGCCTTCATGTGCAGCAAGAAGTGGCCACAAATGTGCAGGGGCACCTTCTACTGACAGGCAAAGGTTATATCCTTCCCTGAGTCCATGTCAACTGCCTCCTTATGGGGCAATGCCCATGCCAGCAAGGGACTATGGTAGCTTAGAAATGACCAGGCCACCAGGCAGGCCCAAGCCATGGTCTCCCAGAAACCCTTCCAGGAGGCAGAAATCCTTTTGAAGATCAATAATTTGGCCCACACAAGCATTGTGACCAGGTGGGCTCTGTGCTCTGAGAGCCTAGGGACATTACCAGCTGGGACAGGTACTGTCCCTATACAGGGCTTAAGGCAGAGAGCCACGGAGGACGTGCCAGTTTATTGAGAGAGTAAACAAGGTGTAGAAGGGAAGGAGTCTCATGAAGGACCTAGGGCAGCCTTAGCCAAGGAGTTGATCTGGGATGGACTAAAGGAACACAGAGCAGGAGTGGCACCAGCACGCAATGTCACACTGGATGACTGGATTTTGGCCACCCAGGATACAGGGACACAAGCAGCTCAAGGCTCTCTGCTGCCCTCAGGCATGACAGTTGCATAAAAGCAAGGCTAAGGAGGCTTGCAGACAGCTAGTCAGAGACTGCAAAAAATGTGCACCTTTTCTCCCCATTGGCCCTTTACAACCTTCTGGAATGAATCCCTGAGGGTTAACATATAATGCTTTATGGCAAATGGATGTCACTCATTATGCACCTTTTGAAAATTTAAAATACATTTGTGTAATCACTGGTATCTATTCAGGCTGTGTAATGGCCACAGTCCCCACAGGAGAAACCAAAAAAAAGGGTCATCACCCACATACTTCAATGTTTTGGAATCACAAACGTTCCCATTTCTATTAAAGCTGACAATGGGCCAGCCTGTACTAGCAAGGCATTTCAGACAGTTTGCAGTGATTGGCATATACAGCACTTAACTGGGATCCCCTACAACCCTTAGGCTCAAGACATCATAGAAAGAACATACAAGGAATTTAAGACCATGCTACAAAACAGAGGGAGAAGCTATACCAAGCCCCTCATGATGCCTTGAAAAGAACCTTACTTGCTTCAAATTTTTTTTCAATGTCAAAATGTTCTACAGTCACAGCAGCCTATAAACATGGGGCTCCCTTATGGGGCCCTCCCTCCACCTATGGTCTCATGGAGGGATCCCGTAACAAGTACATGGGATGGTCTGGGGTACCTCCTAACCATGGGAGGAGGGTTTGCATATGTGAAAGGAGCCTCACCCCAGCTGGTGCCTGCCAAAAAGTCAAGCCCTAAGCACCCAGAACCACCAACCAAGGAGATGAAGGAACTAACTCTGGAGAAAAACCCTCACAGGCAGAGACCTCAACAACACAAGCAGACCTCACGTAAAGTAACTGGAGAGATCTTAAAGGTCCTGTTGACCAAGCCACCAGATTGGCCCCTTTGCCTGGTGGCAAACCCATCCCTGGGCCTATGATGGTGGTCCTACTGTGTGCAATGCTCCCTGCTAACAGTGAAGCCTCCCATCAGGTAAATTGAGCCCTGACCACTAGACCACCCCTTCTGGCTATTGCTAATTGGGACAGGCTTTACCCAAGCTCTTTTCCAATAATTCCAACCTTATTGATCCTGATTTATCCATCCAGGAGGTAACTGTCCCCTAGAATACCAGCATTTCTATACCCACTGTGCGTATTTATTTTTCTCCATAGTAGACAACGAAACCTATAATCCAGAGAGTCCCCTCTGTTTTGCTCTTGCCAATGAAACTATTGTAGATAACTATAATAAGTCATATGTTGGGCTGTCTCTCACTGACCTTAGAGGTATAGTTAATACTACCTATAGCCACAGACTCCCCCATGGCAAATGCAAGAAACCCTTGCTGCCAACTTGTCCATCAATGCTTTTTGGAAAGCCCCCCTCAGATAATGATATCATCCCATGGAATAATGTGTCACTGCCATATCTTATCTCCTTGATAAGAGGAATTTCTCTGGGTAGAATAACACCTATGTGCCTAGGGGGGTGCAGCTCCCTGGAATGTAACTGATGTGCCCAAAAACCACATGGGGCACTGCCAGGGTCCTGCCCTAGCGGGGTCCAGGGAGTCTTGAAGGATGAGTGGCATTGGCAAAAAGATGAGACAGGAGTCGTTTCATTTGAGCAATCTCCAGAGAGAGAGCTAATGCAGCTTTCTCTGGGTCATCTTTTATTACAATTTTTCTCATCATTATAGATTCAGAATATGTCATTGATTATATAATTTAAAACTTTGCCAAGACATGACATTTCCTTAACCATGATTGGGGGTACAAAAAATGTAACATTAATTTACATTTTTCCAGGATATATCCTTCAGTTATATAATTATTAAAAGTACAGAATCATTAATAAAATACGTCACTAATTTACATTTTTCAGATTTTCCCAAGATTTACTATTTTTCCCAAGATATGCTATTTTCTTATTAACTAATGCCAAACTACGTAACCAGATGCTAAGTCTTCTAACCAATCATTAACCTAAAGTACACTTGTACTTTATTTCTAATCTAAAATTCCCATCTAAAAAAGTCCCTTTAAATCTTATATTTAAAATATCCTAATGTTTATGAATCATTCTTAAAACATATCAGAAACCTATACAACTAAAAACTTAAGAATTTCTGAACTTAAGAATCTAAATAAAATAATATTTCTAACATTATTCTAAAACTGTGTCTTATAAAGCTGTTTTAATTAATTCCTAAATTTATTCTCATAAAACTGGTTGAACTACTTTCTCAAAGAGTTTCTTTGTTTCTCAATCAAGGTGCACTAGTTCTCATATCTTTATAATCTTTCTCAATAGAAAGTAAGTTCTAAAAATCAATCCACTTTCCACCAATATTAACTATGCTCATCATATATCCCTATGTAAAGTAAGAAAGGGTTTATAAAAAGAGAAAAATATATCTTTATATGTTTCAACTTTCCTAAATGTAAAAATGAGACTACATGTGGTGAACTTTATGAAATAAGCATACTGATTAGGTTTTCTAAGAGACCGGAAATATGGGCTTGGGTTCTAGTTGATATAATCAATGTGGTGCCTAAAATTCTCATGACCTTTCAAAGGATGATTGTTGTCCATTATCAGGTTTGTCCACAATGTACTGAGATAGAAGAACAGCCTTCTACTTTGTCCTTGATATGCTGAGGGGTAGTAGAACAGCCTCCAAGGCATGAACTACCTGTTATGTTCTAGCCATCTGAAATTTAATTTGTTTGGCATTTAACATACTCATGCCTCCTGTCAGAAACATAAGCATGAAAATGAAAAGTCCCAATTTCATAAAAAAAAGGGTCTCATGGTTTTGGTTTCCCACCAACCAGCGTGGCTTTGCCAGCATTCATCCTCACTGTGACCCTGTCAAGACAGTGGGAGAGCGGCTTTGCCAACACTTTTTCTCACTGTGACCCTGTCAAGACAGTGAGTGGGGGATCGCCTTCACCAGGGCACTGCAGTACCTGCCACACAGGACGAGCCATTATGAATCGGTATGCAGGAAATCAGTATGGATGATGGATATCACGCCAATATTGCTGGCGGCTAGGCCCACAAATGGGCAGCAGCTGGCTGGATTAATGGGTTGATATTGAGTCCTGACCCTGACCATGGATTTGCCCTTGTTCCAAATTATGCCCATACCCACTAGGCACAAGCTTGTGTTACGCCACTCTTTGCCATGCTAATAATCAATGACACTGATGGCATAAATAGCACTCATACAGAGGTCCATTGTGCAGTCACCACATCCTGCTGGCTCACAAATTATCTAACCCCTGATATTAAAGCTAAATGTATTTTTTACCCTTAAACTGCCCCCCAGCAATCTGGCTTCCAGTGAACCTGTCCAAAGAGTGGAAGAGACCTTGTAACAGGGAGATGAAGAGTCTTCTGAATGACATCCTGCACCAGACAAGGTGTGCAATTAGCCTCTTCATTGCTGGAATTATCGACCTGGTAGCCACCATCACCACCATAGCCACTGCCACTGCTTCACTCACTAAGAGTATCCAGACTGCTCAGACTGTGAGCAATGTGTCTACTGCCACAGCAGAAGCCTTTCTAATTCAACATGACTTAAGTGAAATGTTCTGAGGTGCTATTTTATTCATTCAGCAAGAAACAGACCTCCACCAGGAACAACTAGATATTATGTTTATGTGCAAGGCTCACTGTGACCCTGAGTTTCATAGAATTTGTGTCAGCCAATATGCTGTATCTTAAAATGTAACCTTAAATTTCTCCAGTTTTTCTAAGTATATTAAGGGCACTTGGGATGCTAACAGTGTTATGGCTATGCAAAACCTAAGACACTGTCAAAATCAGTGAGACTAAGGTGTCTATTTTGACAACCTCTTCTTTCTTCTATGGATTAACTGAAAAACCTGATAGCTAAATTGAATAATCCTTATAATGCTATTACCCTGGCCCTACTGTTTATATTAGTGATAGTTTTTCCTTGTGTTTTGAGATGTTTATGTAACCATGTAAGGGCAACCAAATGAAAAACATCAATGCTGGCCAAGGTCCTTGTGGCACAGGCAGAGGGGGGAGGTATGGGGACAGGGGCATGGAGTACTGCATACATGGCATATGTTAAGGGTGTCTGAGTGGCAGGCCACTCCCCTTGTGCTAGATGTGTGAGCAGGAGGCTGCTTATCCCATGGGCATAGCCCTGGGATTGAGAACATGTGTGCGGTCCCTGTGCTTGCTCCATGGGTCACTCCTGGATTGGTCGCTGCAAGGACAGTTAGCAGAAACTGCATTGGTGGCTGCCTGTAATCTGCTTAGGTACTGCCTGAATATATATACACAGTAACTGCACAATAAAATCAGATCTTCTTCCTGTTTGGTGTCCTGAGGTCTTAATTAGCAACTCTGAAGACACACTCTCCTCTACCCTGGTCCTTGGACTTCCTGGCTGGAGAAAGAAAACCCACACAATCAGACACACAGCTGGCCATTCCAACTGTACTTTCATACTTTCAGTGAATCTTAGATGTTCTGCATCAGAGGACAGCACCCTGACACAGGGGTGCCAGGCACCATGATGGATCCCAGGCTGGGCACACCCAGCTGTCCATCACCTGTCCCTCCTGGATGTGGGGAGCCCACCAGCTGCTCTGCCCCAGTCACTGTGAAGCACAGCCTGGCTGTGGGCCACAGGTATCCTGTGAGATGCAGAGCACCATGACAAGGCCCTCTCTGCACATGGCCCTCACCACCATCCTCACCCTCTCCCTCCCTGCACCTTCCCATCTCCAGGGGCCACTGTCCTCTCTCTTTAAAGGACCAAATGAAGTAGCTTCCCCACATGAGTGATGGTGTGGTGATGGTCCCCCTCTGCCTGACCCATTTCACCAAGGTCCATGTGTTCCAGGATCATGCCCAGGGCTAGGAGGGAAAGGATGCCATTCTTGTTGGCTGAATGACATTCCTCCTCTGTGGATACTATATTATCCCCTTATTAATTAAGAGACAACATGGTGATCAGGAAAAGTCCTTTAAAACTCATGGAGTAAAGGAGTTAAGGAGAGGTCTCTTGGACTCCACATCCCATCTCCTGTGAAACCTGGGCAAAGGTCCTTCCCTCTCTCACCCCCAAAGCCTCAGGCTGTTCCAACCCATGTCTCTGCTGGTCTCATGGCAGGCTGCACATGGTGGACTCTCCTTCCCACTGCTCTCCAAGCTGGTCCTTCAGCTAGTAGACATACAGTTCAGGGGTCTTAGGAAGACTTGCTCCCAGGATCCTCTAGTCATGGCATTTGTGAAACTCTGTGTAGGGGTCACATCTGGGACAAAGCTCTGCCTGAGTAAACTTCAATCCAGGGCATTCTATTAAATGCAGGTGGAGAAAGACCCACCTCTACAATCTGGCACCCTGTAGGCTGCAGAGTTGCCCCATGGGTGCTGCCAGGTTTTCTGCTTGGTGACTGTCCTAGCACACACATCAGAGTTGGCACAGACCTACCCTTTACCCAGGCCCAGGGCTGTGTACACCTCTTTAGATGCTCACTATGACCACCTCAGGCCCCAGCACCAGTGTGGCTGAGTCCAGTCTGTGCTGCTCTGAGCAGCTCCTGAGGCTGAGGGTTCACAAGGAGAGAGCTGTAATGCAGCAGGTTCTGGAGACCAGGGTGCAAACACCCAGGTGCTATTCCTGACCAAGGTTCCTGAGGCTGCAGCACCACATGGCAGGAGGCAGGAGGCAAAGAGAGGCAGATGGGGCTGGAGTCCTGAGTGGTTCTGGGGTCCCACTGGGGCTCAGGGTCCCAGGAAGGCTCTACCAGCCCTAGGGAGTCTCCCATTAAAGTGCCATTGATCCACACCTGGGGCACCACCAGTAAACCCCATCATCTGCTAGATTCCTAATTATCTGCATTGACAAAGATGTCATCAAATTTCATAAGGACACAGTTCAACTGTGGCCTCCATGACACACATCAATAGTAAAAGGGAACTAAAAGCTCCTGGTAATGGGATGCTCCTCTGCTGGGTCTGAGAGAGCAGGAGATCACAGCTCTGTGACCTTAGTGTCCAGTTGAGCTGCACCTCCCACTGTGACCTCTGTGACATCCCAGGGCATCTCCACCATGACCATGAAGGATACAGAGGGCTGCCTCCACCAGGTGACTTTTCTGCTCTTGTGACTGCCTGAGCTGAAGGAGACCCACTGCACATCTGTGGTCAAACAAAGCCACCATGGAGCTGACCCACCAGTGGCAGGGACTCACTTGATTTATCTTCCTCAAGCCAGAATCTTGAGAGGTTGACTTTTCCTCTCCTGGTTGACCCAGTGTGGCCCATGGCTTCTCCTGCACTATCTCTGCCCCCCAGAACCACAGGCCAAGGAGTCCAGTGTCTGATCACGCTTGAGATCCTGCCCAGGGGATCAGACGCCAAGGGTCTGGCGGACCCTGAGGGACACCAGCAGTGACTCTCGAAATAGCAGCCAGGGTTCCACTTGCTCTGCCCCAGTCAGACGTCCCAAGAGACAGAGAGGCCCAGAGACCAGGGAAGGCAGGACAGGAGCTCACAGGTGGGCTGGGGAGGGCTGTTGAGAGCCACAGCCGAAGGGGCCCCAGCAAACTTCCAGCTGCCAGCTGATTGGCTCCTCTGTGGTGATGCTCATTGGGCTGCTAACCCACCCTTTAAGACCATGGAGCTGCTCATTGGGGGACATTTTTTGGCTCTGCCCACGTGACCCAGCCAATCAACCTCAAGAGCAGGAGGAGTGGGGGAGGTTGAGAGGCTTGTGGGAAGCCGGTGGTGGCAGTTGGGCTCTGAAGGTTTTCCCTGAGGAGCTGTGTGGTTTGGTGTGTGTGTTCTAAAAATAAAGTTCATTTCTTTTGACAAGTGGCTCCTGAATTGTGCCCAGCCCAACTGCGGCATTGGGATGGGGAGGGCTGCACAGTGTCCATGCACTTTGTTCCAGGATGAAGGAGAAGCCGAAACCCAGGGGCACTGCAGGGATACTCCTGGCATCTGGGATGCTGTAGCTGCTGCAGACAGTGGGGACCTGCTGCCTGAGGACACAGCACATGGGTCTGCAGAGCAGAGGGGAGAGGTGGACAAGCTGAGCCCTCCATATCTGTGGTCCCAGCTGAAGGACTTTCCTCATCTGCACCATCACAGACTGAGCCTGAGAGGACAAGGTTCCAGGGACCGGTGCTCCACCCTGCACTCACTGCTGCCCTGGTGGGGACGATGGCACAGCTGTGCTCACACTCTTATGTATCAATACAGCTGCTTCAAGTCAGCCAAAGGTGCAGAGGGCAGTGGGAAGCCAGAGGCAGGCCCAGTGAGCTGACAGTGGCCCAGAATTCTGAAGATGGACTGTCATCCACCAGGATCTTCATAGTCCTTAGATGTACACCGGTGCCACAAACCCACACCCTGTTCTTCATCCAAGAAGGGGCTCCAGAAACCCCACAAGCTCTGCCCTGTACTGTACATGAGATGCTTCATGGAGCAGAGGGATTGAGGGGAGAAGCACATGCCTAGATGCTGGACTAGTTTGTCACTTACATCTTCCTGGAGAGAGTGAACAACACATTTAATATTATGAGTTAATCTTTCATGAATAAAACATCACCAACCATCTACTACTTGCTCAAGTTTGCTCTGAGTATTGTCAACTCTGAGGCCTCCAACCAGAGCTGCTATATAGCAGGAGGATATGCAAATAGGGCCTCCCTCTGCTCATGAAAACCAGCCCACCTGACCCTGCAGCTCTGCACAGGAGCCCAGCCCTGGACTCCCAGCTCAGCCCACTCAGTGACCAGGACTGAACACAGCTGCTCACCATGGAGAGTGTGCTCAGCTGGGTTTTCCTGGTGGCTGTTTTCAAAGGTAATGAATGGAGAACCAGAGATCCTGAGTGTGTGAGTGGACAGGAGTGAGAGGAAGAGTGGATGAGTGCCAGTGTCCTGACCAGGCTGCCTCTGTGTTTGCAGGTGTCCAGTGTGAGGTGCAGCTGGTGGAGTCTGGGGGAGGCCTGGTGCAGCCTGTGGGTTCCCTGCAAGTCTCCTATGCAGTCTCTGGATTCACCTTCAGTAGCTATGGGATGAACTGGATCCACCAGGCTCCTGGGGAGGGGCTGGAGTGGGTTGGGCAAATTTACCCAGGTAGTGGTAGCATGTACTACCCAGACTCTGTGAAGGTCATCTCCACTGATAACTCCAAGAACATGCTGTACCTGCAAATGAGCAGTCTGAGAGTAGAGTACACAGCAACCTATTACTGTGCCAGAGACAGATTGAAGGGACCTCAGTGTGAGGCCTGACACAAACCTTTTTGCAGCATGCCCAGGGCCAGTAGTGGGTGCTCAGCACACAGGGAGCTCAGGTCAGCCAGGAGCAGGTGCAGAGGGGGTGGAGCTGGATTCCCGCATCTGGGGCCTCTCATGTACCAGCTTCCCAGGGGAGCTCTATGTACAATATTTTCTGTACTTATCTTTGACATCTCTGAAAATAAACCTTTGGATTTTTAATTATTACTTCCATTTTTATTAGCACATCAATATTATAAGTAATATTGCATTTCAATTTGCCATAATTTAAACATTATGAAATAAAATTTCTTTCCCTTCACAACCTAACATTCCTCTTTTCCTCCCCTCCTCTTTACCCATCCCTCCTTACCCTCTTCCTCTTCCTTTTCCTAACACATCTTTTTAGTTATCTGTTTACATTAGTGCTTCTTAGAGCACATAAGGGGAAATCCACTTGTGGTGTCCTCAAGCAGGTGCACAGGTGGTTGGTCAATTTCCTTCCACCTCCCCTCCCATCTCTGTCCCTCTTTCTTCTCCCTTGATCCCCTTCCTCTCCTCCCTCCTCCCTCTTCTGTTTCCTTGGGATTCCTCCTAAGATTTTTTTTTTCTTTTTTGGTCTGGAATTTGCATTTCAAGTAAATAGTTGACATTTCACCCTCTGAATCTGGACTTAATAAACATGATATTCTCCAGTTCCTCCCAATGACCAGAAAATGCTCTAATTTCTCTCTTCCTGTGGCTGAGTGAAACCCTCTTCTGTGTACCCACCACCTTCTCTTTATCCATTCATCTGTGATGGGCTTCTGGAATATTACGTATATAGCTGTTTTCAGACACTCTGGGATAAGCACTGATGTGGCTGTACAGCTGAGCTGTGCTGGATTTATTTCTTCTGGACAAACACTGAGGAGAGGAGAGCTGGGACATAATGTGTCTCCATTCCTGGTCTTTCCTGAAATGTCCATTCTGATTTCTAGATTTGCAGCACTAATTCAAAGTCCCAACAACATTAAATCTGTGGATCTCTTTCCCACATCTTTGCCAACATTTGTTATTATTTGTGTCCTTGATGATTCCCTTCTAATTGGTGTGAGATGGATTTTTAATGTAATTTGATTTGCATTTCCTGATTGCTAAGATTATTGAGCATGATTTCCTATATTTGTTGGCCACTATTATTTCCTATTCTGAGTAGTCTACTCAGTTCTGTTCCACTTATTTATTAGGTTATTTGTGTCTCATCATAAAGTGCTTCGGGTTCTTTATGTATACTGGATATTAGTGCCCTAACTGGGGAGCAGGTTGCAAAGATCTTCCATTCTGAAAGCCCTCTTTCACACTCCTGTTTCCATTGCTGTGCTGATGATTTTAACTTGATACTGTCCCACTTATTGATTCCTGGTTTTGATCCTTGCACTTTAGTAACCTGGTAAAGGAAGTTGGTGCCTGTGTCAGTGCAGAGGAGGGTTGGTGCAATATCGGATTCTAGATCTTGCAGACTTTCTAGTCTAATTCTTTGGTTTCTAATCAACTTTGAGTTGACTTTTGTGGGGGTGACAGACAGTTACCTATTATATACTTTCACAAATTGATATTCAGTTTTCCCAGCTCTATCTGTTTAAAATTCTAAACACATTTGACTTACAGAAATTGAAGCACAACTTTAAAACATTGCCAAGTGTCAAAAAAATTGCACTTATGTTGGTTTGTCTATGTATCTTCTCCTCTATCCCACTGGTATTCATGTCTGCTTTGGTGACAATACCATCCTGTATTTGATACAGTAGGTCTGTCAAGTAATCTGAGGTCAGATGTTGTCATATCCAGGTTCACTCTTCCTTCTTAAGATCACTTTGGCTGTTGTAATTTCTCCACCCAAATATTAGGACTCTTTTTTCTATTATTTTTAAGAATGTATTTGGTATTATTTGGAGATGTCAATGAATCTGTGTGACACTTGGGTTAGTTTGGACACTTGATAATGTTCACTCTGACTGTCCAAGCACATGGTGGGTCTTCCCATATCAGAGTTCTACAATTTCTCCCTGTGGTGTTTGCTGTTTCCACTGCAGAGATTTTTTCACCTCCTTGGTTGCATTTTTTACAATTACATTTTAAAGTTATTTAAAAAGATATCATTTTCTTGATTTCTTTATCAGGAGACATATTTTAATTTATTTTAAGTTGTAGATTGACACAATACCCTTATTTTACTTATTTATTTTTAGGTGGTGCTGAGGATTGAACCTAGTGCCTCATGCATGCTAGGCAAGTGCTCAACCACTCAGCTACAACTCCAGCCCCAGTAGACCTATTTTAGTAGAATAAGAAAGTGGTTTATTTATGTGTGTATGATGTATTTAGCTACATTGCCAAAGTTGGTTACCAGATCTGGAAGCATTTTTATGGAGACATTGGTTCTTCTAGAGAGTGGATCACATCACCAGCAAGCAGCATATTCAAACTTTTGTCCTTTTTTCTTCTTTAACCCTTTAATTTTCTTGCCTTGCTTAATTACTCTGGTTAAGAGTTTTTAGAAAGTATGTTCACAATACAAACAATCAAAGAAACAAAGATATTGTTCCTAGAAAACATGAAGAAGATTGAAAAACCCTTGATGAACTAAACAAAATAAAAATCAGAAGATCCAAATAAACAGAATTAGTGATGAAATAGAACACATTGCTACTCTAAAATCCAGAAGATTATTTGAAACAATTTTGAAAAATATTCTCCAGTACACTAGAGAAACTTGAAAAGATGGAGGAAAATTCTAAACACACGTGACATACACAAATTGAAGCACAAAAACATGAAAAACAAAGTCAGAAAAAATATCAAGCAATAAATTTGAAAATCCATTAAAGTCTTTCCAAGAGAGAAAAGCCCAGTAGGTCTGTCAAGTAATTTGAGTTCAGATGTTGTCATACCCAGGTTCACTCTTCCTTCATAAGATCACCCAGAAACAGGTTGATTGTCAACTGATTCAAAGAGAACTTTAAAGAAGAGGTAAGGCCAACCTCCTCAAATTATGTAGTTGAAAAGGAGAAAACATTGAAACAAATTATTCTAAAAAGGCAGTAACACACTGATACCAAAACGTAACACACACACATACTGGAAAGAAGGCTTCAGACCAACATCCCTTGGGACCACTATATAATGAAGATTCCTTAATAAAACTTTGGCACACGCATTCAAGGGCAGATAAGAAGGTAGTGTACCATGATCAAGTGGGTTTCCTCACAGGGTTGGGAGACCAATAATGTAATTTTCATATGTGACTCACCACATAAATAGAGTTGAGGACAAGGATCACACCCTCACATCAAAGGATGCAGAAAAAGCATTGGACCAAGTCCAGCACTCAATCATGTGTAAGGACTGGAGAATCAAGGGGCATGGGAACCTGACCTAAACCTCAAAAAGACTACAAGTGACAAACCCAAGGCCACCACCATCCTGAATGGAGATAACAATTCCTCTCAGCTCAGGACAGAACAACACTGTCCACTCTCCCACTTTGATTCCCCAGGGTCCCTGCAATGCACACTTTGACACAGGAGCATTTTCACATGAACAACATGCAGAGCAGCTTTATTGAGGCTGAAGTGACTGTTCTGTGGTCACCAGGGACAGAGGTGAGGAAGCTCACAGGACCCTGGTGAGTCTTTTACATCGTCTAAGGGGACAGTCTACAATGAGATTTCTGATTAGGGTCATCATTGAGGTTCTCTGTAGAGCAAAAGGAAGTCAGTTTGGGTTGGTACCCTGGACACCTGGTGAATCTCAGGCTCATATTCCTCCTGGATGTCAAGGAGTCCCTGAGATTCAGTACTGGTCCTCTGACTGTTTTGCTCCTTGAAAATGGAAGGTGTGGGGCTGAGGATCAGGTGAGGTTCCTGCAGGGTAACAGACAGCCAGGCTGGGTCACCACAGCAGCTGAGTACTAGTGAGTGGCAGGGGACCTCTGACCAGCCCACTCAGTAAGCCCTGTCCTAACCAAAGTCTGTCCACCACAGACCAGAACCTGAGAACAGGAGCCTGACTGCCCAGGTCCTGCCTGAGACTCCAGGTGACCCTTCACCTGAATTGTCCACAGCAGTCTTAGGAGGTTCAGAGGGTAGTCCTAATGGACATCCAGGGAGGGAGTGTGATGAGACTTTGCCAGGAGCTTCTGAGAGGGTGAATCAGATGTCCTCCATCACTGTCCTGCTGAACTCTGATCCAGAAAACAGCCACCACCATGACTAGCACATCCAAGAGCTCTCTGCTGTGGAAGCCCTCACCAGGGCAATCAGGACACATCTAGGTGAATCCAGGCCCCAGGGGCCATTAGAGTCAGAGTCAAGACCTCTCCTTGGTCCTGTGGCCATAGTCGCCATCCTCATCAATATTCCTGAATGAATTTGCTGTTGCTATTTCTAAAACTTCCAGGGAAGTGAGCAGGAAATACCAGCTTCCACATTCAAGTGGAGGCCAGACATAGGAGACACATGACCCCATCCATATGAATACATCAGAATGAGGAAGTAACAGGTTCCCCAAGCCAGAGCCAGTAGGGACTTCCATCACTTGTCCATGTTGGGAAGGGTCTACTTCCTTCCTGGGTCATCCTGGGTACTTGGAAGTGGTCCAATGCCCTTACCCATGACCTCTTTCTCTTGGGTGCAAGAGCGTAGCTGCTGGCCCCACAGCTGTGGTGTATCCTCCAGACTTTCTTGTGTAATGCTCATCAATTTTACTGCTTTAGAGTTAATCATAACATTAGGGTTTGTGTTCACATAATTATTCAAATCTGGAATATAATTCACTCCTTTTCAGTCCTAGCACTCCTTCCACAGACCCAGAGGATTTCAGGACAAGTTGAGTCCCCCACAGGGACTCCCAGGGACAGTGAGGTATGTGCAGCTGGACTCATCTTGTTGGGAGCAGCAGGAGAGAGAGCTGAGCCCCAGAGTGAATGTGAAGCTCATCCTTCTTCAGTCTTCTATGGCAAGAGTGTCCAGCTCTGGAGGCCAGGTCACACCTCCTCAGCCCTGGGAGCCAGGCCAAGCTCACATTCAAAGCTGTTGTATTTTTGCAGTTGTCCATGGACTTGAGTTGCCTGGGAAGGAATTCTCACCCAGCGCCCTATTACCGGGAGGTTCCTTTCAGTTGTCATGAGCAATGTTGGTGACACTTAGCTAGAGCCATGTGCATTTTAAGTGCAGTTATAGTCAACACACTCTTAACACACACAGAACAGTACTATCTCCATTATACCTAGCCAGCAAGTCCGTCAGACATTACAGACACTGCTCTGCTGATTGTGTGGTGTCTCTGGGCCCACAAGATGGTCTCTGGATGGTCTCTGATAGTGTGGTGTCTCTGGGCCCACAATGTGGTCTCTGGATGGTCTCTGATAGTGTGGTGTCTCTGGGCCCACAAGGTGGTCTCTGGATGGTCTCTGATAGTGTGGTGTCTCTTGGCCCACGAGGTGGTCTCTGGAGGGTCTCTGATAGTGTGGTGTCTCTGGCCCACAAGGTGGTCTCTGGATGGTCTCTGATAGTGTGATGTCTCTTGGCCCACAAGGTGGTCTCTGGATGGTCTCTGATAGTGTGGTGTCTCTGGGCCCACAAGGTGGTCTCTGGATGGTCTCTGATAATGTGATGTCTCTGGGCCCACAAGATGGTCTCTGGATGGTCTCTGATAGTGTGGTGTCTCTGGGCCCACAATGTGGTCTCTGGATGGTCTCTCATAGTGTGGTGTCTCTGGGCCCACAAGGTGGTCTCTGGATGGTCTCTGATAGTGTGGTGTCTCTGGCCCACAAGGTGGTCTCTGGATGGTCTCTGATAGTGTGGTGTCTCTGGCCCACAAGGTGGTCTCTGGATGGTCTCTGATAGTGTGGTGTCTCTGGGCCCACAAGGTGGTCTCTGGATGGTCTCTGATAGTGTGGTGTCTCTGGGCCCACAAGGTGGTCTCTGGATGGTCTCTGATAGTGTGGTGTCTCTTGGCCCACAAGGTGGTCTCTGGATGGTCTCTGATAGTGTGATGTCTCTGGGCCCACAAGATGGTCTCTGGATGGTCTCTGATAGTGTGGTGTCCCTGGGCCCACAAGGTGGTCTCTGGATGGTCTCTGATAGTGTGATGTCTCTGGACCCACAAGGTGGTCTCTGGATGGTCTCTGATAGTGTGGTGTCTCTGGGCCCACAATGTGGTCTCTGGATGGTCTCTGATAGTGTGATGTCTCGGCCCACAAGGTGGTCTCTGGATGGTCTCTGATAGTGTGATGTCTCTGGGCCCACTAGGTGGTCTCTGGATGGTCTCTGATAGTGTCGTGTCTCTGGACCCACAAGGTGGTCCCTGGATGGTCTGATGCAGGTAGCTAAACCAGAGTGGATATGGGTTTGGCAATAACAGGGAGGAGCATGGATGCTGTTGCTGGGAGAATGTGTCTGCAGTGGCCTCCCTGAGTGCTTCCTCCCTTCTGATGGGTCAAGCAGTCAGTGTCAGGAGAGGGCTCTGTTACTAGGCCAGCTCCCTGGGCAGCACCACTGGGGGAGAGTGCTCCTGTGATGGTAGGAGGCCTCAGGGAGTCTCTGGGTGTTATCTCCCTGAGAGCCTCTCTCTGGGGAGCTATGCTTCTCTTTGGGCTTATATAGGCCCCCTCTCAGTCTGTGTGACCTCACTGTCACCTTTATCACCAGGTATCTTCTGCTACTTGCAGAAGGACAGAAGGAACAGGCAGCAAGTGGGTCCTCCCATGTCCAAGATAACTGTCAGCTTGTGCTGTCAGGTGCTTGCTCTTAGAGTGCTCCTTAACCAGTCCTCTTCCTTCTGTCTCATGCTGTGAACAAATGTCCTTCTGACCAGCATGTTCCCTGCAAGGCCTGTGCATGGTGCTGTGCTGGTCCCAAGAGTTGTGCTCTACTGCTCTCTAGGTTTCCCATGGGGAAGTCCAGAGCAGGGCTTACAGAGAAAGCAGAAGAGATAAGGATTTTTTATTCAAATTGAACTCACAGCAATCTTGGCCATGGCTCCAGTGTTAGTTGTTCAGAAATGTCAGTCTTCCATGAATTGCAGGAGGAGTCATCTGAACCAAGCATGAGGCACTGAGTAACGTTAAACAGCAACATGGGTCACTGGAGAGGAAGTCATGGAGGAGACTGGGGAGACCAAGATGTGGGATCCATGAAACCAGGCTCACACCTGGCACAGGTGACGTGAGGATGATTGTCACATAGAGGGCCCCAGCTCTCTGCCAGCAGTACACTGATCCTCTCTGCCACTCAGTGTCCTTCACATGGCATGAAATCAGAATTCCACACACCAGGGCATCCCCTGTGCCCTTGAGATTGTCCCAAGCCACCATCTGCTCCAGCATGAGAAAGCTCAGTTCATCCAAGTGTCAGTCCATAGACAAAATGGAGCTCTGAGGACCCTGAAGCCAGAATTAGACAGGCAGCCTGTATAAATCAAGTCAGGTCAGATCCAGGAGGGAAATTTAAGTGAGTCTGGGAAGTTGGGGATGGCTCCCTGAGGGACAGAAATACCTGCAGAGGCCTTCCTCCTCCCTATCAAGACACCCTGCCCCTGTTCCAACCTGTTGCTAAGGTAATCTGTTCCAGGAACTGCCCCTCCCTGCAGGGAGGTACAGAGTGATTAAGTGTGTGTCCTGGGCTGCTCCATCTAGCCTTCTCCATCCATGGCTTCTCTCCTTTGGGCCATCTCACCCAGCATCCCCCTGGCCTAATCACATAAGTAGGAAGGAGAGAAATAAGGGAAACAGGGCAGGAGAACAAGATAGGCCTACTGTTGAACCACGACACAAAGAAAAGACCATCTACTCCAATTTTAAACCAAATTAAAGCAAGTTTATATCATGTACACAAGAGAGCCGATCAGTGACTACCTGTTCAAAAAAAACAGGACAGAGGACAGTATCTGAAATAAGTGCAGGGAGAGTTTTAAAGTGCAAAAAGTTACAAAGTTGGGTGTCTTTGGAACTTACATCTAATGTCAGGTCCATGAAGGTGACTGAGGAACAAAGCAGCAAGTAGCCCACATGCAGGAAAGAAACACTGATCAGGCACTGATGGAACCGCCTGTCAATCAGCGGGATTGACAATCTCCTGGACAATCCTGGATCTTAGTCAGCTACCCCTGATCAACCCCAGTAGGACAAGGGACTCTAAAAACCCCTTTTCCTGTCCCAAACCCTCCCTTCCTGCTTTTGGGCCACTCTGCCTGCTACCATGTCTCCCACCTTAAAAAGATGCCTGTTCCAAATGTCCAATCCTGGACTTCCACCACACTGGGCCCACCAAACTCAAGATTTCTCATCAACCCTCTTCTTCTTTTACTAAATCCTTCTATTCCAACCTGTAGATGGCAATTCTGAATCCAAGTGAAATGGCAGCAGGATGGCACCACTTGCTCTCAGCTTATGGAATCTTGAGGTTTTGCCAAACACCGCTTAGCCTCTATCAGAATATGGAAAACTTAAATACAAGTGTTTCCTCAAGTTCACATGACCATCCAGGATCAAGAGAAAGAACTCAACACCAACTGGATGCAGTTACGCTTCCTAAACCTGACCCTTTCTCATGGATGGCCCTAATATATCATGGCCTTCAGCTTCTCAATTTATCCAAAGTTAATAACATTTCAGACTGTTCCCTCTGTGCAGGTTTTGGGTGTACTCCATTAACTGTGATTCCCATTGATCTTCCTCCCAGTACCTCAACTATACCCCAAGGCACCCCTCTCCAGCCTTTGTGGAAGTATCTCTTTTTTATAACTCATCAGGGAAATATCCGCAGCTGCTACACTTCCTCTGGTTCAGCACCCTGTGACAAGGTCATTTGAATTATTTCCCCAACCTTTGCTTTGCAGGGGTTCTTTTTCTGGTGCAATAGTACCCTAACAAATAATCTAAGCCTCAACATGCCCTTTGCTTTTGTGTTCCTTCCACCTTGTCCCTCAATTAACTGTACAGTGAGGCTGAATTAACATGGCTTGTTACTCCTCCCTTTCCAGGACAAGATGGGCCATCTTTCTGCCAGTAGTAGTTGGACTCTCTCTGGCCTCCTTACTTGCTGCCTCTGGACTGGGGGCAGGAGGACTTGGTTATGCAGTAACCACTACTTAGAAGATTTACAACAACTTCAGGAAGTGGTAGAGGCATCAGCCTCCTCTCTCACTTCCCTACAAAGGCAAATAACATCTATTTCCCAAGTTTTATTACAGAACCATGGAGCCCTAGATCTCCTGATGGCAGACAAAGGAGGAACATGCCTATTCCTGAAAGAATTCTGCTACTGTATCAATGAAACTGGATTGGTCAAAAAGAATGTCAACATCCTCTTTTGTTTGGGTGAAAAACTTAAAAAGAAACATTAAAATGACCCCTGGCCAGGCTGGCTAAACTCAACCCTCATTATGTGGCCGACTCCCATTCTCACTCCTATATTAGTAATAGGACTTCTATTAATGATTGCTCCCTGCCTCCTCAGGTTCATGCAAAAGTGCATGGGTAAAATCACCAGAGTGACCTATAACCAGAGGCTCCTACACCCCTGTGGTCACTTCCCAATGAACCAACACCCAAGCCACACCCTTGCCCCCAGAGCCCCTACCCAGCAGGAAGTAGCCAGGTAATATCCACACACCCTATATCATCAAAACGGCCTGGATGTCAGGTCAGTGAAGGTGACTGAGGAACAAAGCACCAAGCAGACTGTGTGCACTAAACAAACATTGATAAGGCACTGATGGAACCATCTGTCAATCAGTGGTTCTCATGGCCAGTCTTGGAACTTAGCCAGGTACCCCTGACCAAGCCCAGTAGGACAAGGGACTCTAAAAACCCCTTTTCCTTTCCCAAGCCCTCCATTCCTGCCTAAGCCCAGTACAAATTCCAGTTCTGTCAACACCCTTCCCTCCCAGCCTCACGCTTCTCCTCAGACCCTATTCTTGCCCACTCTGTTGGTCTGAGGGTTCCTCGTGGGAGCAAAATTTCATTAAAGCCTCATTCATCAGCCTTTTAAATCTGTCACATTTTGGTCACCACTGGCTGACCTTACAGCTAACAGGGATCTGGCAAGAGTAATACTAGGGCAGATAGCAGGCTAATGACCTACATAGGTTAATATTTCAAGGTAGGGAGCAAATTCAGACTCCAACATCAGAATTTCTGAGGTCCCACTGAGGTTCAGGGAGGGTAGTTATCTGGTCAAGGAGAGCCAGGCACGGCTGAGTTCAGAGCATGGTCAGGAATTCCAAACTAGTTTACACATCATAGTAAAGCCAGCATTAGACAGTCAGTGTAGATAGGTAAATCAACTCAGGTCGGATCAAAGAGGCTGATGGAGTGAGTCTGAGAAGTTGGAGCATGTCCTCTGAGGGACTGAGATGTTAATTTCTTCAGAGCCCTTCCTCCACCCTTATCAGGAACCTGCCCCTGCTCCAAACTGTTGCAAGGTAACCTGACCCAGGAATTGCCCCTTGACATAGGTTGTTAATGTGTCCTTGGCTACTCCACCCTGCCCTTCCCCCTTCAGCCCACCTGTTTCCCACCTTTGGGCCCTCCCCCATGCATTCCTGGGCCTAGTCCTGGGCTTAGTCAGGTACCCAGGAAGGAGAAGGTAAGGGGGAAAGACAGGAGAACAAAGGAAGCCTAGGACAATAACAAGGGCAGAACACCTTGCTTCTTGAGATACCAGGATACCAGCTATGGCCCCTTCTCCCTCTGAGGAGAAGTCTAGGTCACCCCTTTCTAAATAAAACCTGCTTTATATGCTTGCCTCAGGTGTTTCTGTAATGTTCAAACCTTAACATGTCGGGAAGCAGGACTCCTCACCAATAATCAGCAAAATCATATTTGGAGGTTGCACCGAGATCTACAGTGAGGTAAATTCTTCTCTATGCACCCCACATCTGTTTGAGTTGTAGCTTCATGTCTCTTTCATTTTGGAGGATGATGGGCACTTGTTGGCTATTTAAATGCTGTTAATGCAGCCACCACTCTTCAAGACTCAGGTGAAAGGTTTCCCAGCCTAGGCAGCTCTCAATCACCTGTTCAATACAGAGTAAGCATGTTAGGTTCTGCTGAAGCTGCTTCCTAATCTTCTGTCCAGGCCAGAGAGCACTTGGTGTGAGTACACAGTGTCCCTAGTCCTGATCAGCCTTGGATGCATGGAGGTGGAGGAAGGAGTATGGAACAACTGTGGAATTTCTGGCTTGGGCTACACTCAGGTGAAAATCCTAAGGTTTCTTCTCTTGAACCTCCTCCTAACCACCCTAAGGGTTACCTAGGGTGATCAGTAGAAGAATGGCACTGAGGGAGAGCCCCAATTACATTTTTAATTACAATTACAGCACTCCCAACCCAGCATCTACTCCCTCCTGGATGCTCCCTTCCTTTACCAGTCAGAAACACTAGCAATTCAGGTTGTAGGACTGAGAGAGAGACATGGGGAGATTAGTAAGAAGATGGCCATGTTCCCATCATGCACATAGGTAACTTTCATTAGTCTGTTTTAAAATGTCCCCATTACCATTCCTATGCTTAAAATGTGCTGTGATCTCTTTATTCTGCTAGAGGGAGGCATTCTTTTAACCAACCCCTCTTGTAAATTCCTCAGGAAAAGGGTGTTTATTTAACAACCAATAGATGTCCCCATTACCCTCAGGAGATGCCTTTAGTCTACAGGACAGCAGTTAGGCACAAGAGGTTAACACACATACAGTTTTCCTCTTTTTTTCATAATCAGGAGTTATAGTGGCAGGGAGGAAATCAGTAACACCCTGAAGTCGAATCCTCCCAGGGTCTCAGACACAGGGGAAACTGGGACCCTAGCACTTTGTCAAAGGAAGCCCCAGAAATAACTTTTTCTCCTAGCACTGTAACCTAACCTAATGAGAGATGGGTTTTCAGGACCGTAATGAATCTCGAGTTTAGGGGTATGTCCCTAATATATTGGATAAGGAGTTTTGTCTGATGAGGGAGACAACTGAAAATTTCCATCACTCAGGTGGGAGCTTCTCTCTCAAGTCAGCGTGTAGATTGACCACTAGTCGACATCCTGGGAAATTACAAATGATCAGGAAACTGCCGTATTTTCATGTGTTGTCAGCCTAACCTCAATGTCTACCAGGAGAGAAGGCCTTAAGGAATCACCTACTGAAGAAGAGAAATCAAGTTGATGACACCCTCCCCCCCCTCAATTAAAACAAATAAGAACAAATTCAGGGAGATTTTCAGAGGATCTAAATAAATATATTGGGGTGTTTCAAAACTTATGCCAGGTGCTCAAACTCACTTGGAAAGGTCCAGGTGCCTGAGCATGACTTGTTGGTCAGCTCAGGACACATGGTCCACCCATCACCCAACACTCTCCCTCCTGGGAGGAGAGCCCTCCTGATCACTCCTGCTGGCTCTGCTGGGTCTGCAGGGTGAGCATGCTGCCCACAGCCACCCTCTGGGTCAGGACAGACAAGTGCTCCTGGGTCAGCCATGGCCATGTGCCTCTTGTCCCCGCCCCTCCCTCTCCTGACTTGCTCACCAGCACAGCCACTGTCCAGCTCTGCCCCTGTGAGGCCAGCTTCTTACATGGACAGGAGAATGAGGCCAGGAAGAGGCTGTCCTTCAGGCCTGGCCTTTTCTCCTAGCACTGTAACCTAAATTGGGTTCCTCAGCTGTGCACCCCTGTGGCAGATGCCTGAGGCCATCAGCACATGAAGAGGAGCTTCCTTTGGTCATGACTTCCAGTGCTCTAGTCCATGAAGAGAGGAGTCCACTGCATTCACACCTTTCCTGGGTGTGCCAGGGACAATGTAGAGAGCCCACTGTGGGGACAGCCACTCACCCTGTTTCTAGGAATCAAAAGGGAGGGAAGAAGAGATGCAGTCTGACCATCAACTTGCAGCGCATGTCCACTGAGATTGACATAAATTTCTCAACTCCCCATGTCCTCAGGAATCCCCCACTCCCCAACAGCCCTCCAGGCTGCAGAACAACCTTAGCACATGTTATTTTGGGAGGACAGTTATGCACACTAGTCATTCTATCCCTGACCACAAAGCTGTCACATCCATCTCATAAGGCAGAGCACATTCAGTCCTCATCCTGGAGTCCCTAAAGTCACAAATCCTCCAGCAGAGCCCAGCAGTCCAGGTGGACCCCAGGGCCCTGTGCACACTGAAGCCTACTCTATAGTAGCCACACCCGAGGCCTGTGGTTTTAGTTTGTAAAAACCAGCTGCACAATGTGGGGAGGCAGGAGCAGAGGTCAGCGTGTCTGACCACTACAAGATTCTGCAAGATTCAGGGAACTCTCTACCATGTGCCTTAAAATCAAAGAGGGGTCCCATACTCCCAAGTCCTATGGCAAGGGTGAGTACTCCCATTGAGAAGGAAAAATACGGAGACATGATGAAGGGGACTGAAGCCCAGCAGGCCTGACATTAAACTCAGTGCTCCAATTCTGTCCTCAGGGCCACTGTGGGGACAGGGGTGAGGGCTCTGGGCAGCCCCAGTACACAGTCCAGCTGGACACAGGCCCCTGGCCTCACACTTAGCCTCACTGTGCTGTTCTTCCTCTGAGTAACTTGCTGGTTCCTTTCATCATGGAAAGTGCTGGATTTCACCCAGTGGTATACACTAGGTTAGTTGAGATGCTCTTGTGACATTGGCCTCTGCTGTGCTGAGGAGGGAACCACAGTGGGCTGCTCCCTTAGCTGTCCCTGCACCCCAGGCAGGTGGCCCCTGTCAAGGTGTGGCTCTCTCACTGTGCCCTGCCCTTCAGCTCCAGCCTGCCAGGACTTCTCTGCAGAGTTCCAGCCCCTGATTCATCATGGCTGTTGGGCTGCAGTTGGCCTCACTGTGCTCATCTGGGTTTTGGACCAGCCTGTGTCTGGCCTCCTAAGGTGGTTTCCCATCAGTTCTCCTCTCATGTGTTGCAGGACCATCCTGAGGTCCCCTGCCCTGGCTCTGCTCATTCATTCATTGTTAGTCACCATCAGTCCATCCTGCCATGTCTCTGTGCCTGCTGTTTACTTCTCCCAGGTGCAGTCTTGGCAGACCTGGTGGAAACTGGCCATCCCCCTGTCCTGTAGTTGGCTGTGGCATCATGGCTGTGGGCAGGGGGGCAGAAGAGAAGCTGTGGGCAGGGTGAGCTCTCTGGGGAAAGGCAGGTGAGGACGTGGACTGGACCTGAGTGATGCTGGGCAGACTGTCTGCATGGCCACCCTGACACACTCAGGCAAGAGCGGGGGCTGGGCCTCAGGACTGTGTCCTCTGCAGCTCTCCTCTGACTGCAGCTGCCCAGCCAGGCCCTGTAGGGTGAGCTTCCTACATGGAGGGCATCTGTGGTCATGGGATGCCATGTGCTCACAGAACCACCAGCTGATGCTCAGTCACAGACCTGGAGATTGTGGTGTGGCAGGTGGACCTCAGCTCCCTGTGTTACATCAATGTTATGATTCTAAAAATACAAAGAAAATGCCAGTACCAGCTTTGAGATTCGAGGAGGTGTTTGGTGTCATAGGGAATCACCTGCCCTGGGAGTGGGGCATCAGAGAAATCTTGGAATAGATGAGGTGGTTTTCTTTTACTTGGGGAATGTCTGGGTTAAATCATGGCTATGAAGCAGGCCATCTTCACAGGAGAAAGCACATTTACAACAAATAGTGGCCCTTTTATGTCTTAAATCGTGATTTTGAGGAAAGGCAGTGAAGGCCTGCTCACAGGCACAGCAGCTCTTACTCTCTTACTTTTTCCCAGGACTCCCTGGGCCTCCCTGGCAGCAGCTCAGATGGGGAGGACGTGGGAAATGGAGTTTCCTAACAGCCTCCAGAACAGAGAAGGGAGGATGGTGTGGGAGGGGAGAAGTGCACACCTGGGGGCCATGATCACAGAACAAGAGACACCACCACACACTGGCTCCCCCTGAAGCTGGGCACCAGGCCTGGTCACTGCTCAACAGGCTCACACACCCTCACCACGTCTGAAGTGGGCTCAGGACTTCAGGTGGTTGAGAAAGACAGGGATGGTGAGCTTGTCCACCCCACAGGAAGTGACCCTCCATGACTTCTAGAAGCTGCCCTCCTGCTGTGTGTGTTCTTTGAACTTTCCTCTTTCCTCCTCATGACAAGTCCAGGAGGTTTGGACTGGGCAGCAGGTCCTCAAATAACTATATGCACTTATGAAAAGATGACCTTGCCAGATGCTTTCTCCTCTGTGACAATTGATGAATCACCCTCATCCTGACCTGATTATAGGTAGCTCTGTAGCTCACTTATCATCTCAGAGTGGACTACACCTCCTGGTTCTTAAGAACTGACCTGGACCTCAGGGAGCACTGGAATCTGAGGCCCCCCAGCTCCCAGCATCTGACAGACCCTGTCTAGAGGTGGTCATATGTCACTGCCAGGGTCAGCTAGAATTCAGGTCAGGACACCCAGAGGAGGTGCCTTCCACTTCCTAGAACCACGACCCTTTCCTGTCCTCCCTTCTCCACACCAGGTGAGGACACATGAGGGAAGGGCTTCTAAGCTGCAGTGTGACATTGTAGTGCCATCCCCTCCCCACAGAAAATCTTCATGAAGTTTCTCCAGAGACCTCCCCATGACTGTTCTTAGACCATCAGCAAGAACTCTGCACAGAGCTTTCAGGCTGAGGTGAGGAGCAGACGCAGGATGTGATCACAAAGTAACCCAGGGCCTTCACAGAGGCTTTGCATTTCCATGGACACTAGTCAGGTCCTGTGGAGCTAGCAGGCTGGAGGGAAGGGAAGGGGACCCTCCCTGTCCTGGGCACTGATATTGCAGAGTGTCCTTGATTTTGCATACAGGCCTTTGTTCTACTGTTCTGGGAAAAGCTGCTTCTGCATGAACTTCTTTAGATGGCGAGCCCCACAGCCCCTCCTCTACACACTGGGTATAAAGTCCTGAAACTTTCTGAACTCGGGGTTCAGAGGGATTGATGGACTGTGGTGAAAGGCCCCCTTCTGAACATGGCTGCACCCAATAAACCTGCTTCCTGCTAATGCGGGGTGACCAGCCTCCTCTGTCCCACAGCAATATCAAAGCTGACCACTCAGGAGCCCACCACCCCTGCTGAGGAAGACAAAGGCAGCCATCCACATGGGCAGCATCTGAGGGCCCCAGAAACTTAGGGAGGCTGGCCCTGGACTTACCACCACCTGCTCATGGAGAGACTCTGCACTTGTCATGGACACTCATGGGGTGCCACCTTGTCACCTAAAGCCTCAACAATGCCCAACAGTAGCTGCCTTTTAGTTATACCAGCTGTGACCCCATTCTCTGTCCCAGAAGAAGTCTATGTCACCCTGTTGTAAATAAACCCTGCTTTATATACTTCCTGGGTGTGTTTCTCTAATGGTTCACCATGTGGGTGGGGGGGAGAACTGGTCAATGATAACTGACAGTTTCAGTAATGAGAATTTTCATAGAAAACAATTCATAGTGATAAATGCCTACATAAAAAAGAGAAAGATCATAAAGAAACAATTTAGTATTTTATCTCAGGATCATGCAAAGAAGGAAAAAACAAATTTCCAAATCAGTAGAAGCAAAGAAACAGTTAACATCAGAGAAATATTGGATGAAATAAGAAATGAATATTCCAGTGATTCAATGTAAAAAAAGAATTTGTTCTTTGAAAATATAGACAAGTTTGACCACTTCTCAAACTGACCAAAAGTTTAGGAAAGTAGACTGTAACAAGTAAAAGTAGAGACAAAAAAAAAAAAAGGTATCCTCAGACATCTCTAAAACCCAGACAATAATCCAGTTCATTCATAATTCTTTAAGATTGGCATTAAAGACTGGGCTTTGGGGATATTAACGGTAAATACCCAGAAGCAGTTTCGTATCTCCCAGACCAAAATAGAACTGTGTTTTCTCCATCACTCAATTTACTAGCTACACTAACTACCTATCTTTAAATCTAGCTTCAGAGTTAACACAGGTATGTGCATCATATGATTTTGTGCTTGTATAAAATGAATCAAGTTAAAGGGCAACAAGATTAAACTAGAAGACACTCTATCTTCCTAAGTGCTTCTCTTTCCACCATGCTACCTATGACACTACCATGGGCTCTCAGTGCTGCACTACCTGGGCCTCCACCCAGAGCTGCTGTATAGCAGGAGCACATGCAAATAGGGCCTCCCTCTGCTCATGAAAACCAGCCCACCTGACCCTGCAGCTCTGCACAGGAGCCCAGCCCTGGACTCCCAGCTCAGCCCACTCAGTGATCAGGACTGCACACAGCTGCTCACCATGGAGAGTGTGCTCAGCTGGGTTTTCCTGGTGGCTGTTTTCAAAGGTAATGAATGGAGAACCAGAGACCCTGAGTGTGTGAGTGGACAGGAGTGAGAGGAAGAGTGGATGAGTGACAGTGTCCTGACCAGGCTGCCTCTGTGTTTGCAGGTGTCCAGTGTGAGGTGCAGCTGGTGGTGTTAGGGTCTGTAAACAAGTCAAGATGGTACCTGGCATTTTGCCAGAGGGAGTGGTTTGTGAAGTAAGGCCAGGGAGACATTAAGTGTGGAGATTCCTTATTGGTTGACTGCTGTATCTAGTTTATGTTAATTAAGATAAGCTGGAATGTGACAGTTGAGTCAGGTCCCACCTCAGGCCTCTCTGCAGCATGGACGACCTGGTGTGGAACACGGGGCCCCACTGGCTGAGGCCTCTGTCCACTCACTGCCCTCCCAGGGCCTGTTCAGGCTGTGACCTTTGTGCAGCTGAGTCAGAGCAGAGCAGTGGTTAGAGTCTTCTCCACACTCACTGCTCTCTCAATGCCTGTGAGCTCCCGTCCTCTCCAGGTTGTGAAAAGGTGGTGGGTGTGGTGAAGGACGTCCCAGATGTGAAGCATCTGGATGTTTCTCTCATGTGGACTCTGCTGCTGGATGAAGGTCAGTGCTGGCTGAGGGGTTTCCCACATCACTGCACTCACAGGCCTCTCTCCACCATGGAGCCTGTGGTGCTGAGCAGGTGTGGGATTTGCCTGAAACCCTCCCCACATTCACTGCATGGGAAAGGCTGGTCTCCAGTGTGACCCTTAGGTGTGCAATGTGATTGGCATTTCTGCTGAAGACTTTCCACATTCACTACACCTGGGTGTCCTGTCCAGTGGGCTCTATCTGGAGAGTGAAAGGCTGGACTGATGGTGAGCAGCTGCCCACATGCTCTCCATTCCTGGTGCCTTTTCCCTGTGAGAGGCCGCTGCACTCAGTGCTCCCTGGAGGCTGCCCTCTGGTGAGTCCCCTGGTCCCTGAACACACTTGAGCTGGCTGAACATCCTTCCCACCTCCCTGCTCTCCAGGCCTCTCCCACAGGTGGTTCTGCAGCTGCTCAAGGCTGGGACCCCGTCCTCCTCTTTTAAGTGTGGCTCCCCAGGGCACAGCATGGGGTGCTGAGGGTTCCCACTTAGCTCTCCTCCTGTGGGTGCCTCTGCCCAGATGGAGCCTCCACAGCCTCTGCTCTGTGCCAACATCCCTTCACCATCCACAGGGGGTTCTGCAGCCTCAGGAGCGCAGGCCAGGTCCTGCACCACAGCTGATGACCTCAGACTCTCTCCCTGCTGGTGCTGTCACGGCAGCCACCACAGGCATCTGGTCTCTGTGTGGACACAAATTCCTGCTCAGTGCTGCCCTCCTGCCCTGGGCACCTCAGCAGAGCCAGCTCTCCCCTGGCCACTCTTAGAAGACTCTAAAATCCCTGATTTCCACCCTACCTGTGACTGACCAGATGAGGACATTAAGTAACTCCTGTTGTGTTATGTGCTCTGGGAGAGAGGGAGAGAGACTGGGGGAGAGAATGGTAGGAGGTGACCCCAGGCCCAGAGTCCCCATGGAGCAGCCTTGCAGGCACAGACACACGCAGCCCTCAGACGTCCTCTGAGAACTTGAGAATCTCAGGGATCCCAGGGGTGTGAGCAGCTTCATCATGAGGGGTTTAAGCATGAGAGCTGCAGAATACAGTGACCCCACTGACCCTGGGGAACAAGGATGGGAGCTGACCCTTGACCATGCTGCCCTTGCACCTGCAAGAGCCCCACAAGCACACCACACCTCCCATCCTGAACCTTCCTGTGTGGCTGACAGAGCAGAGTAAAGGCCCTGAGGAGGCCACTCCCTGTGTCCTCCTTCTGCATGGCTGTCCACTCTTGCAGGGAACACCCCCTCTGTGTGGTACTGCCACCCCTGACCACTGGGCCTCCCAATTCCTGGAGGCTGGCAGGAGGAAGACCAGCAAGAAGCAGGAAGGAGCCCCCAGTTTCCTCCACCGCAGCCCCCAGTGCCTCTGAGCAGCAGGAGACAAACACCTCACTAGGAAGGATGGGGTCCTGCCCTGTGCCCCCCACTTTATCCTCATCTTCAGTCTCAGGCTGAAATCCCAGCCCTGACTGAGCAGCCCTGTCTCCTCCTCATGGGGCCTTCATTGTAGCATTGAGGTCCTGACACTGCTCCTCGGCCTGGGGACAGCACCCTGTGTGAATGTCCAGGGATTTCAGGAGCAGGGTGTGGGCATGCAGTTCTTCTGTGACTGACTGAAAGTGAGGCTGCTCTTCCCCTCATGTCCCCACCCATGTCTAGGTCCAGAAGTTGGGACCAGGCCTGGTGAATCCCTGCCCACCCTGTCCCTCACCTGTGCTGACTCTGATTCTCTCTACCCAGCCATGGTGTGAGCTGGACCCACCAGGCTTCAGGGAGGGGCCTGGAGTGGGTTAGAAGGATGGATGGAGGTGGAACAGATCCCATTCCACACGTGGTCCTGAGTCCCTGCTGCTCCTCAGTGCTCCTTGATGGAGTTGAGCACATGCTGGTCCTTTCCCCCAGGTGTCCTTGACCTACTGCAGCTGCAGGGACTGGGACCTGCCTGGTAGATAGTCAGATTCACCAGGGACACTTCCAAGAGCCAGGTTTCATTAAGCACTCAACAGGGTGAAACCTGAGGATATGGCTGTGAATTCCAGTGGGAGACACCCAGTGAGGGAACTCAGTGTGAGCCCAGTCACTCACCTGCCTGCAGGGGGCGCTGAGGACCAGCAGGAAGCTAAGGACTGGAAGGAAAGTGAGGCCCAGCTGTCAAAGCTGAGAACTAACAGTGAGAGCAGAGGACCATCAGGAAGTAGAGGTCCAGCAGGGAGAGCTCAAGACCAGCAGGGAGCTGAGGACCAGCAGGGAGCTGAGGACCAGCAGGGAGCTGAGGACCAGCAGGGAGCTGAGGACCAGCAGGGGGCGCTGAGGACCAGCAGGGGGAGCTGAGGACCAGCAGGGGGCGCTGAGGAGCAGCAGGGGGAGCTGAGGAGCAGCAGGGAGACTGAGGACCAGCAGGGGGAGCTCAAGACCAGCAGTGGGATCAGGACCACCAGGGCCCCTTAGGGTCAGAAGGAAGCTCAGGCTCAGCACATAGAGTGAAGACCAGCAGAGATATTTAGGATCAGCAGGGGAAGCTCAGGACCACCAGCTTCACATCTCAGCCCCAGGAGAATATAGAGAAGTGTCCTGGGTGGGATTGCTTTATATATTGTAGTTTCCTGATAAAAGTCAGCAATTCTTCCAGCATTCTGTCTAATTCCACTTCTTAATATTTATTTCAATTATATTTTCAGTAAATAATATTCTGTTTTCCTAGTCTAGATTCAAATTCTTGTGATTCTTAACATATTCCTGAATATGGACCTTAAGTCCTGAGCCTTGATGACTATCCCAATAAGACTGAGGAATTTAAATTCTGTGTGACTCCTTCTCATAATTTGCTGTGCTCACAGAGGAGGAGCCACATATCTGTGTTTGAAGCAGCATCACAGGGACATGGAACAGAACCTGAAACATGTCGTGATGCAGACTTGTACAGCAAGAGTGCCCCAGCTCTGGTGGCCACGTCAGACCCCCTCAGTCCTGGGAGCCAGGTCAAACTCCAGTTCAAAGCTGTTGGATTTTTGCAGTTGACTATGGACATGACCTTCCTTGGAAGGCAATTCCCCCCAGGGCCTCATTCCCAGGAGGTTCCCTGTGACCATTCCTCTTGTCCCTGTCTCATGCTGTGAACAAATGTTCTTCTGACCAGCAATGGAGGACCATGTTCTCTGTAATGTCTGTGCATTGTGATTTTATTGTTTCCAATGGTCCCAAGAATTCTGCTCTGGAATCCTGGGCTTCAGATAAGAAAGAACACTGGAATGTGCCTTACACAGAAAGCATGTGGGGAACAGGAACTTTTATCAAGTGTAACTCAGAAATCTTGGCCATGTGTTAACAGGTCTGCAATGTTAACCATCCATGAGTGGGAGGAAGAGCCACCTGAATTGAGCATGAGGCCAGTCAGGAAATTTAAAACAACACAAGTCATAGGAGAGGAAGTCATGGAGGAGCATGGAGGGACCCAGATGTTGGATCCATAAAATCTTCAATATACAGTAATGCAGAGCATAGACTAGAGTGAGGCTGTTGTGAATGCAGTGAATGGCCAAGTGACCTCAGGTAGGGCCATGAAAAGCAGTGAATGCTAGAACCCAGTGAGTGATATCTGGATGAGGGCTACAGAAAACAGTGTCATGATAGGGGTCCAGGTTCACAGATGTGATGCAAGAACAGCAATATAAATCAGATGATTTGCTAGGACTTGGAAACATCACTCACTGGCTCACCTGAATTTGGAGGTGGTGAAAACATGGAGACCAGCAGGTTTACCTGGGCCACCCCAGGACCAGGAGGTGTGAGCTGCAGGCTCAGTGTTTGCAGGGAGTTCATGGTCAACACCACAGGGAACAAGGAGAGGAGGCCACATGTCTTATTAGTGTGCTGTGCTCACTCAGTTAGGCAGGAGGTCAATTCCTGAACCTCATCAGGAGGTCAGCAACTACACCTGCCCTCTCAGTGACCCCACCTCACTAAAGACACTGTCCACTGTTCTCTCCAAATGCTGGGCTGTGGGCAAGGCAGGTCTCACTGCAGGGATGCTGCACAGGGAAGGGGACTGGGCCTCCTCCCTCACCCAGCCTGCCCTGCATGCCGTCCTGTCTGCTGTCAGCCTGGCTCTGCTGCTCTGGGGGACTCAGGGGCTCTCAGCCTCAGGCTGCAGCTGAGAGCTGCCTCTGCTCCCAGGACTCTCCCCTGGCCCAGCACCTCCATCCTGTCCTCTCCTGGTGGAGACCAGAGGGCAGGACAGGTGAGGGGAGGAGCCCAGGGCAGATTCCCACCCACTGCTGTCCACAGGCATTGGCTGGACAGTCAGGAGGACAAGCAGGGCAGAGGGTGGGGAGGGCAGTGGGCACACAGCAGGAAGCCCCTCCCATCCCAAGACCTCGTTCCCTCCTCTCCTGCTCAGTCTATAGCCCCCCCCCCAAAATCTCACAGAGATGAAAGAGAAGAACTCGTCCTGAGAACAAAGGGGGCTCTTCTCCTGAATGTGGGGAACCCCATCCTCAGCCCTGAGCTCTGTTCAGTCATCACTGTGGGCTTCTCCTTAGGGCTGGGAGATAAACCTTGCATTCTGGGCAGGTTCCTGACACTCTTAGACCCTCACAGGTGCAGGGAGGAAGGACTTGGAGGAGGCAGGGCTGGGCTCAGGAGGGTGGGCTCCCTCTCTGAAAGTCTTCCAGCACCCCTGAAACCACCTGCTCTCCTCTTACAGGTAAAGCTCCACCTGGGTTCAAGACAGGGACACATCTCAGGAGCACAGAAGACTTTGGAACCCTGACCTCAGCCTCTCCAGATATCAGAAGAGCCTCACCCACATGCAAATTCCTCCTCCTGCTCTGGGTTCAAATGCCCTCTGGGCTGTGGGAGCTCCCAGCCCTCTGCTCAGACAGGGCTGAGGTCTCTGGGAAGGCAGGTGTGGTCTAGAAGATGAGGCTGCTAGGTCTTGTCTAGTGTCTGGTCACAGCCCTGCAAGGTGCGTGTCTCCAGTGTCAGACCTGGGTCCATTTGAAGGTTGTAACTGCGGGTGACTGACAGAGTGTGACTGTCCTTGTTTCCAGGTGTCCTGTGCCAGGTGCACCTGCAGGAGGCAGGACCTGGCCTGGTGAAGCCCTTGTGGACCCTGTCCCTCACCTGTGCTCTCTCTGGTTACTCCATCACCAGTGGTTGTGACTGGAGCTGGATCTGTCAGCCCCCAGGCAATGGGTTGGAGTGGATAGGATGCATAAGTTATTATGGAAGCACTAATTACAAACCATCCCTCAAGAGCCAAGTGTCCATCTCCAGAGACACATCTAAGAACCAGTTCTTCCTGCTGCTGAGCTCCCTGACCACCCAGGACACAGCCGCCTATTACTCTGCCAGAGACACAGTGAGGGGACATCCATGTGAGCCCAGACACAAACCTCCTGCAGGGTGCCCAGGGCCAGCAGGGGCCGCTCAGCACACAGGAGCTCAGGTGCCACCTTCAGAACAGCAGAGGAGAGTGGATGGTTTCTCTCCAGGTGATCAGCATCTCTCTGGATCTTATCATGGAGAATCTGGAGGTCTCTCCTCCCTCAGATCATCCCATGCTGTTCTCCTATGGAGTCAGGAGTGTCTTTCTCCACCTACCTCAGGTCAGAATTTTAAAAGCTTTCCTGGCTTCCTTCCTGAAGGGGTCTTGTCATCAGAGGTTGAAAAACCAGCCTCTACCTCAGAGCAAAGCCTGTCCAAGGAAGGGACATCACCTTTGTCCTTGGAAAAACCTACAGAGCACTCCTAAGCACATTCCCACCCTGCTAAGTTGTTTATCTACAAATAACAGGAAAGATCTGCTGTGCCAGGTGTCCCTGACTCAGGCTAGGTGGGGATCCATAGCAACCCCCTAGCAGCCACCAATGAGCATGAGACAGGGAAATACCTGGAAAGCCAGATGACCCTCCCACTAGTTTATGGTGGTTGATAACATGTTGGGAAACCATGTAGTTCAGCACATACACCCCTCTTGGCTTAAACCAATCAGTTCAAATGAATACCCCTTTTGTACTGACCAATCACCCCTACCCAACTTGTTCCCGCCAGTGAATGTGCTAATCATGTTTTAGAGTTTTTATTTGATTTTCCCATGGTGTGTGATGATTTGCTCAGAGATGCTATGATGTATGTGAAGTCCCTGCCTTCTCCAAAGAATGTATAAAACTGCTGCAAACCCTGGGCTCGGGGCCTCTCAGCATCACCAGTTGCTGTGTGTATGTGCGGAGGACCGAGCTAGCTCACAATAAACACCTCTTTGCTGCTTACATCGATCTTGGGTCTCCGGTGGTCTTTTGGGGGTACCGAATTCAAGCATAATATGGTGACAAGAGTTAACGCAACTAAGACAAAGGCCAGGGACTTATTTATCCCTGAAGGAACTTCCTCAATAGGCAGCTCCATGGGTCCCCTCAGGAGAGTTCCCGCAGGTCAGAGTCCCATTCTAAACTGGTTTTTCTGGTCTCTTCATAGGGGCCACAAAAATCTTAGCCTGGCATTTTGAAACATATTTAGCAGCTGGACTGTCACAGTTAAAAAATCTTCTGGGTCACCTCCAATAGTTGGAAGTGATTCTGTAAACTCTTTAAGTTTTTGGAGGTTTTTGTAGTTGTTGCTGTGAATATCTGGGGCTGAGAGACAAAAGCCAAGTTTCCTAGACAAAAGGTGTAAGGGTCCGGCGAAGCGTCGGAGAAAGAGACCACCAAGTGACCACTCATGCAATTGGCAGAAGGGGATTTATTGAGGATCCGATTCAGCGCGCTGAGGCTCCAGGCTCACCTAGGAAGGGAAAGCAGCCCAGAGCCCAGAGCAGAGGTCAAGCAGTGCTTAAGTACACTTTTTGGGGAGGGCGGGGATTTTACATACATCAGAACAAATCATCATGAGGTGCGGGAAAATTGAACAACTCCTAAACATGATTAGTTCATTCATTGGCGGGAACAGTTTGGACTGGGGTGATTGGTCACTCCTAAGAGGGGTACACATTCAAACTGATTGGTTTTAGGGCCTAAATGACTATGTGAAAAGTTACACAGAGTCCCAGGTTATTAGACAACCAGGGAGTCAGTGGGAATATTTACTGGGCAGTTCCAGTATTGTCCTAACAGCAACAGGGATTTCAGGTTTTGCAGGTAGCATAGAAATCTAACAATACCTAATCCTTTACATTTTAACTCAGACCTTGCAGCTTAGAAACTTTACAATACCCGGTCTTTTACCCTTTAACTTTTACGCTTTAACTTCAATTTCTTTTACCCTTACATTCCCCATTCCTTTTTCTGACTACTTTTAATCTTAAAAGTAATGCATCATGATTATTGATGGGTTTCACATTTCATGAGTTGTTTTGTGTTCCCTGGAATCATTTTCAGCATGGCCTCCATTTTAGATTTCACTCGGTATTAGACCCCGATTTATCTAACTAACTGACTACCTAACTTTAAATCTGGCTTCATCCCCCCCCCCTAATTTGGGAACTCCTTACTGCTGTAAGGAAGGCGGGAGAAGAGGATCTTTCTGGCTTCTTCAGGATGAAATGGGACGGTGTGGGGCAAGCAGTTTGGAGTCCCCCTTTAAAAATATCAGGTCTATCGAGTGGTCCATGATAAAAGTCCAATTGAGAAGTATTAGGCTTGAGGGCCATTTGAGGGATAGGTGATCTATAAGAGAAACAAGAATTCATTAGTACTGGAACCATATTGATGCAGCAATAAATGTCACAGCACAGGAATATGCCAATGAGTATAATGGCCAAGACAGAGACTAACAATGTTTTTCACCAGGAAGTACCAAGAACCAGGAGCTAAGATACTGTTTCCACGACAAAGTTGCTGAGGACATGGCTTCTATCTGAGCATGTAAATCTTTAAGGATATTTGTCACCTTGCCAGAAATGTCAGGGATGTAAACACAACAACTAACATTTAGGTTTACAGATGTTTTGTCCTTTAAGATATAGTCTAATAATTTAATGCCATCTGATCTTGCAAAATCCCTTTTACTAGTATGACCTCTGTGTCTAATAGAGAAACCTTTAATTCTGTTACTTAGGGCTGGATAACCATACTAGCAAACACCAAGCCTACCTGTGTAGGTTAGGAATAAAGGCCTTAAACTAAAAACTACTCTGGCAGTTCCTTTTGATGGTTATCAGGCATTCCTGTCTGAGAATCTCTTTTATAGCCTCCAGTTTACTTATTTTGGGGAGTTACATTTAATTATTATTATCATTTAAAATGCCCAGGAACAGCTGTGCTCAGGCTTTGACTGTCTTTGCTAAGTGTTTAAGATGAAGCAAGTCAAACTGACTTTTGTTTCTATCTATTGTTAACAGTCAGCTGAGTTGCCCTGGGAGTCCTCGGGGAACTTAAAGCAGCTTCTCAGTTCTGCTAGTGCCATTTGCGCCTGGATGGGTCTAGGCCTTGCTTGACCATGTGGCTTCCCTCGGAAGCATCAGGGATGTTTCCCTTTTCTGATGACCCTCCTCTTCACAGCAAATGCACCGATTGGCCTTCTGTCCTCCACTGGTCTCATTAATCTCCCTGCTCAGGAGGTTATGTGGCCTAGAGTTGCAGAGCCCTTTGGAGAAGTCCCCTATTCCCTGATTCAGACTGACTCAGAGGGCAAGAGCCAAATTTTTAATTTTAAAACTTAATCTTAAACATCCAGCAAATAAGTTAACAGCCTTCTATTAAGAGCACTGGGCTTTAATGTCTATCTCTCTATCCTGTAGGTGATAACTCCTTATCTTAAGTTGACCCAGGTTGTGAGTTCTTAAAGCAGTATCTCTTTAAAACGTTAACAGGCAATCCTTAAACTATCTATAAGCAAACTACAAAACAAAACTAACTAGGGTAAAAACATATTTAGCTTATATAAGAGCTGCCTTGAATTCTAGCAGGGTTATATATCATAATCCCCTGTTTGAGATCCTAGTAATCTTGGCAAAAACCTACTTTTGGACACAACTTTAACTGTACTGAAATCTGGCTTACTTTTTTCATAGTCACTTTCACATGTAGTGAGATGGGACAGAGCCTTATCTCAAGTAAGGCAGGGCTCTTTATAAATCTCAAGTACTATAGTTCTGAAGCTGATCATTTTATAAAGCCTACATAAATTGTTGTTCAAGTTTACATGAACATTAGCTAACATAATATAATATTACACCTAAAACATGAATTAAAGAAAGGCTGAAAGCTTTTAACCTTTTGTAGAAAAGTAGCAAAGTACTTTTGTGTTTTGCAATAAAACCTTCACACAGATTAGGCTCTCATTAATTTAAAAATACATTTAAATTGTATCTCAGTATAAAAAGTAACATAGAACTTCACATATCTTATTGATAACAGGTCCAGTTATAGAACACAAATGATATAAACAAATTTCCAACATGTTTTTTTTTTCTTTTAAGCCTAAAATTACCATACAACTTTAGAACACCAGCTTGATACAATGTTCTTTTGAAGCTTTTACCTTACATACTTGTATACCTGGAAGATATGAACACATTAATAGCACCATAATTAACCTTGCAAAAAGCTGTGTGCTTATATAGAACTAAGGGGGAGATGGTAGGGCTTAGATAAATGGCAGGCAACCCGTTTATTGGTAAGTTCTTCCAGATATCAGCTCCAGAGCCCAGGAATTAGTTCTCTTGAAGATGTTGGGGGTTCATCAGTCATAAGAGGCTGGTAGTACCTAAGCAGAAGCTGGTTGAAAGTTTAATTAGATACTTTCTGTAATTGGGTTTGGAAGAACTTTATTATGCAGAGTAAGAGAGCACAAGAAAAATATTGAAAAATAACACCATAGTTTAACCATATAACCAACTTACACAAACCTTTTTTATCACTTACTTAAACCCTCTTAATTACTTAATCACATAGACTCTCTTATCCAGAAACATATTTTCCCTCTATTAAATCCATATCTAGAACCTTTTAGTTTCTCTTTTCCATCTGTTAACCTCCTTCTGTTCACACTTTAAAACAATGTCTGTAAATTTCTGAATTTAGGCAGATTATTTCATAGACATCAACATTTTATTAGGGTCTTTTTGAACACCTAGAAAAACTTATAAGCTTAATTTTAAAGACATCTTTATTTTTATCAGTTTACCCAATTTAAATTGAACCGTTTGAATCACGTGAATCAAAGATATTTGGATCCATTTTTAAATTTTTTTTATGAGCGCTCCTCATCTGTCAATTGTCATATCACTGCAGGATATATGGACATACACACATACAGACATACCGACATACAACACATAACACAAGTGTAACACCCTTGTAGCTTTTTCAGGTGAAATCTCCATTGCAATGTTTCAAAAACTCCACTGATCAGAAAAACATTAACATTTTGTAGGACCAAAATCATGAGCTAAAAAAAAAAAAATACAGAATCTAAGAAAAAGCAAGAGTCCTAAAAAAGATGACTGGCCAGTAATTAGTAAATACCATATAATTTACTTTTTGGTTGGGGTCTAGTTTGAGTTCAGGTAAAAAGACACTTTTACTCTTTTTTTCCCTTGGATCTCAAATCTGTCCTCTATTGAGCCCCAGGCTTCTTCTATTTGCATATCAACTTAAGTCCTGGCTGAGGTCTGGAAGGAACTGGGAAAACTGGAATTCTGAGCAGAAACCTCATGCCTAAGGCATTTTAGCTATAAGTCATAATTTCCAGGTTTAACATGCAATTCTCAAAATTTTATATCTTTATATCTCTTTACATTAGAAAAACTTGCTCAAACAAAACTGAAAATAGGATCTTTTTTTCTGATAATATAAAGGAAATTCCCTCAGGATCATTAAGCTGTGTCCTTTGTTCTGAAGTTCCTAAAGTAGTACTAAGTTCTACCATGTATATCCAAAATTAAGCTTTAAAAATTCCCAAGACTGTTGCTAATTAATGTCATTTCAATAAGCCAGACCAACGTTTTAATTTAGCACCCCTTTTTTTTCCTGAATCTTACACACTGAGGGGAACAGATATCATATCATAATTTATTATCTTTGCCCAAGTTAATGCACTGGAATACCTAGTGAAATTTTTTGGGGCTACCCAGTTGAAAATTGAAACTATTTAATTTTTTTTATCCTAAGTATTTAAGTTTTCTAACATGAACTATCTGAAATCAGGCTAAACAATTGCTTAAACCCAACTTTTAACTGTAAGATAGTGCAATGCTTTAGAAACCCATTCAGATACCAGATTGATACAATAAAAAAATCATCTTTTAGATACACATTCAACCCAGATCATTTCCAAGAAACAATCCATAATATCAACACATTACTGCATCCATTGTTCTTTTTTTTTTTTTTTTTTGTAAACAGAGGTGGAGTAATCCTTAAAGTGCAGGTAAGGAATGAGGAAACTCCCCAAAGCAAAATGGCTCTGGCAGCTGCTGGGAGCCCCTTAGTTCCACCTTTTACTTATAGGATTAGTTCCTCTGGCTTGGTCTGACCCCAGGCACCAGGCATTTCTCACATCTCCTAACTTTTTAGTAGTCAGCTTCCCAAAAAAGTTCATCCTCTGCTTGCAATTGTTTCGAGTTTGATAAAAGTTTAAGCAAGATATCAAAGTTTTTAGACCCCAAGCATTTCCCTCTGCAGTGGGCGTGCTCAAGCCAACTATGGGAAGAAAAGAAAACACTGCTTCTCTAATCTCGCTTAACAAAGGGGGGTAAAGTTTACCACCCACTTTGGGCTGCATTTCCAAGCAATTTGGCTCCAGGAAGACCCGCTCGCTTCTTTGGCCCCGGGATTTGGTGACCTCTGCAGTGGGAAGGGGGGGCAATCTCCCGCCGACTCCACCTCCGACCCCACCTGCCTCGCTGTGGTGGAAATATGCCCAGTGGCAGCCGGTTGCCGACCCAGAGGAGGGGGAGGGGTCCCCTGCCAACCCTATCTCTGACCCCGCCCACCCCTCACACCCGCCGGAGCGTTTCCCCCCCCCTTCCGGAGAGGGGAGACGGCAACGGGGCGGAGAGGAGAGGACAGACGGGTGGAGGGGCCCGGAGGAACAGGGGCAGGAAAGATCCACCATACCGCCGAGTTGAATCCTCCGGGCGGACTGTGCGGACCCCACCCATGCAGGAAGAGATTCGCAGAGGTCCTGCCAGGTTAAAACACATGGCTGTTGATCTAGATGGCCACGTGGCCCGGCTGAAAGACAATATCTCTGACTTTGCGGATTAGAGGGAGTTACTCAAACAGAGACGATACAAACGTGACATGGACACACAGTAAACATTTAATACAAATTCAGAAGCAATGATTAAAGACAGACAGTGAATCCAATCTGAGAGAAAGAATTGCCGGCGAAACCAAATGGGTTGGCAGCAGAGTACAAACGAGGGCACTTTTGTCCCTCTACCAACTGGGGGCACTTTTGCCCCTCCCCGAATCCTCCAAGGCATCCCTTAAGAGGAGTGGCCTGTGGCATTAGGATACATCTGTCCACCACTGCCAGGGAGAACTTACGCTCTCCACTGGCGGCCACGCTGCCAACCCAACCAACCAATCCAAGCCAAAACCAAACCTGAACCAAAAAGCTCTGAGAACTTACGCTCTCCACCAAGCCAAAAACCAAAAAGCTCTAAGCGATCTCAAAGGAAAAACAAGAAGGAGAAGAAGGAGGAGAAGAAGAGGAGGAAGAAGAAGAGGAAGAGGAGCCTTACTTACCCTCTAAAGGAGTCCATTGGAGTCTCTTGCAGTTCCCGGCCAACGCACCAAATGTAAGGGTCCAGCAAAGCGTTGGAGAAAGAGACCACCAAGTGACCACTCATGCAATTGGCAGAAGGGGATTTATTGAGTATCCGATTCAGCGCGCTGAGGCTCCAGGCTCACCTAGGAAGGGAAAGCAGCCCAGAGCCCAGAGCAGAGGTCAAGCAGTGCTTAAGTACACTTTTTGGGGAGGGCGGGGATTTTACATAAATCAGAACAAATCATCATGAGGCACGGGAAAATTGAACAACAACTCCTAAACATGATTAGTTCATTCATTGGCGGGAACAGGTTGGACGGGGGTGATTGGTCACTCCTAAGAGGGGTACACATTCAAACTGATTGGTTTTAGGGCCTAAATGACTACGTGACAAGTTACACAGAGTCCCAGGTTACTAGACAACCAGGGAGTCAGTGGGAATATTTACTGGGCAGTTCCGGTATTGTCCTAACAGCAACAGGGATTTCAGGTTTTGCAGGTAGCATAGAAACCTAACAATACCTAATCCTTTACATTTTAACTCAGACCTTGCAGCTTAGAAACTTTACAATACCCTGTCTTTTACCCTTTAACTTTTACGCTTTAACTTCAATTTCTTTTACCCTTACAAAGGATAGTTTTACATATCTTAGAAACAATGAACCTAAAAGCTATCTAGTTCTAAGCTGCCCTCTGTAGGAACTGACTGTCTACTCTGCTGGCCACCTGGCCCAATTCCTAAATGAAGGCAATCTCCGCATGCTTTATGACCTTTGGCTTTTACTATTAACATCTGTTGTCAGCCCTTTCAATGCAAGATTTAGTCAGCATAGTTGAAAACCTTTTTAACCATTGTTTTTTAAATAGGTGTCAGGCCAGGTGGGATTAGGTTTCCCACAAGGAGGCTAACAGTCAAACAATGGGCAGAAATAAGAGGAAGGTGAGAGACAAGAATTTAACAAGGCAGTGAGTGTGACTGAGTCCAAAGGTGGTGTGTCACCAGTCCCTGTCTTGTCTCACTAGGGAAAAAGTTGGGGGAGGGGGGGGGAGTTACAAGCAAACTGAAATGGTGGTTAACCTAAACAAACAACATGGGAACACACCATAGCAAACAACAAATATGACAAACAAAAGCACAAGACAGCCACTCTCCTCCATATAATCCCAGCCTCCAGACCCTCCTCAGGATCCACTTATGGGAGCTCTGCTGGGTCTGGACCAAGGCCTCCTCAGGCTCAAGGTCACTTTAAACACTTGTGGGCTTTACAATCAAGCACCTGAAACACTTGGAAAGATTTGCAATCAAGTGCTGATACACCCACCAGACAGCCCCTGACACACTTCAAAAGATTTACTATCAGGCACTTGGAACCTCTAAGGCTTTACAATTAAGTCACAGATAGAGTGAATGAGGGACCTCCCAACACATGCACTTCTGTTGAAGCCAGAATTAGACAGGCAGTCAGTGTAGACAGGTAAATCGAGTCAGGTCGGTCAAGGATGCCAATTTTGAGCAATTCTGGGAAGATGGAGACTGTCCCCTGTGGGATCTTATAAAGAACCTGCCCCTGCTCCAACCTGTTGCCAAGGTAACATGTCCCAGGAATTGCCCCTCCCTCCAGGGAGCTCTAGGGTTGTTAATGTGTCCTTGGCTGCACCACCTGCCCTCCCCCCTTCAGCCCACCTGGTTCCCAACTTTTGGCTCTCCCACCCAGCACTCCTGGGCCTAATCATGTCCACAGGAAGAAGAAAGATAAGGGGGAAATACAGGAGAACAAAGGAATCCTAGGACATATAAAAGTGAAGAACACCTTGCTTATTGGGATACCAGGACACCAGCTAGGGCCCCCTTCTCCCTTGCGGGAGAAGTCTAGGTCACCCCTTTTTAAACAAACCCTGCTTCACATGCTTGCTTCCCTGTGCTTCTATAATGTTCAAACTTCAACCTGTGTGGGAGCAGTACTCCTCACAGATAACCTGCAGTATCACTATCCTCCTTCAAAGCCTCTGGATTTACAGATGTGCATCACACCAGAGCTTTCAAAGGAAGACTCAAATCAGTCACCACAAAATGTCCAGCACTTCACAGAGAGCTCCAAAACTAGAAGTGGGGTCACCTCTTGTTGCTTCAGAGGATCCAGGATTCCCTTGTATCCCAGAGCCACAACTTGACTCCAGGGATCATCTCACTGGGGCCTTCAAAATGTTCAAGTCAGATTGCAATAAATCCCTCAGTCAATCTTGAAGCAGGAGATGGAGCATTTGTTCACCAGTTGGAGGTACATATCCACCAGTGTGGGCCAAGGGGTAGGATTCAAGTCTACACCCTTTAACCCCATCCTGGGTTTTGAGTACACCTTTTATAGTCCAAAACCACATTAAAGCATAAGGGGTTGTTGTTATATTTCAAAACCATAAACAAACATCATGAGATCTAAAATCATAGGTAGAAAGAGAGTGGGCCAACACGTCCCCAGTTGGGCACAAGTTAAAGATTGGTTACCAGTGTCTACACACTCAATCTCTGACAGGGCACACTGTCCAAGAAAAACAGCAACCAAAGGAAGAACACTGTTACATTGTATAAGAATTGCCACTGTGTGTTGCCAAACATACTAAGCAACTGTTGATGGGGACAGAGGTGGGGCTTTCCTGGGAGAAGCATGTGTTACATGATGTGGAGTCTCAGGGCAAAGTGGAGTCTGTTTGGTCATTACCCATATAGCCTGACCATAACAATACAATATATAATTTTTTGTATTTTAGTGTTTAAGGGAACAAAAATTATATTTCCAGACTGTTGCCACAGATCCTTTGACTAATCCAAACCATTCCTAAAGGGAAACCCAAACTGCTTGCCCCACGTCACCCCCTGTCACCCAGAATCAGCCAAGGCAGTCACCCATTTCCCCTTACAGCAGTCAGGGTTCCATTTTCAGAGGGGGACTGATGTCAGGTGACAGTGGCAACAGGTCCTTCAGTGTAGGTGATGAGTGACTGGGTCAGAAAATGGGGGCTGACTCTGCAGGAGATAAAATGCTAACACCTCCAGGACACCTCCCCCCAAGCTGCTGCCAAGGTTCCCTGCCTCCAGGGACCTGCTCCTCCCTGCTTCGAGTTGTTAGTGCATAGCCCTGGGCAGCTCCCTTCCTGCTGCACCCCTGGGGAGCTCCTTTCCCACCCTGGATCCCTCCACCTTTTGTGTCACAGGGTCAGGTTGGGAGGAGGAAGGGATGAGAACAAAGGAAATCTAAACTCTATATAAGGGGCAGGACCCCCACTCTCTCAGGCACCAACTTGGACCCCTCCTCTGCACAGGACCCTCTGACCCTCTCTCTCTGTTCTATCTTTTAAATAAAACGTTTTGCTCTTGCAAAACAGTATATACTGCATCTGCATCCACAGGGCATTTTCTGAGTGCTTCAATTTCCACAATGATCTACTTCCTGTGTCCTCTGCCTCACTGAAACCTCAGGACTGGCTCAGGGGGATCACTCAGCAGTTTCCTGAGCCCTGGTGGATACTGTGGTCACTCTCCCTAAACATGACCTCCTTCATCTGCAGAGAGTCTGTATTAGAGTTTAAGCCTGCTTTTCTGAGTATAATATTTGAATGTATTTATGTAAATTAGATTTCAGGAATTTGTAGTTGAAGATTTTTTTTCTTTCATATCCAATTAATTTTATCTAAACAAATTACTTATTGCACTTTTAAGTTCCAAATATGAACATAAATAAAAACACATAGGCTCATATATAATTCAATAAATACATTTTTCTTTAAAAATTTTAAATATTGCTTTCCTGAAAGGAAATCAACAGTTTTAAATATCTCAACATATGGGATTAAAGAAAGAAGCTGCTAGTAGATAGACTACTCATAAATATTTTGCAAGTATATGCAATTTAATTTAGTATAAATTTTAAGCAAATTTCCATAGTAAATAAGTATTTGAGAATTGCAAACTTCCTAAAATCTCACAACAAACAAAAGTGCACAATTTAATAATTAGAAATCAATGAGATTTTTTAAAAAATATTTTATAAAAAGAAGAATTTTTAAAAATATGAACACATTAGTTGATATGTAAATGATTTTCTTTACATTCAGATAATTATGATGACTTAGGAAAAGAAATTGAAGATAAGATAAATGTGGTGAGATGTTTTTAAAGCTTTAGCTTCTCAGAGTTGCATAATCATTATATACAAATTCCAGCTCAGATAAATCTGCTGTGGTTCTTGTCAATCAGTTGCTCAACTACCTTGTCTCAGGGGTGGGGATTAGTGGGGGGGTAATAGACCCAACCTGATCTTTTCTTAAAATTGGGCATCTCGCCACAAAACCATGAAAAGATAATTTCGGCTTTACTATAAATTACTGCAAATTCTGAACCTGCTTGGAATGCCTGCCCGTGCATTGAACTCACCCATGCCTGGCTCTCTGACCAGATAGCAGCCCTCTCTGAAACTTAGTGACACCTCATAAATATTGGCCTTCCATGGCCAGACAACGACCCTCTCTGAGGCTCTAATGGTCCTCATAAATTCTGATGTTGGGGCCAGCAAAAAAAAAAAAAAATGTAAACTACCATTAGTGTGATGCTTGTCAGAGTTCTGTTATCTGTAACTCCCCTTTTGTGTAACTTTCTGGGCTATAAAGCTGGGCTGTAGGAAAGGTGGGGTGCTGTCTTGTTCCTGCCATTTTGGGAGGGAGAGGCAGCCCGGCCGGTCGAAATAATAAGCTTGTTTTAATTTGATTTTAATTGGAGTCAGTGGTCTTTTCTTGCGTCCTGGTCTAACAGGGGTGGGGGTGGGGGGGTAGAGATGTGGAATCAACACACAGACTCCAGGAGCTGGTGAGAGAATTTGCTGGAGACCCACCTCAGTTCATCGTCCAGTAGCTCAGTTTATTTTTGGAATGCATACAATGGATATAGGGTTTAAATGGGGCATGTCCATCAATCATACACAAGCAAGATAGTATCCATAAGCCAATCATCTTATGCCTAATGTAACCACAGTATGAATATGCTCTAAATATTGCTATCATCAGGAAGGGTCTTGTCCCTAGGGGAGGGGGTTTCTATGTTAAGAGTTTATGTTGAAGCTCCTAGTGATAGACCCAACCCGATTTTCTCTTAAAATTGGGAGCCATCTCACCACAAAGCCAGGAAAAGCTAATTTAAGCTTTATTATAAATTACTGCAAATTTTGAGCCTACTTGGAATGCCTGTCCATGCCTTGAACTCACCCATGCCTGGCTCTTCGACCAGATACCAGCCCTCTCTGAAATTTTAGTGAGGCCTCATAAATCTTGGCCTTCCCTGGCCAGATTATGACCCTCTCTGAGGCTCTAATGACCTTCATAAATTCTGATGCCAAGGCCAGCAAAAATGTTATGCTCATCAAAGTTTTGTTATCTGTAACCCCCCTTTGTATAACTTTCTGGGCTATAGGCTGGGCTGCAAGAAAGATGCAGGACTGTTTGTTTCCATGGTTTTTGTTGGGAGAGGCAGCCCGGCTGGTCAAAATAATAAGCTTGCTTTAATTTGATTTTAATTGGAGTCAGTGGTCTTTTCTTGTGTCCTGGTCTTAACACTAGCTATCAGTTTCCTGGCCTGGCAGCTTGGCAATGCTAACCACAAAGCTAAGGATGTGGTTTCACTGACGGCTCACTAGAGCAGAGCATCCCATCCTGCAGGCCTTCCTATCAGGCCTGAACGAGTGCAGATTCTTCAAGCACTCTGAGCTGCTCATAGCTGCTAGCTGCTAGCTGTAAATGGAAAGTTATTCCAACATAAACCAATTGGTTACTTACATGGGCAAATAATGGATTTCACAAATTTTTCCTTGGACTAGGCTACAGATTAGTTCACAGCCATACATGGAATAATAGTCCATTTCATTTGTTTTTATTTTATGCCATGTTGATCTCATCAGTAGTTTAGTGGATTCAATTACCCCAATTTGTCCTATGCATTATTAAATATAAACCCCAGGCATTCAGTGCTTCTCTATCTCAAAACCTAAAGCCATGGATATAATGAAAAATGCCTTCTTCAGCTATATTCAATAGCAGAATGAGCAATTATATGTTATATTTTTCTTTCACATGTAATGATATCTCATCAGCCATATCATTAAGAATGTCAGCATCTCTCTCCACCAAACAACAGCTGGTGATTCCAGCCGAATTTTCATATTTACACTAAACCTAGCTCTACTGAGGCAGAGGACAGCACCCTGACACAGGGGTGCCAGATGCCAAGTGCCATGATGGGTCCCAGGCTGTGCACACCCAGCTGTCCATCACCTGTCCCTCCTGGGTGTGGGGAGCCACCAGCTGCTCTGCCCCAGTCACTGTGAAGCACAGCCTGGCTGTGGGCCACAGGTGCCCTGTGAGCTGCAGAGCCCCAGGACAAGGCCCTCTCTGCACGTGGCCCTCACCACCCACCCTCACCCTCGCCCTCCCTGCACCTTCCCATCTCCAGGGCCACTGTCCTCTCTCTTTCCAGGACCTGATGCAGTAGCTTCCCCACATGAAGGATGGTGTGGTGATGGTCTCCCTCTGCCTTACATGTTTCAGCTAGGTCCATGTGCTCCTGGACATGCCAGGACGAACAGGATGCCATTCTTCTGTGCTAAATTGCAATCTTCCTGTATAGAATGCATATTTTCTACAAATGCATTAAGGGCCAATATGTGATCAAGAATAAGGCTCAACAGCCCTGGGAGAGGAGTAAGGACACATCTTGTGGACTGTGCATCCCAACAGCTGTGTGCACTGGGCAGAGGTCCTGTCCAGCATCACTCCCTACTACTCTAGGTTGCTCCTGAGGCTGAGGGTTCACAAGGAGAGAGCTGTGCTGCAGCAGGTTCTGGAGACCAGGGTACAAACACCCAGGTGTTGCTGCTGACCAGGGCTCCTGAGGCTGCAGCACCACATGGCAGGAGGCAGGAGGCAAACAGAGGCAGACGAGGCTGGACACCTGAGTGGTGCTAGGGTCCCACTGGGGCTCAGGGTGCCAGGAAGGCTCTACCAGCCCTAGACAGTCTCCCATTGAAGTGCCATTGATCCACACCTGGGGCACCACCAGTAAACCCCATCATCTGCTAGATTCCTAATTATCTGCATTGACAAAGATGTCATCAAATTTCACAAGGACACAGTTCAGCTGCGGTCTCCATGATACACAACAATAGTTAAAGGGAACTAAAATCTCCTCGTAATGGGAAGGTTCTCTCCTGGGTCTGAGAGAGCAGGAGATCACAGCTTTGCGACCTTAGTGACCAGCTGTGCTGCTGTGCCTCCCACAGTGACCTCTGTGACATGCCAGGGCATCTCCACCATGACCATGAAGGATACACAGGGCTGCCTCCACCAGGTGACCTTCCTTATCCTGTGATGGTCTGAACTGAAGGAGACCCACTGCACATCTGTGGTCAAACAAAGCCACCTTGGAGCTGACCCACCAGTGACAGGGACTCACTTGATTAACCCTCTTCAAGCCCAGGACATTGAGAGGAGGACCTGTCCTCTCCTGGTTGACCCTGTGTAACCCATGGCTTCTCCTGCACTAGCTCTGCCCCCAGAACCACAGGCCAGGGAACCCAATGTCTGATCACACTTGAGATCCTGCCCAGGTGATCAGACACCAAGCATCTGGTTGACCCTGAGGGACAGCATCAGTGACTCTGGGAAGAGCAGCCTGGGTTCCACTTGCTCTGCCAAAGCCAGATGTCCCTAGAGGTAGAGAGGCCCCAGAGACCAGGGAAGGCAGTACAGGAGCTTCACAGGTGGGCTGGGGAGGGCTGCACAGTGTCCATGCACTTTGTTCCAGGATGAAGGAGAAGCCCAAATCCAGTTGCTCTGCAGGGATGCTCCTGGCATCTGGGATGCTGTAGCTGCTGCAGACAGCGGGGACCTGCTGCCGCCTAGGGACACAGCACATGGGTCTGCAGAGCAGAGGGGAGAGGTGGACAAGATGAGCCCTCCACATCTGTGGTCCCAGCTGAAGGACTTTCCTCATCTGCAACATCACAGAATAAGTCTGAGAGGACGAGGGACCAGGGACCTGTGCTCCACACTGCCCTCAATGCTACCCTGGTGGGGACAATGGCACAGCTGTGCTCACACTCTTATGTATCAGTACAGCTGCTTCAAGTCAGCCAAAGATGCAGAGGGGAGTGGGAAGCCAGAGGCAGACCCAGTGATCTGAAAGTGTCCCAGAATTCTGAAGATGGACTGTCATCCACCAGGACCTTCATGGTCCTTAGATGGACACTGGGTGCAGCAAACCCACACTTTGTTTTTCATCCAAGAAGGGGCTCCAGTGACCCCACAAGCCTTGCCCAGTACTGTCCATGAGCTGCTTCATGGAGCAGAGGAATTGAAGGGAGAAGCACATGCTTAGATTCTGGGATATTCCTGCCACTTACATCTTCCTGGATAGCATGAACAACATGCTTAATACTGAGTTAATCTTTCATGAATAAAATGCCACCAATCATCTCGAACATGTTCAAGTTTGCTCCGAGCATAGATGTCTCTAAGGTCTCCACCCAGAGCTGCTATATAGCAGGAGGACATGCAAATAGGGCCTCCCTCTGCTCATGAAAACCAGCCCACCTGACCCTGCAGCTCTGCACAGGAGCCCAGCCCTGGACTCCCAGCTCAGCCCACTCAGTGATCAGGACTGAACACAGCTGCTCACCATGGAGAGTGTGCTCAGCTGGGTCTTCCTGGTGGCTGTTTTCAAAGGTAATTAATGGAGAACCAGAGATCCTGAGTGTGTGAGTGGACATGAGGGAGAGGGAGAGTGGATGAGTGACAGTGTCCTGACCAGGCTGCCTCTGTGTTTGCAGGTGTCCAGTGTGAGGTGCAGCTGGTGGAGTCTGGGGGAGGCCTGGTGCAGCCTGGGGGTTCCCTGCGACTCTCCTGTGCAGCGTCTGGATTCACTTTCAGTAGCTACTGGATGAACTGGGTCCGCCAGGCTCCAGGGAAGGGGCTGGAGTGGGTTGGCCAAATTTACCCAGGTAGTGGTAGCACCTACTACCCGGACTCTGTGAAGGGCCGATTCACCATCTCCACTGACAACTCCAAGAACACGCTGTACCTCCAAATGAGCAGTCTGAGAGTCGAGGACACAGCCATCTATTACTGTACCAAAGACACAGTGAAGGGACCTCAGTGTGAGCCCTGACACAAACCTCCCTGCAGGGCACCCATGGCCACTAGGGGGCGCTCAGCACACAGGGAGCTGAGGTCAGCCAGGAGCAGGTGCAAGAGAGGGTGGGGCTGGACTTCTGCATCTGGAGCCTCTCATGAACCAGCTTCCCAGGGGAGCTCTATGTACATATTTTCTGTACTGACCTGTGACTTCTCTGAAAGTAAACCTTTGGGTTTTTGTTACTTCCATTTTTATTAGCACATCAATATTGTAAATAATATTGCATTTCAATTTGACATAATTTAATAATTATGGAATAAAATTTCTTTCCCTTCACAACCTAACAGTTCCCTTTCCCTCCCCTACTCTTTACTCTCTCTACTTACCCTCTTCATTTTCCTTTTCATAACCATCTTTTTAGTGATCTGTTTACATTAGTGCTTCTTAGAGCACATAAGGGGAAATCCACTGTGGTGTCCTCATGCAGGTGCACAGGTGGTTGGTCAATTTCCTTCCACCTTCCCTCCCATCTCTGTCCCTCTTTCTCACCCTTGACCCCCTTCCTCTCCTCCCTCCTCCCTCTTCTGTTTCCTTGGTATTCCTCCCAGCACTTCTTCTCTGTTTTGGTCTGGAATTTGCATTTGAGAGTAAACAGTTGACATTTCACCCTCTGAATCTGGCTTAATAAACATGATAGTCTCCAGTTCCATCCATTGACCATTAAATGCCCTAATTTCCCTCTTCCTGTGGCTGAGTGAGACCCTCTTCTGTGTATACACCTCCTTCTCTTTATCCAATTATCTGTGATGGGCATCTGGGACATTACGTATATAGCTGTTTTCAGACCCTCTGGTATAAGCACTGATGTGGCTGTACAGCTGAGCTATGCTGGATTTAGTTCTTTGGGACAAACACTGAGGAGGGGAGAGCTGGGTCACATCGTGTCTCCATTCCTGGTCTTTCCTGAAATGTCCATTCTCATTTCTAGAATAGCAGCACTAATTCAAAGTCCCACCAACATTAAACCCGTGGATCTCTTTCCCACATCTTTGCCAACATTTGTTATTAGTTGTGTTCTTGATGATTGCCTTCTAATTGGTGTGAGATGAATTTTAAATGTAATTTGATTTGCATTTCCTGATTGCTAAGATTATTGAGCATGATTTCCTATATTTGTTGGCCACTATTATTTCCTATTCTGAGTAGTCTATTCAGTTCTGTTCCATTTATTTATTGGGTTATTTGTGTCTCATCATAAAGTGATTTGGGTTCTTTATATATACTGTATATTAGTGCCCTAACTGGGGAGCAGGTGGCAAAGATCTCCCTGAAATCCCTCTGTTACACTCCTGTTCCCATTGCTGTGCTGAAGCTTTTAATTTAATACTGTCCCACTTACTGATTCTTGATTTTGATTCTTGCACTTTAGTAACCTGGTAAATGAAGTTGGTGCCTGTGTCATACAGAGGCGGATTGGTGCAATGTTGGATTCTAGCCCTTGCAAATTTTCTAGTCTAATTCTTTGGTTTCTGATCAAATGTGTTGACTTTTGTGGGGTGAGAGACATGGAACTATTATATTCTTTCACAAATTTATATTCAGTTTTCCAAGCTCTATCTGTTGGACAGGCTATCATTTCTTCAACATGATTTTGGAAACATTGCTAAGTGTCAAAAACCCAAAAAACTGCACTTATGTTGGTTTGTCTCTGTATCTTCTCCTCTATCCCACTGGTCTTCATGTCTGCTTTGAAGCCAATACCATCCTGTATTTGATACAGTAAGTCTGTCAAGTAATCTTAGGTCAGATGTTGTCATATCCAGGTTCACTCTTCCTTCTTAAGATTGCTTTGGCTGTTGTAAGTTCTCCACCCAAATATTAGGACTCTCTTTTCTATTCCTTTTAAGAAGGTATTTGGTATTATTTGGAGATGTCATTGCATCTGTGTGACACTTGGGTTAGTTTGGCAACTTGACAATGTTCACTCTGACTGTACAAGAACATGGTGGGTCTTCCCATATCAAAGTTCTACAGTTTCTCTCTGGGGGTTTGCTGTTTCTATTGCAGAGATTTTTCACATCCTTGATTGTATTTTTCCAAGTATATTTAAGGTTATTTAAAAAGAGATCATTTTCCTGATTTCTTTATCAGCAGACATATTTTATTTTATTTTATTTTTAGTTGTAGGTGACATAATACCCTTAGTTTACTTATTTATTTTTAGGTGGTGCTGAGGATTGAACCTAGTGTCTCATGCATGCTAGGCAAGTGCTCAACCACTCAGCTACAACTCCAGCCCCAGTAGACCTATTTTAGTTGAATAATAAAGTGGTTTATTTATGTGTGTGTGATGTATTCAGCTACATTGCTAAAGTTGTTTACAGGATCTGGAAGCATTTTGATGGAGACGTTGGTTCTTCTAGAGAGTGGATCACATCACCAGCAGGTAGCATATTCAGACTTCTGTCCTTCATTCTTCTTTAACCTTTAATTTCCTTCTCTTGCTTAATTACACTGATTAAGGGTTTTTAGAATCCATGTTCACAATACAATCAAAGAAACAAAGAGATGGTTCCTAGAAAACATGAAGAAGATTGAAAAACCCTTGATGAACTAAGGAAAATGAAAAACAGAAGATCCAAATAAACAGAATTAGTGATGAAATAGAACACATTGCTACTCTAAAATTCAGAAAATTATTTGAAACTCTTTTGAAAAATATCCTTCAGTAAACTAGAAATACTTGGAGAGATTGAAGAAAATTCTAAACACATGTGACCTACACAAAAATATAAAAATCTAAGACAGAAAAAATATCAAACAATAAAGTTGAAAAGTCATTAAAGTCCTTCCAAGAGAGAAAAGCCCAGAAACAGGTTGATTCTCAGCTCATTCAAAGAGAATTTAAAGAAGAGATAAGGCAAACTTCCTCATATTATTCCATGGATTTGAAAAGGAGAAAACATTGAAACAAATTATTCTAAAAAGCCAGTAACACACTGGTACCAAAACATAACACACACACACACACACACACACACACACACATCCAGGAAAGAAGGCTTCAGAACAACATCACTTCAGACCAATATAAATGCAAGATTCCTTAATAAAACATTGGCACACGCATTCAAGGGCAGATAAGAAGGTAGTGCACCATGATCAGGTGGGTTTCCTCACAGGGTTGGGAGACCAATAATGTAATTTTCATATGTGACTCACCACATAAATAGAATTGAGGACAAGGATCACACCCTCACATCAAAGGATGCAGAAAAAGCATTGGACCAAGTCCAGCACTCAATCATGTGTAAGGACTGGAGAATCAAGGGGCATGGGAACCTGACCTAAACCTCATGAAGACTATAAATGACAAACCCAAGGCCACCACCATCTGAATGGAGATAACAATTCCTCTCGGCTCTGGACAGAACAACACTGTCCACTCTCCCACTCTGATTCCCTGGGGTCCTGTACTGCACACTTTGATGCAGGAGCATTTTCACATGAACAACATGCAGAACAGCTTTATTGAGGCTGAAGTGACTTCCCTGTGGTCACCAGGGACAGAGGCTGAGGAAGCTCCGAGGACCCTGGTGAGTCTTTTCCATCATCTCAAGGAATGGTCTACATTGGGATTCCATGATTAGGGTCAAAATTGAGATTCTCTCTATAGCAAAAAGGAGTCAGTCTGGATTGGTGCCCTGGACACCTGGTGAACCTCAGGCTCATGGTCCTCCTGGATCCCAAGGAGTCCCTGAGACTCAGCACTGGTCCTCTAGCACTTTTACTCCTTGTTAATGGAAGGAGTGGGCCTGAGGATCAGGCAAGGATTTTGCATGGAGACAGGCAGCCAGGCTGGGTCACGAAAGCAGCTAAGCCCTAGTGAGTGACAGGGGGCCCCTGACTAGCCCATTCAGTAAGCCCTGTCCTAACCAAAGACTGACCACCTCTGACCTGGCACCTAAGAACAGGAGCCCGAGTGCTCAGGTCCTGCCTGAGACTGTAGGTGGCCCTGCACCTGAATTGTCCACAGCAGTCCTGGGAGGGGCAGAGGGGAGACCTGAAGGGCATCCAGGGAGGGAGTGTGATGAGACTGTACCAGGAGCTGCTGAGAGGGTGACTCAGATGTCCTCCACTGCTGCCCTGCTGGACTGTGGCACACAAAACAGCCACCACCATGACCAGCACAGGGGAAAGACAGGAGAACAAAGGAAGCCTAGGACTTATAACAGGGGTGGAACACCTTGCTTCTTGAGATACCAGGATACCAGCTATGCCCCCTTCTCCCTCTCAGGAGAAGTTGAGGCCACTCTTTCTAAATAAACCCTGCTTTATAAACTTGCCTCGGTGTTTTTCTCTAACGTTCAAACCTCAACATGTGGGAAAGCAGGACTCCTCACCAATAATCAGCAGAATCATATTTGGAGGTTACACCGAGATCTACAGTGAGGTAAGTTCTCCTCCATACACCCCACATCTTTTTGAGGTGCATCTTCCTGTCTCTTTCATTTTGGAGGATGATGGGCACTCATTGTCTATTTAAATGCAGTTAATGCAGCCACTACTCTTCAAGACTCAGGTGAAAGTTTTCCTGGCCTAGGCAGCTCTCAATCTCCTGTTCAATAGAGAGCAGGCATGTTGGGTTCTGCTGAAGCTGCTTCCTAATCTTCTGTCCAGGCCAGAGAGCAATTGGCGTGAGTACACAGTGTCCCTAGTCCTGATCAGCCTTGGATGCATGGAGGTGGAGGAAGGAGTATGGAACAACTGTGGAATTTCTGGCTTGGGCTACACTCAGGCAAAAATCCTAAGGTTTCTTCTCTTGAACATTCTCCCAACAACCCTAAGGGGAATCTAGGGTGATCTGTAGATGAATGGCACAGAGGGAGATCCCCAATTATATTTGCCTATGTGTGGGCCACCCAACACTCCCAATCCAGCATCTATTCCCTCCTGGATGCTCCCTTCCTTCGCCAGTCAGAAACACTAGCAATTCAGGTTGTAGGACTGAGAGAAAGATGTGGGGTGATTACTAAGAAGGTGGCCAGGTTCCCCTCATGCACATAGGTAACTTTCACTAGTCTCTTTTAAAATTTCAGCATTACCATTCTGATGCTTAAAATGTGCTGTGTTCTCTTTAAGCTGCTACAGGGAGGCATTCTTTAAACCAAACCCTCTTGTAAACTTCTCAGGAAAAGAGTGTTTGGTTAACAACCAAGAGATGTTCCCTTTACCCTCAGGAGATTCCTTTAGTCTACAGGACAGCAGTTAGGCACAAGAGGTTAACACACATACAATTATGCTCTTTTTCATAATCAAGAGTTATAGTGGCAGGGAGGAGAGCAGTAATGCACTTAAGTCTGAATCCTCCCAGGGTCTCTGACATATGGGAAAATGGGACCTTAGCACTTTGTCAAAGGAGGCCAGAAATAACTTTGGCAAAGCCAGGTGATGAGAGATGGGTTTTCTGGAAGGTAATGAAGCTCAGGTTTAGGGAAATGTTTCTAGTATATCGGATAAAGAGGTTTGTCTGATGAGGGAGATAACTTAAATTTCCATCACTTAGGTGGGAACTTCTCTCTGAAGTCAGTGTGTAGATTGACCACTGGTCGACATCCTGGGAAATTACAAATGATCAGGAAAGTAGCACATTTCCGTGTGTTGTCAGCCTGACCTCAATTTCTCCCAGGAGAGAAGGCCTCAAGGAATCACCTACTGAGGAAGAGAAATCAAGGGGATGACACCCCACCACTTAAAAAATAAGAACAAATTCAGGGAGATTTTCAGAGGATCTAAATAAACATATTGAGATGTTTCAAAACTTATGCCAGGTACTTGACCTCACTTGAAAAAGTCCAGGTGCCTGAACATGACATGTTGGTCAGCTCAGGACACGTGGTCCACCCATCACACAACACTCTCCCTCCTGGGAGGAGTGCCCTCCTGATCCCTCCTGCTGGCTCTGCTGGGTCTGCAGGGTGAGCATGCTGCCCACAGCCACCCTCTGGGTGAGGACAGACAAGTGCTCCTGTGTCAGCCATGGCCATGTGCTTCTTGTCTCAGCCCCTCCCTCTCTGACCTTGCTCACCAGCACAGCCACTGTCCAGCTCTGCCCCTGTGAGGCCAGCTTCTTACATGGACAGGAGAATGAGGCCAGGAAGAGGCTGTCCTTCAGGCCTGGCCTTTTCTCCTAACACTGTAACCTAACTTGGGTTCCTCAGCTGTGCACCCCTGTGGCAAGTGCCTGAGGCCATCAACACATGAAGAGGAGTTTTCCTTTGGCTCATGACTTCCAGTGCTCTAGTCCATGAAGAGCGGAGTCCACTGCATTTACACCTTTCCCCACTGTGGGGACAGCCACTCACCTAGTTTGAAGGACTCCAAATGGAGGGAAGCAGAGATGGGTTCTGAGAGTCCCCTTGCAGGGCATATCCACAGTGATTTACAGATATTCCATGAGTCCCCATGTCCTAAGGGATCCCCACTCCCCAACAGCCCATGGGGCTGAAGAACAACCTTAGCAGATGAATTTTTAAGGACAATTATGCACAATAGTCATTCTATCCCTGGACACATAGTTTCACTTGCATCTCATAATGCAGACACATTCAGTCCTCATCCTTGAGTCCCTGAAGGCACAAATACTTCATCTTAGCTCAGAAGCGAAGTCCACAGACTCCAAAAGATTCAGGGAAACCCTACTGTGTGCCTTGAAATCAATGAAGGCTTCCATACTCCCAAGTTATACTGGAGGGCACTTGGCAGCCCCATCAAACAGTGCAGCTGGACATACCCCCTGGCCTCCTGCTTAGTGATCCTGGCCTGCAGCTTCCTGACAAGTGTTGCTCACTGATGGCTCCTCTGATCCAGGGGTCTCCACAGAAGACCTGGCTTCATCTCACAGCCCCATCATCACCTGCCAGGGCTGTCAGCAGGGACTCTGACCCCCGACCCCCATCTGACCTCCCAGCCCTTCCTTTAAAGTATTCATGTAAGCCTCCCTGACCCTGTAGCTCTCACAGTCTGCCCCCTGCAAAGCCAGCATGGTGTTGCTGAGGACAACGCCACCCTCAGCAGGGAGCAGGTCCTGGCATCCTTTGAACCAGGGCTGGGAACCTCTGAGCCCCTTGCTGGCTGAACAGGGGAAACCATGCCCTGGGGAGTCCTGGGTCAGGAGCCCAGAGCTCTCTCCCACAGGCCCTGCCCTGGAAGGTCTTTCAGGTCTTCATCTCTGCCTCTGAGCTGGGGAAGCTGGGCCTTGTTGATCCCTGGGATCCTGAAACACCCTCCATCCTCTGGGTGCAAAGCCCTGGGCTGCTCCCAGTGGAGCTGCTGGCCTCCCCCTCCTGGCCACAGCTCCTGGGCAGCACCACAAGTGTGCTGCTCTCCTGGCCAAAGTGCAAAGCCCCAGCTCTGCCTGCACTGCCCCTCTCTGCCCCTCCCTGTCCTGCACATGGTCTGACATCAGTCAGGGGGTCACACGCCAGGGCCTCACCTGTGCCCTTGAGATTGTCCAGCCCACAGTCTGCTGCAGCCTGAGTGAGCCCAGCTCCCACCAAGTGTTGTGTCATTTACAAAAGAGGTTCTGAGGATGGTACCTGGTGTGTGCACCTGGGAGCTGGAGGAGAAACAGGGCAACAGTCATGTACATAGTGAGAGCAAAGCCCAAATATGCAACTTGCTCTTGCCAGATATGATCCATTGGACACCTTGAACCACCACACCTGCTTCTGTGTGATTGTAGAATTGCATCATAGATTTAACTCTGATCCCTCTGTTATGGTTATGTGCATGTGTATAACAAGTTAATGGATGATAAATGTAAAACAGAAAAAATAAACAAAAGAAATTTTACTTTTCTGAGTGCTATTGGTATACCTATCTGCCCCATGACACTCACCTGTATTTTCAATGCTCCTCTAGGAGGCCTCCACCCAGAGCTGCTATATAGCAGAAGGACATGCAAATAGGTCCTCCCTCTGCTCATGAAAACCAGCCCACCTGACCCTGCAGCTCTGCACAGGAGCCCAGCCCTGGACTCCCAGCTCAGCCCACTCAGTGATCAGGACTGAACACAGCTGCTCACCATGGAGAGTGTGCTCAGCTGGGTTTTCCTGGTGGCTGTTTCCAAAGGTAATGAATGGAGAACCAGAGATCCTGAGTGTGTGAGTGGACAGGAGTGAGAGGAAGAGTGGATGAGTGCCAGTGTCCTGACCAGGCTGCCTCTGTGTTTGCAGGTGTCCAGTGTGAGGTGCAGCTGGTGGAGTCTGGGGCAGGCCTGGTGCAACCTGGGGGTCCCTGTGAGTCTCCCTTCAGCTTTTACATTCACCTTCAGTGACTACTGGATGCACTGGGTCACCAGCTCTAGGAAGGGGCTGGAGAGGATCTCAAATGTTACTAGTAGTAGTGGTGGTAGCATCTATAACCCAGATACCATAAAGGGTCGATTTACCATCTCCAGATGACAATGCCATTTGTTGTACCTGTAAAGGAGCAGTCTGACAGCAGAGGAAACAGCCACCTCTTTTTTTTAATACTTATTTTTTAGTTGTAACACAATATCTTTGTTTTATTTGTTTATTATTATGTGATGTTGAGGATCCAACCCGGGCTGTAAACATGCTAGGCAAATGCTCTACTGCTGAGCCACAACCTCAGCTCAAGACCACCTCTTAATGAGCCAGAAATCTTTGGGGACACCTCAATATGAGCAAGACACAAACCTCTGAAGAGATGCTATGAGCCAGCAGGGGGCGCCCAGCTCACAGTGAGCTCTGGGTCAGCCCAGGAGCAGGTGCAGAGGGACTTTGATGGCTGCTCCCCTGTTGGTTGTGGAGGTTCCTCTCTATCCCAGAGTCCTAGGCAGTAAATTTCTCTATTTCATGGTTTAGTTTTATATCTGAAGATTCTGAATAAGATTTTCACTTTGTTATTTTGGAAAGTGACAGGACATATGGCTGTTCAGAGCCCCAAACCACAGGCTTGGTTTAAAAGCAGGTGCAGAGAGAGGTTGAAGCTGGTTCCATCCACACTGCTGGAGCTTTGTCTTCACCCATAGATCCCCAGTGGATCCTTTTCAGATAGAGATTCCTGGTCCTCTGCTCCACTTTTAAATTGGTATAACCATTGCAACAGAGCAGAGATTCACCCTGTACAAGCACAGGGTGAGGCCACACCTGCTCCCATGAGTGACGTCACAGTAAGCCACATGGTCTCCTGAACCCTCTTCAGAGTTGAGAAAAACACCTGCTGAGAAACACAATCAGTTCCAGAGTGACTTGCTCCTCTGGACTCAGAGTCAGACAATATGGACAGTGGTTTGGGACACAGCTCACTCTAGGACACAGAGAGTTCACAGTTCAGGTACATCACCAGTGGCCACCAAGGGAGGGACTTATTTCATATCCTGATCCTGAAGCCAACCAGTAATCAGAATTTCTTCCATCATCAGGTCACAGAGACTCAGGAGGGCTCCACAGTCCAGCACAGGGCAGTGTGGCCCCCATCACAAGTGTGCACAGGCAGAGCTCATGGAGCCTGATCCCTCCAGAGAGAAGAGCCCTTTAGCAGAAAGAGCAAGAGGAGAAGGTCCCCAGAGTTATGGGGCTCATGTGCCCTGTCCTGCCCTAAGCCCTGTGTTAAGACCTTCCTGCAGAATCAGGAGGGACTTCTCATGGCATTCCACTGTGACGTTCAGTCTGTGGATCATCCACAGACGCAGAAAATTTGAGGGACCCTTTGAGTCCCCCACAGTGATGTGCACAGAGATGTGGGTGGGTGCAGCAGAAGTCAGCTGACCTGGGGGGAGCAGGAGAGAGCTGAGTCAGTGTCAGGGCTCAGCAGGGAAAGCTCCACCTGGATGATTAACATTAGCCAGCACCAGAGGAAGAGGCACCCAGGGGCTTTCTCAGCACCGTGCTAAGAAGTGGGGCCAGACGATGTGGGCTAGGGGTGTGGGCTCAGCAGAATGTCCCAGGTCATAAATGCCCAGGTGATGATGGCTGAATAAAATTAATCCAAACTAACTAGTGAACGTGGCATTGGCTGTCCTCCAATAATTGGAACAGTCTTCCTGTGCAGCATTGAACTTGGCCTTGTCTTCCCTGGGATTTGACACATGATGTGACCTCTGTGTCTGTCCCTGCTCTGCTTAGGCTGCCTGCTGCTGCTAGTCTCAGCTGGGCATGGTACACATTTCTGGACATTCATCTGCTCCTGTATGTCCCCCTGTGACTGGGAAAATACATTCAGGTGGCCTCATGACCACTTGTATTCCTAAGGGCTCAGAAACACCTGGTTGAGCAGGTATTACGTCTTTCATTCTCCCCCCTCTGTGTCACCCATAACATAAATAATTCTTTCCTAAATGGTGGCTGAAGAGTCCCATGGGCTCCTTGTTCTTTCCAGCTGAGGAGTGCATTCACTGCACCTTGGTCAGGTGTTCCTGGAGCAGCTGGGCCTCACAGTCCTGGGGGCTGCATGGTGCTGGGGCCACTCTGGCAGCCTGGACAGCTGAGGGGCTGCTGGCAGAGCAGCAGAGGTGCAGCCCATCTGTCCCCAAGGGCTGCCTGGGGTGGCCCTCCCGCAGGCCCAGGTCAGCAATGCAGCAGGCCCCATGAGTGCAGAGGTGGCTGTCAGATTAGAGGACAGCACAGGGCAGGCAGCACCTGGGGACAAGGGCGAGATGCTCTCAGCACCCAGGGCTGGCTTTGCACCTCCACAGGGACTCTGTGCAGTGGCTGCTCAGGGCCTGCTCAGCTGCCCTGGGGACCTTGTTAGGGGTTAGAGGTTCCTGCAATGCCACCTGGGGTCCTGGGAAACGTGTGTGGCCCTTATAGCTGGCCCTGCTCTCAGCATGCCCTGCCACTCAGGGAGGGCCCAGGGCTCTTCCCTCCTTTGTACAAGTGTGGACTTATGGCCAGCTGTGTCCTGTGTCTGCAGGTGGATGGACAGTTCCTCCCTGACCAGCACACAGCTGGAGAGGGAGGTTCAAGAGAGCAGCCAGCCAGCTGTGTGCTGGTCAGGGAGGAACTGGTGCAGGACAGAGTACTGTGGGTTCCCTGCATGGTTCTGTGCAGTGGAGCGTTTTGTGGGGCCCTGCCTGGTTCTGTGCAGTGGAGCCTGGTGTGGGGCCCAGGCTGGCTCTGCTCTGTCCCCACCACTGCTGGGGCCTGTTTCCCGGAAGTTCCCAAACTGTGCTGAGGGCTGTGGGGCTCAGTGGCTCCATCAGCACAGGTGCCCCCTGTCAGGGGTGAAGGATGATTGACAGCTGCTTGTGTGGCAGGGGCAGAGGCAGCACCTGCACAAGGGGTCCCAACTGAGTGTGGCTTCCGCAGAGGTCCTGCCTGTCACCCATGTGCTCTGTGTGATGGGGGCAGGATGAGCCCTCCCTCCCTCCACAGTGCTCTGTCCTGCACCAGTGGCCATAGACTGACCCAGGCCTATGGGCAGGGAGAAGAGCAGGGGCCTCTGCAGCTCCCTCATCCACTAAGCAGCCTCCAGGGACCTGGCCGTGTAAACTAAAGTGCAAATTTCACATGTGCTAAGTGTGTGGACGTTTTTGGTTCAAGAACACGCAAACACAGAGAAAGCATCCTTTGTAAACATCTAGAAAGTAACTGGATTACAGGTTTACATTTGAAGCACAAGTCCACAGCTTTTCAGATAAAAAGAATAAATTTTTGATGGTTCAGTCTGACAGCGAACTTTAGGGTATATGTCAAGATACAGAGGATGGGTCCCTGAAATTAATGTCTAACCCGCTTGGGCTACTCAGAGGCGAGGGAGAATATGGATACCCTGGTTCTTTTAGTGGGCACTGGGTGCTCCGGTCATGGCCTGTCCACAGCTCTGTGATTCATAGCACCAAGGTGAGCCCAGCCAGTGTGCCTGCTCCCCTGCCATAGGGCTTGTCCCCTTGGTCCTGGCCACAGGCAAGGCTTCTCCTGCAGTCCTGAGCTTCAGGACTTGGAGAGGTTCTTCTGCAGACTCGGATGTTCACCTCACAAGGCAGTATGACTTGTCACAGTGTGCATGACACCAACCACTGCCATGGGAGACCCTCACCTACCACAGGACCATAGTGTTGGCTCTTACTTGCCACAGATGACTAGTTTTATTATGTAGTCACAGCAGCTGTGACTCAGTGTGTCCAGGGGCAGTGGGGGCCTCTGTGGCTGCCCCTACCAAGGTCCAGTGCATGCATAGAGATGGTGTCCATGTGCTTCTCACAGTGACAGGGCCAGAGTCCAAGATCTGTGGGGCATGGCAGCATGACACAGTCCTCAGAAAACACAGAAACCCCAAGGACAGGAAAGGAGCCCTGCAGGAGGGAATCCCTGCAGAGGCCTCCACAAGGTCATCCTCAAAGGACTGAGGCCCTAGGGACACTGCAGTGCCCCCAAGGAGGAGTGCAGAATGCAGCCAAGGACATGGCCAACTCATACTGTGCAGAGTCACTCAGGGGACCTCAGTGTGAGCCAGACACAAACCTCCCTCAGGAGGCACCTGTGGCCAGCAGGGGGCGCTCAGGAGCAAGGAGTTGCTGATTGAGTAGTGGATTTTTTCCAGTTATGGTTTTCATTTTTCTGTAAACGTGACACACTTCCTGAGAAAGGCCTCCACAGTTATACCTCTGGGCCTTCAATAGATGTTTTCAATTTAAAAAATAATGATTAACTGGGATGGATTGAAAAGGGTTGATGGCATAACCTTGAATTCCTTAGTCCTCAAATGAATGTTCAGAGAGAAATACCTTCTAGTCTCATGTCCCTAAATTCTAAATTCATAAAGCTTCCTGAATATACAATATATTTCCTCAAAGAGTAATTTGAAGTCACTAAGGGTGCAATTATTGGCATTACTAACAGGAGTTTAATTGATGGCCCAGAGCATCTGGGCCACTTTGCACAACCACACAGAGACCCACAGTTTCATGTGCAAGCTCCGACTCTCAGGCCCCAGCACCCCAGGAGCTGGCCCAGGAGATCTGGCTGCTGTGGCTGTTGCTGGCTCTATTCTGCAGTGAGCTTCCAGGAGGAACACCTGCTGCCTTTCCCTCAGGCCTGGCCTTCCCTGGAGGACATGTCCACATTCTCTGTCCACAGTCACTACCTGTTCCTGGGTAATTCTTCTCTCATCCAAGACATCAACATGGTCCTGCCCATGACATCTTCCCATCCTCTGTGCCCTGCGTCTGTGTGGACACAGTAGGTGCATTTTGCACGCTCCACATGAGACCACAGGCTTGGCAGACACGGTGCTGGTGATGGACAGCAACAGCCTGGACACACATCGCCCCTCCCTGCACATGAGCCTCTCACACAATCGGTTATTTCAATGGGATCTTTATGTCAATATGAAATGAGCAGATTAAATCCCCTGGAAACTGACCAGGTGGAAGGATTACCAGGACCAGGAATTTGCTGTCATGGTTCACATATGAGGTGGCCCACAAGCTCACGTGTGAGACAAAGAAGAGAGGACTAGATTGCCAGAACTCTAACCTACAGTGGATTAATCCACTAACATGGATTGACTTGCAGCACCTGTAGGTAGGAGTGGTGGGCTGGAATACTTCGATCACTGGGGTGTGTGTGCCTTTGAGGGACACTCTGTGTCCCTGTTAGATGGAGCTCACCTGCTTCCTGGTGGCCATGTCTTGAGCTGGTTTCCTCCTCCACACCCTTCTGCCATGGTGTTCTCCCTCCCTGGCAGGAGCTAAGGACTTGCAATCATGCACTCCAACATCCTAAGTCATGACCCTAAGGAAGCTTTTCCTCTTCTGTATTCTCAGAATTTTGGTTAAGTGCAAAAATGCTGTCAAATACTGATATATTTTAGGAGGTTTTCTTATGGCCACATCATACATACACTCAGTTTCTCTGATTTTCGTGAACACTTTGTGCTGAATGGTGAAAGCAAACTGATGCACTGTCAGGTGAGGTGTTGAAGACCCCACACCTGGCACAGGTGACGTGGGGAAGACTGTCACATCAGGGCTCCAGGATCCCGAGGTCAGGAGGTAGAATCATCTTAGGATGCCTCCTAGTCAGATGCCTGGAAGAACAGCTTTCTAATCAGATGATTTGTTAGGACTTGGAAACTTCACCCAGGGGCTCCACTGGATTTGCAGGTGGTGAAAACATGGAGACCAGCAGGTCTTACCTGAGCCACCCCAGGACCAGGAGGTGGGTGCTGCAGGCTCAGTGTTTGCAGGGAGCTCATGGTCAACACCACAGGGAACACGGAGAGGAGCCCACATGTCTTATTAGTGGGCTGTGCTCACTCAGTTAGGCAGGAGGTCAATTCCTGAACCTCATCAGGAGGTCAGCAACTACACCTGCCCTCTCAGTGACCCCACCTCACTAAAGACAGTGTCCACTGTTCTCTCCAAATGCTGGGCTGTGGGCAAGGCAGGTCTCACTGCAGGGATGCTGCACAGGGAAGGGGACTGGGCCTCCTCCCTCACCCAGCCTGCCCTGCATGCCGTCCTGTCTGCTGTCAGCCTGGCTCTGCTGCTCTGGGGCACTCAGGGGCTCTCAGCCTCAGGCTGCAGCTGAGAGCTGCCTCTGCTCCCAGGACTCTCACCTGGCCCAGCACCTCCATCCTGTCCTCTCCTGGTGGAGACCAGAGGGCAGCACAGGTGAGGGGAAGTGCTCAGGGCAGATTCCCACCCACTGCTGTCCACAGGCATTGGCTGGACAGTCAGGAGGACAAGCAGGGCACAGGGTGGGGAGGGCAGTGGGCACACAGCAGGAAGCCCCTCCCCTCCTGAGACCCTGCTCCCTCCTCTCCTGCTCAGTCTGCAGCCCCCAAATCTCACAGAGATGAAAGAGAAGAACTCGTCCTGAGAACAAAGGGGGCTCTTCTCCTGGATGTGGGGAACCCCATCCTCAGCCCTGGGCTCTGTTCAGTCATCACTGAGGGCTTCTCCTTCAGGGCTGGGAGGTGGACCTGGGCCTCTTGCATGCTGGGCACGTTCCTGCCACTCTGACACCCTCCCAGGTGCAGGGAGGAAGGGCTTGGAGGAGGCAGGGCTGGGCTCAGGAGGGTGGGCTCCACCTCTGACAGCCTTCCAGCTCCCCTGAAACCACCTGCTCTCCTCTCACAGGTAAAGCTCCACCTGGGTTCAAGACAGGGACACATCTCAGGAGCACAGAGGACCTGGGCAGCCTGACCCCAGCCTCTCCAGATATCAGAAGAGCCTCACCCACATGCAAATCCCTCCTCCTGCTCTGGGTTCAAAGGCCCTCTGGGCTGTGGGAGCTCCCAGCTCTCTGCTCACACAGGGCTGAGGTCTCTGGGAAGGCAGGTGTGGTCTAGAATATGAGGCTGCTGGGTCTTGTCCTGTGCCTGGTCACAGGTTCTCAAGGTGAGTGTCCCCAGTGTCAGACCTGGGTCCATGGGGAGGTTGTGACTGCAGGTGACTGACAGCATGTTATTGTCCTTGTCCCCAGGTGTCCTGTGCCAGGTGCAGCTGCAGGAGTCAGGACCTGGCCTGACGAAGCCCTCACAGACCCTGTCCCTCACCTGTGCTGTCTCTGGTTACTCCATCACCAGTAACTACTGCTGGAAGTGGATCCGTCAGTCATCAGGAAAGGGGCTGGAGTGGATAGGCCGCATATGTTATAATGATAACACTTACTACAGCTCTACCCTCAAGAGCCGAGTGTCCATCTCCAGAGACACATCCAAGAACCAGTTCTCCCTGCAGCTGAGCTCCCTGACTACCCAGGGCACAGCCACCTATTACTGTGCCAGAGCCACTTTGCGGGGAGCTCAGTGTGAGCCCAGACACAAACCTCCTGCAGGGTGCCCAGGGCCAGCAGGGGGCGCTCAGCACACAGGAGCTCAGGTCAGCCCAGGAGCGGGTGCAGAAGGAGGTGGGGTCCCTTCACCTCAGTCACATACTCTCTCTCCAGGCAGCTCCTTCTGGGGCACGACCATCCATAGTCTTCTGGAGATGCCCGTGTCTCAGGACACCACAAACTTTTAAGTTCCTCCATCAAGTTTCTCTGAGTTTCCCATGATTAAAAAGGCTAACACAATAAGTTTTCTGATGAGGACTTTGGTTACCATAGTGTCTGCAACCTGGTGCCATTTATGCAAATCTGTGACATTTCATTTCTCCTTCTACATCACATGGATCTCCAGGGCCTCCCTTCCAGCAGCTGACTATTCTATTATTATATTATATTCTCCCCATTATTTTATCATTTTTCATTTTATTTCTATTTGTCCTTTTTTATTTGTAACTTTTGCATTCTTTTTGACAAAATGGTAGAAGCATGAAATATAATTTGTCTCATTTGGGCCCCAATTAGTCCATTTTCCCTCTTCTCACCCTTCCTCCTGCCTCCTCCCCTCAACTCTACTGATCTTTCTGCAATTTAATGATAGATTTTTTTTATTAGTGTTTTCTGGATATACTGATGGTGGTCATCACTTACCTGTACTAATATGTAAATAAGAAAGACTGCTAAGATTCATTCCACTGTTCTTCCCTTATGCTCTCCCTCCTTCCTTTCCCAAAATGAAAAACAAAAAGTGCTGTAGACGTGGTTCTGGACTCTGGATCAGTCCCCAGTAAAAGTCAAACAAGAGGAGGACTCACGCTCTTTGGTTTTATGTCAATAAACTAGATTCTCAGAGTAGAGCAAGTGCTTCCTACAGAGGTACATTTGGGACCTCACTGGGTGGTGATATCTTGCTGTTCAATCTACTACCCATTTTCCTTCCTGTGACATAAATGTGACTCTTCTCCATTGTCTCAGCTCTCCATCACACCCACAATTATCATCTGTTATTCCCTGATTATTTCTGCTACTTGAGATTGAATCCAGAAGCACTTTACAATGAGCTGCATCCCGAGGTCCCTCACAAGGGACTTTGCTTTTGAAACATGGTCTTGCTAAGAAGCCCAGCTGGTCTCAAACCTGCAATCCTCCTGCCTCAAATCCTGAGGAACTGTGATCAGAGGGGTGCCTGGTCATGCCTGGAAAACAATTTTATTATTAAAAACTACAATGTTTTTAACCTATAATCAAAACAATGATATCCCATCTGAAAACTGAGGATTTCACCCAATGCTTTAAGCCTTGTCTCCTTTGCCTCATTGAAGCCTCGTTACTTGCTCTGAGGGCCTTGCTCAACTCCTTCCTCTGCCTTGGTGGATGCTGGCATCACTTTCCATAAACAGGACACCTGCCATTTGCACAGACTCTGTATTTTACTGCTTAAGCATGTTTTGTGGTTATTAAATTTACACTTAGTTATGTGAGTTAGATTTTGGGCATCCACATATGAATATGTTTTGAAGGACATGAATATGCAGTGATGTGTTCTGTGTCCTTGTCTTTCACACCTGATGGTGTTTGATGATCAACTAAGAATGTCAGCATCTCTCTCCATCAGACAACAGCTGGCCATTCCAGCTGTATTTTCACACTTACACTGAAACCCAGCTCTAGTGAGGCAGAGGACAGCACCCTGACACAGGGGTGCCAGGCACCATGATGGGTCCCAGGCTGTGCACACCCAGCTGTCCATCACCTGTCCCTCCTGGGTGTGGGGAGCCCACCAGCTGCTCTGCCCCAGTCACTGTGAAGCACAGCCTGGCTGTGGGCCATGGGTGCCCTGTGAGCTGCAGAGCCCCAGGACAGGGCCCTCTCTGCACGTGGCCCTCACCACCCACCCTCACCCTCGCACTCCCTGCATCTTCCCATCTCCAGGGGCCACTGTCCTCTCTCTTTCCAGGACCTGCTGCAGTAGCTTCCCCTCATGAGTGATGGTGTGGTTATGGTCTCCCTCTGCCTGACCCATTTCAGCTAGGTCCATGTGCTCCAGGGCCATGCCCAGGGCCACCAGGGCAGGATGCCATTCTTGTTGGCAAATCACATTCTTCCTCTGTGGATAGTATATTAACCACATCTCCATTAAGAGACACACGGTGATCATGAAAAGTGCTTCAACACTCATGGGACTGGAGTTAAGGACAGGCTTCTTGGACACATGTCCCAACTGACGTGCATATTGCTTAGAAGTCCTGTCCCTAAGCCCTAGGATGTCCCATCCAATGTCTCTGCTGACCTCAGGTGATACTGCACAGGGTGGGGTCTCCTGCCTGCTACCCTTCAAACTGTTCCTCTAGCTGGTGGACCTACAATGTATAAGGGGACTCTGTAGGGGCCACACCTCTGACAAGCGCTGCCTGAGCCCAAAGCTTACCCAGAGAATCCTCTGTAATGCACCCTTGTGGGAGGCCATCCTCGAACTTGATTTGCGTTACCTCCCTGGCTGGGTGAGAGGCGCTTAGACACAGCTGTGTCAGAGCTTTCCCCACCCTTTTCCAGGTCCCAGGGCTTGTCCATGCAGAGGTGGGTCTGGCCACTTCCCCGAAGAGCCAATCATCACCCCTGACCTTGGGATGCTGCTCCCCCCTTAACCTTCAGTGGATGGGATTTTCCCTGGAATTTTTTGTTCCCCAATAAAAGTCCACTCCTTGGCGTATTCTCTCTCTCTCTTGATAGTCTCTTCTGTAAACCTTGCCAGGGCATTAGGTGGCTGGAGGTGGGAGCTAGGAAGAGCCATCCTGGAGCTGGTGTTAAAGGTAATGAGAGTCTTGTCCCTTTAATTTAAAATGCCCTAGAATTTACTCATGAATTGAACATTCTTTAATGAAGCCAGCACTGGTCGCGTGGCAGACATCCTCTAGAGGAAGAGACACCCCCACACTCTGGCACCCTGTGTGCCTGCAGAGTTAACACCATGGGTGCTGCCAGGTTGGCTCCTTGGTGACTATTCCAGCTCCCAGATCAGAGTTAGCACAGACCAACCCTTTACCCAGTCCCAGGGCTGTGTCCACACCTTTAGATGCTCACTATGACCACCTCAGGCCCCAGCACCAGTGTGGCTGAGTCCAGTCTGTGCTGCTCTGAGCAGCTCCTGAGGCTGACGGTGCACAAGGAGAGAGCTGTGCTGCAGCAGGTTCTGGAGACCAGGGTGCAAACACCCAGTTGCTGCTCCTGACCAGGTCTCCTGAGGCTGCAGCACCACATGGCAGGAGGCAGGAGGCAGAGAGAGGAGATGGGGCTGGACCTCTGAGTGGTGCTGGGGTCCCACTGCGGCTCAGGGTGCCAGGAAGGCTCTATCAGCCCTGGGGGAACCCAGGTGACCAGGACCAGGGTGTCAGCTGTCCTCTACATTCTGGGACCAGGTGGACATGTGAAGAGTGACAGGGCACCAGTACTGAGGGCATGTGGCTGTGCCTCCAGGAGGATTCCAAGACACTTGTTCCAGACAGAGGCCCTTCTTCCCCCAGTTCTGACTGCACACAGGAGGAAGAAGGCCTGGTTCACACCTGCCTGAACTTTATGAAATCCTGACACCCTGACTTACTTCCTGCCTGTTCAGGGGGATCCCGTCCTCTTCCCATGACTTCTTCCCACTTCCAGGCCACCCAGTGTCCTTCCTGGGATGCAGCAGCTCACAGTGCACACTTCTCCCTGGAGCCCACTTAGTGTCACATCTTACCCTCCGGGGGACTTTGACAGTGTCTGGAGGCAGCTGTTTTTCTCACATGTTAAGGAGGAATTGTCCTGGAATCCAGCTTTTAGAGACCAACGAGGCTGCCAAACCTCCAGCCATCACAGGACAGTACTGACAGCAAGCAATTATCTGACCCAAATATTCATGGAGTGAGCTGAGGAACAGTGACAGAAATCCTGAACCTTTTTAAAATGAAGATTAACATGTATGCTCAGAGTGGACTTTGGTGTATTGAGCTGTCTCGCCTCCTGATGAGGCTCTGTGACACCCACACCCCACACGCAGGGCTCCAAGGGACAGACACACCCACCCCTAATGCAGCACTATGTGGTCTGTGGACAGGGGTGACATGAGCAGGGTTTTGGAGAGACAGGGGCTCCTTTCTCAAACCTAATGGACTGGTCAGCACTGCAAGGACGGTGAGAGCTGCAGGTCAGGACCCTGAGGACACTCTGCCCAGAACCACACTGACCCCATCTTGCTGTGAGGTGACCCAAAGGCTGAGAAGCCCCAGGACACCTGGCTGCTGGGGAGAGGCAGCGTGGAGCTTGCCTGGGTTTCCAGCCCCTGTGGCTGCATTGCAGGGTCACAGACAGGGACACCTGGGCTTTGTCCCTGCTCACATCAGTGCCCACCCTGTCCTGAGGGTCTGCTCCAGTCTGGGTGAGGATGAGCAGTGGCAATGTTTACATCCCAGATGGTCCTAAGAACACAGCAGCTGTGGGAAGACATGAAACCACCAGTCCCCTTTGATTTCAGCACGGACACCATCAGTCAGCACACTGGCGTTTTACTTTTCATTTTAATACACTTTTAGCTGTAGGTGGGCACAATGCCTTATTTTACTGGTTTGTTTCCCGGGTGCTGAGGACCAGACCAGGCCTCCCACAAGGGCTCTGCACTGGGCCTCAACCCAGCCCCACACACTCCTACTGCTGTTGTGATACATTGGTTTTTCTTGACACTCCCTGGGTCTCTTCCTGAGGACTCTCCAGTGCCAATGGTCACACAGGACAGTGGGGCTCCTCTGACATGGTCACAGCAGGTGGGACATGGTGGCTGCACTCTTTCCCCAGGGCTTCCTCCTTCCTCCACCCTCCCCTCCCCCGCCCCTCCCTCTTCTCTCCTAGTTTTCTGGTATTTATTTATTTATCTTCTCTATTTAGTGCCACTCAGCTTCTGAGTTGGTCCACACACAGCTGGATCCCCTTGTCTGACCACCTGTCCTGGAGGGTGGGGAACTGCCTTTCTCCTTCACAGTGGCTCTGCTGCACCAGGGTGAGCCAGCAGAGGGCCGTACCTGGGGCTCAGGAGAGGACAGGCCCCAGGTGGATGCCCACCTGCAGGAGGACCCTCCTCAGGCAGCACAATGAGCTCTGCCCAGGAACGGGCTGGGCACCAGGAGCATGGCTCATGCTGCTCAGGAAAGGACCCCACAGGTACCATGGAGATGTGCAGAGATAAGGCAAGGACTGGGCACTGCGGCTGGTCAGACGTTCCCTTACTCCAAAGAGCAGGGTCTTCTCCTAAGCCCACTGCTGAGAGGGACCCTCGGTTTTGTTGGCAGCATTTGGACTGCTCAGCTGTGAACCCCATCTTCCCTGGGGCAGGAGTTTCCCCACATTCCCTCCACCCCCCCTCCTGAGGATGATGGAGAATGGGCACTGCTCCTGGGACCAGAGCAGGGCTGGCCCCTGGATCTGCAGACACATTTCCAAGTGAGACGTGTGGGGACAATAGGGCTGGAATATGACAGGCAGGTGGCTGTCACTGCTGAGGGTCCAGACAGCAGCATCCTGGGCCTGGGCTGCTCTACATTGCCACCCCCGTCCAGCACAGGCAGCTGAACTGAAGTCACTGTGTGAATTTGGGGTGACACAAAGTACCACACAGACACAGAATACCTTTTATAAGCTTCATGATGGCTTTCTCCATCTCCCAGCCTCAGGCTCCCCAAAGGGGGGACAAGAGAAGGTCAGAGAGGCTGACAGTAGAGAGGGGGCATGTTCAGAAGTGGGCTTTTATTTTGGGTGATGCTGTTCCTTAGAATTTTCTATCTTAAAAAAGCAGAAGGGGTAGGATTGTAGGATTACAAAGGAACAGGTGAGTGTGACACAACCCCAGCAGGTGACACCTACTCCTGGAGCCACTCCCTGGTATCCCAGCTGGGGGAGCACCCAAGTTACTGTACCTGGCACTACACTGCCTGACTGAATGCAATAACTGTTCAGAACCTGGAGCATCAGGACTTAAGGAGGTTCATTGAGGGTGGCTTCCCTCACTAATGGCTCTCCTCACCTGGGAACTACGCTGAGCTGATCCCTTGGAATCCCCAGAAAACTCTGCAGATGAATAGGGAGCTGGACATAGAGAGGAAGTCACATGTCAGGTGCACAGCTCCTCTGGCGAGAGCCACTTAGACAGTCTGTCTCCTCCTCTTCCCAAATGGTCTCCATCGCATGTTGCATCCAGTCTCCCTGCTGGTGCTGAAGTGTCCTCAATTACAGGACATTTAGAAGATGAGGAAGGCTGTACCTATGTCACACAACCAACATGACAGTGTCACAAGTTCTCCAGGAACAGAAGGACCATGTCACAGTAGCAAACAGTGGGAGACAAAGCAGTGTATTGGACTCAGAACTGAGCACTCAGCACCCAAAGCCTGAGTGGATGTGGTGAGTGAGACTGGGCACCAGGAAGGGAGCAGGGTCCTGAGGAAGGGGCTGGGCTCAGGAGGGTGGGATCCTCCTCTGACAGCCTTCCAGCTCCCCTGAAACCACCTGCTCTCCTCTCACAGGTAAAGCTCCACCTGGGTTCAAGACAGGGACACATCTCAGGAACACAGAGGACCTGGGCAGCCTGACCTCAGCCTCTCCAGATATCAGAAGAGCCTCACCCACATGCAAATCCCTCCTCCTGCTCTGGGTTCAAAGGCCCTCTGGGCTGTGGGAGCTCCCAGCTCTCTGCTCACACAGGGCTGAGGTCTCTGGGAAGGCAGGTGTGGTCTAGAAGATGAGGCTGCTGGGTCTTGTCCTGTGCCTGGTCACAGCTCCCCAAGGTGAGTGTCCCCAGTGTCAGACTTGGGTTCATGGGGAGATTGTGACTGCAGGTGACTAATAGAGTGTGATGGTCCTTGTCCCCAGGTGTCCTATGCCAAGTGCAGCTACAGGAGTCAGGACCTGGCCTGGTGAAGCCCTCACAGACCTTATCCCTCACCTGTGCTGTCTCTGGATTCTCCATCTCGACTGGTAGTTATGGTTGGCACTGGATCCGTCAGCCCCCAGGGAAGGGGCTGGAGTGGATAGGGGAGATATGTTATAGTGGTAACACTAACTACAGCCCTTCACTCAAGAGCCGAGTGTCCATCTCCAGAGACACGTCCAAGAACCAGTTCTCCCTGCAGCTGAGCTCCCTGACCACTGAGGACACAGCCACCTATTACTGTGCCAGAGACACAGTGAGGGGACCTCAGTGTGAGCCCAGACACAAACCTCCTGCAGGGTGCCCAGGGCCAGCAGGGGGCGCTCAGCACACAGGAGCTCAGGTCACACCTGAGCAGGTGCAGAGGGAGGAGAGAGCTGTCACCTGAGGCCCTGAGGTTCCTGCCCAGCCAGCACTTCCCTGACTCCACCTTGCCTGCAGATTCTCGAGGTCCCTCCTCTGCCAGACCCTCTGAAGCTTCCCCTTCTCTGGGTCAGGGTTGTCTGAATTTCTCACTCTGAGCACAGATTTCTCATCCATATTTCCTTGTGAAGCTAATTATTTTACAATGACATTTCCCACATAGTGACCTTTAAGTGAACTTTATAAACTTATCTTTCTAGTACTGTGGATTGAACACAAGGTGCACTAACTCTGACCTCCTTCCCATCCCTGTTTGTATCTTAGTTTGAGTCATGTTCTGTCGCCACCCCTTGCCCGCAAGGAAGACACAACTCGGGAATCTTCTTTCAGCAGTTTATTCAGGCCCTTGATATTTCTTCTTCTCACTCTCGGATGCCCCTCCCAGCCTTAATAAAGCATCTCAAGCCCCAATGCGAAGCTGCCACTTGGAGCTTTCTCATAGGGTGGTGAAAAACCATGCGCCAACTCTCCCAAATAAGGAGTTGTTTGTCACAGACCACAGCGGAGCCAGCGCCATCTTGTAATGGCGACCATAGTCTGCAGAAATGGCAGAAGCGGCTCACCACAGTTCCCCCTTTTCTGTTTTCTTAAAACAATACAGGCGAGAGTAGAGGTCCTATCCCACTGTGCAGAAGTGGCTGCATAGTATGGCTCAGTCCTAAGGAGGGCCCTTCCCCAGATCTGAGGCCATATCAGCCGACGCCTTTTTTCGTGGAGCGGGGCGTGGACACGTCTAACCCGCATGCAATAGGACATGCTCTCCTTGAGGTCCACGTCAAGGATCACTCAAGTGCAGTGCCTTGCCTCGCATCCTGTATCGTGACGATGGTGGACGAAGGGGGATAGCTGAGGCTGAACTGTGGCTGTTTATAACGACAAACAAGTTGACAGCACCCTGAAAGAAAGGCACGGACTTTAAGGCGATAGAAAAGCACTAGTGTGGAAACCCATCTGCGTGCAATGGCAGTAAGACTGGCAGAGTGCAAGGGCTTTCCAACACTAAGAGAATAACAAGGAAAGTCATGTCGATCCCAGTGCAATGTTATAATAACTTGGGGTGTAACGACCATGTTAAAGGTTTACTGTTTAAGATGCGCAAGCCAGACCTGAGGTGAGTTGCCATTTTCTAAAGCTGCAAGAGCTTGTATGATCATAGCCTTATCATGAGCACTGCAGGCCTTAAGGCGACAGAGAAACCACAAACAGAGGAACACACCGAAGCAACACATTGCACCAAAAATGCCTACCCCCACCCACTCTTTGAAGAAGGAAAAAGCAGAAGATATCCAATCGGTGAATTGACCCAAAGTCACGGGATCAACACGGGTACTGTTCAAGACAGCTATCTGGGTTAGTTGAGACTGGATCATGTTTTCTGCTTCCATGGACCAGGTTCCGGATGGATACTCCCCGATGATGTGGGAGGCATTTCTGGAATCATAAAATCTGACAGAGGTTATACATAAATGTGCACGTTGATCAATACAACCCAAATGTTCTAGGTCAGACAATTCCTCAACTTGAGCTTGAAGCAGATCTATCCTTTGATTAGCAGCCAGAATCCCAGATAAAATGTGTTAATTAATTCTACTTTGAGATTCAAGTATGGTGGATGTTTGTTGAATAACCTGATTAATAGTGGCAGCAGTTTGTACCTGGCTGGCCATGGCTACTCCAGCTATAACTGCTGTAGCAGCAGATACCGCCACAGCTGTCACTATGGCTGCCATAATTCCAAAATCTCTACAGGCTCTAATCAGTTCAACAATAGGAAATGACTCTGGATCTGCAGTAACCGGGATCGGGACAAAAGTTGGAATTTTCATAACCATTGCCATAGGCCAGGATCCATTCCAACACTCAGACAAATAACAGGTAATATTAGAACAATTAAGCATCCCCTGTAATGTAACATTAGCCAAAAGAAACAGGAACGGAGATTGGAGACAGACTGCTGTGGAGGGTAATGTAGCATTAGATAATTGTGAATTATTTGCAGAAATTTTAAGCCTCCTACCTCGCTCCGAGTCTTGGGTACTGCCAGAAACATTAAACAGCCAACTTTGGACTCCTAATATTTCCCTGGGGAAACACAAGCGCGGACTAGACTAGCCCAATCTGAGGGAGTCATGCAAAATCTAGTAAGTCCCTCCACCTGAGTGAGAGTGAAAGCGGCATCTATGCCATAAGTGCGGACAGATTCTGCCAAGGTTTCAATTATCTTAAAGTCTAAAGGCTCATGATATCTTCCCCTGTTATTGTCCTGAAATACAGGGTATGCAAGTTCCATATCTGTATTAACTGTCCTCCAAACTTGTGCATGAAAAGATCTCCCGGAACCTTGGCTCCCCCCCACATACGGAGGTGGGGCAATCGGCACCATATCTTCTTCTAGATATTCTACCTCTTCCTCCTCAGAGTTTTGTTGACCAATGTTAACTCCCTTCCCCTTCTTACAGTAGGCCTGCGTGCCCTGTGTCTCCTTTTTCTTCTGTTTCATTTTTATCTTATGTAGTTGTTGTAACAATATATCAAGGTCCTCAGAACTCTCTGAGTCGCTTGTGTTCTCAGGCGTTTTTAATTCGGTCAAGTCTGGGTAGAGCCTTCTCCTATTTTTATCTTCAGGCTCTTTTGCCTTCTCACTACTGTTACTTTTAATACTCTCCGCCACTTCACTACATGATCCTTCAGATTTTTCCTCATGCAGTTGCTCAAGAATAGCTTGACCCTCACTCACAGCTTCCTGGCATTTACCATCTGTTATACATCCTCTAACTAACTTCCAAAGTGGTATAACGCCACCCTCTAAGGTGCCTTGCTCATGAGCGAAATCTAGATCTTTCCCTAATTTGTCCCAGCTAGGAATCCTAAGACTCCCTGAAAAAGCAAACCAAGGAGCCGCTATATCAGCTTCTCTCAAAAACATCTGCAAAGTGCTCTGCTTTATCTTAAGTCCTTTTGAATGTAACAACCCATCTAGGGCCAACAAAATTGGGCTTGAAGAAGCAACGCCCATAATGTTTTTAGAGCTATAAAGAAAGTGAAAGTACAAAAGTCCCCGCTCTCTTCCTTTTACAGGGGAGCGTCCGTGTCGTCACAACAACAAAAGAAGCACAAAAAACAAAAGCGAAATGACACAACAAAAGAAACACAGAAAACAAAAGTGAAAGTACACAGTGTAGCTGCAATAAAATGTAAGGCTCTCTCTTTCATTACAGAGGAGCTACCCCGCTTTGGTGGCGGATCCCACTTACCTGGGACTAACCCCGCTTTGGTCGCGGATCCCACTTACCTGGGACTAACCCCGCTTTGGTCGCGGATCCCACTTACCTGGGACTAACGGGTGCACCACCCCTGACTGCTGAAAGTTCTGGTTCCCGGGTCTCGGCACCACTTGTCGCGACCCCTTGCCCGCAAGGAAGACGCAACTCGGGAATCTTCTTTCAGCAGTTTATTCAGGCCCTTGATATTTCTTCTTCTCACTCTCGGATGCCCCTCCCAGCCTTAATAAAGCATCTCAAGCCCCAATGCAAAGCTGCCACTTGGAGCTTTCTCATAGGGTGGTGAAAAACCATGCACCAACTCTCCCAAATAAGGAGTTGTTTGTCACAGACCACAGCGGAGCCAGCGCCATCTTGTAATGGTGACCATAGTCTGCAGAAACGGCAGAAGCGGCTCACCACAATGTTCCCCCAAGATGCCCAGACTGCCCTTGAAATAGTGGTCCTCCTGCCTTGGCCTCCTGAGCACCTGGGTTGCAGGTGAGCTCCACCATGTCCAGGTCAGTTTTCTGAACCTCTGCTGCCATGTTTATCCTCTCATGCTCAGGTGGGTCCCCTATATCCTTCCCATGACTCCTTCCCATTCCCAGTCCACTCTCTGTCTTCCTGTGATAGATCAGGTCATCATATACATGCCATTCTGAAACCCAAATAGTGGGAGAAACTTTCACCATGGGGACCTTGGCAATGTTAGGAACAGGGTTGTTCAAGTAAAACAGTTGTTAGAGGTCATTGAGGCTGCCACACCTCCAGCCATCAGAGCACAGCATGGCAGCTAGGGATTCTCTGTCCCAAGTGCCCATGGACTGCGCTGAGGAACACTGACAGAAAGCCTTAAACCTTGTTAAACCCACAGAAATGTGTATGGTCACAGTGAACTTTGGTGGATGTGAGCCGTCTCTCTCAGGATGAGGCTCTGTGACGCCCACACCCACACCCAGGCCCCAAAGGCAGAGGTGCCCACCCCTCATGCAGCTTTGTGTGGCCTGGGGACAGGGGTGACCTGAGCAAGGTGCTGAAGGAAAAGGGGCTCCCTTGGCAAAGACCCAGGAGCGAGGGTGGTCAGCTCAGCATGGACTGTGGAAACTGCAGGTCAGCTCTGCCACTGGCCTCAGGACCCTGAAGGCATGCTGTGCCCAGGTCCACTCTAACCTCATCTTGCTGAGAGGTGACCCTGAGCCTGAGAAGCCCCAGGACACCTGGCTACTGGGGGAGGCAGCTTGGTGCCTGCCTGTGTTTCCAGCCACTGAGGCTGGACTGCAGGTCACAGACAGGGATGCCCTGGGCTCTGTCCCTGCTCAGGTCAGCGCCCACCCTGTCCTGAGAGTGCATCTTCAGTCTGGGCAAGGATGAGCAGTGGCCATTTTTATATCCCAAGTAATTCTAAGTTAAACCAGATTTATTCCTGAAAATGAAAACATTTGTATATTTTCAGTATATGTTTTTAGAGCTATAGTCATGATTTTGTATTATACATCTGTACATTGCCATGTTACAGTGTTGTGTTTTATAACCACTTGTGCTCCTTATATTTCTGTCAATAAAACTTCCAACATCTTCTTTATTTCAGTATTTAATTTGTGAGTATAATCATGCAAAATGTGTGGTTCATTTTGATGTATTCATGGATACATTAGCCAATTTTACAGCAGAGACGTTGCTTCCTGCCTATAATTCCTACCTGGTATCATCTCTTTGAGTTATTACCTATTTTTCTTCATATTAAACATAAAAACAATGATGTTCATTTGTTGTATGACTCTGTGGCCCGAGAAATACTAGAATGATAATTTAGCATTATACATTTTTTTACCTTAGTGAACAATATTAGATATTGCATCTAAACATAGACAGAATTGTCCCAATGTCTGTTTTCCCCTGTGGTCCAGACTGTTTCCTTTGCCTCAGTGAAACCCCAGGTCTTGCACTGGGGGCCTTGATCAGCTCCCTCCTGAGGCCTGGGGGGTGCTCGGGTCACTTTCCTTTAATATAAAGCCCCTCCCTTGTACAGACTCTGTCTCTGATTCCTTAAGATCACTTTTCTGATTATGACATTTGTACATAGTTAAGAAAAAAAAACATTTAGGAATTGACAGTTGAATATATTTTGAAAAACCTGAATATGCATTGATATGTTGTATGCTGTGGTCTTTCTCATGTGAGGGTGTTACAACATCCACATCACTAAGAATGTCAGCATCTCTTTCCAAAAGACAACAGCTGGCCATTCCAGCTGTATCTTCACACACTGAAACCTAGACCTAGTTAGGCAGAGGACAGCACCCTGACACAGGGGTGCCAGGTGCCATGATGGGTGGGTCCCAGACTATGCACACCCAACTGTCCATCACCTGTCTCTCCTGGGTGTGGGGAGCCACCAGCTGCTCTGCCCCAGTCACTGTGAAGCACAGCCTGGCTGTGGGCCACAGGTGCCCTGTGAGCTGCAAACCCTCAGGACAAGGCCCTCTCTGCACATGGCCCTCACCACCCACCCTCACCCTCACCCTCCCTGCACCTTCCCATCTCCAGGGGCCACTGTCCTCTCTCTTTCCAGGACCTGATGCAGTAGCTTCCCCACATGAGGGATGGTGTGGTGATGGTCTCCCTCTGCCTGACCCATTTCAGCTAGGTCCATGTGCTCCAGGGCCATGCCCAGGGCCAGGAGGGCAGAATGTGATTCTTGTTGGCTGAATGACATGTATCCTCTGTGGATAGTATATTTTCCCCTTATTAATTAAGGGACAACACGGTGATCAGGGAAAGTGCTTTAACACTCATGGAGTTAAGGAGTTAAGCACAGGCCTCTTGGACTCCACATCCCATCTCCTTTGAAACCTGGGCAGAGGTCCTTCCCACCCCCACCCTCCAAACCCTCAGGTTGTTTCAACCCATGTCTCTGCTGTCTCTGACCAGGCTGCATATGGTGGACTCTCCTGCCCACTGCTATGCAAGCTGGTCCTGCAGCTCGTAGACATACAGTGCAGGGGTCTTAGGAGGACTTGCTTCCAGGATCCTCTAGTCGTGGGAAAACTCTGTGTATGGGTCACATCTGGGACAAAGCTCTGCCTGAGAAAACTTCAGTCCAGGACATTCTATGAAATGCAGGTGGACAAAGACCCACCTCTACACTCTGGCACCCTGTAGGACTGCAGAGTTGTCCCATGGTGCTCCAGGTTTTCTGCTTGGTGACTTTTCTAGAAACAAATCAGAGTTGGCACAGACATACCCTTTACCCAGTCCCAGGGCTGTGTCCACACCTTTAGATGCTCACTATGACCACCTCAGGCCCCAGCACCAGTGTGGCTGAGTCCAGTCTGTGCTGCTCTGACCAGCTCATGAGGCTGAGGGTTCACAAGGAGAGAGCTGTGCTGCAGCAGGTTCTGGAGACCAGGGTGCAAACACCCAGTAGCTGCTCCTGACCAGGGCTCCTGAGGCTGCAGTACCACATGGCAGGAGGCAGGAGGCCAAGAGAGGAGATGGGGCTGGACCCCTGAGTGGTTCTGGGGTCCCACTGGGGCTCAGGGTGCCAGAAAGGCTCTACCAGCCCTGGGGGAACCCAGGTGGCCAGGACCAGGGTGTCAGCTGTCCTCTCCATTCTCTCCACCCTCATGGACATGCTGAGAGTGACAGGACAGCTACATTGGTGGCAGGTGGCTGTTTTTCCTGAAAGACACCAAGGCAGTTCTTCCAGAGAGAGACCCTGCTTCCCACAAGCCTACAGTGCCCAGGGGAGAAATGGAGGATGAGACCACAGAAGATAGATGGATGGATGGATAGATAGATAGATAGACAGATAGATAGATAGATAGATAGATAGAGAACGGTTAATAGATCTTATATAGATGGGTAGGAGATGGTAGTTATTTGGTGGATGATAGATACCCAGATAGAACCTGAGAGTGAAAGAGGATAAATTAAAACTGTGCCTTGACACAGCACCAAGTCCATGGGGATGTTCGCTGGGACTTCTCCCAGGCCCTTAAAACAGGGGGGCTCCTCATATCTGGCCCCCTATAGAGTCAGCCCATGACAACTGAAAGTGAGGACAGAGCCTGGGTTTCTCTCTGCCCACACTAGTGCCCTGTGCCCACCACAGATGGCAGCAGCATGTGGACCTGAGGGCTCTGTGCCAACTGGATGCTCCTGAGCTTCGGAGGCCCTCACAGGGAGGAACAGCCTTCCCCCTGCAGGGAGCCTCTGAGGCCCTCAGCTGGATGCCTCCCTGGATAGCAGGTGGCAGAAGAGGGGAAAAGACACACAGCACATTTCCAGTTCAGGATGGTTCTGAGGACCTCACACCAGTCACTCTTGCCACACATGAACTCTAGGATACAGAACCAGCACTCAGACTTCTGTGTGACTTTACATTTGCACCAGGGAGTTATCACTAATACCTCCATTATATGATCTTGTTGTTATTACTAAATAAATTAAAAGACAATAAAATCAAAATAAAAAAATCAATCTACCTTCCTGAAGGTTCCTCTGTCCACCATGCTGCCCGTAACACTCCCGTCTGCCCTCAGTGCTCCTCTACCTGGGCCTCCACCCAGAGCTGCTATAGCGCAGGAGGACATGCAAATAGGGCCTCCCTCTGCTCATGAAAACCAGCCCACCTGACCCTGCAGCTCTGCACAGGAGCCCAGCCCTGGACTCCCAGCTCAGCCCACTCAGTGACCAGGACTGAACACAGCTGCTCACCATGGAGAGTGTGCTCAGCTGGGTTTTCCTGGTGGCTGTTTTCAAAGGTAATGAATGGAGAACCAGAGATCCTGAGTGTGTGAGTGGACAGGAGTGAGAGGAAGAGTGGATGAGTGACAGTGTCCTGACCAGGCTGCCTCTGTGTTTGCAGGTGTCCAGTGTGAGGTGCAGCTGGTGGAGTCCGGGGGAGGCCTGGTGCAACCTGGGGGTTCCCTGCGACTCTCCTGTGCAGCCTCTGGATTCACCTTCAGTGATTACTGGATGAACTGGGTCCACCAGGCTCCGGGGAAGGGGCTGGAGTGGGTTGGCCAAATTAACCAAAATGGTGGTAGCACCTACTACCCAGACTCTGTGAAGGGCTGATTCACCATTTCCAGAGACAACTCCAAGAATTCGCTGTACCTGCAAATGAGCAGTCTGAGAGTCGAAGACACTGCCATCTATTACTGTGCTAGAGACACAGGGAGGGGACCTCAGTGTGAGCCCAGACAGAAACTTCCTGCCAGGCGCCCAGGGCCAGCAGGGGGCGCTCAGCAGAAAGGGACCTCAGGTCAGCCAGGAGCAGATGCAGAGGGGGGTTGAGGGCTGGTTTCTATATTCTCGGAACCTCTCATTATCCAGCTTCCCAGGGAGCTTTATGTACATATTCACTGTAGTAGTCTGTGATGTCACTGAATGAAACAATGTGGTTTTTAATTTGCATTTCCATGTTTATTAGTGGATCCTAATTGTAAATAATATTGCACTTCAATTAGACATTACTAATGGTCATGGAATACGGTTTCCTTCCCTGCAGCACCCTGCCATTTCCCTTTCCCTCCCTTCTCTTCATTCTTCCTCCTTACCCATTGCCTCTACATTTCCCCACAGATGTTTTTATAACATTGTTTACGTTAGTGCTTCTTAGAGGACACAGGTGGAATATCCCCTGTGGTGTCCTCACACAGGGGCACAGGAGAGTTTGGTCAATTTCCTTCCCCTTCTCCTCCCATTTCAATTCCTCCTTCCTCATCCTTGACCCCCTTCCTTTCCTCCCTCCTCCCTCTCCTGTTTCCATGAGATTCCTCCCAGCCCTTCTTCTGTTTTTGGTTTGGAATTTGCATTTGGGAGAGAACACTTGAAATGTCCCCCTCTGAATCTGGATTATTAAACTTACCTTGATTCTCCAGTTCCATCGATTGACCAGCAAAGGCTGCATCTGCACTCTTCCTTCTGGCTGAGGGGGACACTGTTCGGTCTACCCACCCCTGTTCCTCTATCCGCCATCTGTTGGTGGCATCTGGGAACATTCCGTATTAAAGCTGCTGTGAGAAGCCCTGGTGGAAACACTCATGTGGCTCTACAGCTGAGGTGTGTGACTTCTGTTCTTTGGGATAAATCTGAGGAGGGGAGAGCTGGGTTATATCATGGCTCCATTCCTGGTCTCACATGAAGTGTCCATTCTGTTTCCTACAATGGCAGCACTAATTTGAAGTCCCACCAACAGTACATCTGTTCATCTCTTTCCCACATTTGCCAACATTTGTTATTATTTGTGTTCTTGATGATTGCCTTCTAATTAGTGTGAGATAAATTCTCAGTGTAGCTTCAATTTGCGTATCTCAAAGGCCAGAATTGTTAAGTATGTTTTCCTGTATTTGTTGGCCACTTGTGTTTCTTCCCTTGAGAAGTCAGTTGTGTTCTTTCCCATTTACTCATTGGGTTATTGGGTCTGGTCATTAAGTGTTTGGGGATCTTTACATACACAGCATGTCAGTGCCCTACTTCAGAGCAGGTGACCACAGTCTCCCATTCCCAAGCTTGCTCCTCACACTCTTGCTGTTCCTTTGCTGTGCTGAAGCTTTTCATGTGATATTGTCCAACTTACCGATTCTTAGTTTTTATTTCTTGCACTTTAGTAACCTGGTTGAGGAAGTGGGAGCCTGTGTCAGTACAGAGGAGGGTTGGTGCAATATTGGATTCTTAACACTTGCAGAGTGTCTAGTCTAATTCTTCAATTTCTGATCAACATTGAGGTGACTTTTTCTAAGGTGAAGGACAGTGACCTATTATATTCTTTTACATGATTATATTGAGTTTTTCCAACTCTATGTTTTGAAAAGGCTGTCATTTCTTCAACATGATTTTGGAAGCTTTGTCCAGTGCCAGATGACTGCACTTAGGTTGGATTGTCCTGTACCTTCTACTCTATCCCATGGGTCTTCTGCTTTGGTACCAGTGCCATGCTGGTTTTGTTACTGCAGCTCTGTCACATAATTTGAGGTCAGATATTGTCATCTCCAGGTTTGCTCTCTCTGCTTAGGATTGCTTTGGCTATTGTGTGTTTGTAATTTCTCCACACAAATATAAAGACATTTTTTTTCTGATTCCTTTCTGAACGTTTTTGGTATTTGTTGGAGATCTCATTGACTCTGGTGACATTTGGGTTGGTTTGGTCTATGATCATATTCATTCTGACTGTACAAGAGCATGGTGGGTCTTTGCTTATCTAAGGTCTTCAGTTTCTCCCTGTGATGTTCTTTATTTCCAATGTCAAAATCTTTCATGTTCTTAGCTGATTTTTTCAAAGTACTTTTAAGGTTATTTAGAATGGGACCATTTTCCTGATTTCTTTCTCAGCAGGCTCACTCCAATAAATATAGCAAAGTGGTTTATTTATGTGTGCATGATGTATTCAGCTTCAGTGATAAAGATGTTTATCAGATCATGAAGCATTCTTTTTTAACATGAAAATTTGTAGTTTTTATTTTCTGTTAAAGACAATTTTATGAAAATTATTTGTGTCTTTTCACATGGGGAATTGCTTTAAGAAGCTATAAAATAGTCAATGTGTGAAAAACATATGAAAATAGCTGCCTACATGTCGCGACCCCTTGCCCGCAAGGAAGACGCAACTCAGGAATCTTCTTTTAGCAGTTTATTCAGGCCCTTGATATTTCTTCTTCTCACTCTCGGATGCCCCTCCCAGCCTTAATAAAGCATCTCAAGCCCCAATGCGAAGCTGCCACGTGGAGCTTTCTCATAGGGTGGTGAAAAACCATGCGCCAACTCTCCCAAATAAGGAGTTGTTTGTCACAGACCACAGCGGAGCCAGCGCCATCTTGTAATGGCGACCATAGTCTGCAGAAACGGCAGAAGCGGCTCACCACAGTTCCCCCTTTCTGTTTTCTTAAAACAATACAGGAAAGAGTAGAGGTCCTATTCCACTGTGCAGAAGTGGCTGCATAGTATGGCTCAGTCCTAAGGAGGGCCCTTCCCCAGATCTGAGGCCATATCAGCCGACGCCTTTTTTCATGGAGCGGGGCGTGGACGCGTCTAACCCGCATGCAATAGGACATGCTCTCCTTGAGGTCCACGTCAAGGATCACTCAAGTGCAGTGCCTTGCCTCGCATCCTGTATCGTGACGATGGTGGACGAAGGGGGATAGCTGAGGCTGAACTGTGGCTGTTTATAATGACAAACAAGTTGACAGCACCCTGAAAGAAAGGCACGGACTTTAAGGCGATAGAAAAGCACTAGTGTGGAAACCCATCTGCGTGCAATGGCAGTAAGACCGGCAGAGTGCAAGGGCTTTCCAACACTAAGAGAATAACAAGGAAAGTCATGTCGATCCCAGTGCAATGTTATAATAACTTGGGGTGTAACGACCATGTCAAAGGTTTACTGTTTAAGATGCGCAAGCCAGACCTGAGGTGAGTTGCCATTTTCTAAAGCTGCAAGAGCTTGTATGATCATAGCCTTATTGTGAGCACTGCGGGCCTTAAGGCGACAGAGAAACCACAAACAGAGGAACATACCGAAGCAACGCATTGCACCAAAAATGCCTACCCCCACCCACTCTTTGAAGAAGGAAAAAGCAGAAGATATCCAATCGGTGAATTGACCCAAAGTCACGGGATCGACACGGGTACTGTTCAAGACAGCTATCTGGGTTAGTTGAGACTGGATCATGTCTTCCGCTGCCATGGACCAATTTCCGGCCAAATATTCGCCAATGATGCGGGAGGCATTCCTGGAATCATTAAATCTGACAGAGGTTATGCATAAATGTGCACGTTGGTCAACACAACCCAAAAGCACCAAGTCAGCCAATTCTTCTACCTGAGCTTGGAGTAAATCTATTCTTTGGTTGGCAGCTAAAATCCCTGACAATATATGTTGATTAATTGTATTTTGGGATTCAAGTATGGTGGAAGTTTGTTGAACAACTTGATTAATGGTGGCAGCAGTTTGTACTTGACTGGCCATGGCCACTCCGGCCGTAACCGCTGCAGCAGCAGACACTGCCACAGCTGTCACTATAGCTGCCGTAATTCCAAAATCCCTGCGGACTCTAAGTAGCTCAACAATGGGGAATTTATCTGGGTCCGCAGTGACTGGGATTGGGACAAAAGTTGGAATTTTCATAACCACTGCTACACTCCAAGAACCATTCCAACACTCAGATAAGAGACAGGTAACATTAGAACAATCCAGCATCCCCAACGAGGTGTCATTATCCAAAAGGAGCAAGAACGGGGATTGGACACAGACCATTGCAGGGGGCAATGTGGCATTATATAGCAGAGAGTTGAACGAAACAGATGTAAGTCTATTACCTCGTTCACTCTCCCTAACAGTGCCAGAAACATTAGCCAGCCAGCTTTTGGCTCCCAGCAATTGAGCTAATGCAGAAATATCGGCTGAAGCCCCCTTCTCATTGGAAATCAGCCATTGAAACCAGGACGAACCTACTCCTGTAGAGGAGTTGGCACTGTTGTTAAAGTTATAAACATGCCTCTTAAGAGAGGGGGAAAGGGAGAAACCTTTAGCAACTTGATGTTTCTCCCAAGAATGATCCTGACAAGGCGTAAATGTTGGGGGGAAACCAAGATTAGGGGTACAGTAAGGGGAGGCCTTGAAATGAGTGGCATTGTAAGTACTATTAGAAGAAGGAGGCACTGGGATTAGTACCTTGGAGATAATAGCCAAGGTAGTTATGTTAAAAGCAGAGCTATTTGCGGGGGTCCCTGAGCCTGATTGCTTCCCCGAAACTACTTGGCTCAGTACGGCACTGATAATGCTCCCTGAGACCTGACTGGACCGCAATGGGTCCTCCCAGTTAGTCAAATTTTTGGTCTTAAGGCTGATGCAATTAGCGTTTCCAAGGCTGAAACAAAAAACTCCTGTGAGATTAACTTGAGATTGATTAAAAATGCTCTCCATGTCCCCTCTAGGAGAGGCACAGGGAGCAGACATCTCACATGAGGTAGAGAAAAGAGTGGGGAGGACACTAGAATTACTATGAACCGGCATCGGCATTGGCCAAGCCCGTGCCACTGCCCACCACTGCATTGGTGTCGTCTGTGCCATCGGCACCAGCACCAGAACCAGAGCACGTAGCAGAGTGAAGATCCTCATCACGGGATTGCTGTGGTATCTCTTGTTGCTGGTCGGTTGATGTCAAGACTCTTCTTGTCAGGCGTTCAGGGACCCACAACGGTTCCGTGCGATCCTGGGGAAAAACACATACAGATCCTCGCGTCCATGTCAGCACAGGGTCGGGGCCGTTCCATTGGCCTGTAAGAACATCCTTCCACTTAACATAACCAATCACAGAGGGCTGAGGGGACACATGTCTATCAGCCACAGAGTGACCATGAATATCCAAATTCAAAAAATTAATGGTAAAGAGAGCTAAGGACAGGCGTTCTTTAGGAGTGTGTTCAGCTCCTATTCCCCCTTTTTGTTTTTGTAAAGTTTCCTTTAAGGTGCGATGAGCACGCTCAACAATGCCTTGTCCTTGAGGATTGTAAGGCAGACCATGAGTAAGTTGCACTCCCATGATAGAACAAAAGGATGTAAATTGTCTGCCAGTATAAGCAGGTCCATTATCAGTCTTAAGGGATGCAGGAGCACCCCATGCTGCCCATGCTTCTAGGCAATGAGTAATAACATTACGTGCCTTTTCTCCTGATAAAGCAGAAGCATGAATAACTCCAGAGCACGTATCAACAGAAACATGCACATACTTGAGGTTACCAAAGTCAGGTATGTGTGTCACATCCATTTGCCAGACAACCAATGGCTTCAATCCCCTTGGGTTCACTCCATAATTAGGGGGATGAAGAAATGTGACACAATGGGGACATTGTAATACTATCTGACGAGCATCCGCTCTTGAAATGGAAAAACGCCTGTGCAGCATTAAAGCATTAACATGGAAATTCTGGTGAAATAATTTAGCCCCCTCTAAGGAGGAAGCCAAGCATATCAACTGACCTCTAGTGGCTGAGTCCGCACAGGCATTACCCTGTGATAACGGACCAGGAAAAGAGGTGTGAGCCCTGATGTGCATTGGATAAAAAGGAGCAGTGCGGCTACAGATAAGCTGTTGAAGCTGATTAAAGTAAGCAGATACATTATGGGCATTACTAATAGCTCCCACGGCCTCCAGGACTTTTAGTGCTTGTACCACATAGATGGAGTCCGAAATAAGATTAAAAGGAAAAGAACACTGTTTAAAAACCTCAATAACAATTTGCAGTTCCACACATTGTGGATTTCCAGGAGCAAATTGATGCTGAACAGGGGGAGAATCATTAATTACATAAGCTCCCATTCCAGACTTGGAACCATCAGTAAAAATATTAACAGCCCCCGGAATTGGATTGGGTGAGGTTACCTTAGGGAAAATGATGGGATGTTCTTTAAAAAAATGGAATAATGGATGGGAAGGGTAATGATTATCAATATCCCCTTGAAACGAGCAACATAGAATAGCCCAGTTGTCTAGAGTAGCACACAAAACATTAAATTGAGCTTTAGTATAGGGTATAATAAGAGAAGAAGGTGATTGTCCGAAAAATTGAATGCTTTGTTGAATCCCTTTAAGTGCTAACGCTGCAAACAGCATCAGGATAGTAGTCTAAGGATTTTCCTGGGGATACATGTGGGTGGATCCGTAGTAAAGGCCCATCTTGCCACAGTACTCCAGTAGGCTGCCGCATAGTGGCAAGCACACATAACTGGAAAGGTTTATCACTCTGGAGCCTGCATAGAGTAGCATGTTGTATAGCTTCTTCTACTGTTATAAGGGCCGCTCTAGCCTCTTTGGTGAGGCTACGAGGAGAAGCAAGATCTGGATCACCCTTAAGGGTAGCATACAAAGGCTGGAGCACACCATTAGGAATATGTAAATATCCCCTTATCCAATTAATATCTCCCAGCAGTTTTTGAAAATCATTTAGAGTTTGGAGATCCTGAGTTCTTATGGTGATTTTTTGTGGTTTTAATTTGTCATACCCAATTATCGCTCCCAAATACTCAATAGAATTCCCCGTTTGAACCTTTTCAGGTGTGATATGTAGCCCATATTGAGCTAACAGCTTTACTAATTCTTTATAGGCCTCATTAACTGTCTGCTCTAACTTAGCGGCCAATAACACATCATCCATATAATGAATGATCTTGATGGAGGAATACTTATGTCTGAGAGGTGTGAGTGCCTTCCCCACATACATCTGGCACATTGTGGGACTATTAGCCATTCCCTGTGGCAACACTACCCACTCAAACCTTTGATCTGGTTCCTCGTGGTTACACGAGGGAAGGGTGAAGGCAAAATGCTGTGAGTCTTTAGGATGCAAAGGAATAGAAAAGAAACAGTCTTTAATGTCAATAGCAATAATATGCCAGCCCTGAGGAACAGAGGAGAGCAGAGGCAGCCCTCTTTGAATGGGCCCCATAAGTTGCGTTTGAGCATTAACTGCTCATAGATCATGCAGTAGGCGCCACTTTCCTGATTTTTTCTTAATAACAAATATGGCAGTATTCCATGGAGAAGTAGAAGGTTGGATGTGACCCAAGTCAAGTTGTTCTTTGACTAGATCATGGGCTGCTGCCAATTTAACCGAGGGAAGAGGCCACTGAGGCACCCAAACAGGCTCCTCGGTGAGCCATGTCATGGGTATTTGAGCCCCAGTGGCCCCTAGGAAAAACCCAGACCAAATCTGTTAAGCTTTTGATGACCTTGCACAGGATGCCTACGCCCCTGTAGGTGTTTTCCTAGTCCTAGACCTGGCCTATACCCCATATTTTGCATAATTTGTTGAGACACTGGGGAATAGTCATTACTAAGAGTGAACCCCATGTCTTTCATCAGATCACGGCCCCATAAAGAGATAGGTAAATCAAGTACATAAGGCTGAAAGGTGCCATTGTGTCCTTCCGGGTCCTTCCAAGATAGATGTCTACAGCTGATTTGAGGGGCTTGGGCATATCCAAGTCCTCTCAGGGATTGATCAGAAGTCTGCACTGGCCATCCCTTAGACCAGTCCTTAAGGGCTATGATACTACGGTCTGCTCCTGTATCCAGCAATCCCACAATAGATTTACCTTCTATGCTTAATTCCAAAGTGGGGCGATTGCTCATATCTAGTGACAAATAGGCACAATTCCCTCCGGTGGTACCAATCTCACTTCCCGTCCGTGACCTTGAGTCAGCAGGGAAGTGATTATGTAAGCTAGGCAAAATTAGTAATTGAGCAATCCGATCCCCTGGGGAGATAGACACAATGCCCCTTGGAGCCTCCACCATAACCTTCACTGCCCCTACAGTATCAGGGCTAATGACTCCGGGAAAGACATGAAGACCTTGTAAGATAGAGGATGCACGTCCAATTAGCAAACCTACAGTGCCAGGTGGTAAAGGCCCTTTGAACTCAGTTTCCACCAATTGGACTCCCATCTTAGGTGTTAATACGAGTCTGGAGGCGGAACAGAGGTCCAATCCCGCGGCACCTGTAGTGGCTCTCCGCATCTCATGGGATGGCGTAGAGATGGCCGTGTCTCAGGTTCGGGTGTGACATTCTCCACTGCCCCATATATTTGTGGGCCCTGGGGTCGGGGGCCCCTTCGGCCGCTTTTTGGCCCAGCTGAAATAGGCTGTCCATGGATGTCCCTCACTGATCTACACTCTTTTGCCCAATGCTTCCCCTTTTTACATTTTGGACACAGCCCCGGTTGACGAAGGCCATTGGAAGGGCCACCGTGAGGAGGTCCAGTAAAATTGTCTTTTTTGGGACATTCACGTCTGAAATGACCGGGTTGACCACAATGGAAGCATGTTCCGGCACCAGGACTGCCCCCTTTTGCAATCCGAAGGACAGCAGCTGCAAGACCTGCGTTAGTTAAAGGTCCTCCAATCTCTCTACACACTTTCATCCATGCTTCTATGCCCTTATTTTTATAAGGAGTGATTGCCGCTTTACATTCCTTGGTGCATTGCTCAAAGACCAATTGCTTGATAAGGGGCATGGCTCTATCAGGATCCCCAAAAATCTTTCCAGTGGCATCCACCATCCTTGCTACAAAATTTGAAAAGGGTTCTGTAGGGCCTTGTAGAATCTTGGTCAAATTACCAGACACCTCTCCTCTATTTGGAAGCGACTTCCATGCCCGAATGCAAATGTTGTTAATTTGATCATATGCCTCAAGAGGAAATCCTGTCTGTTGATTTGCAAATCTACCCTGCCCCAAAAGCATATCCTTGTCCCAATGGGGGTGTCCCGCCGCATGGTTTTGGGCGGCCTGCTCTATTGCGCCCTCTAGCACAAATGCTCTCCAGTCCAAATATTTACCCGGGGAAACACAAGCCCGAACAAGGCTAGCCCAATCAGAGGGAGTCATGCAGTATCTAGACAGACTCTCCACCTGACTTAGTGTGAAGGCGGCATCCACCCCATAAGTGCGCACAGACTCCGCCAGGGTCTTCACAATTTTAAAATCTAAGGGTTCATGGAATCTTCCCCTATTGTCATCCTGAAAAACTGGATAAGCAAGACCCATCTCAGCGTTAACAGCCCTCCATGTTTGGGCATGGAAAGCTCTCCCCGAAACACCCCCACCATACGGCGGTGGATCCGGGGGATCGCTTTTCTTAAGCCCCTGTTTATTTCTGTTCCCTTCTCCTATAGCTAAACTCTCTAGCTGATGAGACAGCCTCCTGAGCTCTTCCTCCTCATCCTCCTCTTCCTCTGACCCACTTTCACATGGGGGTGTGCGCAGCGTACTGAGATCTGGATACAATCGTCTCCTCCCCTGTTTCACGTTCCGCACACTCCCATCCTCCTGAGGCACCTCACTTCCTGCCGTCTCCGATTTCTCCTCATGTAATTGCTCTAGAACTTCCTGTCCTTTAGTAAGTGCTTCCTGACATCTGCCATCTGTAAGGCAACTACGGACCATTTTCCAAAGGGGTATCACCCCACCCTCTAATATGCCCTGCTCAGAAGCAAAGTCAAGATCTTTGCCTAATTTATCCCAACTAGGTACAGTAAGGCTGCCCGAAAATGCAAACCACGGTGCAGCGATATCTATCTTCTGTAAAAATCTCTGTAAAGTACTATGTTTCACTTCCAGGCCCTTGGAACGTAACAGGCCATCTAGGGCCAGGAGAAGCGGACTTGAAGATGCGGCACCCATGACACAACAACAAAAGAAGCACAAAAAACAAAAGCGAAATGACACAACAAAAGAAACACAGAAAACAAAAGCGAAAGTACACAGTGCAGCTGCAATAAAATGTAATGCTCTCTCTTTCTTTACAGAGGAGCTGCCCTGCTTTTGTCGCGGATCCCACTTACCTGGGACTAACCCCGCTTTGATCATGGATCCCACTTATTGGGACTAACCCCGCTTTGGTCGCGGATCCCACTTACCTGGGACTAACCGGTGCACCACCCCTGACTGCTGAAAGTTCTGGTTCCCGGGTTTCGGCACCACTTGTCGCGACCCCTTGCCCGCAAGGAAGACACAACTCAGGAATCTTCTTTCAGCAGTTTATTCAGGCCCTTGATATTTCTTCTTCTCTCCCTCGGATGCCCCTCCCAGCCTTAATAAAGCATCTCAAGCCCCAATGCGAAGCTGCCACGTGGAGCTTTCTCATAGGGTGGTGAATAACCATGCGCCAACTCTCCCAAATAAGGAGTTGTTTGTCACAGACCACAGCGGAGCCAGCGCCATCTTGTAATGGTGACCATAGTCTGCAGAAACGGCAGAAGCAGCTCACCACAGTAAAGAGGAAACATTTATTCAGACTCACAGTTTCAGAGGTCTCAGTGCACAGTCAGCTGACTGCACAGCTCTGGTCCTAGGTGAGGGAGACCATCATGGCAGAAGGGTAACCAGCTCAGGATATGGTAACAAGGAAGCTTAGAGAGAGCTCTGCTCACCAGGGACATAATCACAACTCCAAAAGCACACCCCAGTGACCTACCTCAACCAACACAGCCTTACCATATTTGGTTACCACCCAGGTGATCCACATCAGTGCATGAGTCCACTTATTAGGATCCAATGCTCAGGATCTAATCTTTCCACCTCTACAAATCATTGCATTGCCACACACGATCTCTTGGGGACACTCCATTTCTAAACCTTAGTGTTCTTCCCCAGGCCCCCAATGTTCAGGCACATCTCACATTTCAAAATGCACTGAGGCCACATTCAAGAGTCACCCCTGTCTTAACAGCCCCAGGGTTACCCAAAGTTCAGGTAAAAATCTCTCCTGAGGCTCAAGGCAAACTCCTCACTGTGGGAGTAAAGTTCAAAACCAAGTTCCAGGTGTCTGATATATAAAGGTGCAGAGTCAACATCTCCAGTTTGAAAGTTAGAAATGAGGCATAGAATAAAGGGATGGGAGCAAAGTGAGACCAAAGTCCAGCTGGACAAGCAGGTCCTGTAGCTCCGTGTCCAGCACCTGGGGCACATGGCATCCTCTGCTTTACCCACAGGGCTGTGCCGCTCAGCTCCAGCAACCTTGCTGGGTGCAGCCTCATGGCCTCTCTCGGGGCTGGTCTCTGCTGGACTCATGCAGTTTCCTTGGCATAAATTCCATGTTGCTGGCATCTCTTATTGGGGACTGTGCCCCTGGAGTTTCACCTTTCTCCTCACATCTCCATGCACCGTCCTCTCAGGGGCAGACCACATAGACAGTGACCCTCCAATCTCTGGCCTTCCCACCTTCCTTAGAGTCTTGTTGGAAGACCTGCCCCTACGTCCAGTGTCCAGCAATCCTGCAGAACCTGCACCATGTGGTTGGCTCCCAGGTCTGCCACCATCTCCAGCAGTGACCTGGCCTCCTGGGACCATGGCCACATGGCCTCTGCCTGCCTGGGTGGCTGAGAATGGTGAAACGACTTTCTATTTCCCCTGTGCAAGCAGGGTGTCCCCGTGGTCTCTTCTCACCTTGAGCCTGAGATGGGGTGGTCCTGCAAATTTCTGAGGTGCTGTAAAGCCATCTTTTATCTTGTTTCCAGGGAGAGTATTTAGCATTTCCCTAGTGACAGTGTGGTCTTGAACAATCCCAGTTTCTTGAGCCTCAGTTGCACTCACACATTTCTAGCTGTACTGCAGGATTTCCACACCTTTCTGCTCCTCCTCCTCATTATCACACTAAATGGCTAAGACCAGGCAGCCTTCTCCATGCCTCTGCCTGAAGGCTGTGCTGTCCTGAAATTCCCTCTGCTATTTTAACAAGTCCATCCCTTTAAACCAGCTTCACAAGAGGAATCAGGACATGGGGGAAAGTAGGCAATTCTGTGACAGAATTATGGTCTCCTCAGCTCCCACCATAAGTCCCTCCCCGTATCAAACTCACACACAGTTGTCTGACACTTTTCCAGTGTGTGTTTGTAAATCTTTCTATAATCTTCCACTGTGGTGAGCCGCTTCTGCCGTTTCTGCAGATTATGGTCGCCATTACAAGATGGCGCTGGCTCCGCTGTGGTCTGTGACAAACAACTTCTTATCTGGGAAAGTTGGCACATGATTTTTCACCACCCTGTGAGAACGTTCCACGCAGCAGCTTTGCATTGGGGCTTGGGATGCTTTATTAAGGCTGGGAGGGGCATCCGGGAGAGAGAAGAAGAAATATCAAGCGCCTGAATAAACTGTTGAAAGAAGATTCTCGAGTTGCGTCTTCCTTGCGGGCAAGGGGTCGCGACAAGTGGTGCCGAAACCCGGGAACCAGAACTTTCAGCAGTCAGGGGTGGTGCACCGGTTAGTCCCAGGTAAGTGGGATCCGCGATCAAAGCGGGGTTAGTCCCAGGTAAGTGGGATCCGCGACTAAAGCGGGGTTAGTCCCTGGTAAGTGGGATCCTCGACCAAAGCGGGGCAGCTCCTCTGTAAACACAGAGAGAGCCTTACATTTTATTGCAGCTGCACTGTGTACTTTCGCTTTTGTTTTTTTGTGCTTCTTTTGTTGTTGTTATGACAGGGACGCTCCCCTGTAAAAGGAAGAGAGCGGGGAATTCATAGAACGGAACGCTCCCCTGTAAAAGGAAGAGAGCGGGGACTTTTGTACTTTCACTTTCTTTATAGCTCTAAAAACATTATGGGTGTTACTTCTTCAAGCCCAATTTTGTTGGCCCTAGATGGGTTGTTACATTCAAAAGGACTTAAGATAAAGCAGAGCACTTTGCAGATGTTTTTAAGAGAAGCTGATATAGCGGCTCCTTGGTTTGCTTTTTCAGGGAGTCTTACGGTTCCCAGCTGGGACAAATTAGGGAAAGATCTAGATTTCGCTCATGAGCAAGGTACCTTGCAGGGTGGCATTATACCACTTTGGAAGTTAGTTAGAGGATGTATAACAGATGGTAAATGCCAGGAAGCTGTGAGTGAGGGTCAAGCTATTCTTGAGCAACTGCATGAGGAAAAATCTGAAGGATCATGTAGTGAAGTGGCAGAGAGTATTAAAAGTAACAGTAGTGAGAAGGCAAAAGAGCCTGAAGATAAAAATAGGAGAAGGCTCTACCCAGACTTGACCGAATTAAAAACGCCTGAGAACACAAGCGACTCAGAGAGTTCTGAGGACCTTGATATATTGTTACAACAACTACATAAGATAAAAATGAAAAAGAAGAAAAAGGAGACACAGGGCACACAGGCCTACTGTAAGAAGGGGAAGGGAGTTAACATTGGTCAACAAAACTCTGAGGAGGAGGAGGTAGAATATCTAGAAGAAGATATGGTGCCGATTGCCCCACCTCCGTATGTGGGGGGGAGCCAAGGTTCCGGGAGATCTTTTCATGCACAAGTTTGGAGGACAGTTAATACAGATATGGGACTTGCATACCCTGTATTTCAGGACAATAACAGGGGAAGATATCATGAGCCTTTAGACTTTAAGATAATTAAAACCTTGGCAGAATCTGTCCGCACTTATGGCATAGATGCCGCTTTCACTCTCACTCAGGTGGAGGGACTTACTAGATTTTGCATGACTCCCTCAGATTGGGCTAGTCTAGTCCACGCTTGTGTTTCCCCAGGGAAATATTAGGAGTCCAAAGTTGGCTGTTTAATGTTTCTGGCAGTACCCAAGACTCGGAGCGAGGTAGGAGACTTAAAATTACTTCACACAATTCACAATTGTTTAATGCTACATTACCCTCCGCAGCAGTCTGTCTCCAATCTCCGTTCCTGTTTCTTTTGGCTAATGTTACATTACAGGGGATGCTTAATTGCTCTAATATTACCTGTTATTTGTCTGAGTGTTGGAATGGATCCTGGCCTATGGCAATGGTTATGAAAATTCCAACTTTTGTCCCGATCCCGGTTACTGCAGATCCAGAGTCATTTCCTATTGTTGAACTGATTGGAGCCCGTAGAGATTTTGGAATTACGGCAGCTATGGTGACAGCTGTGGTGATATCTGCTGCTGCAGCAGTTACAGCTGGAGTAGCCATGGCCAGCCAGGTACAAACTGCTGCCACTATTAATCAGGTTATTCAACAAACATCCACCATACTTGAGTCTCAAAGTAAAATTAATCAACACACTTTATCTGGGATTCTAGCTGCTAATCAAAGGATAGATCTGCTTCAAGCTCAAGTTGAGGAATTGTCTGACCTAGAACATTTGGGTTGTATTGATCAACGTGCACATTTATGTATAACCTCTGTCAGATTTTATGATTCCAGAAATGCCTCCCGCATCATCGGGGAATATTTATCCGGAACCTGGTCCATGGAAGCAGAAAACTTGATCCAGTCTCAACTAACTCAGATTGCTGTTCTGAATAGCACCCGTGTCGAACCAGTGACTTTGGGTCAATTCACCAGTTGGCTATCCTCTGCCTTTTCCTTTTTTAAGGAATGGGTGGGAGTGGGCATTTTTGGTGCAATGTGTTGCTTCGGTGTTGTACTTTGTTTGTGGCTTCTCTGTCGCCTTAAAACTCGCCATGCACAAGAAAAGGCTATGATCATACAAGCTCTTGCAGCTTTAGAAAATGGCAACTCACCTCAAGTCTGGCTTGCGCATCTTAAACAGTAAACCTTTGTCATGGTCGTTACACCCCAAGTTATTATAACATTGCACTGGGATCGACATGACTTTCCTTGTTATTCTCTTAGTATTGGAAAGCCCTTGCACTCTGCCGGTCTTACTGCCATTGCACGCAGATGGGTTTCCACACTAGTGCTTTTCTATCGCCTTAAAGTCCGTGCCTTTCTTTCAGGGTGCTGTCAACTTGTTTGTCGTTATAAACAGCCACAGTTCAGCCTCAGCTATCCCCCTTCGTCCACCATCGTCACGATACAGGATGCGAGGCAAGGCACTGCACTTGAGTGATCCTTGACGTGGACCTCAAGGAGAGCATGTCCTATTGCATGCGGGTTAGACGCGTTCACGCCCCGCCCCACGAAAAAAGGCGTCGGCTGATATGGCCTCAGATCTGGGGAAGGCGCCTCCTTAGGACTGAGTCATACTATGCAGCCACTTCTGCACAGTGGGATAGGACCTCTACTCTCGCCTGTATTGTTTTAAGAAAACAGAAAAGGGGGAACTGTGGTGAGCCGCTTCTGCCGTTTCTGCAGATTATGGTCGCCATTACAAGATGGCGCTGGCTCCGCTGTGGTCTGTGACAAACAACTTCTTATCTGGGAAAGTTGGCACATGATTTTTCACCACCCTGTGAGAAAGTTCCACGCGGCAGCTTTGCATTGGGGCTTGGGATGCTTTATTAAGGCTGGGAGGGGCATCCGGGAGAGAGAAGAAGAAATATCAAGGGCCTGAATAAACTGTTGAAAGAAGATTCTCGAGTTGCGTCTTCCTTGCGGGCAAGGGGTCGCGACATTCCACAAACACCAAAAAGCTCCAAAAGCTTCTGAACCACACAACCAGGTTAGTGGCTTAGTCACCTGTATGGATCCCTATTCCTATTTTAGTCAATATTTGCACTGCTGAGGTCAAAATACCTGTCAAGAACATGGTGTGGGACACAAGGTTCAGTCAACCACTATCTGACTGCATTGGTCAGGACACAGTTAATGCAGAACATCATGTCAGAGGTGTTTGGAGAAGGAAAGCTGCACAGGACAGTGTCATGAGGAATGAGAGAGAGAGAGAGAGAGGCACTCCCCACATCAAAATAACACTCCACTCATCAAAAATAAACCCCTAAATATAAACACCTCCAGGGACCTGTATCCTACAGACACACCCTAACTGTCTACATTTACCAAACCCACTCACTCCTTGCTGATGCATTAATCCACTGGTTTATCCCAACCTTCAGAATCTGACCCCATCAACTCTGCAAATTCTTTCAATGTCTCACACAAGAGGGTTTGGAGCTCCTCACATCAAAACTAAAGCTGATACTCAGCTTCCAACATGGCTCATTGAAAGAAGTGATAGTAAGGGGATCTTCAGAGAACCCTGGACCTATATCAGTAGATGCATGTGACTGGGGACAGGCTGGGGTTCTGTGCCCAAATGATAGCTGTGGCATGTCAGGGCAACAGCAGAGCAGGTAACCTTCTGGGCTCCATGATGAGGGTCAAAGAGACAATTTAATTGTCCAAAAGAAAACAATGGCACTAAAATTAGAGGACAATATTGTTTTCCTAAGGTCCCTTCTATAGAGTTCACACACAGAGTTCCTGGTACAATCCCCAATGTGTGCCTTTCCAGACTGAGGTCACATGTGCAGTCCACCTCCTCAGGGTCTCATGGTGAGGAGGGCTGAGCTGGGCTCTGTGTGCCACCACCACTGTCAGGAGATCTCACCACAATCCAGGACTCAGTGGCACGTGGTCATGTGGTCATGGAGGGCAAGTCACAGAGTGACTCTCCACCAAGGGCAGAATCCACAGGACCAGTTGCCCCTGCAGGACCTCATCTCTCCACAGGAAAAGGCAAGAACCAGGCCTAAGTGCTCTGCCAACAGTGCTAGGAGTGGACCCATGTGAGCAGGGTCTACACCCCACTGAATCACAGTGTGTGCAGCTAGTGAGCACCAACCCTCCCAGGGACGTCCTTGTCACCACACAGTCCAGAGCAAGGTTCATGTAGAACCATGGAGCTCAGTCATGAGTCACCCAAAGTCTTCCAGCACCTGATGAGCTTTGGGTCTAAGGGAATCTGCTCTGAATGACATAGACTGCAACATGCAGATGTTCCATCAAACTCTGGAACCCCAAAGCTGAACATGAGCTTATGGTGACTGCACATGTATTAGAATCATAATTCTGTAACTTAGGGTAAGATATGGGTGTGTATAGCCTGCACTTCTGTGATCTGTTCACACATACACACACATACACACACACACAGCCATTAGCCCTATGTCCTCTGGGAGGTGAGCCTGGTCACCAGTTCTCAAAGCCCTCTGTCATGTGTGGATATATCCTGCTCCCTGGAAAGTCCCACCACATATCGCTTTGGAATGAGGACTCCCTGTGCCTGGTGACATACACCCCAGGAAATTGATGGACCTTCCTGGGTGCACAGCCAGTTGCCTCCCCTAGAGCAAGGTGTCTGTCCCTCCCTGCACATCGTAGATACAAGCCTCCCCACACCAGATGCACAATGAGGCCCCAGGTTGAACCACAGACCTGCTCACTCACATTCAGGGTCTTCTCCAGCTGGAAGGGTTTTTCTAGTATGGGAACCTGCTCTGGGGAATGTGGAGACATCCTGGTCCTTCTTCCTTTTGCTGGAGGCTCCCAGATGTGAGGTCTCAGGGACTCAGGGAGGAAGACATGGGGCAGCTACATCTGAGTTCAAGACTCACTCTGGTTCTCTGTCCCCAGGCTCCTCTCCCTGATGCAGCTACAAGAGTGGGGACCTGAGTGGTGAAGCTCTCCAAGACATTGTCCCTAACCTGGATGTCTCTGGATTTTCCATCACCAGTGGTTACTGCTGGAGGTTCATCCATCAGCCTCCTGGGGTGGGGCTGCTGTGAATGGGGCTCACTGATGGTAATGGAGGCACAACTTATATCCCTCCCCTGAAGAGTGGAGTCTCCATGTGCAGAGACCATGTAAGGACCAGTTCTCCCTACAGTTGAGATCTGTGACCGACCAGGATGTGGCTGTGCATGACTGTGCAGGACCACAGTGAGGGTGTTGTAGGGACAAATGAGGCAAGGCACCGACGATAACAGGAAACAGTTTTATTTGGCTGCAGCCAGGTTCAGAGGGCACAGCTTTTGCTGTAATCAATCAATCCCCTGAACCCCGAGTTCAGGTAGTTTCAGAGTTTTATACCCAGTGTGTAAGGGGAGGGGCTCATAAGTTCACAGTTTGGAAAAGTTCACATAAAAGCAGCTTTTTTCCCCCACTGCTCTGGGCAAGTTAACTCTTCAAGGACCACACCTGAGAAGGGGGGAGCTTCTTCTCCCCTTTTTATTCTCCCCCTGCCAGCTGTTACCATGGAGCCCAGTTGATAACTTCTCTTATCTTAAAAATGTAGACATCTCTGTGAAGCTCAGCTCAAGGCCAGGGGCCTTGTTTGCACATTTCTTCAAAGTACTATAGTGGATATGTTTGTGAAAAACTAGTAAGAGGTATCCAGCACCTGGAGTGCTGATATCCTCTCGGCTAGTGGTCAAGTAAACAGGGAGACACAAAAATAGGAAGTTTATCTACATGGAACTCTTTTGCAGAGACTCTTTTGCTGACAGTCTTAAAATCAGTCTAGGTGAAGATTTCTGGAGAGGCCCAGTTAAGACTTTTCAGTGGAGAAAGAGGGTGCTACTTCAAGGGTACTCCAGGGTGACCCTAACTAAGCACAAGCCTCCCTACATGGTAGCTAAGAACAAACAGGGACATTAGGACCAGCAGGGAGCTCAGGACCAGCAGGGGACCAGAATCAGTATCAGAAAGTCAGGACCAACATGGGAAGCTCAGGACCAGGGGTGGGGCTCAGGACTAGCAGGTGTCTGGGGAACCATGAGGGACAGGAAGGGACCAAGGAGAAGGTGCAGAGAGGAAGCTGGGAGTGAGGGGCTTCCTGTAGGCCTGTGGGGTTTCCTCTCCTTTTTTACCTTATAGAACCACAGAGACCCTGCAATGCACCTGCTGTGGAGGACCTGGGAATGTCCAAGCCCCTGGCATGGAGGAGACTCTTTGTTAAATTTTCCTGCTTTCATAGGTACCTGTTTTCTTCATCTCATTCTTATGAATTTCTCTGAGAGGCAAACACGCCTTGTACACAACTGAAAGTAGACTGCAGTCTGCACAACTCAAGGGCCTTTGGAGGATGGAAGCATCAGAGTCATTACCCTCATCTGAAGCTCAGTCTGCTGTGTTGTCATCAAGAGGGGCAGCTGCATGCAGGACTCTGTGTCTCTGATTAAGAATGAGGGCCTCATGCCTGTCCTAGTGGTCTGAGGACTTCCAATCCTTCTGCTGCACCATTGAACAGTCCTGGGGAGGCAGGAGCAGAGGCCTGGAGTATGGTAGAAGAACATTTAGTGGTGGAAGCAGATGCCACTACACACCTGTTCCTGAACCCCCTGCTGGTCCTGAGGACTCCCTGATGGACCTGAGCATATGCTGGTTCTTTTCCCCAGATGTCCTTCCCAATTGCACCTGCAGGGGTTGAAATCAATACTGTTTAGAGTCAACATCACCAGGGACACTTCCAAGAGCCAGGTATCATTAGAACTCAACAGGGTGAAACCTGAGGATATGGCTGTGTATTCCAGTGGGAGACACCCAGTGAGGGAACTCAGTGTGAGCCCAGTCACTCACCTGCCTGCAGGGGAAGCTCAAGACCACCATGGGGATCTAAGGACCACCAGGTGGAGCTGAGAACCAGCAAGGATCTGAGGACCAGCAGGGGGATCTCAGAATCAGCAGGGGACTCAGGGGACTCAGGGATCTCAGGACAAGGAGGGGGAGCTCAGGGCTATCAAGGGTAGCTCTGCCCCAGGATAAGGTAAAGAACTGTCCAGAGGAGTGTTTGTATTAAAATATTTTGTCTAATTATACAAATCCCAATTTCTCTGTCTGATTGCAGCTCTTAATTGTTAAATGCTGTTATCAGTAAATAATATTCTGTTTTCCTACTCTGGGCCCATGTACTTGTGAGGTTCAACATATTCATGAATTTCAACATTAAATTCTCAGCCTTGATAACTATACCAGTAAGGATAAAGAATTTTAAATATTGTGTGATTCCTTCTCCTTATTTGCTGTGCACACAGAGGAAGAGGGACACCTGAGGATTTGAAGCAGCATCATAGGAACATGAGAACATGAGGCTTGCCTTGCTCCAGACTTCTAAAGCAAGAGTGTTTCAGCTTTGGAGGCCAAGTCAGACTTGCTCAGCCCTAGGAGGCAGGTCAAACTCACATTTGAAGCTGTTGTAGTTTTGCAGTTTTCCATAACATGAGCTGCCTGAGAAAGCATTTCCCACACACACCCAAATCCCAGGAGGATCCTTCACTGTATCCTGTTTTACTGCCTTCTGTTAAGAACAACATTTCTTCTGACCACATTGGAGGGCCACATTCCCTGCAATGTCTGTGAATTTTGATTTGGTTATTTGCATTCATCATAAAGAATTTCCCAGGGGCAAGAAGGATGAAATAAGCTGACAGAAAGCAAGTGAGTTACAAGAAATTTTTCTTCGGCTATAACTCACAGTGATCTTGGCAATGGATCCTGTCTTAATTAGTCAGCACTCTCAATGTTCACAAACTAGAGTAGAATCATCTGAGCTGAAAAGGAGGCCACTCAGAAAAGTTCCAAAGCAACATGAGTCCTGGCTGCAGAACTCACGGAAGAGAAATGAGAGTCAAGATATTGAATCCATGAACTTGATCCTAACCGAAATGCGGAGCTCAGCCTAAGTGAGACTGGATGGAAATGTTACCTCAAGCAGGGCCATATGAAGCCCTGGCAGGATGGAGTCTACCGTCTTACACATTGCACAGGTGAAGTGGGAATGAGAATCCTAAAGAAGACTCCAGATTCCCCAGGTCAGGGCTAAGATCATCTGAAGATGTCTCACCTTTGGTATGCCTGGAAGAATAGCTTTTTAAGTTAGAAGATTTTCTAGGACATGGAAACTTCACCAGGTGGCACTCATGAATTTAGGTGGTAAAATTAAGGAGATGAGCAAGGTCTTACCTGAGTCACCCCAGGACCAGGGGTCAGTGTTTTCAGTGAATTTATGATTAACACCAGAGTAAATAGGGAGAGGAGCCTATATGTCTTATTAATATGTCATGTTCACTCAGTTAGGCAGGAGATAAATTCCTGAATCCTCATCAAGAGATCAGCAACTACACCTGTCCTCTCAGTGACCACACCTCACTAAAGACAGTGTCCACTGTTCTCTCCAAATGCTGGGCTGTGGGCAAGGCAGGTCTCACTGCAGGGATGCTGCACAGGGAAGGGGACCTGGGCCTCCTCCCTCACCCAGCCTGCCCTGCATGCCGTCCTGTCTGCTGTCAGCCTGGCTCTGCTGCTCTGGGGGACTCAGGGGCTCTCAGCCTCAGGCTGCAGCTGAGAGCTACCTCTGCTCCCAGGACTCTCCCCTGGCCCAGCACCTCCATCCTGTCCTCTCCTGGTGGAGACCAGAGGGCAGGACAGGTGAGGGGAGGAGCTCAGGGCAGATTCCCACCCACTGCTGTCCACAGGCATTGGCTGGACAGTCAGGAGGACAAGCAGGGCACAGGGTGGGGGAGGGCAGTGGGCACACAGCAGGAAGCCCCTCCCCTCCTGAGACCCTGCTCCCTCCTCTCCTGCTCAGTCTGCAGCCCCCAAATCTCACAGAGATGAAAGAGAAGAACTCGTCCTGAGAACAAAGGGGGGCTCTTCTCCTGGATGTGGGGAACCCCATCCTCAGCCCTGGGCTCTGTTCAGTCATCACTGAGGGCTTCTCCTTCAGGGCTGGGAGGTGGACCTGGGCCTCTTGCATGCTGGGCACGTTCCGGCCACTCTGACACCCTCCCAGGAGCAGGGAGGAATGGCTTGGAGGAGGCAGGGCTGGGCTCAGGAGGGTGGGCTCCCCCTCTGACAGCCTTCCAGCTCCCCTGAAACCACCTGCTCTCCTCTCACAGGTAAAGCTCCACCTGGGTTCAAGACAGGGACACATCTCAGGAGCACAGAGGCCCTGGGCAGCCTGACCTCAGCCTCTCCAGATATCAGAAGAGCCTCACTCACATGCAAATCCCTCCTCCTGCTCTGGGTTCAAAGGCCCTCTGGGCTGTGGGAGCTCCCAGCTCTCTGCTCAGACAGGGCTGAGGTCTCTGGGAAGGCAGGTGTGGTCTAGAAGATGAGGCTGCTGGGTCTTGTCCTGTGCCTGGTCACAGCTCCCCAAGGTGAGTGTCCCCAGTGTCAGACCTGGGTCCATGGGGAGGTTCTGACTTCCAATGAATGACAGGCTGTGACTGTCTTTGTCCACAGGTGTCCTGTGCCAGGTGCAGCTGCAGGAATCAGGACCTGGCCTGGTGAAGCCCTCGCAGACCCTGTCCCTCACCTGTGCTGTCTCTGGATTCTCCATCACAACCAGTGGTTACTGGTGGAGCTCGATCCGTCAGTCCCCAGGAAAGGGGCTGGAGTGGATAGGGTATATAAGTTATGGTGGTGGTACTAACTACAGCCCATCCCTCAAGAGCCGAGTGTCCATCTCCAGAGACACGTCCAAGAACCAGTTCTCCCTGCAGCTGAGCTCCCTGACCACTGAGGACACAGCCACCTATTACTGTGCCAGAGACACAGTGAGGGGACCTCAGTGTGAGCCCAGACACAAACCTCCTGCAGGGAACCCAGGGCCAGCAGGGGGCACACTGAACACAGGGTCAGTTCCAGAGCAGGTGCAGAGGGAAGTAAGTAAAGTTCCCCTCATGTCCTGAGGTTTCTTCCCAGCCAGCACACCCCCTAACACTACCTTGCATAGAGATTATTTACATCTTTCCTGTCTCAGAATCTTAGAAGTTTGTCCTTCTCTAAATCAGGCTTGTATGAAATTCTCTTGCTCAGCACAGGCTACTGAATAATATTTCTTGATGAACATTAATTTTTTAACCTTTATTTTATTTATTTATTTTTATGTGGTGCTGAGGATCGAACCCAGGGCTTCGTGTGTGCTAGGTGAGCACTCTAAAGCTGAGCCACAACCCAACCCCCCCCCGAACATTAATATTTTAATGATATTTTCTGCCCAGTGTCTGCAACGTAAACTTTATAGACTTATTTTTTCAGTACCAGGGTTTCATATCAGGGGGCCCTACCCTGAGCTCCATCCTAGCCCTGCCTCAGTTTTATTTTAAGACAGGTTCTCTCTAAGAGGCCCAGCTGGTTTTGAACTAGTTATCTTCCTACCTCATCATCCTGAGTACCTGGGATTAAAGGTGAGCTCTACCATGTCTTATCCCCTCCATGCTCAGATGGATCCCCTGTTCCCTCCCCATGACACCTTCCCATTCCCAATCTTCTCAGTGTGCTTCCTGTTATGGGTCAGGTCATAGAACACATGTTACAGTAGAGCCCACATACTGCCAGAACCTTTCACCCCTGGGACCTTTGGCAATGTCTGGAGTCAGTTTTATTTTCTCTTCTGTTAAAAAAGAAATTTTCCAAGGCAGTTAGTTGTTAGGTAACATTGTAGCTGCCAAACCTCCAGCCATCACACAACACCACCCACAGCAAGGCATTATTCGAACCAAATGGCTATGTACTAAACTGAGAAGCAGTGATAGAAAGGCCTAAACCCAGTTGAAATGCACAGCAATATGCATATTCAGAATAAACTTTCATGTATGTGAGATGTCTATCCTAGTGATGAGGCTCTGTGACACCCAATTACCAAACCCAGGGCTCCAAGCTCTGTGTGGCCTGTGGACAGGGGTGACCTAAGAAAGGTCTTGAAGAGAAAGGGGCTCCCTTGGCAAAGACCCAGGAGGGAGCATGGTCAGTTATGCAGGAGACGGTGGGAGCTGTAAGGTGGCTCTGAAACTGGCCCCAGGTCCCTGAAGACATGCTCTGCTCAGTACCATTCTGTTCCCATCTTGGAGTGAGGTGACCCCAAGTCCAAGAAGCTCCAGGACACCTGCTGGGGAGAGGCAGCTTGGAGCCTGCCTGGGTTTCCAGCCACTGTGGCTAGATGCAGGGTCACAGAGAGGGACACCCTGGGCTCTGTTACTACTCACACCAGTGTCTACCCTGTCCTGAAAGTCCAGCTCCAGTCTGGGTGAAGACGAACAGTGGCAATTTTGATATTCCAGATCATCCTAAGCTACTCCAGATTCATTCCAGAATATTAAATTATTGGGAGTATTTGAAAAATATGGGCCGGTTAACAGCTATGGCACTGATTTTAAATATAAAGCTTGCTAGTGGCTAAAATTTATAGTACTAAATTTTGTAACAATGCTTGTCAATTCTGTATCTATCATTAACAATCTCATTTTTTAAAATTTCTTTGATTTTTTTTGTGCATTATAAAAATGAAAATTGTGTAGTTCATTTTGATGTAGTTTTAAATGCATATACACAATTTTATAGCATAGCAATTTTACCTGTACACCTTGTATATCTTAAATTTCTCTGCCTGTCATCATCTTTTCAATTTATCATATATGTTTGGTCATACTAAAAGCAAACACAACAGTTTTCCTTTGTTATATGTCTCTGATGGTCTTATTGTACACTGCAAATGTTGGTGTTTTAATGACTAAAAAGAACTCCATTGCATTCAGAGGGCATTTCTGAATGATTTATTTCCCCCAATGGTTTGATTTCTGTCTTCTTTCCTTCACTGAAACCTCAGGACTTGCTCTGGATTCTCACACAGTTCTTTCCTTGCCCAGGTGGATGCTGGGATCACTTTCCCTAAACAAGATGTCCCTAACTTGCAGACAGCCTGTATTTGATTGCTTAAGCCTGTTTCTCTGAGTATAATATATGGACATACTTATATAAATTAGATTTAGGACTTGAGAGTGTAATACATTTTGAAGGATCTGAATAAATAATGATGTGTTGTATATTGCTGTTCACACATGAGGGTGTTTGATCATCAACATCACTGTGAATGTCACCATTTCTTTCCATCAGAAACACAGCTGGTGATTCCAGCTTTATTTTCATAATTACATTAAAACCTTGTAAAGTCTTGTGAGGCAGAGGACAGCACCCTGACACAGGGGTGCCAGGCGCCATGATGGATCCCAGGCTGTGCACACCCAGCTGTCCATCACCTGTCCCTCCTGGGTGTGGGGAGTCCACCAGCTGCTCTGCCCCAGTTACTATGAAGCACAGCCTGGCTGTGGGCCACAGGTGACCTGTGAGCTGCAGAGTCCCAGGACAAGGCCCTCTCTGCACGTGGCCCAAACCACCCACCCTCACCCTCACCCTCCCTGCACCTTCCCATCTCCAGGGGCCACTGTCCTCTCTCTTTCCAGGACCTGATGCAGTAGCTTCCCCACATGAGGGATGGTGTGGGGATGGTCTCCCTCTGCCTGACCCATTTCAGCTAGGACCCTGTGCTCCAGGGCCATGCCCAGGTCCAGGAAGGATAGGATGTCATTCTTTTGGCTATAAAATATTTCCTGGTCTATGCATAGTGGATGTTCTTCATCCATCTACCACTGAATGACTCCTTTGTTGATTGTGAATTGTGTTTCAATAATCAATGGTTTTCAAATAATTATTTGATGTACAGATTACATTTCTTATGGAAAAACACTCAGTACCTGGGTGGCTACATCATGGGTGAGACCTGATTTTATTTCTGATGAAGCTCCACAGTATTCTCCATGACACAGTCTATATTCCCAGTAGTACTCTGACCCCTTCCACTGTGAGCATTTGTTATCTTCCTCTTTTACAAGGAGCCATCTCACCAGGGAGGGTTGAAATCTCCCTGTGGTTTTGTTTGCATTTTCCTGGTGATTTGTGATGTTGAGCATTTAATAAGTTATTTGTGTTAGTCTATGTGATCTTTGAGAGATGTGAACATAGGTAATTTACCCAAGTGTAGTAAATTGTGGGGTATTTGTTCTGTGTTATCTTTGGCTACTGAACTGTTGGCTTTTCCCACTCATTCTGCATTTCTGACCCTTGTTGGAGCAACAGGTTTCCAAATAAATTTTCTGCTAGTGTGTAGATTTTCTCCTCACTCCTTCCTTTGCTGTGGAGAATCCTGCTGCTTGATCTGTCCACTTTTACTCCATGGCCTTTGTTTTTAGGTTCTTATCTTATTTCTCCTCCTGTGTGAGCACCTTTCAGTGTCTCCTAGGTTTTCTTCCATGGCTTTGACATCTCAGGACCTGTGTGTAAGTCTTGCATTGATTTGGAGCTGAGATTTCACCTGGTGAGAGTGGGGGTCTAATTCCAATCTCCTGCCTGTGGTTGTCCAGTTTTCCCAGAGCTATTCAGTAAAGAACCATCCTTCCAATAAGGATTCCTGACCTTTTTGCTAGACCCTATGGACTACATGTGTGTGGCTGCACCCTGTCATCAAAATCTCATTGCATCTGTGTGTGGGTTCAGTGTAGGGCCAGCAGTCTAGGCTGCTGTCACCTGTGGTACATGTTGACGTGCAGGTAGAGATGAGACCAGGCAGTGCTATTTTGGGTGAAGGTGGCTTTGCCTGTTCAGTTTCCCTTTGTCTCTCTGTGAGTTTTAAGTTTATGCTTTCTCTTTCTGTAAAGAATGTCACAGGAACTTTGGCAAAGGATGCATTGAATCCTCAGGTGGTTTCATGGGGTGTGGAAAATCAACAGTATTTTTACTCCAATTCCATGAATTGGGATATCTTTCCACTTTTTCTGTATTTCATCTTCAATTGCTTTAAACAAATTTAGAGTTTACCTAATGGATGTATTTCACTTTTTGGATAATTTAATTCTAGATAATTATGTAGCAATTTTGAATAGGACTATTTCTTGAATTTTTCAACATGATTACTTTTTTTTTTAAAGAGAGAGCGAGAGCCAGAGAGAGAAAGAGAGAGAGAGAGAGAGAGAGAGAGAGAGAGAGAGAGAGAGAGAGGAGAGAGAATTTTTAAATATTTATTTTTTAGTTTTCGGTAGACACAACAGCTTTATTTTATTTTTGTGTGGTGCTGAGGATCGAACCCAGTGCCCCATGTATGCCAGGCAAGTTCACTACTTCTTGAGCCACATCCCCAGCCCACAACATGGTTACTTTTGATGTATAAAAATGTCACATTTTGTATGGCAACTTTGTATTTTGTGACTTTACCAGTTTTTCAGTTGTAATATTCAAGGTGGACTCTTTAGTTTTTTTTTTTTTTTTAAGGAAGTGTCTTATGGAGCTAAACACTAAAAGAATTTAAATAAAAGGCAATAATCTGTATGATCATTCCATAAATATTTACATGAGGGAAAAGAGAGAGAATCATTAAAACTGAATTGCTACAGGTATGAGAATCCTTTCTCAAAGCATTTTTAGTGAGGAATCATATAAGCTTTCAAAATGAAAATAATTGCAGAAACATAAATGTTAATTTCAGTTCTCAGTTCTTACTATTTAAAGGAACCAATGAGTCATAAACAGCCCAAGATTTCAGGAACCAACTATTCAGTTCAGTTTTTAATATCAAGTCTTTTTCTTCAGCTCTCATGGTGAAATTAAATTTACAGAAGAGATAAAGAGCATGCTGAAAGGCATAAGTAAAAATTCCAGTTCATCCTCCTTTATAAAGGCTAGTCAGCCGCTCCAGTTCCTTGCAGGTGTCCATGCTCAAGGCATGTGCCTTCCTTTGGAGTCGATCTTCATGGTATACTTTTGCTGCATACTGCATATCCTTTTTTTGCTGTCTTTCTTTCCAGAAATTATTTCGAATATTAGTCACATAATCTTCTTCTACACTCTCTTTTTACCTTTGGTAATAACATTCCTTTATATTCATTTTTAAAGTCCTTGTTGACATAGTAAACAGGGCCCAAATTTTCTGTTTGCATTTTAATGGTTTGCTCTGATCCAGATCTGGGATATAAGGAATAAGGAGGATTGGAGACCATCAGTTGGCTAATAATGACACAAGGATCAGTAAGATAATGGGCATCAGCTGGATAAACACAGAAAAACCTCCGATTCCCCTTTTTCTTCTCTTTCATGTCCACTATGTGGATGCTGATGTTGATGGCTATAACCAGCTCGGACATTTGAAAATGAGTGTACACTACCTGAAGGAAATCCACCACCAAAAAATATATTGAACAAGTCTTCTGGAGTTATATCAGCTTCACAGCCTCTATGGAAATTTAATCTGCCATTGTCTTGGTGATTACATGCTGTTCTTCACTGCCTGTGGGATACACTGTTTTCGTTTTTCTGGATTGCTTAAAACAGCATAAGCATTTCCAATCTTTTTAAAAGCATCTGTTGCTCCAGATGCATGGTTTTTGTCTGGATGAAACTTCAAAGGAAGCTTTCTATAAGCCTTTTTCAAATCTTCATCACCAGCATCTTTTGTAACCCCAAGTACTTCCTAGTAATTTTTACATTTGTTAATGCTGAGAGCTCCATCTACTTGGTCTTTGGTGTAGCATTTTCCACTTTCACCACCACGGGATATGCTGTCTTTGTGCAGTGGGGTTTGCTCCGATCACTAGTACCTGAGGGTGTTCCGCAATGAGGACTATTTCCAGCAGTGCTTCATTTTTCATAATTACCTCCCACAGTGCTCTATTCCCAGCTACTCAGGAAGGCTGAGGCAAGAGGACTGCTTGAGCCCAGGAGCTGAAGACCATCCTGAGCAACAGCGGGCCCAGGGCAGAGGGTAGAGCTTCTGAAGGCAGCGCTGGGCCTTCTCACGGTTGCCGGGGATCTGAGCCTCCCTGGCGACCTCGACACATTTCTCTGCCTTATTCGGGTTCCCCCCAGGACTTGCGCCTGGTTCCCTTTCCTTGCTACGACGGGGAAGCCGCCACTGCTGAGGAGGCGAGGCCAGCCCGGGTGGAAGCCAGGGGCTGCAGCGAGCCAGGAGGAGCACCCAGGACCCCGGTGGCGGCAGTAGCAGGGGCTCAAGGGCGGGCCTCGCAGCCCCGCCTCCTCACAGCGGCCTCCCCGCCCCCCGCGGGCCGCTATGGCGCCAGCCATCTCTCCCAACCCCAGACCCATCTCCAGGGCCTGGGCATCCTAGCCCAAGTGGCGGCCAATAGAAAGAGCCGACTGGCTGGCAGCTAAGGAGCTTACAGCAGCCCGGGGCAACAGCAGCCATATGCAGAGAGGGGCGGGGACCTCTTTAGGTTTTTATGTATATAAAATTAGGTCATCTAAAACTGAAGTTCCTTGAATTCTCCTTCCCACTTTGAAGGGCCTTTGCTTCCCTGTCCTGTAAATTGCTTTGCTAAGGCTTGCAGTGTGATGTTGACTAGAGGTGGCCAAGCTGGGCTTCCCCCAGATCTGAGAGACCTCTGGTTGGCCCTCATTTGGATAAGCTGGAGAGTGGGGATCTACAGCAAACCCTTAAGTTCAGACACACTTCCTCCTCATGGTTCTCACAAGTTCTGCACCACACAGGAACATGTGCTGGGATATGACCTCAGTAGTGCTGTGGGGACATGGTGGAAGGTCTCAGGGGCAGCCATTGGGGAGCCTGGCCCAGGGTGTCAGTTGTTCTCTCCATCTGTGGATGACGTGGACTTGCTGAGGAAGACAGGGCAGCAATAGCATGGGCAGGTAGCTGTATGCCCAGGAGGATCACAGGACACATGTCCCAGACAGTGAGATGCTGTTTCCCCAGGTCCTGCACTGCCCAGGATCAGGAACAGGTCACAGATGATTGATAGATAGATAAATAGATAGATAGATAGATAGATAGATATACACAGAGGGCAGACAAATAAAGGGATACCTGGTAGATAGATAAGGTATTTCATTGACAGATAACAAGGAAATGATAAAAGATAATATATACATATAAATAAGTGACCAAATAATGTATCAAAGCTGATATAAATATAAGAAAATGATGATAAATAATATATACATAATAGATGATTGATGATTCACAGAGAAAGATAGATGATAGATAATAGATACATAGAAATATAGATAGATAGATAGATAGTTAGCTAGCTATAATTGGTCTCAGGCCCCAAATGATACAGGAACACTGCTCCAATTTTCAAGTCTTTCCTGTTCTTGACCACGTATCCCCTTCCATATGTTTCTTTCACCATATTCCCTGGACAGGACAAAAAAGATGCTGGGCATGGAAAGTGGGAGCCATGGAGAGGTCTGAATTCTCTCAGGGCTGTAGCCTACTTCACTCAGTAGAAGCCCATGGCCAGAGCCTCTCCTTTCCTGTCTCACCCTCTAGGTCCTGGTCATGGCCAAATCACCATGGGGACACAGGGGCAGCCTGGCACTGTCTGCTCTAGGTGTGTGAGTGGCAGGTTCCTTACCCCATTGACCAAGCCCTGGGCTTGAGACCATGTGTGCAGTCCCTGTGCTGGCTCCATGGCCCACTCCTGATGGGTCGCTGCAAGGACAGTTAGCATGGAGAGTGTGCTCAGCTGGGTTTTCCTGGTGGCTGTTTTCAAAGGTAATGAATGGAGAACCAGAGACCCTGAGTATGTGAGGGGACAGAAGTGAGAGAATGAGTGTATGAGTGAGAGTGTCCTGACCAGGCTGCCTCTGTGTTTGCAGGTGACAAGTGGATATATAGCTGGTGGAGTATCGGGGGGCCCTGGTGCAGCCCTTGGGGGGGACTGCAACTCTCCTGTGCAGCCTCTAGATTCACCTTGAGCAGCTACTGGATGAACTGGGTCCGCCAGGCTCCAGGGAAGGGCCTGTAATGTTTTGACAGTTTAACTAAAATGGTGGTAGCCCCTACTACCCAGACTCAGTGAAGTGCCAATTCACCATCTCCAGAGACAACTGCAAGAACATGCTGTACCTGCAAATGAGCAGTCTGAGAGCCCAGGACACGGCCACCTATTACTGTGCCAGAGACACAGTGAGGGAACCTCAGTGTGAGCCCAGACACAAACCTCCCGCATTGCGACCAGGGCCAGCAGGGGGCGCTCAGCACATAAGAATCTCAGGGTCAGGACAGGAGCAGGTGCAGAGAGTGGTTGAGGACTGGTTTCCTGTGGGATATTGAGGCTTTTTCTCTGTCCCCCTGGGTCCTGGGCAAGTAATACTTTTTAACTCAGTTTGTATATTTCTCTGATGTCTTTGGCAAAAATGTTTGTTTCCTTGTTTTTCAGGGTGACAGGAACACCAGGGCCACTTAGAGCCCTATATCACAGGCTCCAATGTAAACTCTTGAAGAGGGAGATTCAAATGGATTCCCTCTGGGGCTTCCCCTCAGTTCAGAGTCTCCCCATGGATCTTTCCTAGATTTACAATCCTGTTCATCTGCTCTCAATTCTACATTCAGAAGTCATCACTGCAAGGGAGCAGAGATTCACCATGCGTAAGCACAGGGTGTGGCCACGCCTGCTCCTGTGAGTGACCTCACAGTGGGACACACAATATCCAGAGCCCTCTGCAGAGTTGTTGACAGCACTTTCTGAGACACACAATCAGTCACAGAGTAGACTTGCTACTCTGGATTCAGAGTGAGGCAAAATGGACAGTGGGGTCAGGACCCAGCTCATACTAGGACACACAAAGGTCACAGCTCAGGCCCATCATCAAGGGTCCCTAAGGGAGGGCCTGATTCCAAGTACTGTCTCTGAAACCAACCAGTCATCAGAATTTCTGCTGTCCTCAGGTTGCAGAAGCACAGGAGAGCTCCATAGTTCAGCACAGGGCAGCCTGGCCCATGTCACAGACAGAGCTTATGGAGCCTGATCCCTCCAGGGAGAAGACCCTTTAGCAGCCAGATGAAGAAGAGAAGATAACCAGGGTAAGGGGGCTCCTGGGTACTTTTCTGCTTTCAGCACTGTGGTTGAGCCCTCCTGCAGAACCATGAGGGACTTCTCCACAGTGATGTCCAGGCTGGGGGCCTTCCACAGACACAGAGAATTTGAGAGACACTTTGAATTCCCCACAGTGATGCCTAGGGAGTGCTGGACTGGTGCAGCAGGACTCAACTGGACGGGGATAGGGGAGAGAGCGAGTTCCCACAGTGTCAGGGGTCAGCAGGGAAAGTTCCACCTGGATGTTTAAGATTAACCAGCACCAGAGGAAGACATGCTCAGGAGCTTTCTCAGCTCTATGCCCAGAAGTGAGGCCAGTGGGGCCACTGGCTTCAGAATCCTGAAGACACACTGTGCTCAGAACCACTCTGACTCCATCTTGCTATGAGGTGATCTTGAGTCTGAGAAGCCCCAGGCCATCTAGCTGCTGGGCACAGGCACCTTGGACAGTGCTTGGGTTTCCAGTCACTGTGGCTGGATTTCAGGATCACAGAGAGGGACACATAGGTGTCCACCCTATTGAGAGTCCAGCTCCAGTCTGGGTGAGGATGAGCATCACCAATATTTAGTTCCACAATACTCCCAGGCAACTCCTGCTTCACTTCGTAAATTTAAATTATTTTGCTTTTTCCAAAAGATTTTATTTTTAATTGATTTTTTTCCCAAAAGATTTTGATTGAGAGTCATAACACATTTTTTGTATATAAAATGTATAAGTTTCTAACTAAATTAGAGTTTTATATTTTATATCAGTGGAACCCATTTCTTTTTCAATCAACAATACTTTTATATTCTTAATCATTTGTAATGTTTTATATTGAGCATTATCATCATCTTCTCAAATTATAATTTATTTTTTTCAAACCAAATACAAATACAATGATTTTCTTTTGCTGTATATCCCTGATGTTTTCATGTATACCTAACTAATAATCATACCTTGTACAATATTGTTTTCATTGGTGAAGAGAAGTGATTTTGCATTTGATAAACATAGAATTTTTTCATTAATTTTTTTCCTTAGTGGTTGAGTTTATGTCTCCTTTGCCTCATTCAGAACTCAGAACTTACTCTGGGAACCTTGCTCAGCTTCTTCCTGAGCCCTGGTGGATGCTGAGATACCATTCCCTAAATATGGTGCCCCTCACTTTCAGACAGTTTGAGTTCGATATCTTAAGCCTGCTTTTCTGAGTAAAATGTTTGGACAAAGTCATATACATTAGATGTGCGATTTAACAGTGGAATCCATATTGAAACCCGGATAAGCATTCATAGTGTATGTTGTTGTGTTTCACACACCTTGCTGAGACTGCTTCATGTCCCTCTTGTCCTCTCTTCTGATCTCAGTGTCCTGTCTTGTTGGGCAGACAGGCATTTTGTTGGATTTTATGTGTTTTATTACAGTTTATTATAATTTCAGAAAATTACTTTAACCTGCTTTTTTTCTTTTTTTTTCTCTTTTTAAAGAGAGACAGTGAGAGAGAGACACAGAGAGAGAGAGAGAGAGACACAGAGAGAGAGAGAGAGAGAGAGAGAGAATTTTTAATATTTATTTTCTAGTTATCGGTGGACACAACATCTTTGTCTGTATGTGGTGCTGAGAATCGAACCCGGGCCGCATGCATGCCAGGTGAGCGCGCTCCCGCTTGAGCCACATCCCCAGCCCTAGACCTGCTTTATTCTAAGTGTTCTATAAATATCATCTTGAACCTTGCCCACTCTGTATTTGGAGATTTCTGTTGTATGGGCCCCTCACTAGCATTTGGTTTCTGTCTTATGAAAACATTCCTTGGAACCACCCTGTGCTTTGATCCCCTCACATCTGGTTCCTGGCTCCTTAGATGACATCTGGCTCTCCTACTTCTTTCTGCACCTGAAGCTCTGTAACCTGATAAATTTTATTCCAGGCCGGGATTGCCTTAGGGGACTTGCTCTGAGCTTCTCTCCAGCCTGGCTTTGGGCTCACATGAAGGGCCACTAGGGAGGCCTCTGTCTGTCCCCACTGCAGTGGGGAGGTGTTCCTGGCCCACATTGTCACCTCCCACCCACCACAGAAACCTGCCTCTCCCTGTTGCCACCTCCCTGTGATGCTTCTCCTCTGAGGACTCAGACTCTTATTCTGGTCTCTTCTCTTCAGCCCAGGGTGCTGTTCCTGAGGACAGGGAGGGGTGGTCTGGGGAGTGTTTCCCCCTTCTGTTCCTACTTTCTGTGAGGTTCCAGAGGAGCCCCTGGTATTGGATTGGTGGGTTGCCCTGCCTGTAACTGTTGCATGTGACAACATCTTTCATTAACTCACTTGGTGAGTCTGACTTTTTTCTCCAAGTATGATGTTCCCAATTCAGTCCATTTTCCAGGAAGTGACATTATTTCTCTCTTTCTTGTTGCTGTGGGAGCTCCAGTGGGCACACAGCTCACATTTTCTCTGTCCACTGTTGTGTGGACAGCACCTGGCTGGTGCTACACCTGGCTCCTGGAGCTATGCTGCTGTAACATTGGTGTGTGTGCATCACTATTCTCTGCTGATATTAGGTCTGTGGATCAGTACTGAGGAGTGGAAACTGGTTCCATAGTAGCTTGACTCCTAGTCTCCTGGGTCCGTGGGCTCTTTTCATCCAGCAAGGAAGTCCATGGAACAGGGTAGAGGAGAGTATGGCTGCAGAGTCACTAATCAAGACCTTTGGAGACCAAGCAAGAAGCAGTTCTGATTTTATTGCACAGTTACCATGTATATATATACTCAGGCAGCAGCTAAGCAATTTACAGGTAATCACCAATATAATTTCTGGCCAACTTTCCTCCACAGCCCTGGTAGCCAGGTCAAATTTGCAATCAAACCTATAGTATGTTTGCTGTTATCCATGGACATGAACTGCCTGGGAAGGCAATCCCCCCCCCCCCAGACATCCATTCCCAGGAGGTTCCCTCTATCCATCCTCTTGTTTCTGTTTCATACTGTGAACAAATATTTTTCTGACCAGCAATGGAGGACCATGTTCCCTGCAATGTCTCTGCATTGTGATTTTATTATTTCCAATGGTCCCCAAGAATTATGTTTTATGAATACCTGGGCTTCAGATGTGAAAGAACACTGGGATGTGCTTTACACAGAAAGAATGTGAGAAACAGAAACTTTTTTTTTCAATTGTGACTCAGAAATCTTGGCCAAGGCTCTAGTGCCAATAGGTCACCAATGTCAATCATCCATGAGTAGGAGGAGAAATCACCTGAACTGAGCATGAGGCCACACAGGACAGTTCCAAAGCAACCCAGGTTATGGGAGAGGAAGTCAAGGAGCCTGCGAGACCAAAATATTGGATTTATGAAATTTTAATCATAGCAGTAATGAAAGAGCCATAAGTGAGCATGATGTTAATGCAGTAGATGGACACGAAATCTCAGGTAGGGCCAAGTAAAACACTGGGTGCTAGAACCCACTGGTTCACACCTGGATGAGGGGAGGAGAAAAGAGTGTCGTGCCAAGGGTCTAGGTGCATTGCTGTGATGGCCTAACTTGAAGAATAGCTTTCTAAACCAGATGATTTGCTAGGACTTGGAAACTACATATAATGGCACACCTGGCTTTTTGGATGGTGAAAACCTGGAGACCAGCAGGTCTTACCTGAGCCACTCTAAGACCAAGAGGTGGGTGCTGCAGGCTCAGTGTCTGCAGGGAGTTCATGGTCAACACCACAGGGAACAAGGAGAGGAGCCACATGTCTTATTAGTGTGCTGTGCTCACTCAGTTAGGCAGGAGGTCAATTCCTGAACCTCATCAGGAGGTCAGCACCTACACCTGCCCTCTCAGTGACCCCACCTCACTAAAGACAGTGTCCACTGTTCTCTCCAAATGCTGGGCTGTGGGCAAGGCAGGTCTCACTGCAGGGATGCTGCACAGGGAAGGGGACTGGGCCTCCTCCCTCACCCAGCCTGCCCTGCATGCCGTCCTGTCTGCTGTCAGCCTGGCTCTGCTGCTCTGGGGCACTCAGGGGCTCTCAGCCTCAGGCTGCAGCTGAGAGCTTCCTCTGCCCCCAGGACTCCCACCTGGCCCAGCACCTCCATCCTGTCCTCTCCTGGTGGAGACCAGAGGGCAGGACAGGTGAGGGGCTGGGCTCAGGAGGGTGGGCTCCCCCTCTGACAGCCTTCCAGCTCCCCTGAAACCACCTGCTCTCCTCTCACAGGTAAAGCTTTACTTGGTTTCCAAGGAGGGACACATCTCAGGAGCACAGAGGACCTGGGCAGCCTGACCTCAGCCTCTCCAGATATCAGAAGAGTCTCACCCACATGCAAATCCCTCCTCCTGCTCTGGGTTCAAAGGCCCTCTGGGCTGTGGGAGCTCCCAGCTCTCTGCTCAGACAGGGCTGAGGTCTCTGGGAAGGCAGGTGTGGTCTACAAGATGAGGCTGCTGGGTCTTCTTCTGTAGCTGGTCACACCTTCCCAAGGTGAGTGTCTCCAGTGTCTGACCTGGGTTGATGCAGAGGTTGTGACTGCAGGTGACTGATAGCATGTGACTGTCCTTGTCCCCAGGAGTCCTATGCAGGTTCAGCTGCAGAAGTCATGATCTGGCCTGTTGAAGCCCTTACAGACCCTATCTGTCTCCTGTGCTGTGTCTGGATTGTCCATCACAACTAGTGGCTATGGCTGGCACTGGATCGATCCTTCAGTCCCCAGTAAAGGGGCTGAGTGAATAGAGTATATATAAAATGATGGTGGTACTAACTAGAACCCATATTTCAAAAGCTGAGTGAAAGTCCAGAGACATGTTCAAGAATTAGTTTTTCCTGCAGCTGAACTCCCTGACTTCCCAGGACACAGCCACCTATTACTGTGCCAGAGCCACAGTGAGGGGACCCTAGTGTGAGCCTATACATAAACTTCCCTGCAGGGTGCCCAGGGCCATCAGGGGGTGCTCAGCAAGCTCAGGAGCAGGTTCAGAGGGAGGAGAGAAGAGTTTACCTCAGTCCTTGAGGCTCCTCCTCAGCCAGGACCTGCCAAGACACAATCTTGTATGGAAATTCTCTAGATCATTCCTGTCTCAGAATCTCAGATGCTTTTCCTGCTCTAGATCAGGCTTGTCTATAATTCCATTGCTCAGCATAGGCTACTCAACATTATTTTCTGAGGAACATTAATTTTTAATAATATTTCCTGCTCAATGTATTTAATGTGAACTTTCTAAACTTATTTTTTCAGTACCAGGGATTGATACAATGGTTTCATAACCCTGAGTTCCATTATAACCCACTTTGAGTCTTATTTAAGTCAGGTTCTCCCTAAGAAGCCCAGGCTGACCTTGAACAAGTTATCCTACCTCAGCATTCTGAGTACCTGGGGTTAGAGGTGAGCTCCACCACACCCAGGTTAACTTTATAGACATTTGATGCCATATCTTACCCTCTCCATTCTCAGCTGGATCCCCTTTCTCTCCCCATGACACCTTTTCATTCCCAATCTGCACAGTGTGCTTCCTGTCATGGATCAGGTCACAGAACACACTTGACAGCAGAGCCCACATAGTGCCAGAAACTTCCACCCCTGTGGACCCTTGGCAATATCTGGATTCAGTTTTATTTTCACTTATGTTAAGAAAGGGTTTTGCAAGTCAACCAGTCGTTAGAAACCATTGTACCTGCCAAACCTCCAGTCATCATTCAACATCACCCATAGCAAGGAATTATCTGAACCAAATATCTATGGACTGAACAGAGAAGCAGTGACAGAAAGCCCTAAACCTGGTCAATGCACAGAAATATGCATATTCAGAGTAACTTTGGTGTATGTGAGCTGCCTACATCTCATGATGAGGCTCTGTGACATCCACACTCCACACCCAGGGATCCAAGCTGTACATGGCCTGTGGACAGGGGTGAGAGAAAGGGGCACCCTTGGCAAAGACCCAGGAGGGAGAGTGGACAGCTCTGCATAGACTGTGGGAATAACAGGTCACATCTGCCACTGGCCTCAGGACCCTGAAGGCACAGTTTGCCTAGCGCTGCTCTAACCCCATCTTGCTGGGAGATGACCCTGAGCCTGAGAAGCTCCAGGACACCTGGCTCCTGGCAGAGTCAGCTTGGATCCTGTCCAGGTTTCCAGCCACTGTGGCTAGATTGCAGGATTACAGACAGGGACAACCTGGGCTGTGTTCCTGCTCACGTCAATGCCCATCCTGTCCTGAGAGTTCAGCAGAAATCTGGGTGAAAATGGTCATGGGAAATTGTTATACCCCAGATCATCTTAAGTTATTCCTGGTCCATTCCAGATAATTAAATCTTTTTTTTATTGTATTTTTTTTTTGTATTGAGTGTTATAACACTGATTTTGCATATAAACCTTATAAGTTGCTAAGTTAGAGTTTTATATTTTATATCAATACAAGCCATTTCTGTTTCAATAAACAATATTTCCATATTTTAATATTTTATTTGATTATTTTAATTATGTAATTGTGTCACTTATTTTGGCATATTCATAGATGTATGAACAAAATTTATTGAAGAGTCTTTTGTTTCCTGCAGGTATTTTCTATATGAAATTTCTCTACCTGTCATTATCTTCTCAAATTATTATCTATTTTTATTTATACCAAATACAAATACAATGATTTTTCTTCTTCTTATGTCCCTGATGTTCTTACATATACCTAAATAATAATGATAGTTTGTATAATACTTTTTTCATTGGTAAACAAAAATGATATTGTATCAGATTAACAGAATTTTTTTCAATTGCTTATTTTCTCAATGGTTTCATTTCTGTCTACTTTGGCTAACTGAAACATTAGGACTTGCTCTAGAGGGCTCACTCAGCTCCTTCCTGATTCAAGGAGGATGCTGGGATCTCTTTTCCTAAACATGACACCCATCACTTGCACACAGTCTGTATTTGATTGGTTAAACCAGCTTTATTGGTGGGAGGTACTGGGGATTAAATTCAGGGACTCTTGAACACTGAGCCACGTCTCCAGCCGTATCTTATATTTTATTTAGAAATAGGGTCTCACTGAGTTGCTTAGTGCCTCACTATGGCTGAGGCTGGCTTTGAATTTGGTTCCTTCTGCATTAGCCTCCCGAGCCATGGGGATTGTAGGTGTGCACCACTGCACCTGCCTTGTGTCTACTTTTATGAGTATAATATTTGAACTTAATTGCATAAATTAGATTTAGGGATTTGACAGTTGAATACATTTTGAAGGGCCTGAATAAGGAATGAGATGTTGTATTTTGTTTCCTTTTTCATGTGATGGTGTTTGATCACCAACATTATTAAGAATGTCAGCATCTCTCTCCATCAGAAACATAGCTAGTGATTCAGGAATTATTTTTAGACCTACAAAAAATGAGTTCTTGTGGAGTTATTTTGAGGGAGAGAACAACACCCTGACACATGGGTGCCAGGTTCCATGATGGATCCCAGGCTGTGCACACCCAGCTGTCCATCACCTGTCCCTCCTTGATGTGGGGAGCCCACCCAGCTGCTCTGCTCCAGTCTACAAGATTACAGAACACCCTGACTGTGGGCCAAAGTGCACTGTGAGCTGTGGAGCAACAGGACAAGGCGCCTCTGCATGGGGTCCTTACCACTCACCCTAACCCTTGCTCTCTCTACACCTTCCCATCTCCAATGGCCATAGTCCTCTTTTTCCAGATGCAGTAGCTTCCCCTTATAATTGATGGTGTGGTGATGGTCTTCCTCTGCCTGTCTTATTTCAGCTAGATCCATGTACTCCAGGGCCAGGCCTAGTTCCAGGAGGGTCAGGATGCCATTCTTGTTAGTTAAATGACATTCTTCCTCTGTTTATATTATATTTCCACATCTTCTTTAATGAAAAATATGATGATCATACAAAGTGCTTCAAGAGCCATGGAACTGGTGTTAAGGACAAGCCTCTTGGACTACATATACCAACTTCTATGCACATTGGGCAGAGGCTTGTCCCTAAGCCTTAGTCTGTCCCACCCGATGTCTCTGCTGGCCTCTGGCTATGTGGCACAGGGTGGCATCTCCTGCCTGCTGCCCTCAAAGCTGGCCCTGCAGATGGCAGACCTATGTGCTGTGGCCTTAGGGGGCTTTCCTCCAAGGCTCCACTAGCCATGGCCTAGGGGGACTCTTATAGGGGCCATACCTGGAACAAAGCTCTGTCTGAGCTCCAGGGCTACCCAGGACATCCTCTGGAATGCAGATGGGGGAAGACCACCTCCACACTCTTGCACCCTATATGCCTGGAGAGTTAGCCCCACAGGTGCTGTCAGATTGGCTGTTGGGTGACTATTTCAGCTCCCAGATCTGAGCTGGCACAGACCAACACATTGCCCAGTCCCAGGACTGCATCCACATCTTTAGATGTTTACTACAACCACCTCAGACCCCTGCACCAGTGTGTGCTGAGTCCAGTCTCTACTGCTCTGAGCAGCTCCCATGCCTGATGGTTTACAGTGAGAGAGCTACATTGCAGCAGGTTCTGGAAATGCAAATATCAAGGTGCTGCTCCTGACCAGGCCTTCCTGAGGCTGTACCACCTCACGGCAGAAGGCAGGAGGCAAAGAGAGGCAGATGGTTATAAAACTCCAGAATGGTGCTCAGATCACACTGGGGGCACAGTGTGCAAGAAAGGCTCTCTAGCAGCCCTATGAGAAACCAGGTGGGCATGCCCATGATGTCAGTTTTATTATCTATTCTAGGACCATGTGGACATGGTGAGGGTTGCAGAGCAGCAGCATTGTTTTCAGGTGACTGTGCTTCCAAGATGATCCCAAGACAGTTGTTTTAGACAGAGAGAGCCTGCTTCCCCTAATTCTGCAAATCACAAGAGGAGGAAGGGAGGCCTAGATCACAGATGACAGATTAGCAAGGGGGTGAGAAAGATAGATAATTGATTATTGATAGAGTATATATAGATAGATGAAATATAATGGTAGATAGATAGATAGATACCACATACATACTGAATTAGAATGAATTAATCCTCACCCTGAAAACATCATGAAGTCCATGTGGACACTGGCTGGTCCATCTCCCAGGCCTGTCACAAGAGTGAGCTAGACAGGGCCCTTTCTGGACTCAGCTTATGACAACTGAAAGTGAGGACAGAGACTGAATTTCTCCCTGTGCCCACCACAGATGGCAACAGCATGTGTACCTGAGGGCTCTGTGCCAAATGGATGCTCCTGAGCTGAAGGAGGCCCTCACAGGGAAGCACAGCCTTCCCCCTGCAGGGAGTCTCTGAGGACCTCAGCTTGATGCCTCCCTGGAGAGCAGGTGCAGCAGAGGGGAGAAGATGCTATCCAAAATATCTGTGAAACCAAGTACTTTGCATGAATTAGAATTTTGAGGACAGGGATGTTTGAATCATACATTACAGTTGTGTTGTATATTCTTTTATCTCATTTTTACATTTTACATCTTTTATCATTTTCACTTTTTTATTTTATTTTTCTTAATATTAAGTGTTTGGCTTATGTACTTATTGTCTCCCATTTCCTGTCTCCCCAAAATCACTTTCTCTCTCTTCTCCTGTTACTAACCATCATCATTTGATTCCTCTTGCATACTTCCTAAGAACTAATAACTCTATAATCTCACCTTCTACCCCTTCAACATCTCATTCTTTGTCCACCATCAGAAACTGTAAATCCTTTTGCAAACATACTGTTTATATTGTAGAAATAATTGAACTCACTGTTACTGTATATTATGACAAAAATATACATCTTAATAGCAACCAGTTTGTTTAAGGTTGTATATGTTTTGTATTGGGATCTGTTAACCTTGTTCTTCCCATCAAAGAGAGATATTGGAACCCTGCAAGGCCACTATAAGCTTATAGGGTAAAAATGGTAATGCTGTGGTTCTGCAGTGCTAGAAGGGAAGACAAACAAACAACATAAAAAAACTAGGTAAAAAGGTGTCCCAAACTAATCAAGATACTACATTATTAGATTCCATGGCGAGCACAACAGAAGAAAGATTTCAGGAGGTACATAATTAAAGTGTTCTGTGAATTATAGGATGATATAAGAATACAGGCATCAAAAGATCATTTCAATAAAGAGCTACATAAGCAAATACAGGAAGCAAAGGTTTACTTCAATAAGGAGACAGAAGTTCTAAAAAAAATCCCAAGCAAACAGAAATCCTTGAATTGAATGAAACAAAAAACCATATTAAAAGCTCAACAGAAAGCATCACCAACAGATTAGAACACTTGGAAGTCAGGACCTCAGACAATGAAGACCAAATATATAATCTTTAAAAGAATGTAGATTGCACAGTGAAAATGGTAAGAAACCATGTGGAGTGACATGGGATAACATAAAAAGAGCAAATTTAGAAATTATTGGGATAGAGGAAGGCATAGAGTTCCAAATCAAAGAAATGAACAATCTATTCAATGAGATAATAGCAGAAAAATTTCCAAACATAAACAAAAACACAAGAGAAAACAAAATACAAGAGGCTTACAGGACACCAAATGTAAAAATTACAGCAGATCCACACTAAGGCACATTATAATGAACTAGCATACAAAATAAGGAGAGAATTGTAAAAGCCACAAGAGAAATGAATCAAATTACATACTGGGGGAAACTAATTGGGAAAACTGTAGATTTTTAACCCAGTCTGTGAAAGATAGAAGATCCTGAAATAACATATACCAAGCTCTGAAAGAAAATAAATATCAACTAATAATAATTTTATGTAAATTTTTAAATTTATACATGACAGCAGAATGCATTACAATTCTTATTACATATATAGAGCACAATTTTTCATATCTTTGTATATATAGTATATTCACACCAACTTGTGTCTTCATACATGTACTTGGATAGTACATGATTACCACATTTAACCATCATTAATTACCCCATGCCTCCTCCCTTCCCCTCCAACCTCTCTGCCCTATCTAGAGTTCTTCTATTCCTCCCATGTTCCTGCTCCCTATCCAACTATGAGTCAGCCTCCTTATTTTTTAAAATAAATCTATAGTTTTATAAAGACAAAAACTGACAGTGTGTATGAAGTTTACATTGAAACAAAAATCTCACAGAAACCTAACACATGCCTAAAAAGATTTTACAATGTAGCTCTAGGTGCAGGTATAGATGATATCAAGAACTTTTGGATATCATGATTCATGGCAGCATTTGGGGTATCAGTCAATTCATAAATATTTTTTTCTTCAAAAAAATCTTTTAATGTGTTTAAAGTGAACCACTGCCCCAATATGAAAGCTAATCTCCTGAGAACAGGGCTTTTGAAACTACTCAACCTTTGAATTCACTTAATGAATCTTGTGCTGTCAGTGACTGAACTCTGCCACTAATGGTTTCAGAGTTCAAAGTTTAAAAAGCAGAGGCTCCAATAGTTACCAACCCGAGTATGGGCCCTCCTCTTTCCCTACTCTTCCATTTCCCATACCCCTTTGGCTCCTCCCCATTACTTCAGCCAGTGGCTTAGATGGATAAGCTGATTTTATTTATAAGTTCATAATTCTGTTTTAGAGGTGCTAATTCTTGTCTAAATGCAAGAATGAGCACTTCTAAGACAGCATAATCTGCCTGTGTATACTCTCCAATAAAAGACCTTCCCACCTCAGTCAGTTTCTATCTCCAGAATTGCAGCTTTGGTGACATAGGCACTGGCTTAGTCCTTTGTGGGGAACTACATTAGCTCAGGCAGGGAACACCTTGGCTTACAGGTTTCAGGCATTCACAGCTTTTAAATAGTCTCTCACAGTCCTCATTTATGGTGCCAATGACATTTTTTTTTGAATAAGGTAAAATATTCTGGACGTAGAACCCAATCATTAGTTACTTGGTCTTCCCATTGTTTCACCATTTCCCCAGTCAGGCCCCAAATTTAAAAAAAAATGATCCTACACATCTCCCTTCTTCCCTGCCCAATCCCTCCCACCCCAAATAATATACCAGTAAGAGTCAAAAAACTACACACATGCTACATTGTAAAAAGGCAGAATTGACATTATTGGGAAGAAGGCTGTGGGTTGTGGAGATGCTCTTTGAAGATCAACAGTATTTTTTGCCTTCCCAAACACCCAATTCTGCAAATTTTATCCCTCATAGAAAGTCCTTTGCTTTTCTCAATAAAGTGCAGAATGGGTTGCCTTGAAACACTTACCCCTTTCCCCTCCACTGGGATGGGTGTGCTAACTATACAGCTTGGAATGGCTTTAAAGTACTTCGGCTGCTGCAGGGCACGGAAACTAGACTGGCTCTTTAAAGGACATCTTCTCAAGCCACCTTTATGGTGTCAAGACAAGTAGAACTCCTTCCCTCTCCACTTAAATCCTCAGTCACAGGCAACAGGGGCTGGTACTCAGGAGAGTTAATTCTTGTCATCTTTTTTATCATCATCCTCTGAAGGGTAGGAATGCCACATCAGCCTTTTCTCATAGAAGGATATGACAACCTGTGGACACCTGACATTGGCTTCCTTGGCAGGGACCAGGTCAGCCTCATCAGAGTTTTTCCATTTCATCAGGAACATGAGCTCTGCACCGAAGTCTGTAGCTCCAATAATAGGCTCTGGCTCCTGCTCCAAACCCCGGGCAAAGCCCCTTGGCTTTTCAGACTCTTCTTTTTTTCTTCTTTGGTTTGGTCTCTTCTCCCTTATTATCAGAATCTGAGTCAACTTTATGCTTTCCTCCCTTTGATTTATCTGTTTCATGTGCTGTTTTATGTGACTGTAGAAACTCAGCAAGAGGTTGGGACAATCCAGGTTCTCTTCTGGCTCCCATGTACTGTCCTCATCTGAGAACCCCTTCCATTTAGGAGATACTCCATTTTGCCTTTTACAATTGATGATGGAGGGAAAAAATACAGGAAGATGGCCGCTGCGTACGGGGGTTGCTGAAGTGCTGAGCATGGTGCTCAAAGCAGCGGCTTTAATAGAGATTTCGCACAGTCTGTTAAAGCTCCTTTCACCGTTAATCTGTAGTGGACCACTTTGCCAAGGAGTAGGAAGAACAAAGAATTCGAAAAAGAGATGCTTGGCTGCTCAGAGCCGTGGGCGCTTTGCTCCCATCTGCTTCCTCTTTCGCTTCGCTCCGGGCGGAGAAGCTGAATGTGTAATCAGCAGTGGATTGTAAGTACCCAAGGCAAAGAAAGCTCAGTGCGCCCCGCCTTTTTTTTTCTTTGAATATTTTTTATACAGGGAGAGTTTGTGGATTGGGATTGTTGGCGGGGCTGTGGTTTCTGTGCCGAAAATCCACTCCGCGGGAGCCGCCATTTGCTTTCTGCTTGCTGTCTTGATGGCTCCGTATACACTGTCCGGCAGCCGCACCTAGAGGTTGGAGCTGGGCTGCGTGCCGAGCCCTGTCCTCCGAAGGCTGGACTGCAGCCTCGAGCGTCTCTGTGGCCTGTTCGCCGCTGCACCTTCGGGCAGAGCCTGCTCTGGGGTCGTTCTGCACCCCCCTGCCAGGGGACCCGTGCTCCGGAGGAGGGGGACGGAGAGCCGCGGCGGCAGCCGCTTGGGCCCCTGGGGCCTGGCACCGGGCTGAAGAGCTGCGGAGGCCAGGGCGGCTCTGCTACGGTCGCAGACAAGCGCGACGCTCGTCAGCGCGGCCCAGAGACGGAGGCGACGGCGGCAGGGTTTCATTCCTAGAAATCTGGACTGGAAACAGAAGCAGCAGTTTGTATAATCCCAAGAACTTGCTTATAGCAGGAAGCTGTAAGGGCAACATGAATATCATTGATGAGATGTAACATGGTGGCAGGCGCAGAGAGATCAAGTCTCTGACATCTTCAACTGCACGGGCATAGGGAGCCGTAAACTGTCTAAATGCTGTTTGCTCAGGATCACTAGGCAATGCTGAGCTGACGTGGATCTGGGGTGTACAGGCTGGGCCCCTCAGAACACACACACAGAGCCCGAATCGGAGGCAATTAAGCTCCGGTTCGCCTGCTTCGTGTGACTCAGCACTAACGATCCCGCTGAAATAATTGGCCGGCCCTTAGGAACTTACAGAGGTAAAAGCCAACCGAGCCTTCATAGGCAGTGGCCACAGGACTGAAACGGGGATTGGGAGAGACAGTCAGGACCCACCCGTTGCATTGGTCATCCGGCAAAGGGAACAAACGGTCACCATTTGCATGGGATATCACCATGGCAGAGAAATGGCGTCACGGGCGGAGGAGATAACTGCATTGAAACCAGCGCGACAGGTGTGTAATCCCCTAGCCATCTCTCTCCACACAGCGGGGAAACCTTAAGGGCCACTCCCAGCTCTCCTGTGAACGCAGTAACCAGACCGAGGGAATCAGGAGTGGCGCGGGACTCGCGGCGCGGAACTCCCGGCTACCGCTCCCACCAGTGCTGACAACTGAGGTCTCTTGCACCAGCTACCGGGGGCGTGGCTACAGGAGGGCAAGCAAATTCGCTGGGGGATCTCAGCCCCAAGCTCTACAAACTTAGGGTCTGAGGGAGGCAAACAGGGAGAGTGAGCCCAGGTGTTCATGAAAACAGGGCTCCCAGGAGCAGCAGACCTGGCGTGTAGCCAGTATTGTGGTGAGCGCCACAGGTGAGCACGGCCTGGCTTGAGGAAACGCAAGACAAGGCCCTAGACACTCAGGATTGGAGACCCGCCCAGTCTAGGAGAAAGAGCTGCTGCACAGTGAATGGTTCCCACCTATTGAGAGGAGAAGCTTGGCCCAGTGGGCACAGCTCCACCTACTGGAAGAGAAGTTAATAGAACTCTAGGACTGCATTTATTATTATTATTATTATTATTATTATTATTATTATTATCATTTTTTTTCTTTTCTTTTTCTTTTTTTTCTTTTTTTTCTTCTTTTTCTTTCATTTTCAATTTTTATTTGTTGTTGTTCTTTAATTTTTTTTCAATGTTTCTATTTTTTTTAATTTTTTTAATTTTATTATTTTTTTTATTTTAATTTTCATTTTTTATTATCACTATTACTTTTGTTAAAATTTTTTTTCGTCTTTTCTTTCTTTCTTTATTATCTAATCTTTGTTATTCTTGTTTCTTTTGTCTTTTCATTTCTTTTCAATCTTCTTATTCCCCCTTCCTTGAATTCTACCTGCCTACTCTCATTCTCTTTAGTGACTTCTTCCCTTCCCTTCTAATATCTTTCCTCTCAAGCATCAAATAAATCTATAAGAGTAAACAGTAACTCAGCAGTCAAACAGAACAAGAAGTAACATGAGCAGCATAAAAAAGCAAGGAAGAAAAGGAGTACAAACAATGAAGGACAGCCTAAATATTCAGGAGGACCTAGAGTCAGCAGAAAAATGGTCATATAAAGAACTCAAGGAATACCTTAGACAGATGGAATGGAACCTTAAAGAAGATACGAGACAGCAAATCCAAACAGTGAAAGAACACTTTGAAAATGAATTACATAGACAGATAAAAGAAGAAGTTAAGCATCTTTATCAGGAGATTGAGATTATAAAAAAAAAAACAAACAATAATTCTAGAAATGAAGGAAATGATAAACCAAATTAAAAACTCAATTGAGAGTATCACTAACAGAGTGGAGCAAGTAGAAGCCAGAACATCAGATAATGAAGACAAAATATATCATCTTGAAAAGAGCCTAGCCAACTCAGAAAGGCTGGTTAAAAACCACGAGAAAAACATCCAAGAGATATGGGATAACATAAAGAAACCAAACCTACGAGTCATTGGGATAGAAGAAGGTACAGAGATTCAAACCAAGGGAATGAGTAACCTGCTGAAAGAAATAATTACAGAAAACTTTCCAGAAATAAAAAAGGAAACGGATATACAAATTGTAGATGCATACAGGACACCGAGCACACAAAATCACAGTAGACCAACGCCAAGACACATTGTTATGAAGATATCCAATATACAGAACAAAGAGAAAATACTAAAAGCTACAAGAGAAAGGAGGCAGATTACGTTCAGGGGTAAACCAATAAGGTTAACAACGGATTTTTCATCACAGACGCTGAAAGCGAGAAGATCCTGGAACAACGTATTTCAAACACTGAAAGACAATGGATGCCAACCAAGAATTCTGTATCCAGCAAAATTAAGCTTTAGGTACGATAACGAAATAAAAATCTTTCATGATAAACAAAAGCTAAAAGAATTTGCAGCCAGAAAACCAGCATTGCAAAGCATCTTGAGCAAAACACTACACGAGGAAGAAATGAAAAACAATAACCAAAACCATCAGTGGGAAGTGCCTCTATAAAGACAGAGGGCGGGGGGAAAGCTAACCATGGAGAAACAAACTAAATTAAAAAAAAAGAAGAAGAAGATAAATAATCAAACATGGCTGGAAGTACAAACCATATATCAATAGTAACTCTAAACATTAATGGCTTAAACTCTCCAATAAAGCGACATAGGCTGGTAACATGGATTAAAAAAACAAATCCAACAATATGCTGCCTCCAGGAGACACATCTGATTGGAAAAGACATACACAGGCTGAAGGTGAAAGGTTGGGAAAAAATATACCATGCACACAGTCCTCGTAAGCAAGCAGGGGTGGCCATCCTCATATCGAATAAAATTGACTTCAAGACTAAATTAATCAAAAGGGATAAGGAAGGACATTATATACTGTTAAAAGGAACCATTCACCAACAAGACATAACAATTATCAATATTTATGCACCAAATAATGGTGCTGCGACGTTCATAAAACAAATTCTCCTCAAGTTCAAGAATCAAATAGACCACAACACAATAATTATGGGTGACTTCAACACACCTCTCTCACAATTGGACAGATCCTCCAAACAAAAGCTGAATAAAGAAACTATAGAACTCAATATCACAATCAACAACCTAGACTTAACTGACATATATAGAATATATCAACCATCATCAAGTGGATATACTTTTTTCTCAGCAGCACATGGATCCTCCTCAAAAATAGACCATATATTATGCCATAGGGCAACCCTCAGTAAATATACAGGGGTGGAGATAATACCATGCATTTTATCTGATCATAATGGAATGAAACTGGAAATCAATGATAAAAGAAGGAAGGAAAAATCCTACATCACATGGAAAATGAACAATATGTTACTGAATGATCAATGGGTTACAGAAGACATAAAGGAAGAAATCAAAAAATTCTTAGAGATAAATGAAAATACAGACACAACATATCGGAATCTATGGGACACAATGAAAGCAGTTTTAAGAGGGAAATTCATCGCTTGGAGGTCATTCCTCAAAAAAAGGAAAAACCAACAAATAAATGAGCTCACACTTCATCTCAAAGCCCTAGAAAAGGAAGAGCAAAACAACAGCAAATGTAGCAGAAGGCAAGAAATAATTAAAATCAGAGCGGAAATCAATGAAATTGAAACAAAAGAAACTATTGAAAAAATTAACAAAACTAAAAGTTGGTTCTTTGAAAAAATAAATAAGATCGACAGACCCTTAGCCATGCTAACGAAGAGAAGAAGAGAGAGAACTCAAATCACTAACATACGGGATGAAAAAGGCAATATCACAACAAACACTACAGAAATACAGAATACAATTAGAAATTATTTTGAAAACCTATATTCCAATAAAATAGAAGATAGTGAAGACATTGATAAATTCCTTAAGTCATATGATTTGCCCAGACTGAGTCAGGAGGATACTCACAACTTAAACAGACCAATAACAATAGATGAAATAGAAGAAGCAATCAAAAGACTTCCAACCAAGAAAAGCCCAGGACCGGATGGGTATACAGCGGAGGTTTACAAAACCTTTAAGGAAGAATTAATACCAATACTTTTCAAGTTATTTCAGGAAATAGAAAAAGAAGGAGCTCTGCCAAATTCATTCTATGAGGCCAACATCACCCTGATTCCGAAACCAGACAAAGACACTTCAAAGAAAGAAAACTACAGACCAATATCTCTGATGAACATAGATGCAAAAATCCTCAATAAAATTCTGGCGAATCGGATACAAAGGCACATCAAAAAAATTGTGCACCATGATCAAGTAGGATTCATCCCTGGGATGCAAGGATGGTTCAATATACGGAAATCAATAAATGTTATTCACCACATCAATAGACTTAAAAATAAGAACCATATGATCATCTCAATAGACGCAGAAAAAGCATTCAACAAAGTACAGCATCCCTTTATGTTCAAAACATTAGAAAAACTAGGGATAACAGGAACTTACCTCGACATTGTAAAAGCTATCTATGCTAAGCCTCAGGCTAGCATCATTCTCAATGGAGAAAAATTGAAGGCATTCCCCCTAAAATCTGGAACAAGACAGGGATGCCCTCTATCACCACTTCTATTCAATATAGTTCTCGAAACACTGGCCAGAGCAATTAGACAGACGAAAGAAATTAAAGGCATAAAAATAGGAAAGGAAGAACTTAAATTATCACTATTTGCAGATGACATGATTCTATACCTAGAAGACCCAAAAGGGTCTACAAAAAAACTACTAGAACTAATAAATGAATTCAGCAAAGTGGCAGGATATAAAATCAACACGCATAAATAAAAGGCATTTCTGTATATCAGCGACAAAACTTCTGAAACGGAAATGAGGAAAAACACTCCATTCACAATATCCTCAAAAAAAATAAAATACTTGGGAATCAACCTAACAAAAGAGGTGAAAGATTTATATAATGAAAACTACAAAACCCTAAAAAGAGAAGTAGAAGAAGATCTTAGAAGATGGAAAAATATACCCTGTTCATGGATAGGCAGAACTAACATCATCAAAATGGCGATATTACCAAAAGTTCTCTATAGGTTTAATGCAATGCCAATCAAAATCCCAACGGCATTTCTTGTAGAAATGGATAAAGCAATCATGAAATTCATATGGAAAAATAAAAGACCCAGAATAGCAAAAGCAATTCTAAGCAGGAAGTGCGAATCAGGCGGTATAGCGATACCAGACTTAAAACTATATTACACAGCAATAGTAACAAAAACAGCATGGTACTGGTACCAAAACAGGAGGGTGGACCAATGGTACAGAATAGAGGACACAGAGACTAATCCACAAAGCTACAACTATCTTATATTTGATAAAGGAGCTAAAAGCATGCAATGGAGGGAGGATAGCGTCTTCAACAAATGGTGCTGGGAAAACTGGAAATCCATATGCAACAAAATGAAACTGAATCCCCTCCTCTCGCCATGCACAAAAGTTAACTCAAAGTGGATCAAGGAGCTAGATATCAAATCAGAGACTCTGTGTCTGATAGAAGAAAAAGTTGGCTCCGATCTACATATTGTAGGGTCGGGCTCCAAATTCCTTAATAGGACACCCATAGCACAAAAGTTGATAACAAAAATCAACAAATGGGACTTACTTAAACTGAAAAGTTTTCTCTCAGCAAGAGAAACAATAAAAGAGGTAAATAGGGAGCCTACATCATGGGAACAAATTTTTACTCCTCACACTTCAGATAGAGCCCTAATATCCAGAGTATACAAAGAACTCAAAAAATTAAACAATAAGAAAACAAATAACCCAATCAACAAATGGGCCAAAGACCTGAACAGACACTTCTCAGAGGAGGACATACAATCAATCAACAAGTACATGAAAAAATGCTCATCATCTCTAGCAGTCAGAGAAATGCAAATCAAAACCACCCTAAGATACCATCTCACTCCAGTAAGATTGGCAGCCATTATGAAGTCAAACAACAACAAGTGCTGGAGAGGATGTGGGGAAAAGGGTACTCTTGTACATTGCTGGTGGGACTGCAAACTGGTGTGGCCAATCTGGAAAACAGTATGGAGACTCCTGGGAAAGCTGGGAATGGAACCACCATTTGACCCAGCTATTGCCCTTCTTGGACTTTTCCCTGAAGACCTTAAAAGAGCGTACTACAGGGATACTGCCACATCGATGTTCATAGCAGCACAATTCACAATTGCTAGACTGTGGAACCAACCCAGATGCCCTTCAATAGATGAATGGATAAAAAAATGTGGCATTTATACACCATGGAGTATTACGCAGCACTAAAAAATGACAAAATCATAGAATTTGCAGGGAAATGGATGGCACTAGAGCAGATTATGCTTAGTGAAGCTAGCCAATCCCTAAAAAACAAATACCAAATGTCTTCTTTGATATAATGAGAGCAACTAAGAACAGAGCAGGGAGGAAGAGCAGGAAGAAAAGATTAACATTAAACAGATACATGAGGTGGGATGGAAAGGGAGAGAAAAGGGAAATTGCATTGTAATGGAGGGAGACCCTCATTGTTATACAAAATTACATATAAGAGGTTGTGAGGGGAATGGGAAAATAAACAAGGAGAGATATGAATTACAGTGGATGGGGTAGAGAGAGAAGATGGGAGGGGAGGGAGGGGGGATGGTAGAGGATAGGAAAGGTAGCAGAATACAACAGTTACTAATAGGGCATTATGTAAAAATGTGGATGTGTAACCGATGTGATTCTGCAATCTGTATTTGGGGTAAAATTCGGAGTTCATAACCAACTTGAATCTAATGTATGAAATATGATATGTCAATAGTTTTATAATGTTTTGAACAACCAATAAAAAAAATTTAAAAAAAATTGCTACAGCCTAAAAAAAAAATTGATGATGGAGAACTTTTTCCACCACATATTCCTCCTCCTCCTCCTCCTCCTCCTCCTCCTCCTCCTCCTCCTCCTCCTCCTCCATGGGGCTAACTCTGAAGGCACACAGGTGAGTCTTCTTCCACTTGCATTCAAGAGGATTCCCTGAGTAGTCCTGGGGCTCAGGCAGAGCTTTGTCCCAGGAGTGGCCCCTACACAGAGTCTCCTTAGAGCCATGGCTAATGTGCCCTGAGAGCAGGCTCCCTAAGGCCCCAGCACTGTAGGTCTACCACCTGCAGGGCCAGCTTTTAAGTCAGCAGGCTGCTTAGCCTACCCTAAGTAGCATGACCTAAGGCCAGCAGAGACATGGGGTGAAACAGCCTGAGGCTTGAAGACAGGACCTCCGCCCAGTGCGGGCAAAGGGTGGTTTGTGGATTCCAAGAGGCTTTTCCTTAACACCAGTAACATGATTGTTGAAGAACTTTTTATGATCACCATGTTGCCCCTTATGGAATATATGGAAAATATGCTATCCAAGAGGAAGAATTTAATTTAACCAAAAGAATGGAATCCTCTCCCTCCTGGCACTGGACATGGCTCTGGAGCACATGGACCTAGCTGAAATGGGTCAGGCAGAGGGAGACCATCATCACACCATCCCTCATGCGGGGAAGCTCCTGCATCGGGTCCTGGAAAGAGAGAGGACAGTGGTCCCTGGAGATGGGAAGGTGCAGGGAGGGCGAGGGTGAGGGTGGGTGATGAGGGCCACGTGCAGAGAGGGCCTTGTCCTGGGGCTCTGCAGCTCACAGGGCACCTGTGGCCCACAGCCAGGCTGTGCTTCACAGTGACTGGGGCAGAGCAGCTGGTGGGCTCCCCACACCCAGGAGGGACAGGTGATGGACACCTGGGTGTGCACAGCCTGGGATCCATTATGGTGTCTGGCACCCCTGTGTCAGGGTGCTGTCCTCTGCCTCATTAGAACTAGATTTTGGTTAATTATGAAAATAAAACTGGAATTACCAGCTTTGTGTCTGGGGAAGACAGATACTGACAATTTTAGTAATGTTGATAATCAAACACCATCATATGAGAAAGACAACAACTTACAACACCTCATTGCTTATTTCTTCATAAAAGCCAGCTTAAGCAATCAAATACAGAGATTCTGCAAGTTAGGAGCATCATGTTTAGCATAAGATATCCCAGTATCTACCAGGGCTCAGAAAAGAGCTGAGTGCAGCCCCCAGAGCAAGTCCTGAGGTTTCAGTGAGTTAAAGAAGCCAGAAACTAACACCCTGTGGATAATAAACCTTTGGGGAAATGCCCTCTGAGTGCAAAAAAATATCATTTTGTTTCATAAATCAAAAATAGTTGTATAATGCATGATTAATATAGGTGCATGTAAGGCCATCAGGGACATACAATCATTAAAACTGAATGTATTTGTATTTTTCATAGAAAGCAATTGATAATAATCTGAGAAAGTGTTGCTATGTATAGAAATTTCACATATTCCAAGTGCACAGGAAGCAATTATTTTCTCATAAAATTTTGTTTATGCATCTATGAATACGTCAAAAGCCACATGCTTTTGTAAAATTATAATGCTCATATAAAATGTTAAAAAGTCTTAAAACTTGGAATATTATTTATACAAACCAAAATGTCATCAGTTGTTATAAAACATAATACTCTAACTTTGCAAATTACTATTTTTATACAAAGTTAATAATGTATCTATCAATAAACACATATTTCTGAAAATACAGAAATTATTTAATTTTTTTGGAATGAAAAAGGAGTACTTAGGACAATCTAGGATATAACAATTTCTCATGATCATAACCCAGACTGGAGCTGAACTCTCAGGACTGGGTGGGCACTGACATGAACAGGATCAGAATCCAGGTTATCCCTGCCTGTGATCCTGCAATCCAGCCACAGTGGCTGGAATCCCAGACAGTCTCCTAGTTTCCTATCCCCAGAAACCAGGTTTTCTGGAGATTCTCAGGCTTAGGGTAAGTTCCGAGCAAGACGGGGTCAGAGTGGTCCTGGGCACAGTGTGTCTTCAGGGCCCTGAAGCCAGTGGCAGTGCCAACCTGCAGCTTCCACAGTCCATGCAAAGCTGACAACTCTCCCTCCTGGGTCTTTGCCAAGGGAGCCCCTTTCTATCCAATACCTTGCTCAGCACACCACTGTCCACAAGCCATGCACAGCTGCAAAAGGAGTCGGCACCTCTGCCCTTGGAGTTCTGGGTGTCATGTGTGGTCCACAGAGCCTCATCAAGAGGGATAAACAGCTCACATACACCAAAGTGTTTTTTGTTTATTTGTTTTTGTTTTTTTTAACCCAGCATTTCCTCCTTCCCTTCACTCTTTCCTCCCTCAGTTCCCCTGTACTTTTCTATGAGTTTTTCTAATATTACTTTTACTTTTAAGGTATTCAGCTTCTGAATTGGATCCACAAGCAGACCTAGATCACATATGTCTCACCACCTCCCCTGGAGAAGTGGGTGTCGTGATGGGCAAAAGTTGTGATTTATGCAGTCTAGGGGGAGAAACAAGAAATGTCCATGTACTTCTGTCTTTATAAATGCTTTATTTACTCAAATCACTCAATACAATTTTATTGTATAGGTTTTTAATCAAGAAAATGACAATCCTTAATGCTAGGCACTGCAATAGACATAATCAATTCACAGCAAACAATTCTAAATTAATTATAAGCACTGCAAATACACTTAATCATGACAGGCTAATGACAGACATTCCCTCTGTGTGGTAAGTTCAAGTATCAGATCAAAAGTCTCAAGCCTTAGGCTTTAAATCCAGCAGATGCACACTCACTCAGACTCTGGTGATCATGTCAGAAACAAAGGCATGCTTCTCCTGGATTAGAGCTCATGGCTGGTTGAGAAGAGGGTTGTAGGGAGAAGTTGCAATTCTCACCAGGGTCAAGATGTGGCTGTAGAATTTGAGAGTGGTGAGAAAAATGAAGAGGATCAGCAAATGATGAAAAGTGTTGGGATGTCAGTCCAGGTCCTCATCAGGCTCTTAGTGTGAGGGCATCATTGTTGGCTGGCTAGATGTCTGTTGGATGGCTGAATATCTGTTCATTTGCTCTATTATTTATACCAAATCTTAGGGTTTTGACCCCTGCTTTTAATCCTTATCAGCTGTTACTGGATCCCTCAATGACATCATTTACCCTGGGGTTAAATCATCTGGTCTGTTGGTCTCCACCCCAATCTTTTCACCTTTCTCTCTTATCTGATGCTTTTTCCTCTTATCACAAGGAGAGTCTGCTGGAGGCTTCACTCTGAGTTTATTAGGATGAGGAGAAGTGACTTATTTGTGTCTCAGGTCCTCCATTAGGTGAGCCTGGTGAGACTGAAGGTTTCAAACTCAGTTTTTAAAATGCAGTTGCTTAGAATCAGGCCTAAGGCCATCCTCCCAGTGGGATAGACTGATTTTCTCTTTCACAATGGCTGTGCTATACCCAGGGTTGAGAGTGTGAGTCTGTGAAGGCATCTGATCAGCTCCTCCACCCAAGTGATATGTAGAGGGATATAGCTTGAATCCTTTTGTCCTTTGGGGAGTCCCTGTCCCTGTGTTGTGCTTTGGGGTAGAGTTGTTGGGTCATCACCTGATGCTCAATCCTCCTCAGACCATAGGTCCCCATCCCAGACCATCATACTCTCATAGGCCAGTCTGTCCATTTCAGATGGAAGTGCCCATTGCTCTTACCCATGTGTAGACCTCCAGCCAGGACACAGTCTCTCTTCTACTCCCAGAATGGGGATAGGCCTGGGATCCAAGGACTCAGCGAAGAGTGCAGCCTAAGTGACTGTCCATCTTGGACATTCAAAAGAAAGTACTCCTAGTGCAACTGAAAGAAAAGAAAGGGGAGAAAGGAAGAAATTCTGAAGTGATGTCTGGTCAGCAGAGGTGCACTGGAGGATTTCCATGGCAGCTCATTGAGTCCTTTCAAGCTGCCAGCCCTTTCCCAGCTCTGGCACCTCTGCTGGGAAGTTCCATATCCTGTATGGGGCCTTCAGGTCCTCTCCAGCTAGAGATCCCTGGGCTTTCTCTTGGTACAAAGGGAGATTTTCTGAGTGCAATATCTGCTCCTGGAGGGGTCTGTTGCTTACTCTGTTTCTACAGTCCTGGTGGAAAGAGTCTCTCCTCCTGTTGATGGAGGACTTGGCTGCCCCCATAGTCCAAAGCATACCAGACCCTGCTGCAGTCTGTCACATGTACCAATCCCTTTTTTATTCTAGGAACCAGTGTTTTTATCTTTCTTCTGAATATCAGCTCCCTGAGTTGCCACCTGCCTTTCCTATTGCCTGTCTCAGTTACTGCTAAGTTATTTCACTCCTGGAAGTTACTGCAGTACTGTGGGTTTCTCTGAGCTGCCTTCTCTATTCCTGCTACCTTATTTTCAAAAACAACATTATTTTCTGGAAATGACTTAGTTTACTGTTTTCTGTGTTTGAATTTTAAAGAGGAGCTTTCCATATAATTAACTGATCATGTTTTATCAAGTTCATACCACTGAAACACGGAGATTGACAGTTTCATAAAAAGGCTCTGGAAACTCCACATAATGTGCAAATCACTCCCTTTGCTTTACTTGTGGAAGGAGAGTCTACAGCCTCTTTGGATTAGGGCAATTTTGCAAAGGTACTATGAAGTCTAAATACCCAGTTTCAAATTTCTAATGCAATAGTGTCCCAATACTGGGTGCAGTAGATCTAGATACCACAGATTTGATATTTGAAATTTGCATTCTGGCTAAAAATTCCAATGCACCACCAAGTCCTCAGTAAATGGGTGCTTGCTGATGTTATTAGGCATGTACATCCTGCAAGATGCTTGAGGCTCAGAGTGTGCAAAGCCAAGCTGAGGTCACCCACTCTTCTTGTCTCAGCTCACATCCTGCCCTATTCATGGGAAATTTAGTGTCAGAATTCCACATGTTTTTCATCATTGGCAAGCTGGTACTTACATTAGATCCAAGAATGTTACTATAGTGTCCTTTGTCATTCCTAAGTGTTAGAATGTGGAAAGATTCTAATATAGAAAATATGTGAGTAACAATGGTTTTCTGTTATTGTAGTGTTGGCCATGAGCTCAGGGTGAGTAAATCAAAAACTTGAATTCTGCATAAAGAGGCAGAGAAATCAGCTTATCTGAGCCTGAAGGTGCTCTGAGAATTACCAAAGGACTCCAGCTGGGTGTGGGGACCTTGTGGACAGCTGAATTGAATACATTATTGGATTCCTCTAATAAAAATAAAGAAATGCCATTAACAGTGTCTCTTGAAGGACAAGCTGAAGTATTCATGGCCATGACGCACAGGGCAAGGGAGATGAGAAAACTTTTCTGGCTGGAGTTGCTGATCCCATACATGTCAGAATGTGAAGCAGAATGAGAAGGTTGAGCTGATTGAGCACCTTCAGGGGACAGGAAGAATGTGAAAGGATTTTTTTTTTAAATTTCTTGTAAATGCTGCATAGGAGAAGTTAGGTGGAGAAGCAGGTTGAGAATTCACATGGGACTGAATAGTTTACCAGGACATCTGTGACCCAGGGGATGAATGTATGACCAGAAACCAGCAGAAATCAGCCTTGCATTTGCTGGGAGAAGCAGGTTAGCACTCAGTAACTGAATGTCTGCTGTGACTTTGAGGATTGTAAGTTCCCCACATAAGGGGATTTGACTGCATAAGTGGTATTACATCTACACAGAGTCAGAAATCATGTATTTCTTCCTTTTGTTTTACCATGACATACATACAGAAGTTTATTTTTCTTTCTCAGAACTCATGTGTCCCATATCCTGCTAATGGAGTGCTCAGTGGTTTTCTCTGAAAGATATTTCCTGGGTGCCTGGGTGGGACAGCTCAAGATGGGTCCTTTCCTGCACACATCTGTGGTTGAGCTATTCATGTGGACAAGCCACATCAGAGGATAGAGGCACAGAGAAAGAAGCCCTTCCCTTCTGAGACCCTTGTCTCTCATCTGTGCTGTGTCAGCCCAGGGCTTGCTGTGTTCCCAACTCTCAGCAAGGTGAGGTGCCTGAGCTGTTCTTGAGCAACAATTAGTACTTGCTGGTCCAGGGTGTGATGAACAAGGTCCTTGGCTCTGCCTCCTAGTTCTATTATTAGGAGGAGTAATCTTGACCTCTACCCAATGCTGACTGCAAGACTATTCACCATGGCAGGATACAGCATCCTTCTGTGCCCTCAGCAGGAGAAGCAGAGCATGAGTAATCATGGAATACTACTCATACAGGAACAATGGTGGGCTCTCATTTGGGACAATGAGAGGACAATGATCCTGAGGACACTACACTGATTCACATAAGCCAGGCACAGAAAGACAGGAACCATGGTCTCACTTACAATTTTGATCTAAAGAGTTCATTTCAGAGGTACACAGAGTAGGAGGCTACCAGGGCCTGGGGCAGGCTAAACTTAGAGAGGCTGGCCAGAGTGGGGGTCATTTCTGTTAAGCAGGAAGAATACTTCCAAGATAGCTGCTGCTCAGCAGGTGGCTATAGTGAGTAATCACCTACTGTGGACCTGCAGCAGTGCTGAGAGAGCAGGCTTTGATTTTCTCACCATGGAATGATGGATGTCAGAGCTGCAGCACCTGATAATATCTGGATTAGCCTTTCCACCACGGGTGCTCATCAGGAAACTTTGTCAGAGCTAAAGAGTCTCCAGGACCCTAGTTTGCCCTCTGTGGGCAAAGTGATGATCAATAGACACTTAGACCCAGAAGGTTTAGTGTTATCTTTCTTTGCAGTTTTCTATTTGGAGCATTGTGGTGAGCCGCTTCTGCCGTTTCTGCAGATTATGGTCGCCATTACAAGATGACGCTGGCTCCGCTGTGGTCTGTGACAAACAACTTCTTATCTGGGAAAGTTGGCACATGATTTTTCACCACCCTGTGAGAAAGCTCCACGCGGCAGCTTTGCATTGGGGCTTGGGATGCTTTATTAAGGCTGGGAGGGGCATCCGAGGGAGAGAAGAAGAAATATCAAGGGCCTGAATAAACTGTTGAAAGAAGATTCCCGAGTTGCGTCTTCCTTGCGGGCAAGGGGTCGCGACAAGTGGTGCCGAAACCCGGGAACCAGAACTTTCAACAGTCAGGGGTGGTGCACCGGTTAGTCCCAGGTAAGTGGGATCCGCGATCAAAGCGGGGTTAGTCCCAGGTAAGTGGGATCCGCGACCAAAGCGGGGCAGCTCCTCTGTAATGAAAGAGAGAGCCTTACATTTTATTGCAGTTGCACTGTGTACTTTCGCTTCTACTTTCGCTTTCTTTTTTTTGTGCTTCCTTTGTTGTTGTGTCATGGGTGCCGCATCTTCAAGTCCACTTCTCCTGGCCCTAGATGGCCTGTTACATTCCAAGGGACTGGAAGTGAAACATAGTACTTTACAGAGATTTTTACAGAAGATAGATATCGCTGCACCGTGGTTTGCATTTTCGGGCAGCCTTACTGTGCCTAGTTGGGATAAATTAGGCAAAGATCTTGACTTTGCTTCTGAGCAGGGCATATTAGAGGGTGGGGTGATACCCCTTTGGAAAATGGTCCGTGGTTGCCTTACAGATGGCAGATGTCAGGAAGCACTTACTAAAGGACAGGAGGTTTTAGAGCAATTACATGAGGAAAAATCGGAGACGGCAGAAAGTGAAGTGACTCAGGAGGACGGGAGTGTGCGGAGCATGAGACGGGGGAGGAAACGGTTGTATCCAGATCTCAGTACGCTGCGTACACCCCCATGCAAAAGTGGGTCAGAGGAGGAGGAGGATGAGGAGGAAGAGCTCGGGAGGCTGTCTCATCAGATAGGGAGTTTAGCTATAGGAGAAGGGAACAAAGATAAACAAGGGCTCAAGAAAAGCGATCCCCCGGATCCACCGCCGTACGGCGGGGGCGTTTCGGGGAGAGCTTTCCATGCCCAAACATGGAGGGCTGTTCACGCTGAGATGGGTCTTGCTTATCCAGTTTTTCAGGATGACAACAGGGGAAGAGTCCATGAACCCTTAGATTTTAAAATTGTGAAGACCCTGGCGGAGTCTGTACGCACTTATGGGGTGGATGCCACCTTCATGCTGACTCAGGTGGAAAATCTGTCTAGATACTGTATGACTCCCTCTGATTGGGCTAGCCTTGTTCGGGCTTGCGTTTCCCCGGGTAAATATTTGGACTGGAGAGCATTCGTGCTAGAGGGTGCAATAGAGCAGGCCGCCCAAAACCATGCGGCGGGACACCCCCATTGGGACAAGGATATGCTCTTGGGACAGGGTAGATTTGCAAATCAACAGACAGGATTTCCTCTTGAGGCATATGATCAAATTAACAACATTTGCATTCGGGCATGGAAGTCGCTTCCAAATAGAGGAGAGGTGTCTGGTAATTTGACCAAGATTCTACAAGGCCCTACAGAACCCTTTTCAGATTTTGTAGCAAGGATGGTGGATGCCGCTGGAAAGATTTTTGGGGATCCTGATAGAGCCATGCCCCTTATCAAGCAATTGGTCTTTGAGCAATGCACCAAGGAATGTAAAGCGGCAATCACTCCTTATAAAAATAAGGGCATAGAAGCATGGATGAAAGTGTGTAGAGAGATTGGAGGACCTTTAACTAATGCAGGTCTTGCAGCTGCTGTCCTTTGGATGGCAAAAGGGGGCAATCCTGGTGCCGGAACATGCTTCCATTGTGGTCAACCCGGTCATTTCAGACGTGAATGTCCTAAAAAAGATAATTTTACTGGACCCCCTCACGGTGGCCCTTCCAATGGCCTTCGTCAACCGGGGCTGTGTCCAAAATGTAAAAAAGGGAAGCATTGGGCAAAAGAGTGTAGATCAGTGAGGGACATCCATGGACAGCCTATTTCAGCTGGGCCAAAAAACGGCCGAAGGGGCCCCCGACCCCAGGGCCCACAAATATATGGGGCAATGGAGAATGTCACACCCAAACCCGAGACATGGCCATCTCTACGCCATCCCATGAGACGCGGAGAGCCACTACAGGTGCCGCGGGATTGGACCTCTGTTCCACCTCCAGACTCGTATTAACACCTAAGATGGGAGTCCAATTGGTGGAAACTGAGTTCAAAGGGCCTTTACCGCCTGGCACTGTAGGTTTGCTAATTGGACGTGCATCCTCTACTTTACAAGGTCTTCATGTCTTTCCTGGAGTCATTAGCCCTGATACTGTAGGGGCAATAAAGGTTATGGTGGAGGCTCCAAGGGGCATTGTGTCTATTTCCCCAGGAGACCGGATTGCCCAATTGCTAATTCTACCCAGTCTGCATACCCGCTTTCCTGCTGATTCCTTTTCAAGGACAAGTGATGAGATTGGAGTTACTGGAGGGAATTCTGTTTATTTGTCCTTAGATATGAATGACTGTCCTACTTTAAACTTAACCATAGAAGGCAAATCAATTTTGGGATTGCTAGATACTGGAGCAGATTGTAGTATAATTGCACAAAAGGACTGGTCAAAGGGGTGGCCGGTGCAGCTCTCAGATCAATCACTAAGAGGTTTGGGATATGCCCAAGCCCCTCAAATCAGCTGTAGACATCTATCTTGGAAGGACCCAGAAGGACACAATGGCACCTTTCAGCCTTATGTACTTGATTTACCTATTTCTTTATGGGGTCGTGATCTGATGAAAGACATGGGGTTCACTCTTAGTAATGACTATTCCCCGGTGTCTCAACAGATTATGCAAAATATGGGGTATAGGCCAGGTCTAGGACTAGGAAAACACCTACAGGGGCATAGGCATCCTGTGCAAGGTCATCAAAAGCTTAAAAGATTTGGTCTGGGTTTTTCCTAGGGGCCACTGGGGCTCAAATACCCATAACATGGCTCACCGAGGAGCCTGTTTGGGTGCCTCAGGGGCCTCTTCCCTCGGTTAAATTGGCAGCAGCCCATAATTTAATCAAAGAACAACTGGACTTGGGTCACATCCAACCTTCTACTTCTCCATGGAATACTCCCATATTTGTTATTAGGAAAAAATCAGGAAAGTGGAGCCTACTGCATGATTTACGAGCAGTTAATGCTCAAATGCAACTTATGGGGCCCATTCAAAGAGGGCTGCCTCTGCTCTCCTCTATTCCTCAGGGCTGGCATATTATTGCTATTGACATTAAAGACTGTTTCTTTTCTATTCCTTTGCATCCTAAAGACTCACAACGTTTTGCTTTCACCCTTCCCTCATGTAACCACGAGGAGCCAGATCTTAGGTTTGAGTGGGTGGTGTTGCCGCAGGGAATGGCTAATAGTCCCACGATGTGCCAGATGTATGTGGGGAAGGCACTCGCACCTCTCAGACATAAATATTCCTCCATCAAGATCATTCATTATATGGATGATGTGTTATTGGCCGCTAAGTTAGAGCAGATAATTAATGAGGCCTATAAAGAATTAGTAAAGCTGTTAGCTCAATATGGGCTACATATCACACCTGAAAAGGTTCAAACGGGGAATTCTATTGAGTATTTGGGAGCAATAATTGGGTATGACAAATTGAAACCACAAAAAATCACCATAAGAACTCAGGATCTCCAAACTCTGAATGATTTTCAAAAACTGCTGGGAGATATTAATTGGATAAGGGGATATTTACATATTCCTAATGGTGTGCTCCAGCCTTTGTATGCTACCCTTAAGGGTGATCCAGATCTTGCTTCTCCTCGTAGCCTCACCAAAGAGGCTAGGGCAGCCCTTATAACAGTAGAAGAAGCTATACAACATGCTACTCTATGCAGGCTCCAGAGTGATAAACCTTTCCAGTTATGTGTGCTTGCCACTATGCGGCAGCCTACTGGAGTACTGTGGCAAGATGGGCCTTTACTATGGATCCACCCACATATATCCCCAGGAAAATCTTTAGAATACTATACTGATGCTGTTGCAGCGTTAGCACTTAAAGGGATCCACCAAAGCATTCAATTTTTCGGACAATCACCTTCTTCTCTTATTATACCCTATACTAAGGCTCAACTTAATGTTTTGTGTGCTACTCTAGACAACTGGGCTATTCTATGTTGCTCGTTTCAAGGGGATATTGATAATCATTACCCTTCCCATCCATTACTCCATTTTTTTAAAGAACATCCCATCATTTTCCCTAAGGTAACCTCACCCAATCCAATTCCGGGGGCTGTTAATATTTTCACTGATGGTTCCAAGTCTGGAATGGGAGCTTATGTAATTAATGATTCTCCCCCTGTTCAGCATCAATTTGCTCCTGGTAATCCACAATGGGTTGAACTGCAAATTGTTATTGAGGTTTTTAAACAGTGTTCTTTTCCTTTTAATCTTATCTCGGACTCCATTTATGTGGTACAAGCACTCAAAGTCCTGGAGGCCGTGGGAGCTATTAGTAATGCCCATAATGTATCTGCTTACTTTAATCAGCTTCAACAGCTTATCTGTAGTTGCACTGCTCCTTTTTATCCAATGCACATACGGGCTCACACCTCTCTTCCTGGTCCGTTATCACAGGGTAATGCCTGTGCGGACTCAGCCACTAGAGGCCAGTTGATATGCTTGGCTTCCTCCTTAGAGGGGGCTAAATTATTTCACCAAAATTTCCATGTTAATGCTTTAACGCTGCGCAGGCGTTTTTCCATTTCAAGAGCGGATGCTCGTCAGATAGTATTACAATGTCCCCATTGTGTCACATTTCTTCATCCCCCTACTTATGGAGTGAACCCACGGGGATTGAAGCCATTGGTTGTCTGGCAAATGGATGTGACACACATACCTGACTTTGGTAACCTCAAGTATGTACATGTTTCTGTTGATACGTGCTCTGGAGTTATTCATGCCTCTGCTTTGTCGGGAGAGAAGGCACGTAATGTTATTACTCATTGCCTAGAAGCATGGGCAGCATGGGGTGCTCCTGCATCCCTTAAGACTGATAATGGACCTGCTTATACTGGCAGACAATTTACATCCTTTTGTTCTACCATGGGAGTGCAACTTACTCATGGTCTGCCTTACAATCCTCAAGGACAAGGCATTGTTGAGGGTGCTCATCGCACCTTAAAGGAAACTTTACAAAAACAAAAAGGGGGATTAGGAGCTGAACACACTCCTAAAGAACGCCTGTCCTTAGCTCTCTTTACCATTAATTTTTTGAATTTGGATATTCATGGTCGCTCTGTGGCTGAGAGACATGTGTCCCCTCAGCCCTCTGTGATTGATTATGTTAAGTGGAAGGATGTTCTTACGGGCCAATGGAATGGCCCCGACCCCGTGCTGACATGGGCACGAGGATCTGTATGTGTTTTTCCCCAGGATCGCACGGAGCCGTTGTGGGTCCCTGAACGCCTGACAAGAAGAGTCTTGACATCAACCGACCAGCAACAAGAGATACCACAGCAACCCTGTGATGAGGATCTTCACTCTGCTACGTGCTCTGGTTCTGGTGCTGGTGCCGATGGCACAGACGACACCAATGCAGTGGTGGGCAGTGGCACGGGCTTGGCCAATGCCGATGCCGGTTCATGGTAGTTCTAGTGTCCTCCCCACTCTTTTCTCTACCTCATGTGAGATGTCTGCTCCCTGTGCCTCTCCTAGAGGGGACATGGAGAGCATTTTTAATCAATCTCAGGTTAATCTCACAGGAGTTTTTTTTTCAGCCTTGGAAACGCTAATTGCATTAGCCTTAAGACCAAAAATTTGACTAACTGGGAGGACCCATTGCGGTCCAATCAAGTCTCAGGGAGTATTATTAATGCCGTACTGAGCCAAGTAGTTTCAGGGAAGCAATCAGGTTCAGGGACCCCTGTAAATAGCTCTGCTTTAAACATAACTACCTTGGCTATGATCTCCAAGGTACTAATCCCAGTGCCTCCTTCTTCTAATAGTACTTACAATGCCACTCATTTCAAGGCCTCTCCTTACTGTACCCCTAATCTTGGTTTCCCCCCAACATTTACGCCTTGTCAGGATCATTCTTGGGAGAAACTTCAAGTTGCTAAGGGTTTCTCCTTTTCCCCCTCTCTTAAGAGGTATGTTTATAACTTTAACCATAGTGCCAACTCCTCTACAGGAGTAGGTTGGTCCTGGTTTCAATGGCTGATTTCCAATGAGAAGGGGGCTTCAGCTGATATTTCTGCATTGGCTCAATTGCTGGGAGCCAAAAGCTGGCTGGCTAATGTTTCTGGCACTGTTAGGGAGAGTGAACGAGGTAATAGACTTACATCTGTTTCGTTCAACTCTTTGCTATATAATGCCACATTGCCCCCTGCGATGGTCTGCGTCCAATCCCCGTTCTTGCTCCTTTTGGCTAATGACACCTCGTCGGGGATGCTGGATTGTTCTAGTGTTACCTGTCTCTTATCTGAGTGTTGGAATGGTTCTTGGACTGTAGCAGTGGTTATGAAAATTCCAACCTTTGTCCCAATCCCAGTCACTGCGGACCCAGATAAATTCCCCATTGTTGAGCTACTTAGAGTCTGCAGGGATTTTGGAATTACGGCAGCTATAGTGACAGCTGTGGCAGTGTCTGCTGCTGCAGCGGTTACGGCCGGAGTGGCCATGGCCAGTCAAGTACAAACTGCTGCCACCATTAATCAAGTTGTTCAACAAACTTCCACCATACTTGAGTCCCAAAATTCAATTAATCAACATATTTTGTCAGGGATTTTAGCTGCCAACCAAAGAATAGATTTACTCAAAGCTCAGGTAGAAGAATTGGCCGACTTGGTGCTTTTGGGTTGTGTTGACCAACGTGCACATTTATGCATAACCTCTGTCAGATTTAATGATTCCAGGAATGCCTCCCGCATCATTGGCGAATATTTGGCCGGAAATTGGTCCATGGCAGCAGAAAACTTGATCCAGTCTCAACTAACTCAGATTGCTGTTTTGAACAGTACCCATGTTGAACCAGTGACTTTGGGTCAATTCACCGATTGGATATCTTCTGCTTTTTCCTTCTTCAAAGAGTGGGTGGGAGTAGGCATTTTTGGTGCAATGTGTTGCTTCAGTGTTGTACTCTGTTTGTGGCTTCTCTGTCGCCTTAAGGCCCGCAGTGCTCACGATAAGGCTATGATCATACAAGCTCTTGCAGCTTTAGAAAATGGCAACTCGCCTCAAGTCTGGCTTGCGCATCTTAAGCAGTAAACCTTTGTCATGGTCGTTACACCCCAAGTTATTATAACATTGCACTGGGATCGACATGACTTTCCTTGTTATTCTCTTAGTGTTGGAAAGCCCTTGCACTCTGCCGGTATTACTGCCATTGCACGCAGATGGGTTTCCACACTAGTGCTTTTCTATCACCTTGAAGTTCGTGCCTTTCTTTCAGGGTGCTGTCAACTTGTTTGTCATTATAAACAGTCACAGTTCAGCCTCAGCTATCCCCCTTCGTCCACCATCGTCACAATACAGGATGCGAGGCAAGGCACTGCACTTGAGTGATCCTTGACGAGGACCTCAAGGAGAGCATGTCCTATTGCATGCGGGTTAGACGCGTCCACGCCCCGCCCCACGAAAAAAGGCGTCGGCTGATATGGCCTCAGGTCTGGGGAAGGCGCCTCCTTAGGACTGAGTCATACTATGCAGCCACTTCTGCACAGTGGGATAGGACCTCTACTCTCGCCTGTATTGTTTTAAGAAAACAGAAAAGGGGGAACTGTGGTGAGCCGCTTCTGCCATTTCTGCAGATTATGGTCGCCATTACAAGATGACACTGGCTCCGCTGTGGTCTGTGACAAACAACTTCTTATCTGGGAGAGTTGGCACATGATTTTTCACCACCCTGTGAGAAAGCTCCACGCGGCAGCTTTGCATTGGGGCTTGGGATGCTTTATTAAGGCTGGAAGGGGCATCCGAGGGAGAGAAGAAGAAATATCAAGGGCCTAAATAAACTGTTGAAAGAAGATTCCCGAGTTGCATCTTCCTTGTGGGCAAGGGGTCGCGACAGAGCATGGTGAATGCATTAACTCTGAGAACATTAGTACTATCTACAGGTCAGAAAATTGAGCTTCCTAAGATTATGGAGTTAATAGTTAATAAAATGAGGCACATGAAGTTTATTAGCATGATGCACTTCTCCCACCTGTCAAGTGGAACACTGAGGTTTTTTCCTCCTACTGTCGAGAACAGCCTGGGGACAGACAGCGTGGATTAAGGTGCTGTCCAGGCCACACTCTCCACAGTGCTCTGACATATCCCTTAAGCTCATGACTCACAGTATCTTAGTAATAAAATCAGGAAGCACTGATATGGTGCTTGGGTTGTGGGGCACTGCAAGGACACTTGGACCGATGAGGGGAAGAGATGCAGTGCCTCAGGGCCCTGGATCACTGTCTGCACTGAGCACATGAGGTCTTGTTTCCCCTTGACAACCTCTGAACTCACAGGGGATCCAGAAGAGGGCAGCACCTGGGGCTCAGGGGGTATGGGACTCAGGTTGGTGCTCACCTGCAGAACAACCCAGTTAAGGCATGCACACTGTGCTCTGCACAGGAATGGGCTGGGAAGCATGTCTCATGCTCTCAGGAAAGGACCACCACAGGTATCATGGAGATGTGCAGAGGTAAGGCAAGGACTGAGCACTGTAGCTGGTCAGACGTTTCCTTACTTCAAAGAGCAGGGTCTTGTCCTAATCCCACTGCTGTTAGGTACACTCAGTATTTTTGGCAGCATTTTGACTACTCAGCCCTGCACCCCACCTTCCCTGTGGCAGGAGTGTCCCCATCATTCCCTCCACCCTTCCTCCTGAGGATGTTGGAGAATAGACACTGTTCCCTGAAACCAGAGCAGGGCTGGCCACTTGATCTGCAACCACATTTCCAAGGGAGACTTGTGGACAGGACAGGGCTAGAGTCTTAAAGGCAGGTGGTCATCACAGCTGAGAGTTAGGACAGGAGCATCCTGGACCTGGATATCCTGTGAATTATTCTCCTAACGTGGGATTTCTGGTGAGGTGATGAGTTGGAATCCAACAAAATCCCTGCACATAAAGAGAGAGTTGAACTTAGAGAGAGAACACTTTCATATTAGATGCACAGTTTGGGGACTGGGCCATTTAGACAGAATTTCTCTCTCTCTTCACAAATGCTCACCATCACATATGTGACAAAAGTCAGAGCAAATATTGTATCCAATCTTTTTAAAAATATTTTTTAGTTGTTGATGTACTTATATTTTTAATTTATTTATATGTGGTGCTGAGGATCAAAATCAGTACCTCACACATGCCAGGCAAGTGCTCTGCCACTGAGCCAGAACCCCAGCCCCAATACTGTATCCAATTTTACTGTTTTTTTTTTTTTTGCTTGTGTGTCCTGGATAACAGGGAGTATAGAAGATGAGGAAGGCTATACCTCATGTAAAAACCACCAAAGTGGCAGTGTTGTGTACTCTTGGGATAGAAAAATGATATGTATGTTTAGAGAGAAGTGGGAGAGAAAGCAGGGGCTGTGATGGGCTCAAACATGAAGACTCAACACCCAGAGCCAGAGTGGATGGCAGGAGTGAGACTGGGCATCAGGAAGAGAGAAGAGTCCTGGGAGAAGGTGTTGGGCTCAGGAAGATGGGCTCCTGTCGGGGTTTTTAGCCCCCGCCCCATTCCCTCTTGACCTGTGGGAGAGATTGGGAAGAGCACGCCCTGACCAGGATGAACCAAGAAAGGAAAGGGTCAACTGATCACTGGCACCCAGCCCTCCCCCGCAGGAGGACAATCAGATGCCTCAGGGAGACCAGTCAAAGCAGGATCACAGTTTATTGAGAAAACACACACAGCTAATATAATGTACAGGAGCCAATCAGGATAAAGATCAGCAGGGTGGGGGGAATTCACATGTACACTCATCCTACAGGCAGGAGCTGTCCACGAGGGTGGAAGGGTTCTTAGCCTATCCTAGAGGTGGTCTGAGTTTTTGTCACCACCCAGGCAATGCCTTCTGGCTGATTGCCAGGTGCTATCTTAGCCACATGTGGCCCCAGGACCAGGAAGTGGGTAGCAAGTTAGTTTTTCTCTTTTCTGATGCAACATGCCCCACATGTTGCATGCCCTACATCAAGTTAGGTTTCCTCCTTTATGATGCACATGCCCCACATGTTACATCATGCCCTACAGGCTCCTCCTCTGATAGCCTTCCAGCACCCCTGAAACCACCTGCTCTCCTCTTACAGGTAAAGCTCCACTTGGGTTCCAGACAGGGACATATCTCAGGAGCACAGAGGACCTGTGCAGCCTGACCTCAGCCTCTCCATATATAAGAAGAGCCTCACCCACATGCAAATGCCTCCTTCTTCTCTGGGTTCAAAGGCCCTCTGGGCTGTGGGAGCTCCCAGCTCTCTGCTCAGACAGGGCTGAGGTCTCTGGGAAGGCAGGTGTGGTCTAGAAGATGAGGCTGCTGGGTCTTGTCCTGTGCCTGGTCACAGTTCCTCAAGGTGAGTGTCCTCAGTGTCAGACCTGGGTCTATGGGGACACTGTGACTCCAGGTGACTGAAAGGGTGTGACTGTACTTGTCCCCAGGTGTCCTATGCCAGGTGCAGCTGCAGGAGTCAGGACCTGGCCTGGTGAAGCCCACACAGACCCTGTCCCTCACCTGTGCCATCTCTGGATTCTCCATCACAACCAGTGGTTACTGCTGGGATTGGATTCGTCAGCCTGAAGGGAAGGGGCTGGAGTGGATAAGTCGAATATGTTCTGATGGTAGCACTGCCTACAGCCCATCCCTCAAGAGCCGAGTGTCCATTTCCAGAGACATGTCCAAGAACCAGTTCTCCCTGCAGCTGAGCTCCCTGACCACTGAGGACACAGCCACCTATTACTGTGCCAGAGACACAGTGAGGGGACCTCAATCTGAGCCCAGACACAAATCTTCCTGCAGGGCACCCAGGGCCAGCAGGGGGTGCTCAGGTTCAGGACAGGAGCAGGTGCAGAGGAAGGAAAGAACCTTGGCCCCCAGTCCTGAGCTCCCCTCCCAGGCAGATCCTCATGAGACTAACAGTCATAGTTGTTTTAGAGAAGCCTCCTCCCCTTGGAGACCACTCAGGTCTCCTTATCAGGTATGATTTGTCAGGAGTCCCCTCTCTCAGTGCAGGCTGCACAGTCTTGCCTGTTGTTGGCCCTTTCTGTGCAATGACATGTACTGCATGGTGCCACCACATGAGCTGTGTGAACACTTCATGGTTCAGGGGATTGCCTCCTCTCTCAGAAGGTCTTCACATCTTCCCCTCCCAGTGTCTCTCCCAATCCAGTGTTCCCAGTGGTCTTCCTGTGACTGATCAAGATGCTCATGGGGCCAGGACAGCTTACTGATTTGGGACAGCAATTAAACTATGATTTGGAAGTTTATAATAAAATTAGTGCCTATGTTAGAAGGGCATGGAGGGAACTACCTACTAAAGGAGAGAAAATCTTAGATTTCAGTCAAATACAACAGGGACAAGAGGAAAAATTCTTGGATTTTATGGCTCATCTGTATTAGGTTGCTAGCTGCATAGTAGGTGACTCTAATTGTTCTGAGGTACTGGTCAAACAACTAACCATTGAAAATGTCAATTATATTTCTCAAGAGATAATATAGCCACATCCTAAGAAAGGGACATTTCTGAATTTATTCACTTCTGTTCCTATGTAAGTCCCATGCATTTATAAGATCTCACAATTGCAGGGACATTAAAACAGGCTCTACAACCTCCATCCAAGAGACACAATTCTCAGAGGCAGTGTTTTAATTGTGGAAAAGCTGGATACAGGGTTAGGGTCTATGGATTGCCATGAAATCAGGGAGGTTCACATGGTTTTCAGCAGCACCATTGGAGGGGCAACCACATGGCATAGGGAGGCCACGGCCAGAATGTCATAAATGGCCAGTCTCCATTTATGGCCCCACTGGGAAACAGGAGGCAAGGCTGGCCCTGCCTAACAGTAAGGGAATTGAAGTATACTCAGAAGGAGGAGCCAATGGCTCCTAGTCCTATGTCATCATGCCTGGCCCAATTTCTTTATGCACTAGCCCAACCAGCCCAAACTTACAATCCCTCAAGAAGTTTCTGGCCCAAAGGCCAAGACCTTGGAGCTCTGACCAGCCATGGAGCTAATTTTAACTCCTGAGATAGGCCCCAAACTAATTTTTACAGAGATTTGTAGGCCACCATGCCAGATACGATAGGTTTATTACTAGGATGCAGCAATTTGATTCAGAAAGGTATTCAGGTATTACCAGGTGTTGTTGATGCAAATTTTGATGGGGAGATTAAACTTACATTTCAATCAAATTGCATTATTCAGCTTTCTCCAAAAAATATAATTGAACAGATTTTTTTTTTTTTGCCTTGCTGCTCTATAAAGGGAAATCTAGGGACTGTCCAGACGGAATTCCAAATCCTGAGTTCCCCTACTGGGCCTACTGACCTCAACTGATTAGATAAGAGTACCCTCTATTGGATTTTAAAAACAACCATAAAAATGTCAAAGGCATAGATACAGGAGCAGATAAATCAATTATCTCCAGCAGGTACAGGCCCTGAAAATGGCCTTTAAATATTGCACCTGCCAGTATAGAAGGGATTGGTCAAATTTTGCAACCTGCTCAGAGTGCTCAATACTTTGGATGAGAAGATAAAGATGATAATTAAGGACTCTTTAAACCCTATGTCATGGATACATTGCCAGTAAATTTGGGGGGTCAAGATATTCTAAGCAGCATGGATGTATTATTAATAACTTCAAATTCCATATACTTGATCAAGGATTTATTTCTCCTAGAGGATTTGAAGGGAATCAGCAAGAAGGTTATTTGTCTATGACTCAGTCTCCTCAGTGAAGACAATTTAATTCACTCAATCAAAAATTTTGATAGGAGCACTGATTTTCTCCTTGGCCCCAAAAAACAGCAGAAAAAAATAACTGGCTTACAAAAGAGCCAATTTGGGTTTGTCAGTGGCCCTTAACAGGGGAGAAATTTCAAATAGCGAATATTGTAGTTCAAGAACAACTTCAAGTTGGCCATATAGAGCCTACTTGTAATCCCTGGAATACTCTAATTTTTGTGTTTAAGAAAAAAAAAATCTGGGAAATGGAGGCTATTATAAGATCTTAGGGCAATTAATTGTATTATCAAGCCAACGGTAGCCTTACAGCCTGAACTTCCTTCTTCTACAGTCATTCCTTTTGATTATTATTTAATTGTAATGGATTTAAAAGATTGTTTTTCACTACACCATTACATCCAGATAATTGTAAGAAATTTGCTTTTAGTTTTCCAGCTGTAAATTTCAAACAACCAGTTAAGAGATTTTGCTGGAAAATTTTGCCTCAAAGTATGTGTAGTAGTCCAATCCTTTGTCAGAACTTTGTAGCTCAGGCTATTGCTCCTGTAGGGAAAGAATTCCCTGGTGCATATGTCATCCATTATATGGATGATATTCTTTTGGCTCATGCTAGGCCAAATGTATTCTTAAAAATTTTTGCTCATCTAGAAACTTCACTTACTGCAATGGGCTTATGCATAGCACCTGAGAAGGTACAAATGACCTCTTCTTTTGAATGTTTAGGTAATGAAATTGAAGGATGCATGATTTTTCCTCAAAACTTATGAATAAGAGTTGATGGTTTACACAGTCTTAATGATTTCCCAAAGTTACTAGGTGATATCAATTGGCTGAGACCAAGTTTAAAACTAATCTCTGAAGATTTGAGTTCTTTGTTTCAGATTTTACAGGGGGATCCTTCTCCAGTTTCTCCTTTTCAACTTACAACAGATGCAAAGATGGCCATAAAAAGGTTGGATTTGCTATTAAAACTTCCCAGCTTACTAGAATTAGCCCACAGAAGCCTATGTATCTGTTAACATTTCCCACTGCTCATACTCCTACAGGAGCGATATGACAATCACTGGGAATTATTAAATGGCTCCACCTAGCTCATTCTCCTCAAAAATCATTGACCCCATTTCATGATTTTATTGCTCAGTTGGTTATTAAAGGGAGAACATGAGTTTTACAAATGGTCAGGTCAAAACTTAATGTTATTTTTGTACCTTTCTCTACTCCACAGAATGATTGGCTTTTCCTAGCCTCTAATATTTGGCAAATAGATTTTGCAAATTTCCCTGGTCAAATATAAAATCACTACCCTCATGACAAAATTATTCAATTTGCTTGGTAACTACCTTTATTTTCCCCAAAATTGTATAGGCTCAACAAATAGTTGAGCACTAACAGTATTTACTGATAGGTCAAGATCAGGTAAAGCAGGTTTCTATAGCTGTGCTTATACAGAGATAATACAGACATCATATGCTTCTTCACAACAAGAAGAACTTCAAGCTCTCATTTTTGCTTTAATTCATTTTTCAAATGAGCCAATCAATATCTATTCTGATAGTTTATATGCAGTTGGAGTTACAAAAATATTGAAACATCGACTATTAGGTACACCATAACAAGAGTTATTAATTTGTTCCATACTTTACAAAAGACAATTCAAATGCATCACCATCTGTGTTTCATAGGCTATATATGAGCTTATTCAAACCTTCCAGGTCCTTTAGCATCAGATAATAATAAGATCGATAAACTTACTGCACTTTGTTACTAAATGTCTTTATATGATTTTGTGTAAGCCTCACATTCTTTGCATCATCAAAATGCTTCTACTTTACATAAAAAATTAATATTAATAGAGAGAAAGCTCATGAAATTGTTCATTAAATGCCCACAATGTGTTATACATATCTTATATTTACCATATTTTCATCTTTACCAACTGGGGTTAATCTCTGTGGTTTATGACCAAATCAGTTATGGCAAATGGATGTAACTCACATCCCTCAATATGGCAAATAGTGTTATGTTCATATCATTGTAATACTTATTCTAGATTTATTTTTACAACAGATCATGTATAATAAAATAGTTCATTGCCTAGCTGCTTTTGCACCATTAGGATTTCCTTTGCAGATTAAAACTGACAATGCTCCAGCTTATACTAGTTCTTCTTTCCAGCAATTCTGCCATCATTTTTGTATTGAATATAAAGCAGTTATTCCTTATAACCTTCAAGGTCAAGCCATTATAGAATGAGATCATTTATCTATTAAGCTACAATTACAAAAACAGAAAGGGGGAAATAAGACCCCCCAAAATATCCTTAATCATACTTTGTTTGTTTTAACTGTTCTAAAAATTGTGACTCTGAAGGTCACACTGTAGCTGAGCAACACATCTTCCATTGCAACAGATCCCTTGGGCCAAGTTTGTGGAAATATTTACAAACAAGTCAATGGAAAGGACCAGATCCAGTGATAATGGGGGGTAGAGGTTATGCTTGTATTTTCCCAGAAAATTTATCCTACCTGGGTACCTGAATATGTCATTAGACATAGAAAACCTAAATCCAAGATTCAAAGGGCTAAAGATCAATCCAGAGATGTCAGCCTTGGCTCCCAGCAAGAAAATGAAGCTTCCTGTACCACCCTATTTACCTGAAGGAAGAGGGGGATGAAGAAGGCCTAGAGAGACCCAACAGTAAAGCTACCATCATGGAAACAGCTGAAGAACCTAATGCTACAGGCTGAATAGATGGCTCAGCAACAAGGAAGAACAAAGTCTCCAGCTGTGCTGTTTGTAACCATGCAAGCTCTCTTGAGCTGTCAGGTAAATAGAGTGGTACAGGAAGAAATATTGAACATATTTTCTAGATCCCTCTTTAGTGCACTGAGTGGTGTGGACTGAAAGATTTATCCCAGTATTTACCAATGACTCATAAATAATAGGAGGTTTTACAGATACCCATAATCCTCCCAGCCATGTGACTGGATTTAATTGTTCTGGCTATAGTGGTCAGCTACCTATATGTTGGTTCCACAATAAACATGCTGTCTAAGGGTACCTTTTGAGGAAAAGAGAGAATCTGGGGGTCCTAGAAACTCAAAGCCATATGTTAGAACAGTTATTAAATTAGGACTTTCTCATAACAGACCAGTCATATCTGAAGAACATCTGCCAATACCTCACTGTTCTAATTGCTCTGCAATAGAATTTGACATCTTCCCTAAGTAGATGGATTGTTCAAACACTTTGCCAGTACAACATAGTGCCTAGAAATAGTGGATGCATTTTAGACTGGTCCTTAAGAATTGAGGAAAGACAATTACACAAGGGTGTCATAACCCCTCGAGGCTTTGTTAGTAATATCTTGACCTCCAGCAAGGGTGGCATCTAGAAAGATGTTTGATGCTTGATTGCTGCCTCAGAATTTTTGTATTTTACTGTGTACAAGGTGTACAAGCAGACCTATGTTCAATCTCTTTTTTAAGTTTTAAATACTGGAAATGTGAGAGTTAAGAGAAAGACTGATAAATATTTTGTAGCTTGTAAAAAATGCAATTTTGTTAATTGTGTCACCAGATATAATAGAGGGAAAGAAACACTGGAAATTCACCAGCCCTCTTTTGTCCTATTGCCAGCTAACACCTCAGAACCATGGTATGCTGATGCTGGTGCTACAGTGTTACAAATGCCTGCCCAGTGTACCAGACCTAAGCAAGCTCTTGGTCTCATAATATTTGGGGTGGCTGCTTCGGTTTCATTCATTGCTTCTCTGGTCACAGCCTCAGTGGCCATATCTCAGAACATTCAGCATGCACATTTTCTTAGTAATTTGACGCAAAACACTTCCAGAGTGTGGGGAGCTGCTCTGAATGACCCCCACCTTCCATTCCTGAAGCAAGAGGCTCTGATCAATCACTACATTTCATTGTGACTTGGGCATTGTCCCAGTCCAGGAAGTAGAAGGCATGTCTTCAGGTGTAGGTGTGTCATCCATGGGGTTGAGTTACACTCACCTATTCTTTTATAATCCTACTCTTTTGCCCTGTTTGGGATAGAATGTTCCATGGAAACTCCCTTTGTGTGTCCCCTTCTCTTGCTCTGTCTTTGGGTGTGGCCTTCCTAGATGTCAGTCAACCTGCTGACAGCTGACATCACAAAGCTAGACTCAACCCCCTGAAACCTGACCTCTTGCCTCATTTGAATGGCTTCTTCTCAACAAATGGATTAAGCATGTTCTCTCTTTCTCTCTTTCCATGGACCCCTAAGGTCAGAGGAGCCATCACAGGACCCCTCAAAAAAGGTATCACTGTCTCTTGTGTGAATATTTCCGTGTAGCCCAGTTCACCTGGAGTGACCCTTAGTGTTTCAGTCATGAGAAATGTGACATCAGGGCCCTCTATAATCAGGTAAATATTGATGAAAAGATTGAAACTAAGCTAAATGCTTTAGAAGTTACTGTCATAAATATTGGTAATGAGCTCTCCACTCTAAAGTTCAAGGAAAGGCTCAAATGTCATGCTGGCTATAAATATGTCTGTGTTACTGCTGCCAATTACAATGCTTCCCAATGGAACTAGGAGAAGGTTAAAGACCATCTATTGGGTATTTAACAGGACAATAATAATAGCCTGCATCTTTTGGAGTTACATCATCTTATTTCAAGATATATAAAAATATAAATAAATAAAATTGATCTTTTGGACCCTACATCTTTAGCTGATCAAATATTTCAAGAATTAAATGGCTTTAATCCTGGAAACATATTGAAAAGTTCTGCATGGTATATTATTGAACTGTTATCTTTGCTATTAATTCTCTTTTGTATTGTGACAATAGGATGAGGTGCCTTCAAACAAGAATCCAGAAACTCAAGATAACAGCTCATAATTTAGTCTTTCAAAGCAAAAAGGGGATATGTCAGTGGCTGTCCTGAACAGGAGCTGAGCATGTCCTCTTAGCCTTGAGTAATGAAGGTGTGAAACTGGCCTAGTATACAGTATGAGGCAGGTGGACCTCACCTTTGCTGGGCTAGAAAGTGCAGCTCTGAAATTGAGCGTCTCCCAATGGAACTGGGTTATACTCCCATTTTTGCTCTAACATAATGCCTTTCCTTATTTGGGTGGACTTTTCTATCAAATGTCTTTCCCCTAAATAAAGACAAGGGTTCAGGGTGTGCTCGCTCTCTTGCCTCTGGCCTCCCTTTCTCCACTTGCCTTGCTGCACGGGAACTAAGGTCTCAGAGTCATCCCTGGCCTGCTCAAAATGCATTTCTGTATTTGTGTGGTCTTTTAGTTGCCAGCGCAATTCACGTGGAGTGACCCTGACTTCATCCCCTGTGTAGGATGTGGGTGATATTAGAGGTAAGAGCCAAATATTGGGTTTTTGGACCCTTTGTTTTAACTGTAAGCCTTGTTCTTAAACATCTAGCAAGTGACTCTTATTAGTCATACAGTAAGAGTACTTGGTTTTAACTTTAATGTTTATAATTTCACAATTATTTTTATCCCTTTTAATTACTATCTGTCTATACAAGATAATTTAATATCTCCAATAAACTTAGGTTGTGTGTATGTGAAGCAGTACCTCTAAAAGCAGGCAACAGTTCTAGAGTTAATAAGAAAAATACAAAGTTAAATTAATAAGAGTAAAAACATATTTAGTTTGTACATAATTTTGAACCTTGGCTGAGTTATATACTATATCCCCTGTTTGAGATTATAGTAATCTTTACAATAAAATCAGTCTTTCAAATATAACATTAAAAGAGCTAAAGTCTGGCCTATTTGGAGCCATTTTATCATGTGGTAAGATGGAAGGCAGAGACTTCACTCAGGTAAGGTGAGACTCTTCACAAATCTTAGGTAAAGTGTTTTAGTTCTGAAGCTGATTTTTATCTCTTTATTTGATATCATTTTATAAAGTTTATATATATTGTTTCTTGAGTCTATATGAATGTTACTAACAAAATATGACATCACATCTAAAAAATGAATCAAGGAAAGGCTAAGAGAGCTTTTAAATTTTGCTTTGTGGGGAGAAGTGGCATAATGTTTTATAATATTTACCTTTAAACAGATCAGATTCTTGTTATCTTTTAAAAATACATTTATATTTTATCTCAGTGTATAAATAAATTCCCAATAAAATTTGCTTATTTTTGTAAATCTAAAATTACCATTACAGACAATTTTAGTTTGGAAAGTAGAAGCTTTATGAAATGCTCTTTTAAACCTTTTTACTTTAAAGACTTGTATATCTGAAAAATATGAACACATTTAATATGTAATGAAGAATATCACAATTACATTGATGTTTTTATATTTTTTAAAGAAAAATCTACACTCTATAATATAGTACAATTCTCTATAATAAGAGTTATTGTTTAACCAGAGTTGTACAAACTGTAGTTTCCTTAAGACTAGTTGCTCTAGAGAATAAAACTTAACAGACACAATATTAGGAATAAATTAACATTTTAAGAAATCCTTGTCATTGTAACATAGAGATTAAACTTTGGATTTATATAGTATGTTAATATTTGACTTTAGGGGAAAACCCTGAATAGTTTTAACTGCTTGCATTACTTATATATAACCAATTTACTTACATACAAACTTTTAAAAATTTACTCTTTATTTACATTTATTTATTACTTAATTAGATCCTCATTGTTTACTTAGATGTATTACAATTTTACTTTACCACATAAGACTTTTGTTTTTATCTAGACACTTTTTTCCTTTTAAAATAAAATTTAAAAATGCAATGATTTCCTTTGCTGTATGTCTCTGATGTCCTTAAGAATATGTAACTAATAATAGTATGTTGTACATTTTTATGTGTGTGTTTAAGTGAACAATATAGATATTTTATCAGCATTCAAATGGCATTTTCTCTCAGGTTTACTTTCCACAGTGGTTTAGTTTCTGTCTCCTTTGTCACAGTAAAACCTAAGGACTTGCTCTGGGGATTTATTTAGCTTTTTCCTGAGCCCTGGTAGATGCTGGGATCATGTTAAATAAATATGACTCCCTAAAATGAAAAGTCTGTATTTGATAGCTAAAGCCTGGTTTCCTGGTTATTATAATTGCACTGGTCATGTAAATTAGATTAAGGGATTTCACAGTGGAATATATTTTGAGGGACTTGAATAAGATACAATGTGTTATATGTAGTTGTCTTTTTTATTGATTTTATTTTTTTAAAATACATAAGAGTGAGACGCATTACTATTCTTATTACACATATAGAGCACAATTTTTCATATCTTTGTATATAAAGTATGTCACACCAATTTATGTTTTTATACATGTACTTTGTTTTTTTGCATTACAATTCTTATTACACATATATACCACAATTTTTTATATCTCTGTATATAAAGTAGGTGAACATGTTGTTGTATTTCTCATGTGATGTTATTTGATTTTCAACATCACTAAGAATGTCAGCATCTCTCCATCAGACAACAGTTGGCCATTCCAGCTGTATTTTCGTACTTACACTAAAACCTAGTCCTAGTGAGGCAGAGGCCAGCACCCTGATATGGGGTGCCAGGTGCCATGATGGATCCCAGGCTGTGCAAAAATAGTAATTTGTAAAGTTAAAGTATTATGTTTTATAACAACTAATGATATTTTGTTTCTATCAGTAATACTTCCAAGTTTTAAGTATTTTAACATTTTATTTAAGCATTATAATTTTACAAAATAATGTGGCTTTTGACATATTCATAGATGCACAAACAAATTTTTATGAAGAGAAATCGCTTTCTGTGAATTTGGTGTATGTGAAATTTCTATACATGGCAACGCTTTCTCAAATTATTATTAATTTATCTTTATGCAAATTATAAATACAATCATTTTCAATGATTGTATATCTCTGATGGCCTTACAAATATCTAAGTAATAATCATGCATTTTACAATTATTTTCACATTACTGAACAAAAATAATATTTTCAGGCATTCAGAGGGCATTTCCCCAAAGACTTATTTTCCCTGGGGTTTAGTTTCTGTCTCCTTATCCTCTTTGAAGCCTCAGGACTTGCTCTGGGGGCCTCACTCAGCTTTTCCTGACCCTTGGGGGGTACTGGGATACCTTTCTCTAAACATGACACCTGTGACTTGCAGAGTCTCTGTATTTCATGGCTGAAGCCTGGTTTTCTGGTTAGGAAATTTGCACTTGGTTATATAAATTAGATTTAGGGATTTTACAGTGAAATATGTTTTGAAGGACTTGAATAAGGTTTCATGTTTTATATGTTGTCTTTCTCATGTGATGGTTTTAATCACCAACATTACTAAGAATATCAGCATCTCTGTCCATTAGAGAAACAGCTTGTGATTCCAGCTGTATTTTCATAATTACACTGAAACCTAGCTCTAGTGAGGCAGAGGATAGCACTCTGACACAGGGTGCCAGGCGCCATGATGGGTCCCAGGCTGTGCACACCCAGCTGTCCATCACCTGTCCCTCCTGGGTGTGGGGAGCCCACCAGCTGCTCTGCCCCAGTCACTGTGAAGCACAGCCTGGCTGTGGGCCACAGGTGCCCTGTGAGCTGCAGAGCCCCAGGACAGGGCCCTCTCTGCATGTGGCCCTCACCACCCACCCTCACCCCAGCCCTCCCTGTACCTTCCCATCTCCAGGGGCCACTGTCCTCTCTCTTTCCAGGACCTGATGCAGTAGCTTCCCCACCTGAGGGATGGTGTGGTGATGGTCTCCCTCTGCCTGACTCATTTCAGCTAGGTTCATGTGCTCCAGGGCCATGCCCAGTGTCAGGAGGGAAAGGAAGCCATTTTTCTTGCCTCTAAAATATTTTATGCTCTATACATGGCACATGTTTTTCATCCATCTACCCCATACAGGATTCCATTATTGATCATAAAAATTGCTTCAAACATCATGGGACTGGAGTTAAAGCAAGTTCCTTGGACCCCACATCTCACCTGCTATGCACACTTGGCAGAGGTCCTGTCTCCAAATCCTACCCTATGACTCTGCAGTCCTCAGGCCATGATGCACAGGGTGGCATCTCCTGCCTGTTACCCTCCAAGCTGACCCTGCAGCTGGCAGACATACAGCACTGGGGCCTTAGGGGACCTTCTCCCAGAGATCCTCTAACCAAGGAACTAGGGGAACTCTGTATAGGAGCTATATCTAGAACCAAGCTCTGCCTGAGCCCCAGGGCTATCCAGGGAATCCTCTGGAATTCAGAGGATAGAAGACCCCTGTGTGTCTGAAGAGTAAGCTCCATGGTTGCTTTCCATGTTGGCTGCTGGGTGGCTATTCTAGCTCTCAGATTAGAATTGGCACAGACCAACCCTTTACCCAGGGCTGCGTCCACCTCTTTAGATGTTTACTATGCCCACCTCAAGTCCAAGCACCAGTGTGTGCTGAGTCCAGTCTGTGCTGCTCTGAGTAGCTCCTGAGGCTGAGGGTGCACAATGAGAGCTGTGCTGCAGCAGGTTCTGGAGACCAGGGTGCAAACACCCAGGTGCTGCTCCTGACCAGGGCTCCTGATGCTGCACCACTACATGGCAGGAAGGCAGGTGGCAAAGAGAGGCAGATGGGACTGGACCCCCTGATTTATGCTGGGATCATACTGGGGTTCAACATACCAGGAAGGCTTTCTAACAGCCCAAAGGGAATTTGCCTTTTAGAGTGATATTTGTTCCATTCATAGAGCACAGCCATAATACCCATCACCTGCTAAATGCCCAGTCTATTTTTTTTTTATAAAACATGGTAAATTTCACAAGGATTTGGTGGAGAAGAAGTTCAACCATGGCCTCCAAGAAATGCATCAAGTCTGAATGGGAACCAACTGCTCCAGGTAGGAGACACTCCTCTGCTGAGTCTGAGAGTGCAGGAAAGTCCACAGCTCTGTGACTTGGTGTCCAGCCGTGCAGTTACACTCTCACAGTGATGTCTGGGGAACCAAGGGTATCTCATCTTCATGAGCCATGAAGGGTACACAGGGTACCTCCACCAGGTGACCTTCCTTCTCCTGTGACTGCCTGAGCTGACAGAGAGCCACTGCGTATCTATTAGTCAAAGGGAGCCACCCTGGAGCTGGCCTACCAGGGACAGGGACTCACTTGATTTATTCTGCTTAAGCTCAGGACCTTTGAGAGGACCTGTCTCTCTGGTTGACTCAGTGTGCAGCACATGGCTGCTCCTGCACTAGTTATGCCTCTAGAACCACAGGCAAAGGAGCACAATATCTGATTACACTTGAGATCCTGCCCAGGTGATAAGGGACCAAGTGTCTGCTGACCTGAGGAACAGCAGCAGTGACTTTGGAATGAGCAGACTGGGTTCCACTTGCTCTGCCCCAATCAGACATACCCAGAGGCAGAGAGGCCCAGAGACCAGGCAAGGCAGAACAGGAGCTTCACAGGTGGGCTGGGGAGGGCTGCACAGTGTCCATGCACTTTGTTCCAGGAAACAGGAGAAGCCCAAATCCAGGTGCACTGCAGGGATGCTCCTGGCATCTATGACACTGTAGCTGCTGCCTGACAGTGTGGTGGTGGGACCTGCTGCATGGGGCTACAGCACATGGGTCTGCAGAGCAGAGGAGATAGGTGGGTGAGCTGAGCCCTCCACATCTGTGGTCACAGCTGAAGGATTTTCCTCATCTGCACCATCACAGACTGAGCCTGAGAGGATGAGGGTCCTGGGACCTAAGCTACAACCTGTGTTTATTGCTGTGTTGGTGTGGATGATAGCATAGCTGTGCTCACATTCCATTAAGCATCCATGTATTTGTGGGATTTGGGAAGTTCTTATGTATCAGTACAGCTGCTTCAAGTTAGCCAAAGGTGCAGAGGGAAGTGGGAAGCAAAAGGCAGACCCAGTGAGCTGAGAAGAGGCCAAGAATTCTGAAGATGGACTGTCAACCACATGACCTTCATGGTCCTTAGATGGACACTGGATGGAGCAAATGCACACCCTGTTCTTCATACAAGAAGTGGCTCCACAGACACCACAAGCCCTGTCCTGCACTGTCTCTGAGCTGCTTCATGGAACAGAGGGAAGCAGAGGAGAGATGTACATGTCTAGAGGCTGGGCTAATCCTCTAACTTACATCTTACTGGACAGTATGAACAACATGTTTAAATTTCTGAGTTAATCTTTCATGAATAAAATGCCACCAACCATCTCCTACTTGCTCAAGTTTGCTCTGAGCACAGATATGTCTTTGGCCTCTACCCAAAGATGCTATATAGCAGGAGGACAGGCAAATAGATCCTCCTTCTGCTCATCAAAACCAGCCCACCTGACCCTGCAGCTCTGCACAGGAGCCCAGCCCTGGACTCCCAGCTCAGCCCACTCAGTGACCAGGACTGAACACAGCTGCTCACCATGGAGAGTGTGCTCAGCTGGGTTTTCCTGGTGGCTGTTTTCAAAGGTAATGAATGGAGAACCAGAGATCCTGAGTGTGTGAGTGGACATGAGGGAGAGGGAGAGTGGATGAGTGCCAGTGTCCTGACCAGGCTGCCTCTGTGTTTGCAGGTGTCCAGTGTGAGGTGCAGCTGGTGGAGTCTGGGGGAGGCCTGGTGCAGCCTGGGGGTTCCCTGTGACTCTTCTGTGGGTCCTCTGGATTCACCTTCAGTGATTACTACATGAGCTGGGTTTGCCAGGCCCCAGGGAAGGGGCTGGAGTGGGTTGCTCGTATAAAAAACAAAGCTAATAGTTACAGCGTGGCATACGCTTCATTTGTAAAAGACAGATTCACCATCTCCAGAGAGGACGCCAAGAACACCCTTTACCTGCAAATGAGCAGACTGAGACCTGAGGACATGGCCACCTATTACTGTGCCAGAGTCACAGTGTGGGGACTTCAGTGTGAGCCCAGACACAAATCCCCCTGCAGGGCGCCCAGGGCCAGCAGGGGGCACTTGGCATACAGGGAGCTCAGGGTCAGTCCAAGAGCAGGTGCAGAAACAGTTGGAGGCTGGTTTTCTGCATCAAGGGGCCTCCCTTTTACCAGTTTCCCAGGGGAGCTCCCTAGACTTGCTGTCAGTACTAAAGTTTGGTTTCTATGAAAATATGAATCCTGCTTTTTGTGTGCAATTTTTTTAACCTTAGTGCATCCTAATTGTCCTTATTGTTGGGGTGCCATTACCATAGTCATATGCATTCATTGAATATAAAAGCCTCTTTCCAGCTTCATTACTTCCTCTTTCCTTCTCTCCTCCTTCATCTTAATTTTCATCTACTGATCTTCCTTCTACGTTTTGGTACAATTTTCATCTACTGATCTTCCTTCTACGTTTTGGTACTTTTCTTTTCAATACAATTATATCTACATGAGAAACTCACTGTGGTACATTCCTACATGTGCAGGATTCACACATGTGCAGAATTGGCCATTCGTATCTGCCTTTTCTTCTCCCTGTCCTCCCTTTTTTGTCCCTCCTCCTTCACCTTTAGTCACCTCTGTCTTCTCCACTGATCTCTTCTATTGTCTTGGATTCCACCTCCCTTTATTCTCCTTATTTGTTTTAGCTTCCACATGTGAGAGAAAACACTCAACCCTGGCTCTGTGAGCATTTCTTATTTCTCTTGCCCTAATGTTCTCCAGCTCTGTGCCTTTGCCATAATTTCTCCCTTCCTAGTGGCTCAGTAAAACTGCTTGTTGGATACAATCCACATTTTTGGTCTCAAATGCCCATGGACTTAGGTGACAAATGCTGAAGAACAGTCCTAAACCTGATCAAACTGCACAGACATATATAAATTCAGAGTGAACTTTAGGGTATGTTATCTGTGTATCTCTCGTGATGAGGCTCTGGGACACCCACACCCCACAGCTGTGTATGGCCTGAGGACAGGGATGACCTGAGCAGTCTTGGAGAGAAAGGGGCTCCCCTGGCAAAGACCCATGAGGGAGGGTGGTCAGCTCTGCATGGCCTGTGGGAGGTGCAGACTGGCTCTGCCACTGGCCTCAAGATCCTGAAGACAGGCTTTGCCCAGCACCACTATGACTCCTTCTTGCTGTGAGGTGACCTGAGCCTGAAAAGAACCAGGGAAACTGGCTGCTGGGGAGAGGCAGCTTGTAGCCTCCCTGGGTTTCCAGACACTGTGGCTGGATCACAGACAGGGACACCTGGGCTCTGTTCCTGCTCACATCAGTGCCCTCCCTTTCCTGAGAGTCCAGGTCCAGTCTGGGTGAGAATTAAGATCAGCAATGTTTAGTTCCACAATACTCCTAGGCAGCTCCTGGTTCGTCCCATAATATTTAAATAATTTTGTATATTTTCCAAAAAGATGTTGATGGCAGTTATAAAACTGATTTTATATTTTATAACAATGAAAGCTATTTCTGTCTATATTAATAATTCTTTCATATTTTTACAAAGTTTTAATATTTTATTTGAGCATTATAATTCTACTTAATTACGTGGTTTGGGGGCTGGTGTTGTGGCTCCATGGCAGAGTACTTGCCTTGTTCATGTGAGACACTGGGTTCAATCCTCAGTACCACATAAAAATATAAACAAAATAAAAATATTATGCCAATGTATAACTAAAAAATCAAAAAAATAATTATGTGGTTGATGTTGGTGTATACATAGATGCACAAATAAAATGTTATAGAAGAGTCTTTTCTTCCTGCCTGCATTTTATTACTTTCTTTTTAAAATTATTTTTAAATTGTAGTTGGACACAACACCTTTATTTCACTTGTTTATTTTTTTATGTGGTGCTGAGGATCTAACCCAGGGTCTCACACATGCGAGGCGAGCACTCTACCGCTGAGCCACAAACCCAGCCCCTTTCCTGCCTGTATTTTCTATATAAAATTTCTCTACCTATCAACATCTTTCAAATTATTATCTATTTCTTTTCATACCAAATACAAATACAATGATTTCCTTTGCCTTATGTCTCTGATGTTCTTATATGTACCTAACTAATAATCATATTTTGTACAACACTTTTTCATTAGTGAACAAAAATGATATTAAATCTGGTAAACATAGAATTTTCCCAATTGTTTATTTTCCCCAACGGTTTCATTTCTGTCTCCTGAGCCTCACTGAAACCTCAGGACTTGCTCTGGGGGCCTCACTCAGCTCCTTCCAGAGCCCAGGTGGATGCAGGATTCCTTTCCCTAACCATGACGCCCCTCACCTGCACACAGTGTGTATTTGATCGCTTTAGCCAGCTTTTCTGAGTATAATATTAGGATGTAGTTATATAAATTAGATTTAGGGACTTGACAGTTGAAGGCATGTTGGAAAACCTGAGTAAGCATTCAGGTTACGTTGCTGTCTTTCCCACACCTTGCTGAGGCTGCTCCGTGGCTCTGCTGTCCTCTCCTCTGATCTCAGTGTCCTGCCTTGATGGGCTGGCTTGGCCTTTATGCTAGCAGACAGGCATGTCGTTGGGTTTCATGTGTTTTATTGCAAAATATTATATTTTCTGGAAATTACATTAACTTTCTCCTAGGTGTTCTATTAATATCATGGTATTCTTGTGAGCTCTGTTATTGGAGGTTTCTGTTGTTGTGTGTCCATCACTAGCCTACGTGAACCAGTGTTGAGGGCTGCGATCAAGTCAAGATGGCACCTGGCAGTTTGCCAGGTGGAGTGTGGTTTGTGAGGCAATGCCACAGAGCCATTAAGATGATGGAGATTCCTTATTGGCTGATTGCTGTATCTAGATGATGCTAATTGAGTCAAGCTGTGTGTAATCAGTTAGGTATATATATACCTCTGCTGTTCCGCAATAAAGCGGTGCCTGCTACCTTAGGTGCCCACTACCTTGAGTTCCTGCTCAGTTCCCGCTTCAACCTTCAAGTTGCTTGTCACCTCTCAGTTATTTTGCCCAGCCGGACTGTGGCAAACCAGATGGTTGTCCTAAGGAACCAGATTCCTTGAATTCACCCTGTGCTTGAATCCCCTCACTCTGCTTCCTTGGGCTGCTCTCTGGATAGGATCCTGCTCCCCTGCCTCCATCTGCACCTGAGCTCTGAAACCTGACAGATTTTAGTCTGGGCAGGGGTTGCCCAAGGGGACTTCCTCTGAGCTTCTCTCCAGCCTGACTTTGGGCTCACATGCAGGGCCACTGGGAAGGATCCTGTCTCTTTCTGCTGCAGCGGGGAGATGATTCTGGCCCATGTGTCACTCCTGCCCACCACTGTGACCTGCCTTCCCCTGTTACCACCTCCCTGTGATGCTTCTCCTCTGAGGACTAGATTCTTCTTCTGGTCTCTTCTCTTCAGATCAGGGAGCGGTTCCTAAGGACGGGGCAGGGGGTTGTCTGAGGAGCCTTTTCCCCTCTGTTCCTATTTTCTGTGAGGTTCCAGTAGAGCCCTTGATGTTGGTTTGGGGAATTTCCCTGTTTCTAACTGTCACATGTGACAACGTCTTTCATCAACTCTCTTGGTGAGTCTGACGTTTTCCTCCCAGAAAAAAATGTTCCTCACTTCAGTACAATTTTTAGGAAGTAACAATCATTCTCTCTTCCTTATGGCTGCTGGAAGCTCCATTGGGCACAGAGGCCTCATTTCCTCTGTCCACTCCTGTGTGGATGGCACCTGGCTGGTCCTACACCTGGCTGCTGGGGGCTGTGCTGCTGGGACATTGATGTGTGTGCATCAGGATTCTCTGCTGATATCAATACTGAGGGGTGGGAAGCTGGTCCCATGTGGCTCTACTCCTGGTCTCCTGGAGACTGTCCACAGGGCTGTCCATGGTGGTCATCCTCCTATAAACTGGCACAACTATGCATGAGGGGGGGCCTTCTCTTCTCTTCCTGACCAACATGGGTTGGTGTTTGTCCTCTGCATGGTGGCCATTCCCTCTGCAGTGAGATGATCTCAGTGGAATTTGGTGGGCATTTCCTCAATTGTTACAGTGTTAACTTTTTCTTACACTTGTTTTCACTTTGATTCTTTCTGTTGGAAAATGTCTGTTTAGGTCATTTGTGCATTTGTTGATTGGGTTATGTGTCTATTTCTGGCTTTAAGTGAATTCCTGATTATACCTGATGTCTATCCCTGTGAGACGAGAGACTGGAAAAGACCCTCCACTCTGCAGCCTCCTTCTTCTTGTTCTTCATTGTTTCTGTTGAGAGCAGAGGCTGTTGCATTGGAGGTCCCCCCTCTTATGGACTCTCAGTCTCATTTCTTGAGCTTCAGGGGCAATATCAAGATTACCACCCACCTCTGTGACAACGTGTCTGAGTGCTGGGCCTGTGATCTCCTAGCAGTGGTAGAGGAATGCTCTAACTCCCAGGTCTGTGCTGCAGTTCACTGGATTTGGGTGCAGGGCGAGAGCTGGGAACCTTGTTTCCTTCTGCTGTGTGTGGGTATCCAGCTTCCCTAAACCTGTGTTTAAAGGCTATCTTTCCTCCAGCATAGGTTGTGGCACCTTGTCAAGGGTCAGACGATGGCATCCATGTGGATTTTTCCCTGTGTTGTCTGGCATGTTGCATCCCCCTGTCTGTTTTCCTGTGAGTTCCAGGCTGCTTTGTTACTGTGGCTCTGCAGTAGATTTAAAGAAGGGAGATTGGACTCCTCCAGCATTGCTCTTGTGCTCAGGATTCCTGTGACTACTCTGGTCCTACATATCTCTGAATGCACTGGAGGACAGCTTTCTGGCTCTGGGAAGTCTTCTGGGAAGACTGTCCCTGGTGTCTGGATGGGGTTGCTGGGAGCATGCAGATCACTCTGATGGCATGGATATTTTGAAAACATGACCCTGCCTTTTCAGGAACATTGAGGTCTTTCCATCTCTTAAGGTCTCCCTTTTCTTCCTTTGGTGTTCTAGAACTTGCACCTTAGAGGTCTTTCAGCTCCATGGTTAGACACATTCCTAGGCACTTGTCATATGTGTCGCTGTTGTTTCTAAGGTTCTGGTGAGTGTCAGTGCTCTCCTTATTTCTTCCTCAACATGTTTGTGAGCTCCTGTTATTGCTTCTTGGTTCCAGTATTAGTGGTGAACTTTGTATCAACAGTGTTCATGAATGATGAGGTAACATGAGATAGAACCAATCAGAGGGAAGAGGATGTGACAGAGTAGTCCTGGGGCACAGAAAGTGTAGGTGGGCCCAGAGTCACACAGTGAGTCAGGCCTCAGTGCACTTGTCTTACCAGTGGGGGAAATGAATCCAAGCTGACATAGAAGGGCAACACTGTCACACACCCCAGGACAGAGCTGCTCCTGGTCATTGTCCAGCACCATGCCTGCTTAGGACTGTGTGTCCTGCTGCTCTGTGATGATCAGGGCTATAGGTGTGTTCACAGCAGAGTCAGCAGAGCTCCTGAGACTTTTAGGCTGTGACATCATGATGGCCACCATGGACTGGGAGAAAGAGGCTCTCTGTGTTCTGTTGAGGCCTCTGGGGTCATCAGATAGTAGCCTTCTTCGAAAGAAACATTGATCTATGATATCTTTAAAATCCAGGGACATAATTAAGAAACAGAACAACCAAAAAACATAATGACAGTTGAAAGTGAGTTCCTACATTATTAGAAATTGCATTAAATGTGTATGAGTGCACACAGTAAAGTCAGCTGTGTGCAGAACTGTGGGAAGCTGGTGGAACCCCAATTTGTTTAGGAACAACACAGTCTCTATCCCATAAGATTAATAAACTGAGTGGGAGATGGAGAGAGTGGCCCAGTGAGTAGCATGGAGAGCTATGGCAGTGCTGAGCAACCAAACCCTAGAAGACACTCAGGACCAGTGACAAGGGGCTTCTATAACAGTGGGTCTACCTTCAGGAAGCAACAGCAATGGTAAGTGTGTATACATTAGCAACAGAGCCTGAGCACACCTCAGGGAAGATGGAAGCACGTTGGTCACACTGTGTGGTGATCCCCAGTCCTTGTTCCACAGTGGACAGGAGCAGCACACTCACCCTCCATGGCAGTGGACAGCACCAGGCCCCTCAGAGCAGCAGGTGGAGCAAAGCAGAGCTGCCCTGCATGCAGCGTCCCCAACACAGCAGTGTGCTCCTGGCTTAGTGTCCTCAGCATGTTCTGCAGGTGAGTCACCTGACACCTAGAGGAAGTGTCTGTGACTTAGGTGACAGGAGCCTTGCACAGGAGGATCCTCAGGACTGACAGAAGTGAGGGAGAATGGGCTATGATAGGAACTCCACCCCTTGTCCAGGAAGCCAGGGATCAAGGAGAAGTAGCCCAGGAGGACCGAAACACTGTGAGGACAGAGAAAGCAGAGGAGAGCCTCCCTAAGTGTGTGGAGGCAGCGGAGGCTGTGCTCAGGAGGCACGTCTGGAGCAGCAGCAGTGCCACCATGAGGAACCCTCATCATGAGCTGCTGCTGCAGTCCAAGCTGACAGCATAGCTGGGGACAGCAGGTTCTTCTTCCCCTCCACAGACACCCCCCAGTTCCTTGGTGCAGGGTTTGTCCCCATCAGACTCTGCACTCTGAGGGCTCCCAGGTGGACTCTCACCCATCACGAACACCTGTGTGCACAGGTCAGCACCTGGGGTAATGACCACCTTCCCATCTCCAGGGGCCAGTGTCCTCTCTCTTTCCAGGACCTGATGCAGTAGCTTCCCCACATGAGGGATGGTGAGGTGATGGTCTCCCTCTGCCTGACCCATTTCAGCTAGGTCCATGTGCTCCAGGGCCATGCCCAGGGCCAGCAGGGAGAGGATGCCATTCTTGTTGACTAACTTTATTCTTCCCCTGTGGACAGCAGATTTTTCCACATCTCGTTTAAAGGACAACTTGGGGATAAAGAAAAGGTCCTCAACACTCATGGAACTTTAATTAAGGACAGGCCTCATGAACTCCACTTCCCACCTGATGTGCACACTGGGCAGAGCTTCTGTCCCCAATCCTCAGGCTGTCCCATGCCATGTCTCTGCTGGCCTCAGGTCACACTGCATAGGGTGGGCTCCCTGACTGCTACTCTCCACACTGGCCCTGCAGCTGGCAGACCAACACTGTTGGGGCCTTAAAGGTCATGCTCCCAGGCTCCACTAGCATGGCATATGGGGACTGTAGGGGCCACACCTAGGGCAGAGCTCTGCCTCAGCTAAGGCCTACCCAGGGCATCTCCTGGAATGTAGGTGGAGGAGGACCCACCTCCACACTCTGGCACCCTGTGTGCCTGTAGAGTGAGCACCATGGATGCTGCCAGGTTGGCTCCTTGGTGACTATTCCAGCTCCCAGATCAGAGCTCATACAAACCAACCCTTTACCCAGTCCCAGGACTGCATCCACCTCTTTAGATGTTCACTATGATCACCACAGGCCCCAGCACCAGGGTGGCTGAGTCCAGTCTGTGCTGCTCTGAGCAGCTCCTGTGACTGAGGGTTCACAAGGAGAGAGCTGTGCTGCAGCAGGTTCTGGATACCAGGGTGCAAACACCCAGGTGCTGCTCCTGACCAGGGCTCCTGAGGCTGCAGCACCACATGGCAGGAGGCAGGAGGCAAAGAAAGGAGATGGGGCTGGACCCCTGAGTGGTGCTGGGATCCCACTGGGGCTCAGGGTGCTAGGAAGGCTCTACCAGCACTGGGGGAATCCAGGTGGCCAGGACCAGGGTGTCATTTGTCCTCTAAATGCTGGGACCATGCGGACATGTGAAGAGAGACATGGAAGCAGTACTGAGGACATGTGGCTGTGATTCCAGGAGGATTCCAAGACACTTCATTCACACAGAGAATCCCTGCCTCCCCCAGGTCTTTGTGCACAGGAGGAGAATGGGAGGCCTGGATCACAGATGACAGATTAAGTAGACCAAACCCATGGGGACACTGGCTGGTCCTTCTCCCAGGTCCCTCACAAAAGTTGGATATATATGGCCCCATGTGGACTCAGCCCATGACAACTGAAAGTGAGGAGAGAGGCTGGGTTTCTCTCTCCCCACACTTGTGCCCTGTGCCCACCACAGTTGGCAGCAGCATGTGTACCTGAGGGCTCTGTGCCAACTGGATGCTCCTGAGCTGAAGGAGGCCCTCACAGGGAGGCACAGCCTTTCCACTGCAGGGAGCCTCTGGGGCCCTCAGCTGGATGCCTCCCTGGAGAGCAGATGGCAGCAGAGGGGAGAAGACACACAGCACATTTCCAATGCAGGAGGGTTCTGAGGACCTCACCAGGTGTGTGCACCTGGGAGCTGGAGGAGGGTCAGGGAAGCAGTCATGTCCACGGGGAAAGCAGAAGACCAAATACAGGACCACTCATCCCAGATATGAGCTGTTGGACAGTGAACCAGCACTCATTCTTCTGTGTATGATTTTGCATTTGCATCAGGGTGTTAACATTGACACCTCCATCATATGATTTTGTGTTTATATTAAATAAATTAAGATTATGTACAATAAGATCATAGCAGAAGCAATTGAACTTCCTGAATGCTCCTCTGTGCACCATGCTACCCATGACACTCCCATCTCCTCTCAGAGTTGTTCTACCTGGGCCTCCACCCAGAGCTGCTATATAGCAGGAGGACATGCAAATAGGGCCTCCCTCTGCTCATGAAAACCAGCCCACCTGACCCTGCAGCTCTGCACAGGAGCCCAGCCCTGGACTCCCAGCTCAGCCCACTCAGTGACCAGGACTGAACACAGCTGCTCACCATGGAGAGTGTGCTCAGCTGGGTGTTCCTGGTGGCTGTTTTCAAAGGTAATGAATGGAGAACCAGAGATCCTGAGTGTGTGAGTGGACATGAGGGAGAGGGAGAGTGGATGAGTGCCAGTGTCCTGACCAGGCTGCCTCTGTGTTTGCAGGTGTCCAGTGTGAGGTGCAGCTGGTGGAGTCTGGGGGAGGCCTGGTGCAGCCTGGGGGTTCCCTGCGACTCTCCTGCACAGTCTCTGGATTCACCTTAAGTAGCTACTACATGCACTGGGTCCGCCAGTCTCCAGGGAAGGGGCTAGAGTGGGTTGGTGTAATTAACCCAAGTAATGGTAACACCAACTACCCAGACTCTGTGAAGGGCCGATTCACCATCTCCACTGAAAACTCCAAGAACATGCTCTATCTGCAAATGAACAGTCTGACAGTCGAGGACACGGCCACCTATTACTGTACCAGAGACACAGTGAGGAGACCTCAGTGTGAGTCCAGACACAAACCTCCTGCAGGGTGCCCAGGGCCAGCAGGGGGCGCTCAGCACACAGGAGCTCAGGTCAGCCAGGAGCAGGTGCAGAAGGAGTGGGGCTGGATTCCTGCATCTGGGGCCTCTCATGAACCAGCTTCCCAGGGGAGCTCTATGTACATATTTTCTGTAATGACCTGTGAATTCTCTGAAAGTAAAACTTTAGATTTTTAATTATTACTTCCATTTTTATTAGCACATCAATATTATACATAATTCTGCATTTCAATTTGACATAATTTAAAAATTATGGAATAAAATTTCTTTCCCTTCACAACCTAACTTCCCTTTCCCTCCCCTCTCCTTACCGTCCCTCCTTACCCTATTCCTCTTCCTTTTCTTAACACATCTTTTTAGTGATCTGTTTACATTAGTGCTTCCTAGAGCACATAAGGGGAAATCCACTGTGGTGTCCTCACACAGGGGCACAGGTGGTTGGTCAATTTCCTTCCACCTCCCCTCCCATCTCTGTCCCTCTTTCCTCACCCTTGGTCCCCTTCCTCTCCTCCCTCCTCCCTCTTCTGTTTCCTTGGGATTCCTCCTAGTACTTTTTGTTTTTTGGTCTGGATTTTGCATTTCAAAGTAAACAGTTCACATTTCACCCTCAGAATCTGCTTTATAAACATGATATTCTCCAGTTCCATCCATTGACCAGGAAATGCCCTAATTTTCCTCTTCCTGTGGCTGAGTGAGACCCTCTTTTGTGTATACACCACCTTCTCTTTATCCATTCATCTGTGATGGGCATCTGGAACATTACGTATATAGCTGTTCTCAGACCCTCTGGTATAAGCACTGATGTGGCTGTACAGCTGAGCTATGCTGGATTTAGTTCTTTGGGACAAACACTGAGGAGGGGAGAGCTGGGTCACATCGTGTCTCCATTTCTGGTCTTTCCTGAAACGTCCATTCTGATTTCTAGAATGGCAGCACTAATTTATACTCCCAACATCATTAAACCCGTGGATCTATTTCCCACATCTTTGCCAACATTTGTTATTATTTGTGTTCTTATTGATTGCCTTCTAATTGGTGTGATGAATTTTAAATGTAATTTTGATTTGCATTTCCTGATTGCTAAGATTATTGAGCATGATTTCCTATATTTGTTGGCCACTATTATTTCCTATTCTGAGTAGTCTATTCAGTTCTGTTCCACTTATTTATTGGGTTATTTGTGTCTCATCATAAAGTGCTTTGGGTCTTTATGTATACTGGATATTAGTGCCCTAACTGGGGAGCAGGTGGCAAAGATCTCCCATTCTGAAAGCCCTCTCCACACTCCTGTTTCCATTGTTGTGCTGAAGGTTTTAACTTGATACTGTTCCACTTAGTGATTCCTGGTTTTGATTCTTGCACTTTAGTCACCTGGTAAAGGAAGTTGGTTCCTGTGTCATACAGAGGAGGGTTGGTGCAATATTGGATTCTAGCCCTTGTAGACTTTCCACTCTAATTCTTTTGATTCTAATCAACTTTGAATTGAATTTTGTGGGGTGAGAGACAGTGACCTATTATATTCTTTCACAAATTGATATTCAGTTTTCCCATCTCTATCTGTTGAAAATTCTAAACACATGTGACATACACAAACTGAAGCACAAATTGAAAACTTTGTCAATTGTCCAAAAAAAAAAAAACTGCACTTATGTTGGTTTGTCTCTGTATCTTCTCCTCTATCCCACTGGTCTTCATGTCTGCTTTGGTGCCAATACCATGCTGGATTTGATACAGTAGGTCTGTCAAGTAATCTGAGGTCAGATATTGTCACATCCAGGTTCACTCTTCCTTCTTAAGATTGCTTTGGCTGTTGTAATTTCTCCACACATATATTAGGACTCTCTTTTCTATTCCTTTTAAGAATGTATTTGGTATTATTTGGAGATGTCATTGCATCTGTGTGACACTTGGGTTAGTTTGGCCACTTGATAATATTCACTCTCACTGTACAGGAACATGGTGGGTCTTCTCATATCAAAGTTCTACAGTTTCTCCCTGTGGTGTTTGCTGTTTCTATTGCAGAGATTTTTCAGCTCCTTGATTGTATTTTTTCCAAGTATATTTTACAGTTATTTAAAAAGAGATCATTTTCCTGATTTCTTTATCAGCAGGCATATTTTATTTTATTTTTAGTTGTAGGTGGACACAATACCCTTAGTTTACTTATTTATTTTTAGGTGGTGCTGAGGATTGAACCTAGGTCTCATGCATGCTAGGCAAGTGCTCAACCACTCAGCTACAACTCCAGCCCCAGTAGACCTATTTTGGTAGAATAATAAAGTGGTTTATTTATGTGTGTATGATGTATTCAGCTACATTGCTAAAGTTATTTACAGGATCTGGAAGCATTTTGATGGGGATGTTGGTTCTTCTAGATAGTGGATCACATCACCAGCAGGTAGCATATTCAGACTTCTGTCCTTCCTTCTTCTTTAACCTTTAATTTCCTTCTCTTGCTTAATTACACTGGTTAAGAGTTTTTAGAAACCATGTTCACAATACAATCAAAGAAACAAAGAGATGGTTCCTAGAAAACATGAAGAAGATTGAAAAACCCTTGATGAACTAAGGAAAATGAAAAACAGAAGATCCAAATAAACAGAATTAGTGATGAAATAGAACACATTGCTACTCTAAAATTCAGAAAATTATTTGAAACTCTTTTGAAAAATATCCTCCAGTAAACTAGAAAAACTTGGAGAGATTGAAGAAAATTCTAAACACGTGACCTACACAAAAATATAAAAATCTAAGACAGAAAAAATATTAAACAATAAAGTTGAAAAGTCATTAAAGTCCTTCCAAGAGAGAAAAGCCCAGAAACAGGTTGATTCTCAGCTCATTCAAAGAGAATTTAAAGAAGAGATAAGGCCAACTTCCTCATATTATTCCATGGATTTGAAAAGGAGAAAACATTGAAACAAATTATTCTAAAAAGCCAGTAACACACTGATACCAAAACGTAACACAGACACATCCAGGAAAGAAGGCTTCAGACCAACATCATTTTAGACCACTATAAATGCAAGATTCCTTAATAAAACATTGGCACACGCATTCAAGGGCAGATAAGAAGGTAGTGCATCATGATCAAGTGGGTTTTCTCACAGGGTTGGGAGACCAATAATGTAATTTTCATATGTGACTCACCACATAAATAGAGTTGAGGACAAGGATCACACCCTCACATCAAAGGATGCAGAAAAAGCATTGGACAAAGTCCAGCCCTCAATCATGTGTAAGGACTGGAGAATCAAGGGGCATGGGAACCTGACCTAAACCTCATGAAGACTATAAATGACAAACCCAAGGCCACCACCATCTGAATGGAGATAACAATTCCTCTCGGCTCTGGACAGGACAACACTGTCCACTCTCCCACTCTGATTCCCTGGGGTCCCTGCACTGCACACATTGACACAGGAGCATTTTCACATGAACAACATGCAGAACAGCTTTATTGAGGCTGAAGTGACTTCCCTGTGGTCACCAGGGTGAGAGGTGAGGAAGCTCAGAGGACCCTGGTGAGTCTTTTCCATCAACTCAGGGGACAGTCTGCAGTAGGATTCCCTGATTAGGGTCATAATTGAGATTCTCTCTATCGCAAAGGGAGTCAGTCTGGGTTGGTACCATGGACACCTGGTGAACCTCAGGCCTATGGTCCTCCTGGATCCCAAGGAGTCCCTGAGACTCAGCACTGGTCCTCTGGCACTTTTGCTCCTTGTAAATGGAAGGTGTGGGGCTGAGGATCAGGTGAGGTTCCTGCAGGGGGATAGGCAGCCAGGCTGGGTCACCACAGCAGCTAAGTACTAGTGAGTGGCAGGGGGTCTCTGACCAGCCCACTCAGCAAGCCCTGTCCTAAGCAAAGTCTGCCTACCCCAGACCTGGCACCTGAGAACAGGAGCCTGACTGCCCAGGTCCTGCCTGAGACTGCAGATGGCCCTGCACCTGAATTGTCCACAGCAGTCCTAGGAGGGGCAGAGGGGAGACCTGATGGACATCCAGGGAGGGAGTGTGATGACCACTGTGCAGGAGCTTCTGAGAGGGTGACTCAGATGTCCTCCATCACTGTCCTGCTGAACTCTGATCCAGAAAACAGCCACCACCATGACCAGCACATCCAAGAGCTCTCTGCTGTGGAAGCCCTCACCAGGGCAATCAGGACACAGTCTAGGGGACTCCAGACCCCAGGGGCCATTAGGGTCAGAGTCAAGACCTCTCCTTGGTCCTGTGGCCATCGTCGCCATCCTCATCAATATTCCTGAATGAATTTGCTGTTGCTATTTCTAAAACTTCCAGGGAAGTGAGCAGGAAATACCAGCTTCCACATTCAAGTGGAGGCCAGACGTAGGAGACACATGACCCCATCCATATGAATACATCAGAATGAGAAAGTAACAGGATCCCCGAGCCAGAGCCAGTAGGGACTTCCATCACTTGTCCATGTTGGGAAGGGTCTACTTCCTTCCTGGGTCATCCTGGGTACTTGGAAGTGGTCCAATGCCCTTACCCATGACCTCTTTCTCTTGGGTGCAAGAGCGCAGCTGCTGGCCCCACAGCTGTGGTGTATCCTCCAGACTTTCTTGTGTAATGCTCATCATTTTTACTGCTTTAGAGTTAATCATAACATTAGGGTTTGTGTTCACATAATTATTCATATCTGGAATATAATTCACTCCTTTTCAGTCCCAACTCTCTTGCCACAGACACAGAGGATTTCAGAAACACTTTCAGTCTCCCACAGGGGACTCCCAGGGAGAGTGGGCACAGCAGGACTCATCTTGTTGGGGGCACCAGGAGGGAGAGCTGAGCCCCAGAGTGAATGTGAAGCTCGTCCTGCTCCAGACTTCTATGGCAAGAGTGTCCAAGATCTGGAGGCCATGTCACATCTCCTCATACCAGGGAGCAAAGCCAAACTCACATTCAAAGCTGTTGTATTTTTGCTGTTGTCCATGGACATGAGCTGCCTGGGAAGGAATTCTCACACAGGACCCTATTCCCGGGAAGTTCCTGTCAGTTGTCATGAGTGGCACTAGGCTAGAGCCACGTGTGTTTCAAGTACAGTTATAGTGAACACAATCTTGACACACACACACACTTTCTCGATTCTACCCAGCCAGAAAGTCCCTCAGATGTTACAGCCATGCTGTGTAGACAGTGTGGTGTCTCTGGGCCCACAAGGCGGTCTCCGAAGGTCTCTGATAGTGTGATGTCTCTGGGCCCACAAAGTGGTCTCTGACAGTGTGATGTCTCTGGGCACACAAGGTGGTTTCTGGATGGTCTCTGATAGTGTGATGTCTCTCGGCCCACAAGGTGGTCTCTGGATGATCTCTAATAGTGTGGTGTCTCTGGGACCACAAGGTGGTCTCTGGATAGTCTCTTATAGTGTGGTGTCTCTGGGAAGACAAGGCAGTATCTGGATGGTCCGCAGAGAGTGTGGTGTGTCTGGGTCCACAAGGCGGTCTCTGGATGGTCTCTGATACTGTGGTGGCTCTGGGCCCACAAGGTGGTCTCTGGATGGTCTCTGATAGTGCTATGTCTTTGGGCCAACAAGGTGGTCTCTGGATGGTCTCTGATAGTGCTATGTCTTTGGGCCCACAAGGTGGTCTCTGAATGGTCTCTGATAGTGCTATGTCTTTGGGCCCACAAGGTGGTCTCTGGATGGTCTCTGATAGTGCTATGTCTTTGGGCCCACAAAGTGGTCTCTGGATGGTCTCTGATAGTGTGATGTCTCTGGGCCCACAAGGTGGTCTCTGCATGATGTCTGATACTGTGGTGGCTCTGGGCCCACAAGTTGGTCTCTGATAGTGCTATGCCTTTGGGCCCACAAGGTGGCCTCTGGATGGTCTTTGATAGTGTGATGTCTCTGGACCGAAAAGGTGGTCTCTGGATGGTCTTTGATAGTGTGATATCTCTGGGCTGAAAAGGTGGTCTCTGGATGGTCTCTGATAGTGTGGTGTCTCTGGGCCCATAAGGTGGTCTCTGGATGATCTCTCATAGTGTGGTGTCTCTGGATCCACAAGGTGGTCTCTTGATGGTTTCTGATAGTGTGGTGTCTCTGGGCCCACAATGTGGGCTCTGGATGTTCTCTGATTGTGTGATGTCTCTGAACTTATTAGTTGGTCTCTGGATGGTCTATGATAGTGTGGTGTCTCTGGGGCCACAAGGTGGTCTTAGGATGATCTCTCTTAGTGTGGTATCTCTGGGTCCACAAGGTGGGCTCTGGATGGTAAGATTGTGTGATGTCTGTAGGCTTATAAGGTGGACACTGGATGCTCATTGATACTGTGGTGTCTCTGGTCTCACAAGGTAGGCTCTGGATGGTCTAGGATAGTGTGATGTCTCTGGGACCACAAGGTGGTCTATGGACGGTCTCAGATAGTGTGTTGTTTCTGGGCCTACAGGTGGTCTCTACCTGGTCTCTGATAGTGTGATGTCTCTGGGCCCACAAGGAGGTCTCTGGATGATCTCTGATAGTGTGTTGTCTCTGGGCCCACACGGTGGTCTCTAGATGGTCTCTGATAGTGTGGTTTCTCTGAGAAAACAAGGTAGTCTCTGGATGATCCACAGATAGTGTGTTGTCTGTGAGCCCACAAGGTGGTCTCTGGATCTTCTCTGATAATGTGGTGTGTCTGGCCCCACAAGGTGGTATCTGGATGATCCCTGATAGTGTGGTGTCTATGGGCCCACAAGGTGCTCTCTGATAGTGTGATGTCTCTGGGCCCACAAGGTGGTGTCTGGATGGTCTCTGATAGTGTGATGTCTCTGGGCCCACAAGGTGGGCTCTGGATGGTCTCTGATAGTGTGATGTCTCTGGGCCCACAAGGTTGTCTCTTGATGATCTCTGGTAGTGTGGTATCTCTGGAATCACAAGGTAGTCTCTGGATGGTCCACAGATAGTGTGGTGTCTCTGGGCCCACAAGGTGGTCTCTGGATGGTCTCTGATAGTGTGGTTTCCCTGGGGCCACAAGTTGGTCTATGGATGGTCTCTGATACTGTGTTGCTCTGGTCCCACAAGGTTGTCTCTGAATGGTCTCTGATAGTGTTATGTCTCTGGGCCCACAAGGTGGGCATTGGATGCTCGGTGATAGTGTGTGTGTCTCTGGGCTTACAAGATGATCTCTGTGATACTGTGGTTTCTCTGGGCCAACAAGGTGGTCTCTGGATGGACTCTGATACTGTGGTGTCTGAGGGCCCACATGGTGGTCTCTGGATGGTCTCTGATTATGTGATGTCTTGGGCTTACAAGGTGGTCTCTGGATGGTCTCTGATAGTGTGGTTTCTCTGGGCTCACAAGGTGGTCCCTCGATGGTCTCTGATAGTGTGGTGTCTCTGGGACCACAAGGCAGTCTCTAGATGATCTCTCATTGTGTGGTGTCTCTGGGTCCACAAGGTGGTCTCTGGATGGTCTCTGAAAGTGTGGTGTCTATGAACCCACAACGTTGTCTCTGGATGGTGTCTGATATTGTGGTATCTCTGGGCCCACAAAGTGGGCTCTGGATGGTCAGATTGTGTAATGTCTCTGGGTGTACAAGGTGAACGTTGGATGGTCTCTGATAGTGTGGTGTCTCTGGGCCCATAAGGAGGGCTCTGGATGGTTTCTGATAGTGTGGTGTCTCAGGGCCCACATGTTGTGTCTGGAGGGTCTCTGATAGTGTGGTGTCTCTCAGCCCACAAGGTGGTGTCTTGATAGTCTCTGTTGTGTGGTGTCTCTGGGACAATAAGGTCGTCTCTGGATAATCCTCAGATGGTGTCATGTCTCTGGGTCCACAAGGTGGGCTCTGGATGGTCAGATTGTGTGATGTCTCTGCGCTTACAAGGTGGACGCTAATTGGTCTCTGATAGTGTGGTGTCTCTGGGGCCACAAGGTGGTCACTGGATGGTCTCAAATACTGTGGTATCTCTGGTCCCACAAGGTGGACCCTGGATGGTCTCTGATAGTGTTATGTCTCTGGACCCACAAGGTGGGCTCTGGATGGTCTCGGATAGTGTGATGTCTCTGGGACCACAAGGTAGTGTCTGGATGGTGTCTGATAGTGTTTTGTCTCTGGGCCCACAAGGTGTTCTCTGGATGGTCTCTGATTGTGTGATGTCTCTGGGCTTACAAGGTGGTCTCTGGATGGACTCTGATAGTTTGGTGTCTCTGGGCCCACAAGGTGGTTTCTAGATGATCTCTCAGAGTGTGTGTCTCTAGGCTCACAAGGATGTCTCTGGATGGTCTCTGAAAGTGTTGTGTCTCTGGGCCCACAAGGTGGTCTCTGGATGGTCTCAGAGAGTCTGGTGTCTCTGAGCCCACAAGGTGGTCTCTGAATTGTCTCTGATAGTGTGGTGTCTCTGGGACCACAAGGTCGTCTCTATATGGTCTCTGATATTGTGGTATTTCTGGGCCCACAAGGTGGTCTCTGATAATGTGGTATCTCTAAGCCGACAAGGTGGGCTCTGGATGATCTCTGATAGTGTGGTGTTTCTGAGCTTACAAGGTGGTCTCTGGATCGTCTCTGATAGTGTGTTGTCTCTGGGCACACAAGGTGGTCTCTGGAGGGTCTCTGATTGTGTGGTGTCTCTGGGCCCACAAGGTGGGCTCTGGATAGTCTCTGATAGTTTGGTGTCTCTGTGCCCAAAATGTAGTCTCTCGATGGTCTCTGATAGTGTGCTGTCTCTGAGACCACAAGGTTGTCTCTTGATGGTCTCTGATATTGTGGTATTTCTGGGCCCACAAGGTGGTCTCTGGATCGTCTCTGATAGTGTGTTGTCTCTGAGCCCACAAGGTGGTCTCTGGATGGTCTCTGATAGTGTGGTGTCTATTGGCCCACAAGGTGGTCTTGATAGTGTGATGTCTCTGGGCCCACGAGGTGGTCTCTGGATGGTCTCTGATAGTGTGATGTCTCTGGGCCTACAAGGTGGTCTCTGATGGTCTCTGATTGTGTGATGTCTCTGTTCCCACAAGGTGGTCCCTGGATGGTCTCTGATAGTGTTGTGTCTCCAGATCCACAATGTGGGCTCTGGATGTTCTCTGATTGTGTGATGTCTCTGAACTTATTAGGTGGTCTCTGGATGGTCTATGATAGTGTGGTGTCTCTGGGCCCACAAGATGAATTTTGGATGGTCTCTCATAATGTGGTGTCTCTGGGCCCAAAATGTGGTCTCTGGATTGTCTCTGATAGTGTGATGTATCTGGGCCCACAAGGTGGTCTCTGGATGGTCTTCGATATTGTTATGTCTTTGGATCCACAAGGTGGTCTCTGGATGGTCTCTGATAGTGTGTTGTCTCTGGGTGAACAAGGTGGTCTCTGATAGTGTGGTGTCTCTGGGCCCACAAGATGGACTCAGAATGTTCACTGATAGTGTGGTCCCTCTGGGACCACAAGGTGGTCTCTGGATGGTCTCTGATAATGTTATGTGTTTGGGCCTAAAAGGTGGTCTCTGGATTGTCTCTGATTTTGTGTTGTCTCAGGGCCCACAAGGTGATCTCTGGATGGTCTCTGATACTGTGGTGTCTCTGGGCCCATAAGATGGTCTCTGGATAGTCTCGGATTGTGTGATATCTCTGAGCTTACAGGTGGTTTCTGTATGGTCTCTGATAGCGTGGTGTCTCTGGGCCCACAAGGTGGTCTCTGGATGATATCTTATAGTGTGGTGTCTCTGGGCCCACAATATGGTCTCTGGAAGATCTCTCATAGTGTGGTGTCCCTGGGTCCACAAGGTGGTCTCTGGATGATATCTCATAGTGTGGTGTCTCTGGGCCCACAATATGATTTCTGGATGATCTCTCATAGTGTGGTGTCTCTGGGCCCACAAGGTGGTCTCTGGATGATATCTCATAGTGTGGTGTCTCTGGGCCCACAATATTGTCTCTCGATGATCTCTCATAGTGTGGTGTCTCGGGGTCAACATGGTGGTCTCCATATGGTCCCTGATAGTGTTATGTCTCTGGGCCCATAAGGTGGGCTCTGGATGGTCTCTGATAGTGTGATGTCTCTGGGCCCACAAGGTGGTCTCTGGATCATCTCTGATAGTGTGTTGTCTCTGGGCCCACAAGATGGTCTCTAGATGGTCTCTCATAGTGTGGTGTCTCTTGGTTCTCAAGGTGGGCTCTGGATATTCTCTGATAGTGTTGTGTCTCTGTGCCCACAAGGTGGTCCCTGGATCATCTCTGATAGTGTGATGTCTCTGGGCCCACAAGGTGGTCTCTGGATTGTCTCTGATAGTGTGTTTTCTCTGGGCCCACAGGTGGTCTCTGGAGTCTCTGATAGTGTGGTGTCTCTGGAACAACAAGACAGTATCTACATGGTCCGCAGATAGTATGGTGTCTCTTGGTCCACAAGGTGGTCTCTGGATGGTCTCCGATAATTTGGTGTCTCTGGGCCCACAAGGTGGTCTCTGATAGTGTGATGTCTCTGGACCCACAAGGTGAACTCTGGATGGTCTCTGATAGTGTAATGTTTCTGGGCCCACACGGTGGTCTCTGGATGGTCTTTGATAGTGTGGTGTATCTGGCACCACAAAGTGGTCTCTGGATGTTCTCTGATTGTGTGATGTCTCTGGGCTTACAAGGTGGTCTCTGAATGGTCTCTGATAATGTGGTGTCTCTGGGCCCCAAATGGTGGCTCTGGATGATATCTCATAGTGTGATGTCTCTGGGCCTACAAGGTGGTCTCTGATAGTGTGGTGTCTCTGGGGCCACAAGGTGGTCCCAGGATGATCTATCTTAGTGTGGTGTTTCTGAGCCCACAAGATGATCGCTGGATGGTCTCTCATAATGTGGTGTCTCTGGGCCCACAAGTTGATTGCTGGGTGGTCTCTCACAGTGTGGTGTCTCTGGGCTCAAAACGTGGTCTCTTTATTTTCTCTCATAGTGTGGTGTCCTTGGCCCACAAGATGATTGCTGGATGGTCTCTGATAGTGTGGTGTCTCTGGCCCCACAAGGTGGGCTCTGGACTGTCTCTGAAAGTGTGGTGTCCCATGTCCTACAAGGTGGGCTCTTGATGGTCTCTGATAGTGTGGTACCTCTGGGCACACAAGGTGGTCTCCGGATGGTCTCTCATAGTGTTATGTCGTTGGGCCCACAAGGTGGGTTCTGTGTGGTATTTGATATTGTGATGTCTCTGGGCCCACAAGGTGGTCTCTGGATGGTCTCTGATAGTGTGGTGTCTCTGGGACCAAAAGACAGTATCTGCATGGTCCGCAGATAGTGTGGTGTCTCTGGGTCCACAGGTGGTCTCTGGATGGTCTCTGATAGTGTGGTGTCTCTGGGCCCACAAGATGGACTCTGGAGTGACTCTGATGGTGTGGTGTCTCTGGGCCCAAAAGGTGTGTCTGCATGGCCTCTGAGAGTTTGGTGTCTCTGGGCCCACAACGTGGTCTCTGGATGGTCTCTGATAGTTTGGTGTCTCTATGACCACAGTGTAGTCTCTGGATGGTCCGCAGATAGTGTGGTGTCTCAGGGCCCACAAGGTGGTCTCTGGATGGTCTCTGATTGTCTGGTATCTGTGGACCTACAAGGTGGGCTCTAGATGGGCTCAGATTGTGTGATGTCTCTGAGCTTATTAGGTGGTCTCTGGATGGTCTCTGATAGTGTCGTGTCTCTGGGGCCACAAGGTGGTCTCTGGATGCGCTCTCATAGTGTGGTGCATCTGGGCCCACAAGATGATTGCTGGATGGTCTCTCATAGTGTGGTGTCTCTGGGCCCACAAGGTGGTCTCCGATAGTGTGATGTCTCTTGGCCTGCAAGGTGATCTCTGGATGGTCTCTAATAGTGTGATGTTTCAGGGCCCACAATGTGGTCTCTGCATGGTCTCTGATAGTGTGGTGTCTCTGGCATCACAAGGTGGTCTCTGGATGGTCTCTGATAGTGTGGTGTCTCTGGGCCCACAATGGTGGCTCTGAATGGTCTCTGATAGTGTGATGTCTCTGGGCCTACAAGGTGGTCTCTGGATGGTCTCTGATAGTGTGGTGTCTCGGGGCCATAAGGTGGTCTCAGTATGACCTCTCTTAGCGTGGTGTCTCTGGGCCCATAAAGTTCTCTCTGGATGTTCTCTGATAGTGTGGTGTCTCTGGGCCCTCAAGGTGGTCTCTGGATGGTCTCTAATAGTGTGATATCTCTTGGCCCACAAGGTGGTCTCTTGATTATCACTGATAGTGTGTTGTCTCTTGTGGTGAACCGCTTCTGCCGTTTCTGCAGATTATGGTCGCCATTACAAGATGACGCTGGCTCCGCTGTGGTCTGTGACAAACAACTTCTTATCTGGGAAAGTTGGCACATGATTTTTCACCACCCTGTGAGAAAGCTCCACGCGGCAGCTTTGCATTGGGGCTTGGGATGCTTTATTAAGGCTGGGAGGGGCATCCGAGAGAGAGAAGAAGAAATATCAAGGGCCTAAATAAACTGCTGAAAGAAGATTCCTGAGTTGCGTCTTCCTTGCGGGCAAGGGGTCGCGACAGTCTCTGGGCCCACACAGTGGTCTATGGATGTGTTCTGAGAGTGTGGTGTCTCTGGGCCCATAAGGTGATCTCTGAATGGTCTTGGATTGTGTGATATCTCGGGGCTTAAAAGGTGGTCTCTGGATGGTTTCTGATAGTGTGGTGTCTCTGGACCCATAAGGTGGTCTCTGGATGATCTCTGATAGCAGGGTGTTTCTGAGCTTACAAGGTGGGCTCTGGATGGTCTCTTATTGTGTGATGTTTCTGAGCTTATTAGGTGGTCTCTGGATGGTCTCTGATTGTATGGGTGTCTCTGGGCCCACAAGGTGGTCTCTGGATGGTCTTAGATAGTGTGTTTTCTCTGGGCGCACAAGGTGGTCTCTGGCTGGTCTCTGATAATGTGGTGACTCTGGGCCCACAAGGTGGTCTCTGGATGTTCTCTGATAGTGTGATGTCTCTGGTCCCACAAGGTAGTCACTGGATGGTCTCTGATAGTGTGATTTTTTGGGCCCACAAAGTGGTCTGTGGATGGTCTCTGATAGTGTGGTGTCTCGGCCCACAAAGTGGTCTCTGTATGGTCTCTGATAGTGTGTTGTCTCTGTGCTTACAATGTGGGCTTGGATGGTCTCTGATTGTGTGATGTCTCTGGGCCCACAAGGTGGTCTCTGGATGGTCTCTGATAGAGTGGTGTCTCTGGGCCCACAAGGTGGTCTCTGATAGTGTGAAGTCTCTGGGCCCACAAGGTAGTCTCTGGATGTTCTCTGAAAGTGTGGTGTGTCTGGGCCTATAAGGTGGTCTCTGGATGGTCTCTGATAATGTGGTGTCTCTGGGCCCACAAGGTGGTCTCTGGATGGTCTCTGATAATGTGGTGTCTCTGTTCCCACAAGGTATTCTCTTGATGGTCTCTGATAGTGTGTTATCTCTGGGCCCACATGGTGGTCTGTGGATGTTCTCTGATAATGTGTTGTCTCTGGGGCCACATGGTGGTCTCTGGATCAGCTCTCATAGTTTAGTTTCTCTGGGCCCACAAGGTGGTCTCTGGATGGTCTCTAATAATGTGGTATCTCTGGGGCCACAAGGTTTTCTCTGGATGGTCTCTGATACTGTGTTGTCTCTGGTCCCATGAGGTGGTCTCTGGATGTTCTCTGAGAGTGTTATTTCTCTGGGCCCACAAGGTGGGCTCTGGATGACTTTTGATAGTGTTATGTCTCTGGGAACACAAGTTGGTCTCTGATAGAGTGTCATCTCTGGGCCAACAAGGTGGTCTCTGGATGGTCTATGATAGTGTGTTGTCTCTGAGCCCACATGGTGGTCTCTGGATGGTCTCTGTGTGATATCTCTGGGCTTACAAGGTGGTCTCTGGATGGTCTCTGATAGTGTGGTGTCTCTTAGCCCACAAAGTGTTCTCTGGATGGTCTCTCATAGTTTGGTGTCTATGGGACCAAAAGTTGGTCTCAGGATGGTTTCTCATAGTGTGGTGTCTCTGGGCCCACAAGGTGTTCTCTGTATGGTCTCTGATAGTGTGGTGTCTCTGGGCCCACAAGGTGGGCTCTGGATAGTCTCTGATAGTGTGGTGTCTCTGGGCCCACAAGGTGGGCTCTGGATAGTCTTTGATAGTGTGGTACTTCTGAGCTTACAAGGTGGGCTCTGGATGGTCTCTGATTGTGTGATGTCTCTGAGCTTATTAGGTCATCTCTGGATGGTCTTTGATAGTGTGGTGTCTCTGGGGCCACAAGGTGGTCTCTGGTTGCTCTCTCATAGTGTGATGTCTCTTGGCCCACAAGATGATCGCTGGATGGTCTCTCATAGTGTGGTGTCTCTGGGCCCACAATGTGGTCTCTGGATGGTCTCTGATAGTGTGATGTCTCTTGGTACGCAAGGTGGGCTCTGGATGGTCTCAGATAGTGTGTTGTCTTCTGGCCTATAAGGTGTTCTCTGGATGATCTCTGATGTTGTGGTGTCTCTAGGCCCAAATGGTGGTCTCTGGATTGTCTCTGATATTGTGGTGTCTCTGGGCCCCCATGGCCATCTCTGGATGGTCTCTGATTGTGTGGTGTCTCTGTGCCCACAAAGTGGTCTCTGGATGGTCTCAGATAGTGTGGTGTCTCTATGTCCACAAGGTAGTCTCTTGATGGTCCGCAAATAGTGTGGTGTCTCTGGGCCTACAAGGTGGTCTCTTGATGGTCTCTGAAAGTGTGGTGTCTCTGGGCCCACAAGGTGGTCTCTTGATGGTCTCTGAAAGTGTGGTGTCTCTGGGCCCACTAGGTGGTCTCTGGATGGTCTCTAATTGTGTGGTATCTGTGGACCCTCAAGGTGGGCTCTGGATGGTCTCTGATTGTGTGATGTCTCTTGGCTTACAAGGTAGTCTCTGAATATTGTCTGATAGTGTGGTGTCTCTGGGGCCACAAGGTGGTCTCTACATGGTCTCTGATACTGTGGTGTCTCTGGGCCCACAAGTTGGTGTCTGGATGTTCTCTGATAGTGTGGTGTCTCTGGCACTACCAGGTGGTCTCTGGATGGTCTCTGATATTGTGGTGTCTCTGGCTCATCAACATGGCTGTGGATGGTCTTTGATAGTGTGGTATTTCTGAGCTTACAAGGTGGGCTCTGGATTTTCTCTGATTGTGTGATGTCTCTGAGCTTATTATTTGATCTCTTGATGGTCTGTGATAGTGTGGTGTCTCTGGGGCCACAAGGTGGTCTCTGGATGCTCTCTCATTGTGTGGTGTCTCTGGGCCCACAAGATGATCGCTGGATTGTCTCTCATATTGTGGTGTCTCTTGGCCCACAAGGTGGTTTCTGAATGGTCTCTGATAATGTGGTTTCCTTGGGCCCACAATGTCGTCTCTTTGATTAGTTTTTCCTTTGGGGTACTACTTCCCGCTGCTCATTTTCATTGTTGTTTTTCATTTCCTCTTCTTGGAATATTTTGCCAAGGATGTTTTGTAGTGCTGGTTTTCTAGCTATAAATTCTTTTAACTTTTGTTTGTCATGGATGATTTTTATTTTATTTTTAAACCTGAAGCTTAATTTTGTTGGATACAAGATTCTTGGTTTACACCATTTTCTTTTAGAGCCTGATATATGTTTTGGCAGGATCTTCTAACTTTCAGGGTCTGTGTTAAAAAATCTGCCATTATCCTAATTTGTTTTCCACTATATTTAATCTGATGCCTTTCTCTTGTGGCTTTTAAAATTCTCTCCTTATTCTGTATGTTGGGCATTTTCATTATAATGTGCCTTGATATGGATCTGCTGTGATTTTGTACATTTGGCATCCTGTAGGCTTCTTGAATTTGGATTTCCAATTCATTTTTCATGTTTGGAAAGTTTTCTGATATTATTTCATTGAAAAAATTGTTCATTCCTTTGGTTTGAACCTCTATGCTTTCCTCTATCCCAATAACTCTTCAATTTGGTCTTTTTATGCTATCCTGTATTTCTTGAATGTTCTGCTCATGGTTTCTTACCATTTTCACTCTATGGTCTATGTTGTATTCAAGATGATTTATTTAATCTTCATTGTCTGATGTCCTGTCTTCCAAGTGGTCTATTCTGTTGGTGATGCTTTCATTTGAGTTTTTATCCTCATCTTCAGTCTCAGGCCAAAAGCCCAGCCCTGACTGAGCAGCCCCGTCTCCTCCTCATGGGGCCTTCATTGTAGCATTGAGGTCCTGACACTGCTCCTTGGCCTGGTGACAGCACCTGTGTGAATGCCCAGGAATTTCAGGAGCAGGGTGTGGGCATGCGGTTCTGGTGTGATTGACTGAAAGTGAGGCTGTTGGGGGCTGGGGATGTGGCTTAAGTGGTAGACACATGCGTGCAGCCCGGGATCGATCCTCAGCACCACATACAAACAAAGATGTTGTGTTCGCGGATAACTAAAAAAATTAAATATTAAAATTCTCTCTCTCTCTCTCTCTAAAAAAAAAAAAGTGAGGCTGCTCTTCCCTCATGTCCCCACCCATGTGTAGGTCCAGAAGTTGGGACCAGGCCTGGTGAAGCCCCTGCCCACCCTGTCCCTCACCTGTGCTGACTCTGATTCTCTGTACCCAGCCATGGTGTGAGCTGGATCCACCAGGCTTCAGGGAGGGGCCTGGAGTGGGTTAGAAGGATGGATGGAGGTGGAACAGATCCCATTCCACACGTGGTCCTGAGTCCCTGCTGCTCCTCAGTGCTCCTTGATGGAGTTGAGCTCATGCTGGTCCCTTCCCCCAGGTGTCCTTGGCCTACTGCAGCTGCAGGGGTTGGGACCTGCCTGGTAGATAGTCAGATTCACAAGGGACACTTCCAAGAGCCAGGTTTCATTAGCACTCAACAGAGTGAAACCTGAGGATATGTCTGTGTATTCCAGTGGGAGACACCCAGTGAGGGAACTCAGTGTGAGCCCAGTCACTCACCTGCCTGCAGGGGGCGCTGAGGACCAGCAGGGGGCGCTGAGGAGCAGCAGGGGGCGCTGAGGACCAGCAGGGGGAGCTGAGGAGCAGCAGGGGGCGCTGAGGAGCAGCAGGGAGCTGAGGACCAGCAGGAGGAGCTGAGGAGCAGCAGGGGGCTGAGGACCAGCAGGGGGAGCTGAGGTCCAGCAGGGAGCTGAGGACCAGCAGGGGGAGCTGAGGACCAGCAGGGGGAGCTGAGGACCAGCAGGGGGAGCTCAAGACTAGCAGGGGGATCAGGACCACCAGGGCCCCTTAGGGTCAGGAGGGAGCTCAGGCTCAGCACATAGAGTGAGGACCAGCAGAGACATTTAGGATCAGCAGGGGAAGCTCAGGACCACCAGCCTCACATCTCAGCCCCAGGAGAACACAGAGACAGTGTCCTGAGTGGGATTGTTGTATGTATAGTAGTTTCCCTATAAAACTCAGCAATTCTTCCAGAATTCTAATTCCCCTTCTTAATTTTTTTCAATTATATTTTCAGTTTATAATATTCAGTTTTTCTACTCTAGATTCAAATTCTTGTGATGCTTAACATTTTTCTGAATATTGACCTTAAGTCCTGAGCCTTGATGACTATCCCAATAAGGCTGAGGAATTTAAATTCTCTGTGACTCCTTCTCCTTATTTGCTGTGCACACAGAGGAGGAACCACATATCCGTCTTTGAAGTGAAAGGAGGGGAAGGCAGGGGATGTGGGGATAAAGATAATAGAATGAAACACACATTATTACCTTATGTTTGTATGTGACTGTATGACCAATGTGATTCTACAATATGTATACTCAGAAAAGTGAGAAATTATGCCCCATCGATGTATGATACATCAAAGTATATAAGTGCATTCTACTGTCATGTATATCTAAAACAAATTAAAAAATTAAAAAAAAAACAAATGTATCACTCAGAGTCCTTGTTGTGTATGAGCTGTCTCCGTCACCATGAGCTCTGTGACATCACACCCCACAGCCAGGCCCCCAAAGTCAGAGGTGCCCACTCCTCCTGCATGTGTGCATGGCCTGTGCACAGGGCTGAGCTGAGTGAAATATTGGGGAGAAGAGGGATCCCTTGGCAAAGACCCAGGATAAAGCATGGACTGTGGGAGCTGCAGGTCTGCTCTGCCACTGGCCTCAGGACCCTGAAGACACACTGTGTCCAGGGACATTGTGACCCCACCTTGCTGTGTATTGCCTCCAATCCTGAGAAGCCCCAGGACACCTGGCATCTGGGAGGCAGCATGGAGCCTGCCTGGGTTTCCAGCCACTGTGGCTGCATTGCAGGGTCACAGAGAGGGACACCTGGGCTTTGTCCCTGCTCATGTCAGTGCCCACCATCCTGAGTCCAGCTGCAGCCTGAGTGAGGATGAGCAGTGGCAGTGTTTATACACAGTTGTCTAAGGTACTCCTGATTCATCTCATAATATTAAATCACTGGGAGTATTTTAAAAATATGTGCTGGTTTAGAGCTAGGCACCGATTTTAGATATGAAATTTGGAAGTGCCTAAAATCCATAGTACTGAAATCTTGTAACAATGCTTGTTACTTCTATTTCTATCATTAATAATTTCATGTTTTTATTTTTATTACTTTATTTGCACATGATAAAAGTAAAATTTTGTGGTTTGTTTTGATTTAATTATAGATGCATACATAATTTTATAGCAGAGCAATATTTCCTCTGTATCTTTTATATCTTAAATTTCCCTACCTGTCATCATCTCCTCGATTTATTATATACAATGAGTTTCCTTTGTTGTATGGCTATGATGTCCTCATAAATACCTAACTAATAATTGTACACTGTACAAATGTTGGTGTCTTAATTCACAAAAAACGTATTGCTTCTGCATTCGGATGGCATTTTCTGAGGGTTTAATTTTCCCAATGGTTTGGTTTCTGTCTCCTTTTCTTCAGGACACATTAGAACTTGTGTCCTGGGGGTCTCAATCAGCTCCTTCCAGCCCCAGGTAGATGCAGGATCACTTTACCTAAACATGATGCCCCTCATTTGCAGACACACTATGTTTGATAGCTTAAGCCTGCTTTTATGAGTATAATATTTGTTTTTATATAAATTAGACATATGACTTGAGACATTAATACATCCTAAAGGGCCTGAAAAAGTACTGATGTCTTGTATGCTGTTGTCTTTCTCATGTCAGGGTGCTTGATCATCCATATCACTAAGAATGTCAGCATCTCTCTATCAGACAGCAGCTGGCCATTCCAGCTGTATTTTCACACTTACACTGAAACCTAGCTCTAGTGAGGCAGAGGACAGCACCCTGACACAGGGGTGCCAGGTGCCATGATGGGTCCCAGGCTGGGCATACCCAGCTGTCCATCACCTGTCCCTCCTGGGTGTGGGGAGCCCCCCACTGCTCTGCCCCAGTCACTGTGAAGCACAGCCTGGCTGTGGGCCTCAGGTGCCCTGTGAGCTGCAGAGCCCCAGGACAAGGCCCTCTCTGCATGTGGCCCTCACCACCCACCCTCACCCTCACCCTCTCCACACCTTCCCATCTCCAGTTCCACTGTCCTGTCTCTTTGGACTTGATGCAGTAGCTTCCCCACATGAGGGATGGTGTGGTGATGGTCTCCCTCTGCCTGACCCATTCCCGCTAGTTCCATGTGCTCCAGGGCCATTCTCAGGGCCAGGAGGGAGAGCTTGCCACTGTTTAGGGCTATATAATATTTCCTCATCTTAGAACAATACATGATCTTTGTCTAGCTATCCCTGATGGACTCATTGGTTGATTGTGAAAGGTTCTTCAATAATCAAGGGTGTGCAAATATATTCTTGACATACAGATTCTCTCCTATGGATAATTATTCAGTACCTGGATGGCTACATCATGGGAAGTCCTGATTTCATTTTTGAGGAAGCTGCACAGTGTTCTCCATGCAGCTGTGGAGTGTGCGTTCCCAGCAGTCAACAAGAGCTCCCTGCCCTCCCCTGGGAGCATCTGCCATCTGCTGCCCTGGACAGGGAGCCTTTCCACCAGGGAGGGTTGGAATCTCCCTGTGGGTTTGTCAGCATTTTTATGAATTCGTGGTATCAAGTATTTTATTTGGTGTTGGGGATTGAACCCAGGGCCCTTTGCACACAAGGCATACACTCTACCAACTGAGCTATCTCCCCAGCCCTCAAGCAGTTTAATGAACCCTTTCTGTTCATGTCTGTGTGCTCATTGAGGAATGCATATGCAGGTGACTTGTCCCAGTGCTGCCCACTGCCGGGTACCTGCTATGATCTCTGGCAACTCAGCTCTGGCTTTTCCCACTCCTTGTGCATTTCTAACCTTGTTGGGGAACAGGCTTCCAGATGCCTTTTCTGCTACTGTGTGGCTGTTCTCCTCCTCTGTAGCTTCCTTTGCTGTGGGGAACCCTGCTCCTTGGTGAATCCCAGTGTCCACTTTGACTCTATGGCCTTTGATTTCAGGTTCTGACCCACACTCTCCCCTGTATGAGCTCCATGCAGTGTCTCCCAGGTCTCCTTCCAGGGCTGTCTCATCTCAGGAGCTGTCTGTGAGGCCATCACTGATTTGGAGCTGAGGTCTGTGCTGGTGAGAGTCAGGGTCCAGCTCCTCCTCCTGCCTGTGGTCGTCCAGGTTTCCCAGATCTGTTCAGTAAAGAATTCACCTTCTCCCAATAAGTGCTTGTGGGGTTTTGGTCAAAACCTGGTGGATTGCATCTGTGGGGCCAACCCTGTCCTCCAGTCCCCCTCTGGTCTGTGTGTGGATTCCGTGCAGGGCCAGCTGTCTGGGCTGCTGTCACCTGTGGTATGTATTCTGTCCCACTTACTGATTCCTTTTATTGATCCTTGCATTAAGTGACCTAGTTGAGGAAGTAAGAGTCTGTGTCAGTACAGAGGAGGGTTGGTGCAATATTTGATTCTAGCCCTTTCAGAGTGTCCAGTCTAATTAGTCAATATCTCATGAACTTTGACTTGACATTTTACAGGGTGAGGGATAGTGACCTATTATATTCTTCTTCATATTGATATTCAGTTTTCCCAGCACTCTCTCTTGAAAAGCCTGTAATTTCTGCAACATGATTTTGGAAACTCTGTCAAGTGCCAGATCAGTGCACTTAGGTTGGTCTGTCTCTGTACCTCCTACTCTGTCCCCTTGGTCTCCATGTCTGCTTTGGTGACAGTGCCATGCTGGTTTAGTTACTGCAGCTCTGTCAAGTAATTTGAGGTCACATGTTGTCATATCTCCAGGTTCACTCTTCCTGCTTAATCACTTTGCCTACTGTGTGTTGTGACTTCTCCACACAAATACTAGGACACTCTTCTGGTTCTTCTAAGAAGGTTATTGGTATTTGTTGGAGATTTCACTGAATCTGTGTGACATTTGAGGTAATAAAGGGTGTGCAAATACTTTCTTGATATTATTGATTCTGATGATAGCATAACATAGGGGGGCCTTTCCATCTCTAAGTTCTTCAAAGTCTCCCTGTGTTATTCACTATTTCCATTGAAGAGATCTTTCACCTCCCCAGTTTAATTTTTCCCCAAGGTTTTTAAAGGTCATTTAGAATGAGACCATTTACTTGATTTCTTTCTCAGATGAGTCATTTTGGAAATATAAGAAAGTGGATTATTTATCTGTGCATGATGTATTTAGCTCTATTGCTACAGTTGTTTATCAGACCTAGAAGCCTTCTGGTGGAGATTTTGGTTCTCCTAGATATTGGATCCCATCACTAGCAAGCAGCATATTGAGACTTCTTTCTTTCCTCTGTAACACTTTAATTTCTTTTTCTTGCCTGATGGCTCTGGGTAGAGGTTTTAGGGACTATGGACACAAAACCAACTTTCAAATAAACTAAGAGATGTTTTCTAGAAAACATAAAGAAGATTGAAAATCCCCTAACAAACTAAACAAATCAAAAAGAAGAAGATCCAGTCAATAGATATAAAACAGAACATATTTCTACTGAAATCAAGAAATTAGAAACTTTTTAAACTATTTTTTCCAGTAAACTAGGAAAATGTAAAGAAATCAGCAAAATTCTAAATGCATGTGAACTAGACAAATTGAAGCACAAGAATCTACAAATGTAAAACAGAAAACCATGAAGCAATGAAGCTGAACAGCCATTAAAGACCTTCCACAAGAGGAGAGCCCAGAAGCAGAATGATTTGCAGTTGATTCTAAGAGACTTTAGCAAAGAGATGAGGCCCACCTCCTCATGTTGTTCCATGAAATGAAAAAGAAGGAAACACTGAAAATATCCTTCTGTGAAGCCAGTAACACCTGGATACCAAAACCAGACATAGAGACATCCAGAGAGGAGACTTCAGACCAACATCACTGGTGAACAGAGATGAGAGACTCCTTAATAAAATATTGGCACCCTGCACTCAAGGACACATGAGAAGGTGGGGACCATGATCAGTAGGTTTCCCCACAGGGTCGGGAGGTTGGCTCAGCATACAGATCAATAATGTCATATCCATCTGTGAGTCACCACATGAATAGAGGTGGGGACAAGAGTCACACCATCACATCATCAGAGGCAGAAAAATAATTTGACAGAGTCCAGTAACTCATCGTGTTTAAAAGACTGGAGAAACTAGAGGTACAAGGGCCTTTCCTCAACCTCATAAAGGCTACATGTGCCAAACCCAAGGCCACTACCATACTAAATGGAGATGACCTTAAAACAGTTCCTCCAAGCTGAGGACAGGACAAGGATGTCCACTCTCCCACTCTGATTCTGTGGGCTCCCTGCACTGCACACTTTGACACAGGAGCATTGTCACAGGAACAACATGCAGAGCAGCATTATTGAGGCTCAAGTGACTACTCTGTGGTCACCAGGGTCAGAGGTGAGGAAGCTCAGAGGACCCTGGGGAGTCTTTTCCATCAACTCAGAGACATTTCAGGGGGATTCACTGATTAGGACCACCCTCAGGATTCTGTGTAGAGCAAGCACGAGATAGTCCAGGGTTCATGCGATGTACACCTGGTGAACCTCAGGCTCATGGTACTCCTGGCTCCCAAGGAGTCCCTGAGACTCAGCACTGTCCTCTGGCACTTTTGCTGCTTGTAAATAGAAGGTGAGGGGCTGAGGATCAGGTGAGGTTCCTGCAGGGGGACAGGTAGCCCATGTGGGTCACACAGCAGCTGAGCACTAGTGAGTGGCAGGGGAACCTCTGACCAGCCTGCTCACTAGGCCCTGTCCTTGCCAAAGTCTGCCCACCCCAGACCTGGCACCTGAGAACAGGAGCCTGACTTCCCATGTCCTGCCTGAGACTCCAGGTGGCCATGCCCTGATTGTCCACAGCAGTCCTCTGTGGGGAAGGGAGGATACCTGATGGTCATCAAAAGGAGGAAGTGTGATGAACCTTGTGCCTAGTGCTGCTGAGGGGGTGACTCAGATGTCCTCCACTGCTGCCCTGCTGGACTCTGACCCAGAAAACAGCCACCACCATGACCAGCACAGCCAAGAGCTCTCTGCTGTGGAAGCCCTCACCAGGGCAGTCAGGACACAGTCTAGGGGACTCCAGACACCAGGGGGCATTAGGGTCAGAGTCAAGTTCTCTCCTTGGCCCTGTGGCCATAGTCTCCCTCCTAATCAATCCTTCTCATTAAATTTGAAGTTGCTATTTGTACAACTGCCAGAGAAGTGAACAGGACCCACCTGCTTCCACACTCAAGTGGAGGCCAGACGTAGGGCACACATGGCCCCATCCATGTCAATACATCAGAAGGATGGAGGGTAACAGGTCCCCCAAGCTGAGCCAGCAGGGACCCCATCACTTGTCCATGTTGATGAGGGTCTGCCTCCTTCCTCGTCATCCTCCTTCCTGGTCTTCCTCCTTCCTGGTCATCCTCAGCACTTGGAAGAGGCCCAGGCCCTCACCATGACCTCTGGCCCATGAAGCAGGAGCAGGGCTGCTGGCCCCTCAGCTGTGGCTGTGTCCTCTGACTCTCTCCTGTGGTATTTATAACTGTGGGTGCACTGTAGGGAAACAGAGCACTGGAGTTGGTTTCCATAGTGATTCAGACCTGGATCAGGACCCCCATTTCTGTGGGCAGCCATTCCCCTTCCTGCCCTTCTCCCTCCCTGCTCCCCTCCTGGGCTCTGTGGTCTTTCTTCTATGTGTTGCACATGTCTGAGTTGGAGGTTCAGGGATGTTCATGAAGGTGGAGTTCACTGTGCTCCTTCACATCAGCTCACAGCATAGATGGTGAGTTCCCTTCTGCTCTCCTCCCTTCACCCCTCTGCCCACCCGCAGGCCCTTCCTGGACCCACTGATCTCCTTCTCTGTCCACATCACCCTCCTCTCCTCTCCCTCTTCTCCAGCTTCCTCAATTGGGAGAGAAGATTGGCCCTGGGCTTCTGCGTCTGGCCTCCTTCATCAGCTTGATGGTCCCAGTTCCACCTGTTTCCCAGCAAATGCTGTCACTCCATTGTCTTCCTGGCTGAAGACGCACTGTGCACAGACTCCAAGCTTTCTTCATCTACACCAGCCCCTGTAGGGTGCAGCCCGTCAGAGCTTCTGCTGGAAAGTTGACCAGTTCATCTTCTTCATGAAGAGCCAGTGTTGCTTCTCTCCTAGGAAAATCCTTCAAGACCTTGTTTTCCCATGAAATCATAGGGCCCAGGAGATGCCAGCCCTGGAAGTTGTCCACAGACCTTCCCTGGACAAGGGCATAACCACCTGGGCACTGCTAGGATGGTTCAGGGGATTCCTAGACAACTGCCCAATCCCTGCACTACAAGTTAATCTATCCCCATGTTGAACCTGTCCCAGTGGATTATATCTGACCTGTTCCTCAATCCCTGTGTTGGCCCAGACCCCAGTGGACAACATCTGACAGGTTCCTCCATCTACATGCTCTCTCATCCCAGTTGATTCTGTGTGACCTGCTACCACTCCTCATGCTCACTCTATCTCAACTGGATAATATATAACATATTGCTGTCTCTGCATGTAAAACCTGTGCACAGGGCTTGTTATCAGAGCTGTCACACAATCTGACACTTGACTGCCCCAGTGGATAATATCTGATCTGTCCCTCCATCCCTGTGCTGGAAAGTCCACAGTAGATGACATCTGACCTGTTACCCCATGCTGGCCTGTTCCCAGTGGGTGTTATCTGAACACTTACTCCTTCTCCACGCTGGTCCTGTCCACAGTGGATACTATCTGATGTATTACCTGATCCCCAGGCTTTCCTTTCTACAGTGGTAATCCCTGATCTGTTACAGCATCCCCATTTGTCCTGTCCCAGTGGATAACATCTGCATGTATAAAACTAACCCTAAATAATTCAGTCAGTGTGGCATTGGCTGTCCTTAATAATTCATATGCTCCTCTGGTGAAGCTGTCTGCCCTTGGCCTTGTGATCCCTGGGTTTTGATTCATGATGTGACCTGTGTGTCTGTCCCTGCTCTGCTCAGGCTGCCTGCTGCTCCTAGGCTCAGCTGGGCAGGGTGCACAGTTCTGGAAATGCATGCATCTGCTCCTGCATGTCCCCTGTGGTCAGGGAAATACAGGCCTCATGACCACTTGTATTCCTAACGGCTCAGAAACACCTGGTTGAGCTGGTATTATGTCTTTCATTCTCCCCCCTCTGTGTCACCCATAACATAAATAATTCTTTCCTAAATGGTGGCTGAAGAGTCCCATAGACTCCTTGTTCTTTCCACCTGAGGAGTGCATTCACAGCACCTTGGTCAGGTGTTCCTGGAGCAGCTGGGCCTCACAGTCCTGGGGGCTGCATGGTGCTGGGGCCATTCTGGCAGCCTGGACAGCTGAGAGGCTGCTGGCAGAGCAGCAGAGGTGCAGCCCATCTGTTCCCAAGGGCTGCCTGGGGTGGCCCTCCAGCAGGCCCAGGTCAGGAGTGCAGCAGGCTCCATGAGTGCAGAGGTGGCTGTCAGATCAGAGGACATCACAGGGCAGGCGGCACCTGGGGACAAGGGCAAGATGCTCTCAGCACCCAGGGCTGGCTTTGCACCTCCACAGGGACTCTGTGCAGTGGCTGCTCAGGGCCTGCTCAGCTGCCCTGGGGACCTTGTTAGGGGTTACAGGCTCCTGCAATGCCACCTGGGGTCCTGGGAAAGGTGTGTGGCCCTTACAGCTGGCCCTGCTCTCAGCATGCCCTGCCACTCAGGGAGGGCCCAGGGCTCTTCCCTCCTTTGTACAAGTGTGGACTTATGGCCAGCTGTGTCCTGTGTCTGCAGGTGGATGGACAGTTCCTCCTCACACAGCACACAGCTGGGTAGGGAGGCTGAAGGGAGCATCCAGCCAGCTGCTTCCCAGAACACTGGGTGGGGTCCCTGCATGGCTCTGTGCAGTGGAGCCTGGTGTGGGGCACAAGCTGTCTCTTCTCTGTCCCCACCACTGCTGGGGCCTGTTTTCCAGAAGTTCCCAAACTGTGCTGAGGGCTGGGGGTTCAGTGGCTCCAGCAGCACAGGTGTCCCCTGTCAGGGGTGAAGGATTATTGACAGCTCCTTGTGTGGCAGGGGCAGAGGCAGCACCTGCACAAGGGGCCCCACCTAAAGGTGGCCTCCACAAAGGTCCTGCCTGTCACCCATGTGCTCTTTGTGGTGGGGCAGGATGAGCCCTCCCTCCCTGCACAGTGCTCTGTCCTGCACCAGTGGCCATAGACTGACCCAGGCCTAAGGGCAGGGAGAAGAGCAGGGGCCTCTGCAGCTCCCTCATCCACTAAGGCTCCCCCACTAGGGCATTTCTAGCTGGAGATTAATTGATGGCCCAGAACATCTGGGCCACTTTGCACAACCACACAGAGACCCACAGTTTCATGTGCAAGCTACGACTCTCAGTCCTCAGTACCCCAGGAGCTGGCCCAGGAGATGTGGCTGCTGTCGATGTTGCTGGCTCTATTCTGCAGTGAGCTTCCAGGAGGAACACCTGCTGCCTTTCCCTCAGGCCTGGCCTTCCCTGGAGGACACGTCCACATTCTCTGTCCACAGTCACTCCCTGTTCCTGGGTAATTCTTCTCCCATCCAACACATCAACATGGTCCTCCCCGTGACATCTTCCCATCCTCTGTGCCCTGCATCTGTGTGGACACAGGAGGTGCATTCCACAGGTTTGGCAGACACGATGCTGGTGATGGACAGCAGCAGCCTGGACATGCCTCGCCCCTACCTGCACATGAGCCTCTCACACAGTCGGTTATTTCCCTGGGATATTTATGTCAATATGAAATGAGGAGATTAAATCCCTGGAAACTGACCAGGTGGAAGGATTACCAGGACCAGGAATTTGCTGTCATGGTTCACATATGAGGTGGCCCACAAGCTCACGTGTGAGACAAAGGAGAGAGGACTAGATTACGAGAGCTCAAACCTACAGTAGATTAATCCACTAACATGGATTGACTTGCAGCAACTGTAGGCAGGTGGGGTGTGGCTGGAATACTTGGGTCACTGAGGTGTGACTTTGAGGGACACTCTGTGTCCATGTTGGATGGAGCTCACCTGCTTCCTGGTGGCCATGTCCTGAGCTGGTTTCCTCCTTCACGCCCTTCTGCCATGGTGTTCTCCCTCCCTGGGCAGAGCTAAGGACTTGCCACCTTGCACTCCAACCTCCTAAGTCATGACCCAAAGGAAGCTTTTCGTCCTCTGTGTTCTCAGAGTTTTGGTCAGGTGAAAAAATACTGTCAAAATTTTGATATATTTTTAGGTTTATTTATGGCCAAAACATACATCCAATAATTTTTTATAACGTTCACCAACACATTTTGCTGAATGGTGAAAGAAAACTGAAGCCCTGGCACAGGTGAGGTGTTGAAGACCCCACACTTGGCAAGGTGAAGTGGGGATGAATATCATTTGGCTCCGGGATCCCCAGGTCAGGAAGTGGGATCATCTGAATATGTCTCTCCTTTGGTCTGCCTGGAAGAACAGCTTTCTAAATTAAATGATTTACCAGAATTTTAAAACTTCAACCAGTGGCACACATGGCTTTGCAGATGGTGAAAACAGGGAGACCAGCAGGTCTTACCTGAGCCACCCCAGGACCAGGAGGTGGGTGCTGCAGGCTCAGTGTTTGCAGGGAGTTCATGGTCAACACCACAGGGAACAAGGAGAGGAGCCACATGTCTTATTAGTGTGCTGTGCTCACTCAGTTAGGCAGGAGGTCAATTCCTGAGCCTCATCAGGAGGTCAGCACCTACACCTGCCATCTCAGTGACCCCACCTCACTAAAGACAGTGTCCACTGTTCTCTCCAAATGCTGGGCTGTGGGCATGGCAGGTCTCACTGCAGGGATGCTGCACAGGGAAGGGGACTGGGCCTCCTCCCTCACCCAGCCTGCCCTGCATGCCGTCCTGTCTGCTGTCAGCCTGGCTCTGCTGCTCTGGGGCACTCAGGGGCTCTCAGCCTCAGGCTGCAGCTGAGAGCTGCCTCTGCCCCCAGGACTCTCCCCTGGCCCAGCACCTCCATCCTGTGCTCTCCTGGTGGAGACCAGAGGGCAGGACAGGTGAGGGGAGGAGCTCAGGGCAGATTCCCACCCACTGCTGTCCACAGGCATTGGCTGGACAGTCAGGAGGACAAGCAGGGCACAGGGTGGGGAGGGCAGTGGGCACACAGCAGGAAGCCCCTCCCCTCCTGGGACCCTGCTCCCTCCTCTCCTGCTCAGTCTGCAGCCCCCAAATCTCACAGAGATGAAAGAGAAGAACTAGTCCTGAGAACAAAGGGGGGCTCTTCTCCTGGATGTGGGGAACCCCATCCTCAGCCCTGGGCTCTGTTCAATCATCACTGAGGGCTTCTCCTTCAGGGCTGGGAGGTGGACCTGGGCCTCTTGCATGCTGGGCACGTTCCTGCCTCTCTGACACCCTCCCAGGTGCAGGGAGGAAGGGCTTGGAGGAGGCAGGGCTGGGCTCAGGAGGGTGGGCTCCCCCTCTGACAGCCTTCCAGCACCCCTGAAACCACCTGCTCTCGTCTCACAGGTAAAGCTCCACCTGGGTTCAAGACAGGGACACATCTCAGGAGCACAGAGGACCTGGGCAGCCTGACCTCAGCCTCTCCAGATATCAGAAGAGCCTCACCCACATGCAAATCCCTCCTCCTGCCCTGGGTTCAAAGGCCCTCTGGGCTGTGGGAGCCCCCAGCTCTCTGCTCAGACAGGGCTGAGGTCTCTGGGAAGGCAGGTGTGGTCTAGAAGATGAGGCTGCTGGGTCTTGTCCTGTGCCTGGTCACAGCTCCCCAAGGTGAGTGTCCCCAGTGTCAGACCTGGATCCATGGGGAGGTTGTGACTGCAGGTGACTGACAGAATGTGACTGTCTTTGTCCCCAGGTGTCCTAGGCCAAGTGCAGCTACAGGAGTCAGGACCTGGCCTAGTGAAGCCCTCACAGACCCTGTCCCTCACCTGTGCTGTCTCTGGATTCTCCATCACAACCAGTGGTTACCTCTGGAGCTGGATCCGTCAGCCCCCAGGGAAGGGGCTGGAGTGGATAGGGTACATATGGTATGATGGTAATACTAAATACAGTCCATCCCTCACGAGTTGAGTGTCCATCTCCAGAGACACGTCCAAGAACCAGTTCTCCCTGCAGCTGAGCTCCATGACCACCCAGGACACAGCCACCTATTATTGTGCCAGAGACACAATGAGGGGACCTCAGAGTGAGCCCAGACACAAACCTCCTGCAGGGTGCCCAGGGCCAGCAGGGGGCGCTCAGCACACAGGACCTCAGGTGCCCCCTTCAGAACAGCAGAGGAGAGTGGATGGTTTCTCTCCAGGTGATCAGTGTCTCCCTGGATCCCATCATGGAGAACCTGGAGGTCTCTTCTGCCTCAGATCATCCCATGCTGTTCTCTTATGGAGTCAGGAGTGTCTCTCTCCACCTGTCTCAGGTCAGGTTGCACAGTACACGTGTGAATCTATGTCCATGTGCGTATATCTGTATGTTATGTATGTATGTGTGCAGGAGTGTTTTGTCTCTGTGTGTGTGTGTATGCAGGATTTGTTGTGTGTGTGTGTGTGTGTGTCTCTGTGTGACACTGTATGGGTTAGACCCCTGGAAGGCAGACTCTGCTACCTTGTCACAGTGCTGTCCCTGAGCTCCAGGCCTGCCCCCTGCTCCAGCAGCCAGTCCCTGGGCAGCTGCAGAGGACTCACATGGGGAAGGCTCAGCAGGCTCTCAGACACCTCCACCCATCACAGCCATGAACCTGACCCTGCCAGGTGCTCTTTACACACTGACCTGGGCTCACCCTCCCCAGGGCAGGCAGCTGTCAGTTCACACCAAGGCTGCAGCCTCCTCTTCCAGACCAGAGCACGGGATCCCAGAGTCCTCAGCCCACGTGCACACACACACACTCACACACACACAACATTCTCACACATACACACACATTCACACTCACACTTACACACACATTCATATACACACTCTCACACACACATTCACACACACACTCACACACACATGGTCTCTCTCTCTCACACACACACACACACACACACACACACAAACAAACACACTTGAAATGGAAACCTGTGGCTGCTACTCAGCCTACCACACAGTGTCCTTAGCTGTCATCTTAGAAACGTCCTTTGACACAGTGGTTCTCCTGGTGACTGCACAGCTGCCCTCCACTCTGGGCCACATCTCCTCCTCATCTCTCCCTGGTGACCTCTCCCACCCTGGTTCATGGGTTGCCTGAGCCTTTCCCTGGGCAGCATAGCCTCAGCTGAGGCACTGACCTCTGGCTGACAGGCTGCTGCAAGGTCTCCATGTCTGTCTCCTGTGCCCTCTGCCTCTGCGACCTACAATCTGCCTGTTTCTTCTCCTCCCTCCTGTTCTGCCTGGAGTCTGGGGGCTCTGAGCACTGCTCCCAGTCACCCAGATCTGTTTCATTCACAACTTATCTGTCACTGTGTCGCCACCATCCCTGTGTCTATGAATCCCTCTCACCTGCTTGAGCTACTCTGACTCCACCCTCTGTGAGGACGTGGTGTGTGGCACTGCTCTGAGTGCAGGTGAGGAGGGCACAGCAGGCCCTCTGACCCTCAGGGCCCTTCCCCTCATGCTTCTCTGTGGTTATGTCCTTGTCTGTCCATCTGACATTCACTTTCCTAAGTGCATCAGAGCTATGCACAATCATGAGTCAAGCATCACAGATTAAGATGACAGAGTTGCTCCCTTTCACCCCAGGACCCCCTCTGTCCCCCCCTTCCTCCCTGGCTCCCCTCCTCCACTCCATGGTCTTCCTCTCTTTATTTATCCCCTGTCTATTGGTGCACTGCAGGGACAAAGGGAGTGGGATCCTGTGATGATTCCTCTGGGCTCACAGGATGCTCTGGTGGCCTTCATTCTGCAGCTCCTCCCTGTCCCCAGCCCGCCTGCGTGTCCCTCCAGCCCCTTCCTCTTCCCCACTGCTGTCAGACTTTCGTGAGACCCCGTCCAATTGCTGTTCCCCCCTTATTCTCTCTGCACATTAAAGGAAACCCCACCCTCTGCTCTCTGGGTCTGGCTGGCTTCACTCAGGAGCATGGTCTCCATTTCTGTCCATTCACCAGAATTTCCTTCCCTTTGTGGCTGAGCCTAACTGCTTTGCACCTCTGCCACATCTTGCCCCCACTCACCTGTACTCAGGCACCTGGGCTGCATGCAGAGCTGGGCTCTGTGAATTGTGCTGCTGTAGACACTGGAGGGCATGGGACACGGGGCTAGGTGACATCCTGTCCTCTCAGGAGTGACCACGTGGGGCAGCTGGGCCATGAGGTGGTCCCACTCCCTGTCTCTCCTGGGCCCCACTGCTTCCCAGGAGGGTGCTACTCTGAAGGCCCACTGTGTGTGAGTGGGCTTCCCCACAGCCCCCAGCAGTCATTGCTCTCCATGTTCCTGAGGACCCCCTCTGCCTGGAGAAGGTGCTCAGTGTGTGTCCATGTGCATGTCCTGGGTGGCTGAGGAAGCTGAGGGTGTTTCTCATTATTTCCTGGCCATTTGTGATCTCCTGTGGAGAAGAGTCTGCGGAGACCATTTGCTGACTGACTGATGGGGTGTTTCTTTGTGTGAGTTTTCTGGTCTCTGTGTTCTGGGTGTCAGCTGTCCTGCAGAAGAGCAGCTGCCACAGACCTTCCCCACCCTGCTGGCTCCCTCCTCCCTCCCTCCCTCCTGGGCTCTGCAGACCCTTTCCACTCCAAGGCCCTCCCATTAGCTGACCCTTCTTCTGGACCTTGACCTTCAGGGTCTTATTCAGGAAGGCTGTTTGTGCATTTGTGCTTTGGGGTGTGGACCCTGTTTCTTCTGCCTTTCACAGAATTTCTGGTGCAATTGCCACGAATTTGGTCCACTTGCAATGACTGGGCAGCATGAGGGAAGGAGTCCAGCTTCCTTCTCCTTCCTGAGCACATCCATGTCCTTGGGTACAGAGGCCTCCTGATCCCAGAGCATGTCTCTGGCACCTCTGTTAGTGTCACATGGCCGTGTCTGTGCAGGACGGCCTCGGTGCCTTCTATGCTGTCCCAGGGGCCTTCCCGTCTGCCTTGGTGCCAGTGCCATGCCCCTCTGTCCCTACAGCTCTGTGGTGCAGCCCTCAGTGGGGCATTGGGATGGCACAGCCTTGCTCCTTCTGCTCAGTTCCCTTCATGCCATGGAATTTGAATTGGTTTCTCAATCCCCTCCTGGGGAGAAGGTTTTCAGTGCACAAAAATAAAACTCAATGATCCATGTTGACTTTATGTCCTCTGATTTCTGAAATTTCTTGTTACATTTTAAAAATAGTCCTTTTTTAACATTTAGAGCATTACATTTGTGCCACATGCAGCTCATTTTGACAGGTGTGGCACTCTCACTGTGCCCTGCCCTTCAGCTCCAGGCTGCCAGGACTTCTCTGCAGAGTTCCAGCCCCTGGTTCATCATGGCTGTTGGACTGCAGTTGGCCTCACTGTGCTCATCTGGGTTTTGGAGCAGCCTGTGTCTGGCCTCCTAAGGTGGTTTCCCATCAGTTCTCCTCTCATGTGTTGCAGGACCATCCCGAGGTCCCCTGCCCTGGCTCTGCTCCTCCATTCATTGTTAGTCACCATCAGTCCCTCCTGCCATGTCTCTGTGCCTGCTGTTTACTTCTCCCAGGTGCAGTCTTGGCAGACCTGGTGGGACCTGGGCCATCCCCCTGTCCTGTAGTTGGCTGTGGCATCATGGCTGTGGGCAGAGGGGCAGAAGGGAAGCCGTGGGCAGGGTGAGCTCTCTGGGGAAGGCAGGTGAGGACGTGGACTGGACCTGAGTGCTGCTGGGCAGGCTGTCTGCATGGCCACCCTGACACACTCAGGCAGGAGTGGGGGCTGGGCCTCAGGACTGTGTCCTCTGCAGCTCTCCTCTGACTGCAGCTGCCCAGCCAGGCCCTGTAGGGTGAGCTTCCTACATGGAGGGCATCTGTGGTCATGGGATGTCATGTGCACACAGAACCACCAGCTGATGCTCAGTCACAGACCTGGAGATTGTGGTGTGGCAGGTGAACCTCAGCTCCCTGTGTTACATCAATGTTATGATTCTAAAAATACAAAGAAAATGCCAGTGCCAGCTTTGAGATTCTAGGAGGTGTTTGGTGTCATAGGGAATCACCTGCCCTGGGATGGGGCATCAGAGAAATCTTGGAATAGATGAGGTGGTTTTCTTTTACTTGGGGAATTTCTGGGTTAAATCGTGGCTATGAAGCGAGGCCATCTTCACAGGAGAAAGCTCATTTACAACAAATAGTGGCACTTTTAAGTCTTAAATCATGATTGTGAGCAAAGGCAGTGAAGGCCTGCTCACAGGCAGCAGCAGCTCTGACTCTCTCACTGCTTCCCAGGACTCCCTGGGCCTCCCTGGCAGCAGCTCAGATGGGGAGGACGTGGGAAATGGAGTTTCCTAACAGCCTCCAGAACAGAGAAGGGAGGATGGGGTGGGAGGGGAGAAGTGCACACCTGGGGGCCATGACCACAGAACAAGAGACACCACCACACACTGGCTCCCCCTGAAGCTGGGCACCAGGCCTGGTCACTGCTCCACAGGCTCACACACCCTCACCACGTCTGAAGTGGGCTCAGGACTTCAGGTGGTTGAGAAAGACAGGGATGGTGAGCTTGTCCACCCACAGGAAGTGACCCTCCATAACTTCTAGAAGCTGCCCACCTAGTCTTGTGTGTCCTTGGAACTTTCCTCTTTCCTCCTCATGACAAGTCCAGGAGGTTTGGACTGGGCAGCAGGTCCTCAAAATAACTACATGCACTTATGAAAAGATGACCTTGCCAGATGATTTCTCCTCTGTGACAATTGATGAATCACCCTCATCCTGACCTGATTATAGGTAGCTCTGTAGCTCACTTATCATCTCAGATTGGACTACACCTCCTGGTTCTTTAGTACTGACCTGGACCTCAGGGAACACTGGAATCTGAGGCCCCCAGCTCCCAGCAGCTGACAGACCCTGTCTAGAGGTGGTCAGAGGTAACTGCCAGGGTCAGCTAGAATTCAGGTCAGGACACCCAGAGGAGGTGCCTTCCACTTCCTAGAACCACGACACTTTCCTGTCCTCCCTTCTCCACACCAGGTGAGGACACATGAGGGAAGGGCTTCTCAGCTGCAGTGTGACATTGTAGTGCCATCCCCTCCCCACAAAAAATCTTAATGAAGTTTCTCAAGAGAACCTCCCCATGACTGTTCTTAGACCATCAGCAAGAACTTCTGCACAGAGCATTCAGGCTGAGGTGAGTAGCAGAAGCAGGATGTGATCACAAAGCAACCCAGGGCCTTCACAGAGGCTTTGCCTTTCCATGGACACTAGTCAGGTCCTGTGTTCTAGCAGGCTGGAGGGAAGGGAAGGGGACCCTCCCTGTCCTGGGCACTGATATCGCAGAGTGTCCTTGATTTTGCATACAGGCCTGGGTTCTACTGTTCTGGAAAAATCTGCTTCTGCATGGACTTCTGCAGATGCTGAGCCCCTCAGTCCCTCCCCTACTCACTGGGTATTAATTCCTAAAACTTTCTGAAGTCAGGGTTCAGAGGGATTGATGGACTGTGGTGAAAGCCCCCCTTCTGAAACTGGCTGCAGCCAATAAGCCTGTTTCCTGCTAATGCCTGGGTGACCAGCCTCCTCTGTCCCACAGCAATATCAAAGCTGACCACTCAAGAGCCCACCACCTCTGCTAAGGAGGACAAAGGCAGCCATCCACATGGGCAGCATCTGAGGGCCCCAGACACTTAGGGAGGCTGGCCCTGGACTTACCAACACCTGCTCATGGAGAGACTCTGCATTTGTCATGGACACTCATGGGGTGCCTCCTTGTCACCTAAAGCCTCAACAATGCCCAACAGCAGCTCCTTTTAGTCATTCACAAGAACTTTGGATCATGAGTAAAGGATTCTGATACAAGAGGGCACCATTGCCAGCTGCTGTGCTGAGTAGGAATTAAAAGGAAATTCTAGTGAGTTCCAAGCAAGGTCTTGGAGACACAGATATGCTCAGAGTACCAGGGTTAACAGAGCCACTCTGTCCTCTGCCAGGACTGTTTCCACAGTTCCCAGGACATGACAGGTGAGAACATCACATCCTGGGCCATGGGTTCTGCTCCATTGCAGGGTCTCCCTAAGGAGCTTCTATAGTGAGATTGTGGCTCACAGATTTTACCATAAACCACTGAAGGCAAAGATGAATCCATAGGATGTTAGACTAATGAAGGGCCTTAGAAAGTAAACTGCAGCCCCTTGTTGTACAGGTGAGGAAACCGACTTGTAAGGTATTTGCTCAGAGTTACTTGGTGGCAGGCAGAGCTGGGATGAGGACCCCTGGATGCTAATTTTTAATTTTGGAGATCTTCTGGTGAGGGGTCTGGGTATTCTAGGTATGTGATCATGCCATTAGCAAACACACAGAGGTTGACTTCTTCTGCTATCTATAACTCCTAGCTGATTTCTCTTGCTGTATTGCTCTTGTTAGAATCTTGAGAACTGTACTGCCTAGGAATGGTGAGAGTGGCTATTCTTGCCTTTTTCTTGATTCTAGAGGAAATGCTTCTGTCTTTCTCCATTCCCTGTGGGGTTGGCCTTGTCATGTGAAGTATTCTGATATTGTGATACTGAAGCCAGAATTAGACAGGCAGACAGGCAAGGGTCACATCCAGAGAATGGAGGAAGTGAAATGCTAATTCCTTCAGAGCCTTTCTTCCAACCTTATCAGGAAAACCTGCCCTGCTCCACTGGGTTGCTAAGGCAACCTGTCCCAGGAATTGTCCCTCCCTACAGGGAGTTGTGAAAGGTGTTAATTAATTCATCCTGGGCCTTCTCCATGCTGGATCTCTCCACCTTGGCCCTATGGCCCATCTGCTAATCACCTTTTGGCCAACCCCCTGAGCTTCTCCTGGGCCTAGTCATGTATGCAGGCAGGAGAGAGATAGGGGAAGAGAGCAGGGGAGCAAAGGAAGCCTAGGACACATAAACATGCAAGAACTCTCACTTCCTGAGACAGCAGAATACCAGCTGTGGCCCCTTCTCTGTCCCTGAAGAAGTCTATGTCACCCTGTTTTAAATAAACCCTGCTTTATATGCTTGCCTGGGTGTGCTTCTCTAGTGGTTCACCCTGTGGGGGTGGGGGAGAAGTGGTCAATGGTAACTGACAGTTTCACTAATAAGAAATTTCATAGAAAACAATTCACACTGATCAATGCCTACATAACAAAAGAGAAAGATCCCAAAGAAGCAATCTACTATTTTATCTCAGGATCCTGTAAAGCAGGAAAAAATGAATTTCCAAACCAGTAGAAGAAAAGGAACAGTTAACATTAGAGAAATATTGAATGAAATGAGAAATGAAAATTTCAGTGATGCAATATAACAAAGGATTGTTTGTTTGAAAATATAGACAAGGTTGATCACTCCTCAAACTAACCAAAAGTGTAAGAAAGTAGATTGTAATGAATAAAATAGAGACAAAAAAAAAGTGGGGTATCCTCAGACATCTCTAAAACCCAGACAAAAATCTAGTTCATTCACAATTCTTTAAGATCAGCATTAAAGACTGGGCTTTGGGGACATTAACATGGTAAACTCCCAGAAGCAGTTTCCAATCTCCCAGACCAAAATAGAACTATGTTTTCTCTATCACTCAATTTACCTAGCTACACTAACTACTTATCTTTAAATCTGGCTTTGTGATGTATTTTCCTTTAGTCAGAGTTAACACAGGTATGTGCATCATATGATTCTGTGTTTGTATAAAATGAATAAAGTTAATGGGCCACAAGATTAAACTAGAAGAAACTCTATCTTCCTAATGTAAGGGCCCAGCTATCACCAGAGGAAGAGACCACCAAGAGACTGACTTTATGCAATAAGCAGGAGGGGGTTTATTGAGATTCCAGCATGCTGGGGCTCCTTGCCCACTCGAGAAGGGAGAGCAGCCCAGAGCCCAGAGCCGGGGTTGAACAATGCTTAAGTACACCTTTTTGGGGCAGGGCGGGGACTTTACATACATCACAGTCTCCTTTAACAAATCACCATACACCACGGGAAAGTCAAACAACAATTCTTAGACTTGATTAGTACATACATTGGCGGGAACAGGGCAGGCTGGAGTGATAGGTCATTCCTAAGGAGGGGGTTACATTCAAACTGATTGGTTTGGGCCCTGTATGCCTACATGACAAGCTGCACAGAGCCCTAGGCTATTAATCAACTAAATGGCCAGTAGGGCGTTGTCTTAACTGCCTCAGGAATTTCAGGTTCTGGATGTAGCAGAGGAACTTAACAATTCCTGGTCCTTCACTTTTTAATTCAGGCCTTGCAGCTTAGAAACTTTACAATGGCTGGTCTTTTACATTTTAACTCAGGCTTTGCAGTTTAGAAGCTGCTTAGAAACTTTACCCTTTCATCACTAAATGCTCCTCTGTCCACCATGTTACCTATGACACTACTGAATCCAGATTTAAAGTTAGGTAGTCAGTGTAGTTAGGTAAAACAGCTCTAATATCCAACAAAATCCAAAATGGAGGCCATGTTTAGAATGAATTCTGGGAAAAGTTAAACAACTCTTGGAATGTTAATGAAGTCCTTGGAATGTTAATGAAGTCTGGAAATAGCCCCCAGCAAACATGAAGATAGCCCATCCCAAAGAAGTGTTAATAAACAGCCCCCAGAAAACTTGAAGATGCTGATTCAGAAGCACCCAGATTACTTCTTTGGCCCACCTGTGTCCCAACCCTTCGGGCCTTCCCACCTATATTCCAACACTGAAAGAACTGTAAAAATGGGAAACAACCACACTTCCACAGATTCCATCTCTTGGGTCCCCTTCTTCCTCTGGGAGAAGTCTTTTCTGCTGTCCTTTAATAAACTTCTAATTTCTACTCTGACTTGCCTCGGCATGCTTCTCTGGTGTTATTCTTCAAAATTGGGGAAGCAAGGACTTGTCACCGGTCAACAGCAGTAACACTACCACAGGCTCTCAGAGCTGCTCTACCTGGGCCTCCACCCAGAGCTGCTATATAGCAGGAGGACATGCAAATAGGGCCTCCCTCTGCTCATGAAAACCAGCCCACCTGACCCTGCAGCTCTGCACAGGAGCCCACCCTGGACTCCCAGCTCAGCCCACTCAGTGATCAGGACTGAACACAGCTGCTCACCATGGAGAGTGTGCTCAGCTGGGTGTTCCTGGTGGCTGTTTTCAAAGGTAATGAATGGAGAACCAGAGATCCTGAGTGTGTGAGTGGACAGGAGTGAGAGAAAGAGTGGATGAGTGCCAGTGTCCTGAGCAGGCTGCCTCTGTGTTTGCAGGTGTCCAGTGTGAGGTGCAGCTGGTGGAGTCTGGGGGAGGCCTGGTGCAGCCTGGGGGTTCCCTGCGACTCTCCTGTGCAGCCTCTGGATTCACCTTCAGTGACTACTGGATGAGCTGGGTCCGCCAGGCTCCAGGGAAGGGGCTGGAGTGGGTCGGAGAAATTAACAAGAATGGTGATACAATAAACTATGCCAACTCTGTGAAGGGCCGATTCACCATCTCCAGAGACAACTCCAAGAACACACTGTACCTGCAAATGAGCAGTCTGAGAGTCGAGGACACTGCCACCTATTACTGTGCTAGAGACACAGTGAGGGGACCTCAGTCTGAGCCCAGACACAAACCTCCTGCAGGGAGCCCAGGTCCAGCAGGGGGCGCTCAGCACACAGGGAGCTAAGAGTCAGCTCAGGTGCAGGTGCAGAGGGAGGTTGAGAGCTGGTTACTTGCATCTGGATTCCTCTCCCAGGGAATCATCTGGAGTTTTCTGTACTAAACTTTGGCTTCTCTGAAAATATCGATCCTGGCTTTTGTGATGTATTTTCCTTGTTAATATTAGTGCATCATAGTTATCCTTATTATTGCTTTTCCATTAACCTAGTGATAGACATCCATTGAGTATCAAAGCAGTTCCTCCCTGTGGTCACTGTGCCGTGTGCAGGACTGAGGTCCAGTCCTGGATCCACCATGAGGGTGACACTCAGAACTTGACAGTTGAGTCAGGTCCCAGCTCGGGTGCTGCAATTCTGCTGCAGCAAAATAACCGGGGTGTGACGAACAACTTGTGTACATTGATACAGCAGGAGTGGGACCCGTTTACTGTAGGACAGGAGGGGTATATATACATTACACACAGCGTATCTTAATTAACATAAACTAGATACAGCAGTCAACCAATAAGGAATCTCCACACTTAATGGCTCCCTGGTGTTACTTCAGAATCTACTCCCTTGGCAAAATGCCAGGCGCCATCCTGACTTGTTTACAGACCCTAACATTCGGGCCTCTCTGCAGCATGGACATCCTGGTGTGGAACAGGGGGCCCCACTGGCTGAGGCCTCTGTCCACTCACTGCCCTCCCAGGGCCTGTTCAGGCTGTGACGTTTGTGCAGCTGAGGCAGAGCAGAGCAGTGGTTAGAGTCTTCTCCACACTCACTGCTCTCTCAATGCCTGTGAGCTCCCGTCCTCTCCAGGTTGTGAAAAGGTGGTGGGTGTGGTGAAGGACTTCCCAGATATGAAGCATCTGGACGTTTCTCTCATGTGGACTCTGCTGCTGGATGAAGGTCAGTGCTGGCTGAGGGGTTTCCCACATCACTGCACTCACAGGCCTCTCTCCACCATGGAGCCTGTGGTGCTGAGCAGGTGTGGGATTTGCCTGAAACCCTCCCCACATTCACTGCATGGGAAAGGCTGGTCTCCAGTGTGAACGCTTAGGTGTGCAATGTGATTGGCATTTCTGCTGAAGACTTTCCACATTCACTACACCTGGGTGTCCTGTCCAGTGGGCTCTATCTGGAGTGTGAAAGGCTGGACTGATGGTGAGCAGCTGCCCACATGCTCTCCATTCCTGGGGCCTTTCCCCTGTGGGAGGCCCCTGCACTCTCAGTGCTCCCTGGAGGCTGCCCTCTGGTGAGTCCCTGGTCCCTGAACACACTTGAGCTGGCTGAACGTCCTTCCCACCTCCCTGCTCTCCAGGCCTCTCCCACAGGTGGTTCTGCAGCTGCTCAAGGCTGGGACCCCATCCTCCTCTTTTAAGTGTTGCTCCCCAGGGCACAGCATGGGGTGCTGAGGGTTCCCACTTAGCTCTCCTCCTGTGGGTGCCTCTGCCCAGATGGAGCCTCCACAGCCTCTGCTCTATGCCAAGAGCCCTTCACCATCCACAGGGGGTTCTGCAGCCTCAGGAGCCCAGGCCAGGTCCTGCCCCACAGCTGATGACCTCAGACTCTCTCCCTGCTGGTGCTGTCACAGCAGCCACCACAGGCATCTGGTCTCTGTGTGGACACAAAGTCCTGCTCAGTGCTGCCCTCCTGCCCTGGGCACCTCAGCAGAGCCAGCTCTCCCCTGGTCATTCTTAGAAGAGTCTAAAATTCCTGATTTCCACCCTACCCCTGACAAACCAGATGGGGACATTAAGTAACTCCTGTTGTGTTAAGTGCTCTGGGATAGAGGGAGAGAGACTGGGGGAGAGAAATGTAGGAGGTGACCCGAGGCCCAGAGTCCCTGTGGAGCAGCTGTGCAGGCACAGACACAGGCAGGCCTCAGACGTCCTCTGAGAACTTGAGAATCTCAGGCATCCCAGCGGTGTGAGCAGCTTCATCATGAGGGGTTTAAGCAGGAGTGATGCAGAATACAGTGACCCCACTGACTCTGGGGAACAAGGATGTGAGCTGTGTCTTGACCATGCTGTCCCCAGAAACTACAAGAGCCACAGAGGCACACCACACCACCCATACAGAACCTTCCTGTGGCTCACAGAGCAGAGCAAAGGCCCTCATGTGGCCACCCCCTGTGTCCTCCCTCTCCATGGCTGTGCACTCCTGCAGGAAACATCCCCTCTGTGTGGTGCTGCCAGCCCTGACCACTGGGCCTCCCCATTCCTGGATGGCTGGCAGGAGGAGGACCAGCAGGAAGGAGTCCTTTAGGGTCCTACAGAGTGTTCTTAGCATCACAAGGCAGACATTCTCTCTAGGATGGACAGGAGGCCACCCCCTGTGTGAATGTCCAGAAGTTTCAGAAGAGCAATGTGGATATGCAGTTTCTGTTGTGATTGACACAAGGTGATGCTCCTTGTCCCCAGGTGTCCTGTCCCAGATGGAAGTCCTGGAGACAGGACCTGGCTGAGTAAAGCCATTGCACACGTGTCCCTCCCTGTGCTGTCTCTGGATCCTCATTACACATCTATGTGTGAGCTGGATCCACCAGGCTCCAGGGAACGGCCTGGAGTGGGTTAGAAGGATGGATGTTGGCTGAAGCAGACACCATTAACCGGGCCTTGAGTCCCTTACTGGTCATCAGTGCTCCCTGATGGTCCTGAGCTTATGCTGACAGAGCAGGGCAAAGGCCCTCAGGAGGCGATCCCCTGTGCCCTCCCTCTGCATGGCTGTGCATTCCTGCAGGGAACACCCCCTCTGTGTGGTGCTTTTACTTAGGTGTCTTTGCCAATTGCAGCTGCTGGGGTTGGGACCTGCACTGGTATACAGTCAGCATCACCAGGGCCATTTCCAAGAGCCAGGTTTCATTAGCACTCAATACGATGAAACCTGAGGATATGGCTGTGTATTCCAGGGGGAGACACCCAGTGAGGGAACTCAGTGTGAGCCCAGTCACTCACCTGCCTGCAGGGGGCACTGAGGACCATCAGGGGGCTGAGGACCAGCAGGGGGTACTGAGGACCAGCAGGGAGCTGAGGACCAGCAGGGGGCGCTGAGGACCAGCAAGGAGCTGAGGAGCAGAAGGGAGCTGAGGACCAGCAGGGGGAGCTGAGGAGCAGCAGGGAGCTGAGGACCAGCAGGGGGCGCTGAGGAGCAGCAGGGGGCGCTGAGGAGCAGCAGGGGGAGCTGAGGACCAGCAGGGAGCTGAGGACCAGCATGGGGCGCTGAGGAGCAGCAGGGGGAGCTGAGGACCAGCAGGGGGCGCTGAGGAGCAGCAGGGGGCGCTGAGGAGCAGCAGGGGGAGCTGAGGACCAGCAGGGAGCTGAGGACCAGCAGGGGGAGCTGAGGAGCAGCAGGGGGAGCTGAGGAGCAGCAGGGGGAGCTGAGGACCAGCAGGGGGCGCTGAGGACTAGCAGGGAGCTGAGGACCAGCAGTGGGTACTGAGGACCAGCAGGGGGAGCTGAGGAGCAGCAGGGAATCTCAGAATCAGCAGGACACTTAGGGAGTTCAGGACAAGGAGGGGGAGCTCAGGTCAAGCTGGAGGCTCAGGACCACCAGGGGGCTCCAGACCAGTAGAAACCTCAGGAGCAGCTGCCACCTCAGGGCCATCAAGGGGTGCTCTGGTCCAGGAGAAGGTCAAGAAACATCAAGAGGAGTGTGTGTATTAAGAGGCTAATCCTGTCATTTTAGATTGTAAAAACCAGCTGCACATCCTGGGGAGACAGGAGCAGAGGTCTGGGTGCCTGAGCATGGCCTGTGGTCAGCTCAGGACACGTGGTCCACCCATCACCCCACACTCTCCGTCCTGGGAGGAGAGCCCTCCTGATCCCTTCTGCTGGCTCTCTTGGGTGTGCAGGGTAAGCGTGCTGCCCACAGCCACCCTCTGGGTGACAACAGACAAGAGCTCCTGTGTCAGCCATGGTCATGTGCCTCTTGTCCCCGCCCCTCCCTCTCCTGACCTTGCTCATCACCACAGCCACTGTCCAGCTCTGCCCCTGTGAGGCCAGCTTCTTACATTGACAGGAGAATGAAGCCAGGAAGAGGCTGTCCTTCAGGCCTGGCCTTTTCTCCTAGCACTGTAACCTAAATTGGGCTCCTCAGCTGTGCACCCCTGTGGCAAGTGCCTGAGGCCATCAACACATGAAGAGGAGCTTTCCTTTGGCTCATGACTTCCAGTGCTCTAGTCCATGAAGAGCGGAGTCCACTGCATTCACACCTTTCCTGGGTGTGCCAGGGGCAATGCAGAGAGCCCACTGTGGGACAGCCACTCATCTAGTTTGAAGGACTCCAAAGGGAGGGAAGAAGTTGTGGGGTCTGACAGTCCCCTTGCGGGGCATGTCCACAGTGATTGGCATAAATTCCATGAATCCCCAAGTCCTAAGGGGTCCTCAGTCCCCCACAGCCTAAGGGGCTGCAGAACAGCCTTATCACATGGAATTCTGCAGGACAATAATGCACACCTAATCATTCTATCCCTGGAAATAAAACTCTCAGGTCCTTCTCATAATGCAGACACATTCAGTCCTCATCCTCAAATTCATCAAGGCACAAATACTTTAGCAGAACCCAGGAGTCCAGTACAAAGACAAAATGATTCAGGAAAACCATACAGTGGGCCTTAAGATCAAAGAGGGCTTCCATTCTCCTAAGTTTTATGGAGGGCTCTCAGCAATCCCACCACACAGCCCAGCTGGACATACCCTCTGGACTCCCTCTTAGTGAGCCTGGCCTGCAGCTTCCTGGGCAAGGGCTGCTCACTGCTGGATCCTCTGATCCTGGGGTCTCCTCAGCAGCCCTGGCTCCATCTCACAGCCCCATGCATCACCTACCAGGCCTTCCAGCAGGGACACTGACCCTGACCCCATCTGACCTCCCAGCACTTCCTTTCAAGTACTCATGTAACCCCTCCCTGACCCTGTAGCTCTCACAGTCTGCCACCTGCAAAGCCAGCATGGTGTGGCTGAGGACAAGGTCACCCTCAGCAGGGAGCAGGTCCTGGCCTCCCTTGAACCAGGGCTGGGAACCTCTGAGCCCCTTGCTGGCTGAACAGGGGAAACCATGCCCTGGGCAGTCCTGGGTCAGGAGCCCAGAGCTCTCTCCCACAGGCCCTGCCCTGGAGGGTCTTTCAGATCCTCATCTCTGCCTCTGAGCTGGGGAAGCTGGGCCTTGTTGATCCCTGGGATCCTGAAACACCCTCCATCCTCTTGGTGAAAGACCTGGGCTGCTCTCAGTGGAGCTGCTGGCCTCCCCCTCCTGGCCACAGCTCCTGGGCAGCACCACAAGTGTGCTGCTCTCCTGGCCAAAGTGCAAAGCACCAGCTCTGCCTGCACTGCCCCTCTCTGCCCCTCCCTGTCCTGCACATGGCCTGACATCAGTCAGGGGGTCACACGCCAGGGCCTCACCTGTGCCCTTGACATTGTCCAGCCACAGTCTGCTGCAGCCTGAGTGAGCCCAGCTCCCACCAAGTGTGGGATCATTGACAAAACAGGGCTCTGAGGACCTCATGATGTGTGTCCACCTGTGAGTTGTAGGAGGTTCAGGGGACCAAAACTGTCCAGGGTAAGAGCAGAAGCCTAAATACTCAAATCCCTCCTGCCAGATATGGGCTGTTGGGCACAGTGCATCACCACTCAAGCTTCTGTGTGATTTCATAACTGTATCATGGAATTGACCCTGATCCCTCTGTCATGATTATGTAGATGTGGAAAACACGTTAATGGATGATGTGGGCAGAACAGAAAAATACACAAAAGCAGTTTTACTTTCCAAAATGCTGCTGTGTGCTCCTAACTGCACCTGATGCTCACCTCTACCCTAAATGCTCCTCTAGGAGGCCTCCACCCAGAGCTGCTATATAGCAGGAGGACATGCAAATAGGGCTCCCCTCTGCTCATGAAAACCAGCCCACCTGACCCTGCAGCTCTGCACAGGAGCCCAGCCCTGGACTCCCAGCTCAGCCCACTCAGGGATCAGGACTGGACACAGCTGCTCACCATGAAGAGTGTGCTCAGCTGGGTTTTCCTGGTGGCTGTTTTCAAAGGCAATGAATGGAGAACCAGAGATCCTGAGTGTGTGAGTGGACAGGAGTGAGAGGAAGAGTGGATGAGTGACAGTGTCCTGACCAGGTGCCTCTGTGTTTGCAGGTGTCCAGTGTGAGGTGCAGCTGGTGGAGTCTGGGGGAGGCCTGGTGCAGCCTGGTGGTTCCCTGTGACTCTCCTGTGCAGCCTCTGGATTCACCTTCAGTGACTACTGGATGAGCTGGGTCCGCCAGGCTCCAGGGAAGGGGCTGGAGTGGATCTCATTCATTAGTTATAACAGTGGTACCATAAACTATGCCGACTCTGTGAAGGGCCGATTCACCATCTCCAGAGACAACTCCAAGAACACCCTGTACCTGCAAATGAGCAGTCTGAGAGCTGAGGACACAGCCACCTATTACTGTGCCAGAGACACAGTGAGGGGACCTCAGTGAGAGCCCAGACACAAACCTCCCTGCAGGGCACCCAGGGCCAGCAGGGGGCGCGCAGCACACAGGAGCTCAGGTCAGCCAGGAGCAGGTGCAGAGGGAGGAGGGAGCAGCTCAGCTCAGGCCCTGAGGTCCCTGCCCACCCAGCACCTCCTGACTCCACCTTGCCTGCAGATTCTCGAGGTCCCTCCTCTGCCAGACCCTCTGTGAGGTGATTCTTTTCTAGGTCTTGCTTGTCTGGAATTCTCTCAGCACAGACCAGGCAATTTTGCAGATGGAGATGAATTTTCAGGGACATTTCCTGAACAGCACCTTTAAAGTGAACTGTATGGATCTTTCATTTCCTTATTGGGGATTGAATCCAGGGTGCTCCACCCTTGACGTCCATTCTAGGTTTTATGTGTCTTATTTGGAGACAGGTTCTCCCAAAGATGCCCAGGCTGACCTTGAAGTTATGATTCTCCTCCCTCAGCCCGAAGTGTCCCAGGGTCTACAGGTGAGCTCCCCACACCAGCTGAACTTTACACACTCCTGATGCCATGTCTCACTCCCTGCCTGTTCAGATGATTCCCAGTCCCCTTCCCATGATTCCTTCCCTTTCCCCCTCCACCCAGTGACCTTCCTGTGCTGGATCAGGTCACAGAACAAAGTTCTCACTGGAGCCCACCTACTGCCAGAACTTTCCACCCCTGGGGACCATTTGCAATGTGTGCAGAGAGTTGTTTTCACCTGTGAAGGAGGGATGGATTTTCCTGGCTTCTAGTTTTTATTGACCAATGAGGCTGCCATACCTCCAACCATCACAGGACAGCTCCCACAACAAGGAATTACCTGACATGAATATCTATGTACTACACAGAAAAAGGGTGACAGAAAACCATAAACTTTATTGAAATGTACAGAAATGTGTGTATTCAGAGTGAACCTTGGTGTTTGTGAGCTGTCTATCCCTCATGATGAGGCTCTGTGACACCACACCTCAAACAGAGGGCTCCATATGGTGGACACACCCACTCCTCATGCAGCTGTGCAGGGCCTGTGGACAGGGGTGACCTAAGCAAGGTCTTCAAGAGAAAGGGGCACCCTGGGCAAGGACCCAGTGGTAAGGATGGTCTGCTATTCAGGTCAGCTCTGCCACTGGCCTCAGGCCCCAGAAGAAACGCTGTGCCCAGGACCACACTGACCCCATCTCACTATGAGCTGACCCTGAGCCTGAGAAGCCCCAGGACACCTGGCTGCTGGGGAGAGGCAGCGTGGAGCCTGCCTGGGTTTCCAGCCCCTGTGGCTGCATTGCAGGGTCACAGACAGGGACACCTGGGCTCTGTCCCTGCTCACATCAGTGCCCACCCTGTCCTGAGGGTCTGCTCCAGTCTGGGTGAGGATGAGCAGTGGCAATGTTTACATCCCAGATGGTCCTAAGAACACAGCAGCTGTGGGAAGACATGAAACCACCAGTCCCCTTTGATTTCAGCACTGACACCATCAGCTCCCAACCTTGTTGGGGTCAGAGTGGTCCTGGGCACAGCATGTCTATGGGTCCTGAGGCCAATGGCAGAGCCAACTTGCAGCTCCCACAGTCCATGCAGAGCTGACCACCCTCCTGGGAGTCTGTGCCAAGGGAGCCCCTTTCCCTCCAAGACCTTCCTCAGGTCACCCCTGTCCACAGGCCACACAGCTGCATGAGGAATGGGCACCTGTGCCCTTTGGGGCCATGGGTTGGAGTTTTGGTGTCACAGAGTCTCATCATGAGGTTAGAGCTCACATACACCAAAGTTCACTCTGAATACACACGTTCGGTGCATTTAGACCAGGTTCAGGGCTTCCTGTCGGCATCCCTCAGCTCAGTCCTGCTTATGTTTGGGGACAGAGGAAACCTTGTTGTGCCTGCTGACGGTGGCTTTACACTATCAGCTGCATCCATGGTCTCTATCACCTACATGGTGCCATGACCGTCTGTTCATTAACCTGTGACAAGACAGACTGTGCCTTGTCATTGTCAAAGGTCCCCTGTGGCTGGATGGCTCAGGAACAATGTGGGCTATGACCTCTACATGTGCCAAGTGCACAGATCAGTCACAGGAAGGTCACAGGGAACACTGGATTGGGAGGGACACTGGGCAGGAGAACATCCAGACCCTTCTGAGAGTGGAGGGAGTTGCCCAAGCCATGAACTATCCACAGGGCTCACGTGATGGCCCTGAGCAGTGCCTGTCATTGCACAGAAAGCCTCAGCTAGAGAGGAGACTGTGCAGCCGCTGCTGAAGCAGAGCACTCCTGACACATCTCACCTGGAGAGAAATGAGGGGTGTCCAGGGGAGGAGGCTTCTCTAGGACCCCCATGGCTGGGGCTCTCAGGAGGAGCTGCTTGGTGAGGAGGCTCAGGACTGGGGTCAAGTTCCCTCCTCCTCTGCACCTGCTCCTGGGCTGACCTGAGCTCCTGTGTGCTGAGCGCCCCCTGCTGGCCCTGGGCTCCCTGCAGGAGGTTTGTGTCTGGGCTCACACTGAGGTCCCCGCAAAGTGGCTCTGGCACAGTAATAGGTGGCCATGTCCTCAGAGGTCAAAGAGCTCAGCTGCAGGGAGAACTGGTTCTTGGACGTGTCTCTGGAGATGGACACTCGGCTCTTGAGGGATGGGCTGTAGTTAGTATTACCACTATAACTTATGCACCCTATCCACTCTAGCCCCTTCCCTGGGGGCTGCCGGATCCAGTTCCAGCAGTAACCAATGGTGATGGAGTAACCAGAGACAGCACAGGTGAGGGACAGGGTCTGCGAGGGCTTCACCAGGCCAGGTCCTGACTCCTGCAGCTGCACCTGGCACAGGACACCTGGGGACAAGGACAGTCACATCCTGTCAGTCACCAGCAGTCAAAAGCTCCCCATGGATCCACATTGACACTGGGGACACTCACCTTGGGGAGCTGTGACCAGGCACAGGACAAGACCCAGCAGCCTCATCTTCTAGACCACACCTGCCTTCCCAGAGACCTCAGCCCTGTGTGAGCAGAGAGCTGGGAGCTCCCACAGCCCAGAGGGCCTTTGAACCCAGAGCAGGAGGAGGGATTTGCATGTGGGTGAGGCTCTTCTGATATCTGGAGAGGCTGAGGTCAGGCTGCCCAGGTCCTCTGTGCTCCTGAGATGTGTCCCTGTCTTGAACCCAGGTGGAGCTTTACCTGTGAGAGGAGAGCAGGTGGTTTCAGGGAGCTGGAAGGCTGTCAGAGGGGGAGCCCACCCTCCTGAGCCCAGCACCTTTCTCAGGACCCTGCTCCCTTCCTGGTGCCCAGTCTCACTCACCACACCCTCTCAGGCTCTGGGTGCTGAGTGCTCAGTTCTGAGTCCAGCACACTGCTTTCTCTCCCACTGCCTGCTACTGTGACATGATCCATCTGTTCCTGGAGATCTTGTGACACTGTCATGTTGGTTGTGTGACATAGGTACAGCCTTCCTCATCTTCTAAATGTCCTGTAATCCAGGACACATCAGCACCAGCAGGGAGACTGGATGCAACTAATGATGGAGAGCATTTGGGAAGAGGAGGAGACAGACTGTCTAAGTGGCTGTCCCCAGAGGAGCTGTGCACCTGACATGTGACTCCCTCTCTATGTCCAGCTCCCTCTTCATCTGCAGAGGTTTCCCTGGATTCCAAGGGATCAGCTCAGTGTAGGTCCCAGGAGAGGAGAGCCATTAGTGAGGGAAGCCACCCTCGATGAACCCTCCTTAAGTCCTGATGCTCCAGGTTCTGAACAGTTATTGCATTCAGTCGGGCAGGGTAGTGCCAGGTACAGTAACTTGGGTGCTCCCCCAGCTGGGATAACAGGGTGTGGCTCCAGGAGTAGGTGTCACCTGCTGGGGTTGAGTCACACTCACCTGTTCCTTTGTAATCCTGCCCCTTCTGCCTTTTTCAGATAGAAAATTCTAAGACACAGCATCACCCAAAATAAAAGCCCACTTCTGAACATGCCCCCTCTCTCCTGTCAGCCTCTCTGACCTTCTCTTGTCCCCGTTTTGGGGAGCCTGAGGCTGGGAGATGGAGAAAGCCATCATGAAGCTTATAAAAGGTATTCTGTGTTTGGGTGGTACTTTGTGTCTCCCCAAATTCACACAGTGACTTCAGTTCTGCTGCCTGTGCTGGACGGGGGTGGCAATGTAGAGCAGCCCAGGCCCAGGACGCTGCTGTCTGAACCCTCAGCAGTGACAGCCACCTGCCTGTCAGGTTCCAGCCCCATCCTCCCCACACGTCTCACTGGGAAATGTGTCTGCAGACCCCGGGGCCAGCCCTGCTCTGGTCCCAGGAGCAGTGCCCATTCTCTATCATCCTCAGGAGGGAGGTGGAGGGAATGTGGGGACACTCCTGCCCAGGGAAGATGGGGTGCACAGCTGAGCTGTCAAAATGCTGCCAACAAATCCGAGGGTCCCTCTCAGCAGTGGGCTTAGGAGAAGACCCTGCTCTTTGGAGTAAGGGAATGTCTGACCAGCCGCAGTGCCCAGTCCTTGCCTTATCTCTGCACATCTCCATGGTACCTGTGGGGTCCTTTCCTGAGCAGCATGAGCCATGCTCCTGGTGCCCAGCCCGTTCCTGGGCAGAGCTCAGTGTGCTGCCCGAGGAGGGTCCTCCTGCAGGTGGGCACCCACCTGGGGCCTGTCCTCTCCTGAGCCCCAGGTGCGGCCCTCTGCTGGCTCCCCTGTGAGGTCAGGTTCCATCAAGGGAAACCAGTCCTCATGTGCTCAGTGCAGAGACTGAGCCAGGGCCCCGAGGTGCTGTGTCTGTTCCCCTCATCAGTTCCCACAGCACCCCACAACCCAGGCACCACCTCAGTGCTTCCTGATGGTATTACTAGGACACCGTGAGTCATGGCCTTAAGGGGCATGTCAGAATCCTTAAGTCCTTTCTCAGCAGTAGGAGGGACACCTTCCCACCAGGCCTGGAGAAGCAGGGTCAGTAACAGACCTCAGCCCAGCACACATTGACCTCAGGGGAGCTGGGCTGTGCTTACCAGGGAAAGCCCAGGGTCCCTGGCTGGAGAAGGCCTGCAACCCCCATGCAGTACTTAACCTTCCCAGCACAGTGCCAGAGCTGGGAGGGACTGGGAGCTGACCCTGAGCCTGAGAATCCCGAGGACACCTGGCTGCTGGGGGGAAGCAAACTGGAGTCTGGTTACTGCTGGAGCTGGATCCGTCAGCCCCCAGGGAAGTGGTTTCCAGTCACTGTGGCTGGACTGCTTCCTGGTGGCCATGTCCTGAACTGGTTTCCTCCTCCACATCCTTCTGCCATGGTGTTCTCCCTCCCTGGCCAGAGCTAAGGACTTGACATCTTGCACTCCAACCTCCTAAGTCATGACCCAAAGGAAGCTTTTCCTCCTCTGTGTTCTCAGAATTTTGGTCAAGTGACAAAACAATGCCAAATATTGATATATTTTAGGAGTTTTTCTTATGGCCACATCATACATCCACTAAGTTTTTCTTATTTTCATGAACACTTTGTGCTGAATGTTGAAAGCAAACTGAAGTCCTGGAAGAGGTGAGGTGGGGAAGACCCCACACCTGGCACAGGTGAGACGGGTAAGACTGTCACATGGAGGGCTCCAGGATCCCCAGGTCAGGAGGTGGAATAATCTTAGGATGCCTCCTAGTCAGATGCCTGGAAGAACAGCTTTCTAATCATATGATTTGCTATGACTTGGAAACTTCACTCAGGGGCTCCACTGGATTTGCAGGTGGTGAAAACATGGAGACCAGCAGGTCTTACCTGAGCCACCCCAGGACCAGGAGGTGGGTGCTGCAGGCTCAGTGTTTGCAGGGAGTTCATGGTCAACACCACACGAACAAGGAGAGGAGCCACATGTCTTATTAGTGGGCTGTGCTCACTCAGTTAGGCAGGAGGTCAATTCCTGAACCTCATCAGGAGGTCAGCCACTACACCTGCCCTCTCAGTGACCCCACCTCACTAAAGACACTGTCCACTGTTCTCTCCAAATGCTGGGCTGTGGGCAAGGCAGGTCTCACTGCAGGGATGCTGCACAGGGAAGGGGACTGGGCCTCCTCCCTCACCCAGCCTGCCCTGCATGCCGTCCTGTCTGCTGTCAGCCTGGCTCTGCTGCTCTGGGGCACTCAGGGGCTCTCAGCCTCAGGCTGCAGCTGAGAGCTGCCTCTGCTCCCAGGACTCTCCCCTGGCCCAGCACCTCCATCCTGTCCTCTCCTGGTGGAGACCAGAGGGCAGCACAGGTGAGGGGAGGAGCTCAGGGCAGATTCCCACCCACTGCTGTCCACAGGCATTGGCTGGACAGTCAGGAGGACAAGCAGGGCACAGGGTGGGGAGGGCAGTGGGCACACAGCAGGAAGCCCCTCCCCTCCTGAGACCCTGCTCCCTCCTCTCCTGCTCAGTCTGTAGCCCCCAAATCTCACAGAGATGAAAGAGAAGAACTAGTCCTGAGAACAAAGGGGGGCTCTTCTCCTGGATGTGGGGAACCCCATCCTCAGCCCTGGGCTCTGTTCAGTCATCACTGAGGGCTTCTCCTTCAGGGCTGGGAGGTGGACCTGGGCCTCTTGCATGCTGGGCATATTCCTGCCACTCTGACACCCTCCCAGGTGCAGGGAGGAAGGGCTTGGAGGAGGCAGGGCTGGGCTCAGGAGGGTGGGCTCCCCCTCTGACAGCCTTCCAGCACCCCTGAAACCACCTGCTCTCCTCTCACAGGTAAAGCTCCACTTGGGTTCAAGACAGGGACACATCTCAGGAGCACAGAGGACCTGGGCAGCCTGACCCCAGCCTCTCCAGATATCAGAAAAGCCTCACCCACATGCAAATCCCTCCTCCTGCTCTGGGTTCAAAGGCCCTCTGGGCTGTGGGAGCTCCCAGCTCTCTGCTCACACAGGGCTGAGGTCTCTGGGAAGGCAGGTGTGGTCTAGAAGATGAGGCTGCTGGGTCTTGTCCTGTGCCTGGTCACAGCTCCCCAAGGTAAGTGTCCCCAGTGTCAGACCTGGGTCCTTGGGAAGGTTGTGACTGCAGGTGACTGACAGGTTGTGACTGTCTTTGTCCCCAGGTATCTTGTGCCAGGTGCAGCTGCAGGAGTCAGGACCTGGCCTGGTGAAGCCCTCGCAGACCCTGTCCCTCACCTGTGCTGTCTCTGGTTACTCCATCACCATTGGTTACTGCTGGAGCTGGATCCGTCAGCCCCCAGGGAAGGGGCTGGAGTGGATAGGGAGCATATGTTATAATGGTAACACTTACTACAGCTCTACCCTCAAGAGCCGAGTGTCCATCTCCAGAGACACGTCCAAGAACCAGTTCTCCCTGCAGCTGAGCTCCCTGACCACTGAGGACACAGCCACCTATTACTGTGCCAGAGACACAGTGAGGGGACCTCAGTGTGAGCCCAGACACAAACCTCCTGCAGGGCACCCAGGGCCAGGAGGGGGCACTCAGCACACAGGAGCTCAAGTCAGCCAGGAGCAGGTGCAGAGGGAGGTGGGGTCCCTTCCCCTCAGTCACTTTACTCTCTCTCCAGGCAGATCCTTCTGGGGCATGACCATCCATATTCTTCTGGAGATGCCTGTGTCTCAGGACACCACAAACTTTTAAGTTCTTCCATGAAGTTTTCCATAATTAAGAAAGGCTCAAATATAAGTTTTCTGAAGAGGACATTGGTTACCACAATGTCTGCAACCTGGTGCCATTTATGAAAATCTGTGACATTTCATTTCCTCTCTACATCACATGGATCTCCAGGGCCTCCTTTCCAACACCTGACTATTCCATTATTATATTATATTCTCCCCATTATTTTAGCATTATTCATTTTATTTTTATTTGTCCTTTTCATTTATTTGTAACTTTTGCAATCCTTTTGCCAAAGTGATAGAAGCATGAAATATAATTTGTCTAATTCTGGTCCCAGTAAGTCCCTCCTCTCCATGTACCAGCTTTCTAGGAGAGCTCTCTGGACATATTTTTCCTACTAATCTCTTACATCTCTGAAGAGAACAATTTGGGTTTCTAATTTATACTTTCTTTTTTCATTGTTGCACCATAATTATAAATAATAGTGCATTTCAATTGGACACAGCTACACAATCATGGGATATAATCTCTCCACTTCTGTCCCCTGCCATCTGCCTTTCCCTCCCTCCTCTTTACCCCTCCCTCCTGACCCTTTTTCCCTTTCTTTTCTCCACAGATCTTTTCTATAATTTGGTCTCATTAGTGCCTCTTAGAACACATAAAGGGGACATCCACTGTGCCATCCTCACACAGGACACAGGAATGCTTCGTCAGTGTCATTCCACTGCTTGTCCCATTTCTGTTCCCCTACCTCACCCTTGATCCCCTTCCTCTCCTCCTGCTCCCTCTTCTGTTTCCAGAGGACTCCTCCCAGAACTTTCCCCTTTTGTGATGTGCAATTCGCATTTGAGATTAAACACTTGACATTTCTCCCTCTGATTCTGGGTTAATAAACTTGATACTCTCCAGTTCCATCCATTGACCAGGAAATGCCACATTTTCCCTCTTCCCTGTGGCTGACTGAAACACTGTTCTGTGTATACACCACCTTCCCTTTATCCACTCATCTGTTGATGGACATCTGGGAAAGTTACTTAATATGGCTGTTTTCAGGCCCACTGGTGTAAAAACTGATGTGGCTAGATAGCTGTGCTGTGCTGATTTTGGGTCTTTTGGATAAATACCGAGGAGTGGTAGCTGCTTCACATCGTGGCTCCATTCCTGGTTTTCATGAAATGTCTATTCTGCTTTCTAGAATGGCATCACTAATTTGAAGTCCCAGCAATAGCACATCCGTACACCTCTTTCCCACATCTTTGCTGGCATTTGTTATTATCTGTGTTCTTGATGGTCGCCTTCTGATTGGACTGAGATGAATTCTCAATCCAGTTTCAATTTGCATTTCCTGATTTCTAGGACTATTGAGAATGTTTTCCTATATTTGTTGGCCACTTAATTTCCTCTCTTGCGGAATGTCCCTTTAGGTCTTTCTTGTTTATTTATTGGGCTATTTGGTCTGGTCTTTTAAGTATTTTGGGTTCTTCATATTAGTGCCCTATCTGGGAAGCAGGTGACAATGATCTCTCATTATGAAGGCTCTCTCCTCACACTGTGGCTGGATTCCATTGCTGTGCTGAAGGTTTTAATTTGACACTGTTCTGCTTACTGATTCCTGGTTTTGATCCTTGCACTTTAGTGATGTGGTTGAGGAAGTCGGTGTCTGTGTCAATACAGAGGAGGGTTGGTGCAATATTTGATTCTAGTTCTTGCAGAGTGTCCAGTCTAATTAGTTGATTTTTTATTAATTTTGAGTTGATGTTTTACAGGGTGAGAGATAGTGAACTATTATATTCCTTTACATATTGATATTCAGTTTTCCCAGCACTCTCTCTTGAAAAGCCTGTAATTTCTGCAACATGATTTTGGAAACTCTGTCAAGTGCCAGATCAGTGCACTTAGGTTGGTCTGTCTCTGTACCTCCTACTCTGTCCCCTTGGTCTCCATGTCTGCTTTGGTGACAGTGCCATGCTGGTTTAATTACTGCAGCTCCGTCAAGTAATTAGAGGTCACATGTTGTCATCTCCAGGTTCACTCTTCCTGCTTAATCACTTTGCCTACTCTGTGTTTGTGTCTTCTCCTCGCAAATACTAGGACACTTTTCTGGTTCTTCTAAGAAGGTTGTTGGTATTTGTTGGAGATTTCACTGAATCTGTGTGACACTTGAGATAGTTTGGCCATTTGATATTATTAATTCTGATGAAGGCAGAACATGGGGGTGGGGCTTTCCATCTCTAAGTTCTTCAAATTCTCCCTGAGATATTCACTATTTCCATTGTAGAGATCTTTCACCTCTCCGGCTAAATTTTTTATAAGTTCTTTTAAGGTCATTTAGAATGGGACCAATTTCTTGATTTAGTTCTCAGATGAGTCATTTTGGAATACAGGAAAGTGGATTATTTATCTGTGCATGATGTATTTAGCTCTATTGCTACAGGTGTTTATCAGATCTAGAAGCCTTATGGTGGAGATTTTGGTTCTCCTAGATATTGGATCACATCACCACCAAGCAGCATATTGAGACTTCTTTCTTTCCTCCAAAACAATTTAATTTCTTTGTCTTGCCTGATTGCTCTGGATAGAGTTATGTGGGACTCTGTACACAATACAAAGTTTAAAATAAAAAAGAGATGTTTCTTAGAAAACAAAGTACATTGAAAGCCCTTGACCAACTGAAGAAAACCAAAAGCAGAAGACCCAATCAACAAAATTAGAGATAAACAGAACTATTGCTACTGAAATCCAGAAGATTAGAATCTATTTTTTAAAATATCCAGCAGTAAACTAGAAAACCATGAAGAGATTGTCAAAAATTCTAAACTCATGTGATGTAGACAAACTGAAGCACAAGAATCTACAAACCTAAAAAAAAAGAAAACCATGAAGCTGAACAGCCATTAAAGACCTTCCACAAGAGGAGAGCCCAGAAGCAGAATGATTTGCAGTTGATTCTAAGAGACTTTAACAAAGAGAAGGCCAACCTCCTTATGTTGTTCCATGAAATGAAAAAGAAGGAAACACTGAAAAAAATCCTTCTGTAAAGCCAATAACACCTGGATACCAAAGCCAGACATAGAGACATCCAGGACAGAAGACTTCAGACCAACATCACTGGTGGACAGAGATGAGAGACTCCTTAATAAAATATTGGCACGCTGCACTCAAGGACACACGAGAAGGTGGGGACTGTGATCAGTGGGTTTCTCCACAGGGTCAGGAGGTTGGCTCAACATACAGATCCATAATGTCATATCCATCTGTGAGTCACCACATGAATAGAGGTGGGGACAAGAGTCACACCATCACATCAACAGAGGCAGAAAAATAATTTGACAGAGTCCAGTACCCCTCATATTTAAAGGACTGGAGAAGTTAGACATACAAGGGCATGACCTCAACCTCATCAAGGGTACATGTGACAAACCCAAGGCCACCACCATACTGAAGTGAGACATCCTGGAAACAGTTCCTCTCAGCTCAGGACAGGACAAGGGTGTCCTCTCTCCCGCTCTGATTCCCCGGGGTCCCTGCACTGCACACTTTGACACAGGAGCATTTTCACATGAACAACATGCAGAAGAGCATTATTGAGGCTCAAGTGACTACTCTGTGTCACTCTGACTGTCAGGGTCAGAGGTGAGGAAGCTCAGAGGACACTGGTGAGTATTTTCCATTAACTCAGAGGGATTTCAGTGAGATTTACAGATTAGGACCACCCTCAGGATTCTCTGTAGAACAAGCACCCAGACAGTCCAGGGTGGGTGCCCTGGACCCCTGATCAACCCCAGGCTCATGGTCCTCCTGGACTCCCTGAGAGTCAGCACTGGTCCTCTGGCACTTTTGCTGCTTGTAAATGGAAGGTGTGGGGCTGAGGATTAGGCGAGATTCCTTCAGAGGAACAGCCAGCCAGGCTGGGTCTGCACATTAGCTGAGCCCTAGGGGGTGGCATGGGGCCCTCTGACCAGCCCAGTCAGTAAGCCCTGTCTTCAGCAAAGTCTGCCCACCCCAGACCTGACACCTGAGAACAGGAGCCTGACTGCCCAGGTCCTGCCTGAGACTCCAGGTGGCCCTGCCCTGAATTCCCCACAGCAGTCCTGGGAGGGGCAGAGGGGACACCTGATGGACATCCAGGGAGGGAGTGTGATAACCCTTGTGCCTGGAGCTGCTGAGAGGGTGACTCAGATGTCCTCCACTGCTGCCCTGCTGGACTCTGACCCAGAAAACAGCCACCACCATGACCAGCACAGCCAAGAGCTCTCTGCTGTGGAAGCCCTCACCAGGTAATCAGGACACAGTCTAGGGGACTCCAGACCCCAGGGGCCATTAGGGTCAGTCAAGTTCTCTCCTTGGCCCTGTGGCCATAGTCTCCCTCCTAAACAATCTTTCTAATAAAATTTTAAGTTGCTATTTGCACAACTTCCAGGGAAGTGAACAGGATCTACCTTCTTCCACACTCAAGTGGAGGCCAGACGTAGGGCACACATGGCCCCATCCATGTCAATACATCAGAAGGACAGAGGGTAACAGGTCCCCCAAGTAGAGCCAGCAGGGACCCCATCACTTGTCCATGTTGATGAGGGTCTGCCTCCTTCCTGGTCTCCTCCTTCCTGGTCATCCTCCTTCCTGGTCATCCTCAGCACTTGGAAGAGGCCCAGGCCCTCACCATGACCTCTGGCCCATGAAGCAGGAGCAGGGCTGCTGGCCCACAGCTGTGGCTGTGTCCTCTGACTCTCTCCTGTGGTATTTATAACTGTGGGTGCACTGTAGGGAAACAGAGCACTGGAGTTGGTTTCCATAGTGATTCAGACCTGGATCAGGACCCCCATTTCTGTGGGCAGCCCTTCCCCTTCCTGCCCTTCTCCCTCCCTGCTCCCCTCCTGGGCTCTGTGGTCTTTCTTCTATGTGTTACACATGTCTGAGTCGGAGGTTCATGGATGTTCATGAAGGTGGAGTTCACTGTGCTCCTTCACATCAGCTCACAGCATAGATGGTGAGTTCCCTTCTGCTCTCCTCCCTTCACCCCTCTGCCCACCCGCAGGCCCTTCCTGGACCCACTGATCTCCTTCTCTGTCCACAACCCCTTCCTCTCCTCTCCCTCTTCTCCAGCTCCCTCAATTGGGAGAGAAGATGGGCCCTTGGCTTCTGTGTCTGGCCTCCTTCATCAGCTTGATGGTCCCAGTTCCACCTGTTTCCCAGCAAATGCTGTCACCCCACTGTCTTCCTGGCTGAAGACCCACTGTGCACAGACTCCAAGCTTTCTTCATCTACATCAGCCCCTGTAGGGTGCAGCCCGTCAGAGCTTCTGCTGGAAAGTTGACCAGTTCATCTTCTTCATGAAGAGCCAGTGTTGCTTCTCTCCTAGGAAAATCCTTCAAGACCTTGTTTTCCCATGAAATCATAGGGCCCAGGAGATGCCAGCCCTGGCAGTTGTCCACAGACCTTCCCTGGACAAGGGCATAACCACTTGGGCACTACTAGGATGGTTCAGGGGATTCCTAGAAAACCGCGCAATCCCTGCATTACAAGTTACTCCATCCCCATGTTGAACCAGATCCCAGGAAACAACATCTGACCAGTTATTCCATCCAAATCCTCTCCCTGTTGATTCTTTGTGACCTGCTACTCATCTTCATGCTCACTCTATCGCAAGTGGATAATGTATAACATGTTGCTGCCTCTGCATGCTAAACCTGTTTACAGGGCTTGATATCAGAGCTGTCACACCATCTGACACTTGACTGTAACAGTGGATAACATCTACCTGCTACTGTATTACCATGCTGCCCTGTCCCCAGTGGATAATATCTGACCTGTCCCTGAATCTTCATGATGGTTTGTCCACAATAGATAACACCTGACCTGTTACTCCATCCCCATGCTGGCCTGTACCCAGTGGATTTTATCTGAACAATTACTCCTTCCCCATGCTGGTCCTGTCCACAGTGGATACTATCTGGCCTCATAACCCATCTACACACTGTTGCTGTCCCCAGTGGATACTATCCGATGTATTACCCGATTCCCATGCTTGCCTTTCTACCCTGGTTATTCCATGATCTGTTACAGCATCCCCATTTGGCCTGTCCCAGTGGATAACATCTGCATGTATAAAACTAACCTACCTAATTCAGTCAGTGTGACATTGGCTGTCCTTAATTATTCATATCCTCCTGTGGTGAAGCCGTCTGCCCTTGGCCTTGTCTTTCCTGGGTTTTGACACGTGATGTGACCTCTGTGTCTGTCCCTGCTCTGCTCAGGCTGCCTGCTGCTCCTAGTCTCAGCTGGGCAGGGTGCACACCTCTGGAAATGCATGATTCTGCTCCTGCATGTCCCCCTGTGGTTAGGGAAATACATACAGGTGGCCTCATGACCAGTTGTATTCCTAAGGGCTAGAAACACCTGGTTGAGTAGGTATTATGTCTTTCATTCTCCCCCCTCTGTGTCACCCATAACATAAATAATTCTTTCCTAAATGGAGGCTGAAGAGTCCCACAGGCTCCTTGTTCTTTCCACCTGAGGAGTGCATTCACTGCACCTTGGTCAGGTGTTCCTGGAGCAGCTGGGCCTCACAGTCCTGGGGGCTGCATGGTGCTGGGGCCACTCTGGCAGCCTGGACAGCTGAGGGGCTGCTGGCAGAGCAGCAGAGGTGCAGCCCATCTGTCCCCAAGGGCTGCCTGGGGTGGCCCTCCCGCAGGCCCAGGTCAGCAGTGCAGCAGGCCCCATGAGTGCAGAGGTGGCTGTCAGATTAGAGGACAGCACAGGGCAGGCAGCACCTGGGGACAAGGGCGAGATGCTCTCAGCACCCAGGGCTGGCTTTGCACCTCCACAGGGACTCTGTGCAGTGGCTGCTCAGGGTCTGATAAGCTGCCCTGGGGACCTTGTTAGGGGTTACAGGCTCCTGCAATGCCACCTGGGGTCCTGGGAAAGGTGTGTGGCCCTTACAGCTGGCCCTGCTCTCAGCATGCCCTGCCACTCAGGGAGGGCCCAGGGCACTTCCCCCCTTTGTACAAGTGTGGACTTATGGCCAGCTGCGTCCTGTGTCTGCAGGTGGATGGACAGCTCCTCCCTGACCCAGCATTCAGCTGAGTAGGGAGGCTGAAGGGAGCATCCAGCCAGCTGCTTTCCAGGACCCTGGTGGGGTCCCTGCATGGCTCTGTGCAGTGGAGCCTGGTGTGAAGCCCAGGCTGGCTCTGCTCTGTCCCCACCACTGCTGGGGCCTGTTTCCCAGAAGTTCCCAAACTGTGCTGGGAGCTGGGGGCTCAGTGGCTCCAGCAGCACAGGTGCCCCCTTTCAGGGTTGAAGAATGATTGACACTTGTTTGGGTATCAGGGAGTGGCAACACCACTGTACAAGGGGCCCCACCTGAGTGTGGCTTCAGCAGAGGTCCTGCCTGTCACCCATGTGCTCTGTGTGGTGGGGGCAGGATGAGCACTCCCTCCCTCCACAGTGCTCTGTCCTGCACCAGTGGCCATAGACTGACCCAGGCCTATGGGCAGGGAGAAGAGCAGGGGCCTCTGCAGCTCCCTCATCCACTATAGCAGCCTCCAGGGACCTGGCCATGTAAACTAAAGTGCAAATTTCACATGTGCTAAGTGTGTGGATGTTTTTGGTTCAAGAACACTCAAACATACAGAAAGCATCCTTTGTAAACATCTGGAAAGTAACTGGATTACAGGTCTACATTTGAAGCACAAGTCCACAGCTTTTCATGTAAAAATAATAAATTTTTGATGGCTCAGTCTGACAGCAAACTTTCAGGTGTGTGTCAAGATACAGAGGATGGGTCCCTGAAATTAATATCTAACCCGCTTGGGCCACTCAGAGGCGAGGGAGAACATGGATGCCCTGGTTCTCCCAGTGGGCCCTGGGTGCTCAGGTCATGGCCTGTCCAGCTCTGTGCTTCAAAGCACCAAGGTGAGCCCAGCCAGTGTGCCTGCTCCCCTGCCATAGGGCTTGTCCCCTTGGTCCTGGCCACAGGCAAGGCTTCTCCTGCAGTCCTGAGCTTAGGACTTGGAGAGGCTCTTCTGCAGACTCGGATGTTCACCTCACAAGGCAGTATGACTTGTCACAGTGTGCATGACACCAACCACTGCCATGGGAGACCCTCACCTACCACAGGACCATAGTGTTGGCTCTTACTTGCCACAGATGACGAGTTTTATTATGTAGTCACTGCAGCTGTGGCTCAGTGTGTCCAGGGGCAGTGTGGGCCTCTGTGGCTGCCCCTACAGAGGTCCAGTGCATGCATAGAGATGGTGTCCATGTGCTTCTCACAGTGACAGGGACAGAGTCCAAGATCTGTGGGGCATGGCAGCATGACACAGTCCTCAGAAAACACAGAAACCCCAAGGACAGGAAAGGAGCCCTGCAGGAGGGAGTCCCTGCAAAGTCCTCCACAAGGTCATCCTCAAAGGAATGAGGCCCTAGGGACATTGCAGAGCCTCCAAGGAGGAGTGCAGAATGCAGCCAAGGACATGACCAACTCATACTGTGCAGAGTCACTGAGGGGACCTCAGTGTGAGCCAGATACAAATGTCCCTCAGGAGGCACCTGTGGGCAGCAGAGGGCGCTCAGGAGCAAGGAGTTGCTGATTGACTAGTGGATTTTTTCCAGTTGTGGATTTCATTTTTCTGTAAACGTGACACACTTCCTGAGAAAGGCCTCCACAGTTATGCCTCTGGGCCTTCAATAGATGTTTATCAATTTAAAAAATAATGATTACCTGGGATGGATTGAAAAGGGTTGATGGCGTAACCTTGAATTCCTTAGTCCTCAAATGAATATTCTCTGAATATTCATGAGCAATATTTTCACGTCTCATGTCCCTAAATTCTAAATTTATAAAGGTCCCTGAACATACAATATACTTCCTCAAAGAGTAAGTTGAAATCATTAAGGGCACAATTATTGGCATTTCTAGCCGGACATTAATTGATGGCCCAGAACATCTGGGCCACTTTGCACAACCACACGGAGACCCACAGTTTCATGAGCAAGCTCCAACCCTCAGGCTCCAGCACCCCAGGCTCTGGCCCAGGAGATGTGGCTGCTGTGGCTGTTGCTGGCTCTATTCTGCAGTGAGCTTCCAGGAGGAACACCTGCTGTCTTTCCCTCAGGCCTGGCCTTCCCTGGAGGACACGTCCACATTCTCTGTCCACAGTCACTCCCTGTTCCTGGGTAATTCTTCTCCCATACAACACATCAACATGGTTGTGGCTATGACATCTTCCCATCCTCTGTGCCCTGTGTCTGTGTGGACAAATGAGGTGCATTCTGCACGCTCCACATGCAGACCACAGGCTTGGCAGACACGGTGCTGGTGCTGGACAGCAGCAGCCTGGACACACCTCGCCCCTCCCTGCACATGAGCCTCTCACACAATCGGTTATTTCCCTGGAATCTTTATGTCAATATGAAATGAGGTGATTAAATCCCCTGAAAATTGATCAGGTAGAAGGATTAACAGGACCAGGAATTTGCTGTCATGGTTCACATGTGAGGTGGCCCACAAGCTCACATGTGAGACAAAGGAGAGAGGACTAGATTACCAGAGCTCAAACCTAAAGTGGATTAATCCACTAACATGGATTGACTTGCAGCAACTGTAGGCAGGTCGGGGGGTGGCTGGAATACTTGGATCACTGGGGTGTGCCTTTGGGAAACACTCTGTGCAGCTCACCTGCTTCCTGGTGGCCATGTCCGGAGCTGCTTTCCTCCTCCACACCCTTCTGCCACGGTGTTCTCCCTCCTTGGCCAGAGCTAAGGACTTTCCCACCATGCACTCCAACCTGGGTAGCCTGACCCCAGCCTCTCCAGATATCAGAAGAGCCTCACCCACATGCAAATCCCTCCTCTTGCTCTGGGTTCAAAGGCCCTTTGGGCTGTGGGAGCTCCCAGCTCTCTGCTCAGACAGGGCTGAGGTCTCTGGGAAGGCAGGTGTGGTCTAGAAGATGAGGCTGCTGGGTCTTGTCCTGTGCCTGGTCACAGCTCCCCAAGGTGAGTGTTCCCAGTGTCAGATCTGGGTCCATGGGGAGGTTGTGACTGTAGGTGACTGACAGAGTGTGACTGTCTTTTTCCCCAGGTGTCCTGTGTCAGGTGCAGCTGCAGGAGTCAGGACCTGGCCTGGTGAAGCCCTCACAGACCCTGTCCCTCACCTGTGCTGTCTCTGGTTACTCCATCACCAGTGGTTACTGCTGGAGCTGGATCCGTCACCCCCCAGGGAAGGGGCTGGAGTACATAGGGTCCATAAGTTATAGTGGTAGCACTAACTACAGCCCATCCCTCAAGAGCCGAGTGTCCATCTCCAGAGACACGTCCAAGAACCAGTTCTCCCTGCAGCTGAGCTCCCTGACCACTGAGGACACAGCCACCTATTACTGTGCCAGAGACACAGTGAGGGGACCTCAGTGTGAACCCAGACACAAACCTCCCTGCTGCTCACCCAGGGCCAGCAGGGGGCGCTCAGCACACAGGAGTCAGGTCAGCCCAGAAGCAGGTGCAGAGGGAGGTGGGGCAGGTTTCCTCCTTCTGGAGGCCTGTCCATGTACCAGCTTCCCAGGGGGTCTCTGTGGCCTTGTGGTCTCTACTTATCTCTGATGTGTCTGAAGATAACCATCCTGTTTTTGTCATGTTCTTTTTCTTTTGAAATAGTGCATCTTACATATATTTATTATAGGTTTTCACTTTGACATAGTCACATATATTCATTGTCTATAAAACCTCTGTTGCTCTCACAACATCTCCTTTTAAATTTTCCTCCTTCTCCCCATTATTTAACTGACCTTTCTTCCACGACAATTTTCATTAAATTTACACTATTTGTGTGTGTGTGTGTGTGTGTGTGTATAGAAACTCACAGTGGTTCACTCCCACAGGTGCAGGACTCCCACGTGGGCAGAATTGACCAATAATATCTGCTCAGCTCACTCTTGGCCCCTCCCTTCTCCTGTCCTTCCTCCCTCTCCCTTAGTCACTTCCTGATCCCCAATGACTTCTTCTATGCTCTTGGGGTTCCCCTTCCTTTATCTCCCTTATTTGTGGAAGCTCCCACAGAGGACAGCCAACACTCACCTGACTCCCTGAGCCTCTCTCATTCCTCTTCCCTAATGTCCTTCAGCTCCGTCCACTCAGCATCATCTCACTCCTCCTATTGGCTGAGCAGAGCTGCAGTGTTGGTACATGACCCACATTTCCTTTATCCATCCACTAGTGAAGGGCCCCTGGGCTGGTTGCATAACCTGGTCTTGGGAATTGCACTGTATAAACCCTGCAGTGGCCGTGTCCCTGCACTGTGCTGACTTGGGTCTTTGGGGTAAATACCAAGCAGCAGGAGAGCTGGGTCCCACGGTGGCTTCCTCCCTGTTGTTCTGAGGGGTCTCCACCTGCTCTCCTCGGGGTGGTTCTCATCTGCTGTCCCACCAACAAGGTGTGAGGGTCCTCTCCCCAGGTTTCCTCCAGCTCCTGTATTTGTATTCTTGATAACTGTCATTCTGGTGAAGTGAGAAGGAACCTCATTGTCACTGTCATTGGAATTTCCCTAATTGTTAGAGATATGAGCTTTTATTCACATATTCATTGTTCATTTGTCTTTCTTCTATTGAGAAGTGTCTGGTTAGTTATTTGTCATCTAATAAGTGGATCATTTGTTTGGGGAGGTGAAGTTTTTTGAGCTCTTTATATATTGTGGTTACTATTCCCTGCCTGAGAAGTGGGGCAGAGGGCTCACCCAATCTCTAGGCTCTCTCCCTGCACTTACTTGTCTCCTGTGCTGTGCAGAACCTTCTGCAGGCCCTGCCTTCCCACTGACATCCTTGATCTTTTTCTGGTTGGTTTATTTTTTCATGTTCTGACTCTGCATGTTCACATCATTCACCAACAGACATGTGTAACTTCATCCTTCCTGACTTGGATGACATTCTCCACCATTGTTACTAGCTAACCCCTGGCTAGGTTCCAGCCCTTTGTGGAAGAGGAAGGCTTAGGGTCATTCCTTGCCCAGAACAGGTCTCAGTGTAGAGCACTCTGGGTCTCCCACTGAAGTGGATTTGCTGTGTGTTTTTCACAAATGACCCTCACTGTGCTGTTCTTCCTCTGAGTAACTTGCTGGTTCCTTTCATCATGGAAAGTGCTGGATTTCGCCCAGTGGTATACTCTAGGTTAGTTGAGATGCTCTTGTGACATTGGCCTCTGCTGTGCTGAGGAGGGAACCACAGTGGGCTGCTCCTTTAGCTGTCCCTGCACCCCAGGCAGGTGGCCCCTGTCAAGGTGTGGCGCTCTCACTGTGCCCTGCCCTTCAGCTCCAGCCTGCCAGGACTTCTCTGCAGAGTTCCAGCCCCTGGTTCATCATGGCTGTTGGACTGCAGTTGGCTACACTGTGCTCATCTGGGTTTTGGACCAGCCTGTGTCTGGCCTCCTAAGGTGGTTTCCCATCAGTTCTCCTCTCATGTGTTGCAGGACCATCCCGAGGTCCCCTGCCCTGACTCTGCTCCTCCATTCATTGTTAGTCACCATCAGTGCATCCTGCCATGTCTCTGTGCCTGCTGTTTACTTCTCCCAGGTGCAGTCTTGGCAGACCTGGTGGGACCTGGCCATCCCCCTGTCCTGTAGTTGGCTGTGGCATCATGGCTGTGGGCAGAGGGGCAGAAGGGAAGCCGTGGGCAGGGTGAGCTCTCTGGGGAAGGCAGGTGAGGACGTGGACTGGACCTGAGTGCTGCTGGGCAGGCTGTCTGCATGGCCACCCTGACACACTCAGGCAGGAGTGGGGGCTGGGCCTCAGGACTGTGTCCTCTGCAGCTCTCCTCTGACTGCAGCTGCCCAGCCAGGCCCTGTAGGGTGAGCTTCCTACATGGAGGGCATCTGTGGTCATGGGATGCCATGTGCTCACAGAACCACCAGCTGATGCTCAGTCACAGACCTGGAGATTGTGGTGTGGCAGGTGAACCTCAGATCCCTGTGTTACATCAATGTTATGATTCTAAAAATACAAAGATAATGCCAGTACCAGCTTTGAGATTCTAGGAGGTGTTTGGTGTCATAGGGAATCACCTGCCCTGGGATGGGGCATCAGAGAAATCTTGGAATAGATGAGGTGGTTTTCTTTTACTTGGGGAATTTCTGGGTTAAATCATGGCTATGAAGCAGGCCATCTTCACAGGAGAAAGCTCATTTGCAACAAATAGTGGAACTTTTGAGTCTTCAATCATGATTTTGAGGAAAGGCAGTGAAGGCCTGCTCACAGGCAGCAGCAGCTCTTACTCTCTTACTGCTTCCCAGGACTCCCTGGGCCTCCCTGGCAGCAGCTCAGATGGGGAGGACGTGGGAAATGGAGTTTCCTAACAGCCTCCAGAACAGAGAAGGGAGGATGGGGTGGGAGGGGAGAAGTGCACACCTGGGGGCCATGACCACAGAACAAGAGACACCACCACACACTGGCTCCCCCTGAAGCTGGGCACCAGGCCTGGTCACTGCTCCACAGGCTCCACACCCTCACCAGGTCTGAAATACAGAGATAGTTAGAAAGTGTTTTGAAAACTTATACTGCAACAAAATGGAGAGATCTTTTAAAATCCTGAACTATAACTGGATTACAGATTTACATTTGAAGCACAAACCCACGTTTTTTAGGAGAAAAGAGAATGATCTTTGAATACCTCAGTCTGACAGTGAATTTTCACATATAGCTCTAGAACCCAACACCTAAAATTAAAGTCTAACAGACATGAACTGGAACCCTCCGAGATGAGAAGAACTTAAAGAATCCTGGTCTCCCCAGCCGGCCCTTAGGACCCCAGGCAGGGCCTTTCCATGATTTCTCTGCTTCTGAAAGGAGCTCTGACTGATGCTCCTGGGCTGTTCCCATCATGATTTTCACTTCTCTCTGACTTTAGTCCCTTCCTAGGAACGTTTCTGCAGTTATGATTCTGGGCATAGCATAGGTAACTGTGAAGTTAAAAGAATAATAAAGACTGGCTGGAGTGGATGGAGCTGTGTTAATGCCATAATACTGAATTCCATGGTCCCCAAATTAACTTGCAAACAAGAGTAACTTCATGTATAATAGCCCCCAAGTTAAAATGCTAACAATCAACTAACTTACAACATATGTCCTCAAGCAGTAATGTAAAGTTATTAAAAGTATAATTACTTATGTTTCCAGCAGGAGGTGAATTGAGGAATCTCAAACACACCTAGCATTTCTGGGTCACTTTACACAATAACACACACTCAGATCCACACACTCAGGTGCAAGACACTCTCAGCTGTGCACATGATGGTTATACCTGAGTGACCATCAGTGCACCACAGGAACATGAAAAAGAATGTGCAGTTTGTCCCACTCCAGACTTCTACAGCAAGAGTGTCCCAGCTCTGGAGGCCACGTCACACCTCCTCAGCCCTGGGAGCAAGGCCAAACCTCAAATTCAAAGCTGTTGTATTTTTCAGTTGTTCATGGACCTCAGCTGCCTGAGAAGGTAATTCCCTCACACAGCCCAATTCCCAGAAGAGTTTCTCCACCCCATCCCAATCCTCTTGTGTCTGTCTCCTGCTGTGAATACAAGTTCTTCTGAGCAGCTAAGGAAGGTCATAGTCCCTGCCATGTCTGTGCATGGTGATTGTTGTGTTTGCAATGATCCCCAAGTCTGTCCCTGGTGCAAGATGGATGTGCTTAGAAAGGAAGCAAGTGACTTACAGGAAATCTTCTTCTAAATATAACTCACAGCAATTTTGGCCATGGGTCCTGAGTTTGTTGGTCAACCAGGTGAATCACCCATAAACTGGAGGAGTAATCATCTGAACTGAGATAGAGGTCACTCAGGAAAGTTCCAAAGAAACAAGCGTCATTGGTGAGGAAGTCATTGAGGAGACTGAAGAGACCAAGATGTTGGATCCATGAAATCTTGATCAACACAGAAATGAATGGAAAGTCTCTGGGGAGGCTGGTGGTCAATGCAGTGGAAGGACAAGTTACATGAAGCACATCCACATGCAGTTCAGGCTTGCTGGAGCCCACTGGGTTACCCCTGGCCCAAGAAAAGTTGGAAAATCTATCACAGAGGGGGCTTCAGTTTCCCCAGGTAGGAAGAGGAAGCATATAGAAATCTCTCCATTAGTACACATGGAAGGACAGCTTTCTAAATCAAATGACTTGCTAGGAATTTGAAACAACACACAATGAGACATATGCATGTGCAGATGGCAAAATCATAGGGATCAGCAAGGACATACCTGGGTCACCCCAGGACTAGGAGGTGGGAGCTGCAGGCTCAGTGTTTGCAGGGAGCTCATGGTCAACACCACAGGGAACAAGGAGAGGAGCCACATGTCTTATTAGTGGGCTGTGCTCACTCAGTTAGGCAGGAGGTCAATTCCTGAACCTCATCAGGAGGTCAGCAACTACACCTGCCCTCTCAGTGACCCCACCTCACTAAAGACACTGTCCACTGTTCTCTCCAAATGCTGGGCTGTGGGCAAGGCAGGTCTCACTGCAGGGATGCTGCACAGGGAAGGGGACTGGGCCTCCTCCCTCACCCAGCCTGCCCTGCATGCCGTCCTGTCTGCTGTCAGCCTGGCTCTGCTGCTCTGGGGCACTCAGGGGCTCTCAGCCTCAGGCTGCAGCTGAGAGCTGCCTCTGCCCCCAGGACTCCCACCTGGCCCAGCACCTCCATCCTGTCCTCTCCTGGTGGAGACCAGAGGGCAGGACAGGTGAGGGGAGGAGCTCAGGGCAGATTCCCACCCACTGCTGTCCACAGGCATTGGCTGGACAGTCAGGAGGACAAGCAGGGCAGAGGGTGGGGGAGGGCAGTGGGCACACAGCAGGAAGCCCCTCCCCTCCTGAGACCCTGCTCCCTCCTCTCCTGCTCAGTCTGCAGCCCCCAAATCTCACAGAGATGAAAGAGAAGAACTAGTCCTGAGAACAAAGGGGGCTCTTCTCCTCGATATGGGGAACCCCATCCTCAGCCATGGGCTCTGCTCAGTCATCACTGAGGGCTTCTCCTTCAGGGCTGGGAGGTGGACCTGGGCCTCTTGCATGCTGGGCATATTCCTGCCACTCTGACACCCTCCCAGGTGCAGGGAGGAAGGGCTTGGAGGAGGCAGGGCTGGGCTCAGGAGGGTGGGCTCCCCCTCTGACAGCCTTCCAGCACCCCTGAAACCACCTGCTCTCCTCTCACAGGTAAAGCTCCGCCTGGGTTCAAGACAGGGACACATCTCAGGAGCACAGAGGACCTGGGCAGCCTGACCCCAGCCTCTCCAGATATCAGAAGAGCCTCACCCACATGCAAATCCCTCCTCCTGCCCTGGGTTCAAATGCCCTCTGGGCTGTGGGAGCTCCCAGCTCTCTGCTCAGACAGGGCTGAGGTCTCTGGGAAGGCAGGTGTGGTCTAGAAGATGAGGCTGCTGGGTCTTGTCCTGTGCCTGGTCACAGCTCCCCAAGGTGAGTGTCAGACCTGGATCCATGGGGAGGTTGTGACTACAAGTGACTAACAGGGTGTGACTGTTCTTGTCCCCAGGTTTCCTGTGCCAGGTGCAGCTGCAGGAGTCAGGACCTGGCCTGGTGAAGCCCTCACAGACCCTGTCCCTCACCTGTGCTGTCTCTGGTTACTCCATCACCAGTTATTACTGGTGGAGCTGGATCCGTCAGTCCCCAGGGAAGGGGCTGGAGTGGATAGGGTACATATGTAGTAGTGGTAGCACTTACTACAGCCCATCCCTCAAGAGCCGAGTATCTGTCTCCAGAGACACGTCCAAGAACCAGTTCTCCCTGCAGCTGAGCTCCCTGACCACTGAGGACACAGCCACCTATTACTGTGCCAGAGACACAGTGAGGGGACCTCAGTGTGAGCCCAGACACAAACCTCCCTGCTGCTCACCCAGGGACAGCAGGGGGCGCTCTGCACACCGGAGCTCTGGTCAGCCCAGAAGCAGCTGCAGATGTGAGTTGGGGTAGGTTTCCTCCATCTGGAGGCCTGTCCATGTACCAGCTTCCCAGGGAGTCTCTGTGGCCTTGTGGTCTCTATTTATCTCTGATGTGTCTGAAGATACTCATTCTGATTTTGTCATGTTCTTTTTCTTTTGAAATAGTGCATCTTACATATATTTATTATAGGTTTTCACTTTGACATAGTCACATATATTCATTGTCTATAAATCTTCTGTTGCTCTCACAGCACCTCCTTTTTAATTTTCCTCCCACTTCCCATTTTTATCCTACTGACCTTTCTTCCAATTTTCAGTAAATTTACACTGTGTGTATATGTGTGTGTGTGTGAAACTCACAGTGGGTCACTCCCACAGGTGCAGGACTCCCACATGGGCAGAATTGACCAATAATATCTGCTCAGCTCACTCCTGGCCCCTCCCTTCTCCTGTCCCTCCTCCCTCACCCTTAGTCACCTCCTGATCCCCACTGATCTATACTCTTGGGGTTCCCTTTCCTTTATCTTCCTTATTTGTGGCAGCTCCCACAGAGGACAGCCAACACTCACCTGACTCCCTGAGCCTCTCTCATTCCTCTTCCCTAATGTCCTCCAGCTCCGTCCACTCAGCATCATCTCACTCCTCCTATTGGCTGAGCAGAGCTGCAGTGTTGGTACATGACCCACATTTCCTTTATCCATCCACTAGTGATGGGCACCTGGGCTGGTTGCATAACCTGGTCTTGGGAATGGCACTGTATAAACCCTGCAGTGGCCGTGTCCCTGCACTGTGCTGACTTGGGTCTTTGGGGTAAATACCAAGCAGCAGGAGAGCTGGGTCCCACGGTGGCTTCCTCCCTGTTGTTCTGAGGGTCTCCACCTGCTCTCCTCATGGTGGTTCTCATCTGCTGTCCACCAACAAGGTGTGAGGGTCCTCTCCCCAGGTTTCCTCCAGCACCTGTCATTACTCGTATTGTTGATAACTGCCATTCTGTGATCATGGGATGCCATGCGCACGCAGAACAACCAATACTCGGTCACCTTCCTGGAGATTGTAATCTGGCCTGGTTGACTCAGCACCCTGACCAGGGCAGGGGCACATGAAGAGATGGCAGACCTTGCTGGAATGTGGACCACAGAATAAAGCTTGAAAATTGACCATAACCTGCAGAACACAACAAGATACAAATGAGCTCTATGGAGCTCACCCTGACCTAAATACACGATTTAGCAAATAACAGGATGAACACACAGCGGGGTGGCCTCCTGTCCATCCTAGAGAGAATGTCTGCCTTTGATGCTAAGAACACTGGGTGTTCATGGAGGGGATGAGACAAGAGGCACATGGCCATGGCTGACGGAGGAGCACTTGTCTGTCCTCACCCAGAGGGTGGCTGTGGGCAGCACGCTCACCCTGCAGACCCAGCAGAGCCAGCAGGAGGGATCAGGAGGGCTCTCCTCCCAGGAGGGAGAGTGTGGGGTGATGGGTGGACCACGTGTCCTGAGCTGACCACAGGCCATGCTCAGGCACCTGGACTTCTGCTCCTGCCTCCCCAAGATGTGCAGCTGGTTTTTACAATCTAAAATGACAGGATTAGCCTCTTAATACAAACACTCCTCTGGATGTTTCTTGACTTTCTCCTGGACCAGAGTGACCCTTGATGGCCCTGAGGTGGCAGCTGCTCCTGAGGTTTCTACTGGTCTGGAGCCCCCTGGTGGTCCTGAGCCTCCAGCTGGACCTGAGCTTCCCCTCCTTGTCCTGAACTCCCCAAGTGTCCTGCTGATTCTGAGATTCCCCTGCTGGTCCTCAGCGTCCCCTGCTGGTCCTCAGCTCCCTGCTGGTCCTCAGCGTCCCCTGCTGGTCCTCAGCTCCCTGCTGGTCCTCAGCGACCCCTGCAGGCAGGTGAGTGACTGCTCACACTGAGTTCCCTCACTGGGTGTCTCCCCCTGGAATACAGAGCCATATCCTCAGGTTTCATCGTATTGAGTTCTAATGAAACCTGACTCTTGGAAGTGTCCCTGGTGATGCTGACTGTATACCAGTGCAGGTCCCAACCCCAGCAGCTGCAATTGGCAAAGACACCTAAGAAAAAGCACCACACAAAGGGGGTGTTCCCTGCAGGAGTGCACAGCCATGCAGAGGGAGGGCACAGGGGATGGCCTCCTGAGGGCCTTTGCTCTGCTCTGTCAGCATAAGCTCAGGACCATCAGGGAGCACTGATGACCAGTAAGGGACTCAAGGCCCGGTTAATGGTGTCTGCTTCAGCCAACATCCATCCTTCTAACCCACTCCAGGCCGTTCCCTGGAGCCTGGTGGATCCAGCTCACACATAGATGTGTAATGAGGATCCAGAGACAGCACAGGTGAGGGGCACATGTGCAATGCCTTTATTCATCCAAGTCCTGGATCTAGGACTTCCATCTGGGTCAGGACACCTGGGGACAAGGAGCATCACCTTGTGTCAATCACAACAGAAACTGCATATCCACATTGCTCTTCTAAAACTCCTGGACATTCACACAGCGAGGTGGCCTCCTGTCCATCCTGTGTTCACCCTCCTGGCCACAGCTCCTGGGCAGCACCACAAGTGTGCTTCTCTCCTGGCCAAAGTGCAAAACACCAGCTCTGCCTGCACTGCCCCTCTCTGCCCCTCCCTGTCCTGCACATGGCCTGACATCAGTCAGGGGGTCACACGCCAGGGCCTCACCTGTGCCCTTGAGATCGTCCAGCCCACAGTCTGCTCCAGCCTGAGTGAGCCCAGCTCCCACCAAGTGTGGATCATCCACAAAACAGGTTCTAAGGACCTCATGATGTGTGTCCACCTGTGAGTTGTAGGAGGTTCAGGGGACCACACCTGTCCAGGGTAAGAGCAGAAGCCTAAATTCTCAACTCCCTCTTGCCAGATATGAGCTGTTGGGCACAGTGGATCACCACTCAAGCTTCTGTGTGATTTCACAACTGCATCATGGAATTGATCCTGATCCCTCTGTCATGATGATATAGATATGGAAACCACATTAATGGATGATGTAGGCAAAGCAGAAAAATACACAAAAGCAGTTTTATTTCCAAAATGCTGCTGTGTGCTCCTAACTGCACCTGATGCTCAACTCTACTCTAAATGCTCCTCTATGAGGCCTCCACCCAGAGCTGCTATATAGCAGGAGGACATGCAAATAGGGCCTCCCTCTGCTCATGAAAACCAGCCCACCTGACCCTGCAGCTCTGCACAGGAGCCCAGCCCTGGACTCCCAGCTCAGCCCACTCAGTGACCAGGACTGAACACAGCTGCTCACCATGGAGAGTGTGCTCAGCTGGGTTTTCCTGGTGGCTGTTTTCAAAGGTAATGAATGGAGAACCAGAGATCCTGAGTGTGTGTGTGGACAGGAGTGAGAGGCAGAGTGGATGAGTGCCAGTGTCCTGACCAGGCTGCCTCTGTGTTTGCAGGTGTCCAGTGTGAGGTGCAGCTGGTGGAGTCTGGGGGAGGCCTGGTGCAGCCTGGGGGTTCCCTGCAACTCTCCTGTGCAGCCTCTGGATTCACCTTCAGTGACTATGGGATGAGCTGGGTCCGCCAGGCTCCAGGGAAGGGGCTGGAGTGGGTTGGAGAAATTAACCCAAGTGGTGGTACAACAAATTATGCCAACTCTGTGAAGGGCCGATTCACCATCTCCAGAGAGAACTCCAAGAACACACTGTACCTGCAAATGAGCAGTCTGAGAGCTGAGGACACTGCCACCTATTACTGTGCTAGAGACACAGTGAGGGGACCTCAGTGTGAGCCCAGACACAAACCTCCTGCAGGGTGCCCAGGGCCAGCAGGGGGCCCTCAGCACACAGCAGCTCAGGTGCCCCCTTCAGAGCAGAAGAGGAGAGTGGATGGTTTCTCTCTAGGTGATCAGTGTGTCCCTGGATCTCATCATGGAGAATCTGGAGGTCTCTTCTGCCTCAGATCATCCCATGCTGTTCTCTTATGGAGTCAGGAGTGTCTCTCTCCACGTATCTCAGGTCAGGCTGCACAGTACTCATGTTAATCTTTGTGTCCCTGTGTGTATATATTTGTTTTGTTTTTCAATTTGTTTTATTTTTTAAATACATGACAGCAAAAGGCATCACAATTTTTATTACACATATGGAACAATTTTTCGTACCTCTGTTTGTATGTAAATTACATTCACACCAATTCATGTCTTCATACATGTACTTTGGATAACATTGACTATCAGAGTCCACCATCCTTGCTAATCTATGCCCCCTCCCTTTTCCTCCCACCCCCTTGCCTAATTAGAATTCATCCATTTCTCCCATGCTCCCCCTCCCTACCTCACTATGAGGCAGCCTTCTTATATTAGAGAAAACATTCAACATTTATTTTTCTGGGATTGGCTAAGTTCACTTAATATTGTCTTCTCCAGTGCTATCCATTTACCTTCAAATGCCATGGCTTTTTTCTCTTATTGATGAACAAAATTCCATTGTGTGTATATGTCACATTTTTTTAATCCATTCATCCACTGAAGGGCATCTAGGTTGGCTCCACCATTTAGCTATTGTGAATTGTTCTGCTATAAACATTGATGTGGCTGTGTCCCTGTAGTATGCTGTTTTTAAGTCCTTTGGGTATAGACCCAGGAGAGTGATAGCTGGGTCAAATGGTGGTTCCAGTCCCATCTTTCCAAGGAATCCCCATACTGCTTTCCAAATTGACTGCACCAATTTACAGTCCCACCAGCAACATATGAGTGTACCCTTTCCCCACATCCTCCCCAACACTTGTTGTTTGTCTTCATAACAGCTGCCATTCTGACTGGAATGAGATGAAATCTTAGAGTGGTTTTGATTTGCATTTCTCTAATTTCTAGAGATGATGAACATTTTTTCATATATTTGTTGATTGATTGAATATCCTCTTCTGAGAAGTGTCTGTTCAGGTCCTTGGCCCATTTATTTACTGGGTTATTTGTTTTTTTGGTGTTTAGCTTTTTATGTTCTTTATATACCCTAGAGATTAGTGCTCTGTCTGATGTGTGGTGTGAGGGGTAAAAATTTGCTCCCAGGATGTAGGCTCTCTGTTCACCTCACAGATTGTTTCTTTTGCTGAGAAGAAACTTTTAGTTTGGCTTCATCCCATTTATTGATTCTTGGTTTTAATTCTTGTGCTATAGGAGTCTTATTAAAGAAGTTGGGGCCTAATCTTGCATGATGGTGATTAAGGCCTACTTTTTTTCCTATTAGATGTAGGGTTTCTGGTTTAATTACTAGGTCCTTGATCCATTTTGAGTTAACTTTTGTGCATGGTGAGAGATAGGGGTTTAATTTAATTTTGTTGCATATGAATTTCCAATTTTCCCAGCACCGTTTGTTGAAGAGGCTATCTTTTCTCCAATGCATGTTTTTGGCACCTTTGTCTCAGATAATTATAGTTTCTCTGTGTCCTCTATTCTGTACCATTGGTCTACCAGTCTGTTTTGGTGCCTATACCATGCTGTCTTTTTTTTCCCTATTGCTCTGTAGTATAGTTTAAGTTCTGGTATAGTGAGGCCACCTGCTTCACACTTCCTGCTAAGGATTGCTTTAGCTGTTCTGGGTCTCTTATATTTCCAGATGAATTTCATGATTGCTTTTTCTTTTCTATGAGGAATGCCATTGGTATTTTAATCAGAATTGCATTAAATCTATACAGTGCTTTTGGAAACATGGTCATTTTGATAATATTAATTCTGCCTATCCAAGAGCAAGGTAGATCTTTTCATATTCTAAGGTATTCTTTGATTTCTCTCTTTAGGATTCTGTAGTTTTTATTGTATAGATCTTTCAGTGATTTCAGTAAGTTGATTCCCAAGTATTTTATGTTTTTGAGGCTATTGTAAATGGCATAATTTTCCTTATTTCCTTCTCAGAGGATTTGTCACGGATATACAGAAATGCCTTTCATTTATGGGTGTTGATTTTATAACCTGCTACTTTGCTGAATTTGTTTACTAGTTCTAGAAGTTTTCTGGTGGAGATTTTTGGGACTTCTAGGTATAGAATCATATCATCAGCAAATAGTGTTAATTTAAGTTCTTATTTTCCTATACATATCTCTTTAATTTCTCTCATTTGTATAATTTCTCTGGCCAGTGTTTCAAGGACTATGTTAAGTAGAAATGGTGAGAGAAGGCTTCCCTGTCTTGTTCCAGTTTTTAGAGGGAATGATTTCAATTTTCCTCCATTTAGAATGATGCTGGCCTGGGGCTTAGCATAGATAGCCTTTACGATGTTGAGTTATTTTCTTGTTATCCCTAGTTTTTATAGTGTTTTGAACATAGAGTGCAGTATTTTGTCAAATGCTTTTTCTGCATCTATTGAAATGATAATTTCTTATATTTAAATCTATTGATGTCATGAATTATATTTATTGATTTCCATATGTTGATCCAACCTTGCAATCCTGGAATGAATCCCACATGATTATGTTGCATGATCTTTTTGATATGTTTTTGTATTTGATTTGCCAGAATTTTATTGAGAATTTTTGCATCTATGTTCATTAGAGATATTGGATTAAAGTTTTCTTTCTTTCATGTGACTTTGCCTGGTTTTGGAATCAGGGTGATATTGGCCTAGTAGAATGAGTTTGGCAGTACTTCTTTTTTATTTCCTGAAATAAATTCAAGAGTGTTGGTATTAGTTCTTCTTTAAAGGTCTTGTAGAACTCGGCTGTGTAACCATCCAGTTCTGGGCTTTTCTTGGTTGGTACTCTTTTGTTGGGATCTTCTATTTCATCACTTGATATTTGTCTGCTTAAATTGTGTTTATCTTAATGTGTGTATGCAATGTCTATTATTACAATTAACTTTGGCTTGAAGTCAATCTGAGAAAGTCGTATGACTTAAGAAATTCATTGATGCCTTAACTATCTTCTATTTTATTGGAGTATAAGTTTTCAAAATAATTTCTAATTATCCTCTGTATTTCTGTAGTGTCTGTTGTGATATTAACTTTTTCATAATTTATGCTGGTAATTTGAGTTGTCTCTCTCCTTCTCTTTATTAGCATAGCTAAGGGTCTTTCAATTTGACTTATTTTTTTAAAAAAACCAACTTTTTGTTTAGTCAATTTTTTCAATTGTTTGTTATGTTTTGTTTCATGATTTCATCTCTAATAATAACTAATTTTTGTTATTCCTTGCCTTCTACTGCTTTTGCTGTAGATTTATTCTTCTTTTTCTAGGGCTTTGAGATGTAGTGTGAGGTCATTTATTTGTTGACCTTTTCTTCTTTTAAGGAATGAACTCCATGCAATGAATTTTCCTCTTAGTACTGCTTTTATAGTGTCCAGAGATTTTGATATGTTGTGTCTATGTTCTCATTTACCTCTAAGAATTTTTTAATATTATCCTTGATGTAACCTCTGTAACCCAATGTTCATTCAGTAGCATATTGTTTAGTCTCCAGGTAATGGAGAAATTTTTATTATTTTTTTGTTAATTTTCAGTTTCACTCCATTATGACCTGATAAAGTGCATGGTAGTATCTCTACATTTTTGTATTTGCTAAGAGTTGCTTTGTGGCATAATATATGGTCTATTTTAGAGAAGAATCCATGTGCTGCTGAGGAGAAAGTGTATCCACTTGATGCAGGTTGAAAAATTCTATATATGTCAGTTAAGTCTATGTTATTGATTGTATTATTGAGTTCTATAGATTCTTTATTCAAATGTGTTTTGAAGATCTATCCAGTGGTGAGAGAAGTGTGTTAAAGTCACCCAAGATCATTGTGTTGTGGTCAATTTGACTCTTGAACTTGAGAAGAAATTGTTTGATGAACAGCTGCTTCAATGTTTGAGGCATATATATTTATGATTGTTTTGTCTTGTTGGTGTATGGTTTCGTTGAGCAGTATTTAATGTCCATTGTTATGATTAACTTTGGCTTGAAGTCTACTTTATTTGATATGAGGATGGAAACCCCTGCTTGCTTCCTCAGTCCTTGTGAGTGGTATGATTTTTCCCAATCTTTCAGCTTCAGTCTGTGCATGTCTTTTCCAATCAGATGAATCTCCTATAGGCAGCATATAAGTGGGCTTTTTAAATCCAGTCTGCTAACCTGTGTCTTTTGATTGGTGAGTTTAAGCCATTCATATTCAGGGTTATTATTGAGACATGGTTTGTATTTCCAGCCATATTTATTTATTATTGTTATTTAACTTGCCTTGATTTTCTTTTTGGATTTGTTTTTCCTTTAGGGTACTACCTCCCTCTGCTGATTTTCATTGTTGTATTACATTTCCTCTTGAAGGCATATTTTGTCAAAGATGTTTTGTAGTGCCAATTTTCTAGCTATAAATTATTTTAACTTTTTTTTATTGTGGAATGTTTTTATTTCATCTTCAAATCTAAACCTTAATTTTGCTGGATATAAGATTCTTGGTTGCCACTCATTTTATTTCAGAGATTGATATATGTTGTTCTAGGATCTTCTAACTTTCAGGGTCTGTGTTGAAAAATCTGCTGTTATCCTAATTTGTTTTCCCCTATATGTAATTTGATTCCTTTCTCTAGTGACTTTTAAAATTTTCTCCTTATTCTGCATGTTGGGCATTTTTATCATAATAAGCCTTGGTGTGAATCTGTTGTGATTTTGTACATTTGGCTTCTTGAATTTGAATTTCCAATTCATTCTTTAAGTTTCGTTGAATAGATTGTTCATTCCTTTGTTTTGGACCTCTATGCCTTCCTGTATCCCAATACATCTTAAATTTGGTCTCTTTATGGTATCCATATTTCTTGAATGCTCTGCTCTAGTTTCTTACCATTATCTCTGTGTGGTCTATGTTCTTTTCAAGATTACATATTTTATCTTCATTATCTGATGTCCTATCTTCTAAGTGGTCTACTCTGTTTGTGATGCTTTTATTTGAGCTTTTAATTTGGTTTATTGTTTCTTTTATTTCAAGGACTTCTGTTTTTTTTTTCTTTTTCTTTTGTTTTTTAGAACCTCTATCTCCTTGTTGATGTTATCTTTTGCTTCTTAGATTTGTTTATGTAGCTCCTTGTCAAAGTGATCTTTCACTGCTTGTATTTGCTCTCTTATATCTTCTTTGAGTTCACAGAATATTTAAACCATGTATATCCTGAACTCTTTTTTGTCATTTTTTCTGCTGTGGCTGCCAATGATTCTAATGATGTGGTGTCTTGATTTGTTTGTGTTACTTTATTCCCTTATCTTTCATGTTTCTCATATGTCTTCCTTTCCAGCTCTGCAAGTCTGGGGTGTTATTACTCTATAGGTCTGTATTGCCCTTATAGGGTTTCAAGATCCCTCTTTTGTGGGGAAGGACAATATTAACTATTCCCAATATCCACAATATATCACTATGTACAATTTGTTTTTATTAAGAAATTTACAGTTTAGTCTCAATGTACAGAAATTTTGGATTCAATTATTATCTAAAATATGATCAGTAGTTTCATAAAAAGGATTATAGTTTCTGATGTTGGACAATGAACTGGGGGTGACGAGTAGGACAATATGCTGAGGAGAAAGGATGTGAGGATATAGAGTTAATATATCTTAGGAAGTGTGAAAGAGAAATCTAATGAAGAGGGTTAGTAGCAAGAAAATAGACAGGAAGTAATTTAGGGTAGAAAAGTATGTGGGGTGAGAGTAGAATACATAAAAAAACACATATATGTATTTATTTATTTTTTTTGAATCTGCACAAATAATTTTATTTGTTCTACAAAATCATATAAATGAAATCATTTATTCAATATATATTCTAGGGAAGGCTTATATCATACAACAAAAAATTTTGAGATTTATCCATGCTGGTTTTTTTTTTAATTTTTTTTAAGTTTTATTCTTTTTTTTTTTATTTGTTGTTCAAAACATTACAAAGCTCATGATATATCATCTTTCATACATTTGACTCAATTGGGTTATGAACTCCCATTTTTACGCCAAATATGAATTGCAGAATCACATTGGTTACACATTCACATTTTTACGTAATGGCATATTAGTGACTGTTGTATTCTGCTATCTTTCCTATCCCCTACTATCCCCCTCCCTTCCCCTCCCATCTTCCCTCTCTACCTCATCTGCTGTTGTTCAATTCTCTCCCTTGTTTCCCTCCCCCTTTCCGCTCACAACCTCTTATATGTAATTTTGTGTAACATTGAGGGTCTCCTACCATTTCCATATGTTTTCCCTTCTCTCTCCCTTTCTCTCCCCCCACTCATCTTTGTTTAATGTTAATCTTTTCCTCATGCTCTTCCTCCCTGTTCTGTCCTTAGTTGCTCTCTTTATATCAAAGAAGACATTTGGCATTTGTTTTTTAAGGATTGGCTAGCTTCACTTAGCATAATCTGCTCTAATGCCATCCATTCCCCTGCAAATTCTATGATTTTGTCATTTTTTATTGCTGCGTAATACTCTGTTGTGTATGGATGCCACCTTTTTTTTTATCCATTCATATATTGAGGGGCATCTAGGTTGGTTCCACAGTCTAGCTATAGTGAATTGTGCCACTATGATCATTGATGTGGCAGTATCCCTATAGTACGCTCTTTTAAGATCCTCAGGGAATAGTCCAAGAAGGGCGATAGCTGGGTCAAATGGTGGATAGATTCCCAGCTTTCCCAGGAATCTCCATACTGTTTTCCAAATTGGCCTCACCAATTTGCAGTCCCACCAGCAATGTACAAGTGTACCCTTTTCCCCACATCCTTGCCAGCACTTGTTGTTGTTTGACTTCATAATGGCTGCCAATCTTACTGGAGTGAGATGGTATCTTAGGGTGGTTTTGATTTGCATTTCTCTGACTGCTAGAGATGGTGAGCATTTTTTCATGTACTTGTTGATTGATTGTATGTCCTCCTCTGAGAAGTGTCTGTTCAGGTCCTTGGCCCATTTGTTGATTGGGTTGTTTGTTCTCTTATTGTCTAATTTTTTGAGTTCTTTGTATATTCTGGATATTAGGGCTCTATCTGAAGTGTGAGGGGTAAAAATTTGTTCCCAGGATGTAGGCTCTCTATTTACCTCTCTTATTGTTTCTCTTGCTGAGAAAAAACTTTTTAGTTTAAGTAAGTCCCATTTATTTATTCTTGTTATTAACTCTTGGGCTATGGGTGTCCTATTAAGGAATTTGGAGCCCGATCCCACAGTATGTAGATCGTAGCCAACTTTTTCTTCTATCAGACGCAGTGTCTCTGATTTGATATCTAGCTCCTTGATCCATTTTGAGTTAACTTTTTTCCATGGCGAGAGAAAGGGGTTCAGCTTCATTTTGTTGCATATGGATTTCCAATTTTCCCAGCACCATTTGTTGAAGATGCTATCCTTCCTCCATTGCATGTTTTTAGCCCCTTTATCAAATATAAGAAAGTTGTAATTTTGTGGATTGGTTTCTGTGTCCTCTATTCTGTACCATTGGTCCACCTGCCTGTTTTGGTACCAATGCCATGCTGTTTTTGTTACTATTGCTTTGTAGTATAGTTTGAACTCTGGTATTGCTATACCTCCAGATTCATACTCCCTGCTTAGAATTCTTTTGCTATTCTGGGTCTTTTGTTTTTCCATATGAATTTCATGATTGCTTTATCTATTTCTACAAGAAATGCCATTGGGATTCTGATTGGCATCGCATTAAACCTGTAGAGAACTTTGGGTAATATCGCCATTTTGATGATGTTAGTTCTGCCTATCCATGAACAGGGTACATTTTTCCATCTTCTAAGATCTTCTTCTATCTCTCTCTTTAGGGTTCTGTAGTTTTCATTATATAAATCTTTCACCTCTTTTGTTAGGTTGATTCCCAAGTATCTTATTTTCTTTGAGGATATTGTGAATGGAGTGGTTTTCCTCATTTCCATTTCAGAGGATTTGTCGCTGATATACAGGAATGCCTTTGATTTATGCGTGTTGATTTTATATCCTGCCACTTTGCTGAATTCATTTATTAACTCTAGCAATTTCTTTGTAGACCCTTTTGGGTCTGTTAAATATATTATCATGTCATCCACAAATAGCGATAATTTAAGTTCTTCTTTTCCTATTTTTATGCCTTTAATTTCTTTTGTCTGTCTAATTGCTCTGGCTAGTATTTCAAGAACTAAATTGAATAGAAGTGGTGATAGAGGGCATCCCTGTCTTGTTCCAGATTTTAGAGGGAATGCCTTCAGTTTTTCTCCATTTAGGATGATGCTAGCCTGAGGTTTAGCATATATAGCTTTTACAATGTTGAGGTAAGTTCCTGTTATCCCTAATTTTTCTAGTGTTTTGAACATAAAGGGATGCTGCACTGTGTCGAATGCTTTTTCTGCATCTATCGAGATGATCATGTGGTTCTTGTCTTTAAGTCTATTGATGTGGTGAACAGCATTTATTGATTTCCGTATATTGAACCAGGCTTGCATCCCAGGGATGAATTCTACTTGATCATGGTGCACAATTTTTTTGATATGCTTTTGTATTCGATTCACCAGGATTTTATTGAGAATTTTTGCATCCAAGTTTATTAGAGATATTGGTCTGTAGTTTTCTTTCTTTGAAGTGTCTTTGTCTGGTTTCAGGATGAGGGTGATGTTGGCCTCATAGAATGAATTTGGAAGAGCTCCTTCTTTTTCTATTTCTTGAAATAGCTTGAAAAGTATTGGTATTAATTCTTCTTTGAAGGTTTTGTAGAACTCAGCTGTATACCCATCCGGTCCTGGACTTTTCTTGGTTGGTATTCCTTTGATGGCTTCTTCTATTTCTTCCTTTGTTATTGGTCTGTTTAAATCGTGTGTTTCTTCCTGACTCAATCTGGGCAGATTGTATGACTTAAGAAATTTATCGATATCTTCACTATCTTCTATTTTATTGGAATATAGGGTTTCAAAATACTTTCTAATTATCTTCTTATTTCTGTAGTGTCTGTTGTGATATTGCCTTTTTCATCCCGTATGTTAGTAATTTGAGTTCTCTCTCTTCTTCTCTTCGTTAGCATGGCTAAGGGCCTGTCGATCTTATTTATTTTTTCAAAGAACCAACTTTTAGTTTTATCAATTTTTTCAATGTTTTTTTTTGTTTCAATTTCATTGATTTGTGCTCTAATTTTAATTATTTCTTGTCTTCTACTACATTTGCTGTTGTTTTGCTCTTCCTTTTCTAGGTTTTTGAGGTTTAGTATGAGTTCATTTATTTGTTTTTTTTTTTCTTTTTTTGAGGAAAGAACTCCAAGAAATGAATTTCCCTCTTAAAACTGCTTTCATTGTGTCCCATAGATTCCGGTATGTTGTGTCTGTGTCACTTGTCTCTAAGAATTTTTTTATCTCCTCCTTTATGTCTTCTGTAACCCATTTATCATTCAGTAGCATATTGTTCATTTTCCATGTGATGTAGGATTTTTACTTCCTTCTTTTATCATTGATTTCCAGTTTCATTCCATTATGATCAGATATGGTGCATGGTATTATCTCCATGCCTTTATATTTACTAAGAGTTGCCCTATGGCATAATATATGGTCTATCTTTGAGTAGGATCCATGTGCTGCTGAGAAGAACGTGTATCCACTTGATGATGTTTGATATATTCTATATATGTCGGTTAAGTCTAGGTTATTGATTGTGCTGTTGAGATCTATATTTTCTTTATTCAGTTTTTGTCTAGAGGATCTGTCTAATGGCGAGAGCGGTGTGTTTAAGTCACCCATAATTATTGTGTTGTAGTCTATTTGACTCTTGAACTTGAGGAGAGTTTGTTTTATTAATGTTGCAGCTCCATTGTTTGCTGCATACAAATTGATAATTGTTATGTCTTGTTGGTGGATGGTTCCTTTTAACAGTATATAGTGTCCTTCTTTATCCCTTTTGATTAACTTAGGTTTGAAGTTGATTTTATTCGATATGAGTATGGCCACTCCTGCTTGCTTCCGAGGGCCATGTGAGTGGTATGATTTTTCCCAACCTTTCACCTTCAGCCTGTGTATGACTTTTCCTATAATATCAGTCTCCTGAAGGCAGCATATTGTTGGATTTGTTTTTTTTTGTTTGTTTGTTTGTTTGTTTTTTTTTATCCAGGTTACTAGCCTATGTCTCTTGATTGGTGAGTTTAGGCCATTAACATTTAAGGTTACAATTAAAATATGATTTGTACTTCCAGTCATGTTTATTTATTTTAGTTTGGCTAGTTTTTAGTTTTTGGTTATTTTCCTCCCCCTTTACTGAGATACCTCCCACTGTTAGTTTTGGGAATTATCTTTCAATTCCTCTTCTTGTAATATTTTGCTCAAAATGCTTTGCAGTGCTGGTTTTCTGGCTGCGAATTCTTTTAGCTTTTGTTTATCGTGAAAGATTTTAATTTCATTGTCAAATTTGAAGCTTAATTTTGCTGGATACAGTATTCTTGGTTGGAATCCATTATTTTTCCGCGTTTGAAATACATTGTTCCAGGATCTTCTCGCTTTCAAAGTCTGTGATGAAAAATCAGTAGTTAACCTTATTGGTTTACCCCTGAATGTAATATGCCTCCTTTCTCTCGTAGCTTTTAATATTCTCTCCTTGTTCTGTATGTTGGCTATGTTCATAATTATATGTCTTGGAGTTGGTCTATTATGGTTTTGAATGTTTGGGGTCCTGTAGGCTTCCAGGATTTGGCAATCCATTCCATCTTTCATCTCTGGGAAGTTTCCTAGAATTATTTCATTTAATATGTTATCCATTCCTTTGGTTTGAATCTCTATGCCTTCTTCTATCCCGATGACTCTCAAATTTATTTTTTTATGACATCCTATATCTCTTGAATAGATTGCTCATGGGATTTAAGCATCTTTTCTATGTTGACTATATTCTTTTCAAGTTGATAAACTTTGTCTTCATTATCTGATGTTCTGACTTCTACTTGATCTAGTCTATTTGTAATATTCTCGTTTGAGTTTTTAATTTGGTTTATAGTTTCCTGCATTTCTAGGATTACTGTTTGATTTTTTTTAAGATCTCTATCTCCTGGTAAAGCTCGTTCTTTGCTATTTGAATTTGTTTGTTTAATTCATTTTCTAAATATACTTTTATTGCTTGGACTTGCTGCCTCATGTATTCTCTATGATTCCGTTCCATCTTAGTTAGGTATGCCTTGAGTTCTTTCCCTATCCCTGTTTCTGATGCTTCTAGCTCCTCCTGTAGAATTAAGTTGTCCTGCATTGTTTATACTCCTTTTTCCCCTTGTTTTTTCATGATGTTCACATTACTTTCCAGCTCTATTTGATTGCTGTGTTTCTGCTCTCTTCTATAGATTTGTTTTGGTTTTGTATATCTCTGTTGTCTTTCCTTTGTGATGGTAGGCTATGCCTGCTAAAGTGGATTCTGCTGGGAAGGAATTCCGACGGCCGAGCTCCAGTGACGTCACCTCTCTGCTATGGTGGGCCCTAGGCTCCTTGCCGGGGTGTCCGAATGGAGGGGTGGGACTGGACTGTCTCTGGTTGGTTTCAGCTCCCGGTCGCTGGCGGGCGGGCGGTCTCCAGCCACCCAGTCACGCTGTCGGTCGCCGGCGGGGGGGTGGACTCCAGCAGCCCAGTCGCGTGGGCAGCCGGCAGGCGATCAGTCCCCGGCGGGCAGGCGGTCTCCAGCCACCCAGTCGCGAGGGCCTGGCCTCTAGTCCCCTGGTTTCTCCTGCTAGTCCTGGTTTCTCCTGCTAGACCAGATTTCCCCTGAGTGATGCCTCTCGGCAGTTCAAACTGTACTCTGGGCCTGCCGTTTGTTGGGTGTGGAATGTGTCTATTGGGAACCCCGGCACTCCAATGTTTTGATTTTTTCCACTTGTCCTTCCCCCAGTGCTGGCTAGACAGGTTTTGTTTTTGCCGCTGATGGGAGAGGGAGTTGAAAGTCAGGTGTCTCTAGTTTTCCCTGCATATTTATGCAGGCTCGCTTTGGTAATCCCTCCCCCGGAAAGCCTAGGAAAGATTTTATGTGAATTCCCCGCTGTATGGGAGATGAGCTGTGTAAAACATGCCTGTTTTATTGTTGAAATCTGTCGGAGAGTGGCGGTGGTTACTTCAGCTCCCCAAGATGGTGGCCACTGGTTTCCTTGGTGGAGTTTCCATTGTGGGGTATAGAACTGTACCGCTTCCTTCCCCGTCTGAAATCCCAAACTCAGCCCGGGGCTCAGTGGGGGCTGAGCTGGCAGGATTCCACAGAATCCACAGCAACGTTTCTCCCTGCTTGCTGGTCGCTTCTCGGTGGTGTCCTGCCGTCTGTAGCCACGGGGTGGGCCGCGCGAATCCTGCTTTGCAATATTAATCTTTTCATAGATTAGGCTCTCATTAACTTAAAAAGTCAGGTAAATTGTTCCACAATGTAAAAAGTAACATAAAAATGTTACATATTTATTGATAACAGGTAAATAAATCCTCAATATGTTTTTCTTTTAAGCTTAAAATTACCATACAACTTTAGAACACCAGCTTGATATAATGTTCTTTTAAATCTTCTACCTTACAGATTTGTGTACCTGTAAGATATGAGCAGATTAATAGCATCACAATTACATTGATGTTTTTATATTATCCAAATTTAGCCTTTAAAGAAATGACAGTTCAATGCTCTAACATTATAGTTCTTATTTAACCAGTCATTTCATTTTTATGGTTACTTGTTCTAGGAAAAAAAAAGAAATAAAACTTAATAAACACAATGTTATGTTTTAAGAAATCTTTGTCTTTTTAACTTATGACTGGTTGTAAAAACAAACTTATACAGACCTTAGTAAATCAATCATATATCTAACAAAAATACTCATGAATGAGTAATCCCATATCAAATTTACTTTACTTATTTTATCAAAATATTAGAAAAGTGTATTGAACGGTGTTGGCCATTTTTTCCTTGTGGAAGGAAAGTCCTAGAATGAAGGCATATTAGACATTTTATAGACATTAGTATTTCATTAGGTTTTTAACACCTAGAAAAACTTGGAAGCTTAAATTTAAAGACATTTATTTTTATCCGTTTATCCAATCTTAATTGAACCATTTAAATCACATGAATTAAAGATTTGTGGATCAATTTTTTAAAAATTTTGAGCACTACTTATATCTGTTAATTTGTATATCATACATATGATATGAGAACATATGCACATATTGCCATACAACACATAACACAAGTGTGCACATATAACACAATAGTAAAGGCCTTGTAGCTTTTTGCAGGTGAAATCTCCATTGCAATGTTTAAAAACTCCATAGTTGAATAAAAATAGAACTGATCAGAAAAACATTAACCTAAGCCTATAGGATCAAAATTATGAGCTCAATAAAAATACAAAATTTAAGAAAAAGCAAGAGTCCTAGAAAAAATGACCAGCCAATAGTTAGTAAATACCACACAATTTACTTTTGGTTTAGTCTAGTTTGAGTTCAAGTAAGACATTTAAAATTTTTTTTCAATGACAAACAGCATATATTTTGCTCTAAAGTCTGCTCATAACTCAGGGAGAGTAAATCTTTTGGTAATAGGCTGTTTAGATAATTTTAAGAGGCCTAAAGCAAGAAGTGAGAACAGAAAATCTGGCATTTTTAGTCAAGGGGAAATTGACTTTTGTTCCCTTACAGGGAAGCAGAAGAAGCATAAAACATCATTTTTTAGACATATTTACATTTAACCTATAGGTAGCCCATTTATCTAAGATCATTTCTAAGAAACAATTTGTAATACTAACATATTATTACCCATGTCTTAAAGGGCCAGAAACAGATACAAACAAAGACACAATGACAGACAGAAAGGAGCTCCAGAGTACTGCCATCAGACAGAAACCTTTAAAACAGACAGACTAGATAAAAGAAAAATTCTTCCAGGTTTCCAACTCCCATTTAATTATGACTCTTACACCATGAGGGAACCAGATGTTCTCACAGAGGGGCAACCAGAAATGTAAAATCAAGGGTCTTGGTGGTGACCTTACTGCATTTAGTGTCCCCTTTTTCTTTTTCTCTTTTTCAAGTAGAGAGAGGTGGAGTAATCCTTACAGTGTAGGTAAGGAAGGCGTGAGTTCCCCGAAGCAAAAGGAGCTTCAGCAGCTACTGTAGTCCCTGAGTCCCTCCTTTGACTTACAGTATTAGCTCCTCTGGTTTGGTTCCACCCCAGGCATGCTCCATATCTCCTAACTTTTCAGTAGTTAGCTCTCAAAAAATTCATCTTACATACTCGGCATGCAGTTGTTTGGAGTGCTAGGCTTCCCCAAGGTGGGACCTGGTGCTTTGGTTCTGGTCAATTAGTTGCTTGGCTACCTTGCCCTGGGGGTAGAGACCCGGAATCAACACACAGACTCCAGGAGTTGGTGAGAGAACTGGCTGGAGACCAACCTTAGGTCGTAATCCAGTAGCTCAGTTTATTTTTGGAATGCATACAATTGGTATAGGGTTCGAGTGGGTGTGCCCATCAATCATACACAAGCCAATCATCTTATGCCTAATGTAACAACACTAGAAGCATGTTCTAAATATTGCTATCATCAGGAAGGGCCTTTGTCCCTAGAGGAGGGGGTTTCTATGTTAGAAGTTCCATTCCTGAAGCTCCTGGCTATCACTTTCCTGGCCTGGCAGCTTGGCAACACTAACCACAACTGCTAAGGATGTGGTTTCACTAAGGGCTCGCTAGAGCAGAGCATCCCATCCTGCAGGCCTTCCTATCAGGCCTGAACAAGTGCAGATTCTTCAAGCACTCTGAGCTGCTCATAGCTGCTAGCTGCTAGCTGTAAACTGACAGTTATCCCAACATTTCCTCCCTTTTTATTAAGTTTGCTGCTGAAGGAGAACCATGATGACAGAAGGAAGGAAGAGGGAAAAGCATAGAAAAATGGAAAGGAACAAGAAAGAGAAAAGGGGAAAGATGCAGACATGGCCCATTCCTGTAGCTGCAGTTGTTTCCTTTGTGGTGAGAGGGTAGCCACTGATGACTAGGTCTGTCTGTCATTGGGTCCCAGTCAGAGCTGGGCATGGGGAGCAAAGCAGCCATGGGGCAGGAGATCTCTCTCAGAAGGGGTGAAGACTAAGGCCTTTGCACAGGTGGGGGGGAGGTTCTGTGCCTCACCTCTGTTGGCCCCCAAGTTTTCTCCTGATGGCCCCTCTGTGGCTGTGCCTGTCTTAGGTTGCCCTCCCTTGAGGAATCTTACCAGTCTTTGATTAACCGGGTTCAAACACGGTGATGTAGAGTGTGCAAGGTATTGCACTGAGAGGGCTCTCTGTCTCCTAGGTAGATAATGCCCCCATGGCCTCCACACCAGCATCTACCTTAGGATCAGGAAACTCAGATTTCTTCTCCATGGAGATCCCAGCACACAGCACTGGGCTGGTGAAGCTGCATTCAGGAAGGAAGGAGAGAGGTCATAGACAGACAAACAGTGATATAGTGACAGAGCTGAGAGAGACAGATAGATGAAGAGGAGAGCAGTGCTAATACTCAGGGCATGTATCTCTCATAGAAAACTGGCCCTTAATTGGTACTACTTAGATCCTGTCCATAGCCACCCTCCATACAGATACAGGGAAATCATTATTTTCCTTTTGACTTTCCTTATATGCATGAACTAACATAGCTTGTTTTGTTTCTACTTTGTTGAGCCTTTTTGGATACATCTTAAAATAACATACTCTAAAACAAGAAAAACTATACCAATACCAGCGAAGACCAAATTAGCAGGGTCAATTAAAGCTGACAATTTATCCCATTGTTGCTGTAAGATTGAGGGGTTAAGAATTAGCTCTGCTCTGGTTTCATTTAGACTAGGATCTGAGCATGTAGTGTCATAGTGAAATTTCTAGAAGTCATATCTCAAAGTCCCTTGAGTCTATTTGCTCTTTCAAACCAAGCTTCTGTTACATTTCTTACTGAGACAGGGGTTTGAAAAACATACAGAAATTGAGGACTGCAGAGTATTCTAACATTCAATTGAAGCATATCAATTTTTTCATCAATAAGGTCAATCTTTTGTTGTAATGTTAAGATACCTCCTTGCAAGTGCAGGTTTAGTTGCTCCTGGGGTCAGGGCTTTGGTGGAGCGCTGCACTACCTGACTAATGGTTGCAGCATTTGCTGTGGACTGGGTCAGAGCTACACCAGTGGCAGTAGCTGCTGCAACTGCAATGAGGGAGGCAGCTATAACATCAGCAGTAATCCCAAAATCTCACCTAACTCTGGGAAAAGAAATATCTTTTGTAAAGTGAACCTCTTGAATGGAGGAGTCATCCTCTGTTGGAAACCATAACATGGGAGGGGGGTGTTCTGATTAGCACTACTGTCTTAACAGAGGAATTCCAGCAATTGGTTAACTCACATTGGGAATCATCACAACTGAAACAACCATTTTTGTGATTTTGAGTGGAAGTTACAAAGAAAAAGGGTGGCTTAACACATACATGGCCTTTAGTAGCACATTTGCTGAGGGTTTTTCAAAAGAACCATTAAACCAAATGGCATCCATGGTGACAATAGGATTGATATCTATACATTTGTAAGCACCACATAACAATTGTTTGCCTAATTGAAAAAGTCTCCTGTCTTTCTTTCTCTTGTATTTTGAGCATTTGCTATCCAATCTGTATGATATTTAAATATTAATGTATTTGTTTCTCTTAAAAATTCCATTCTCTGTCCACCTTTTGTATAGGGTCTGGACCAACTAATAAGCTCATCAGAAATTAAATAGGGTCTGGAAAGGGAGACACAATCTTTCCAACATATAGCTCTTAGAGGTATACTTTCATTGATATCTTTAAATTTCTTCCATTGTCATCTCTGCAGAAAGGGTTGGGGCCAATAACGTGAGTCTCAGGCATGAGAAGGCATGGTCATGCCACTAGACAGATCACTGCAGAAACTACTTTTGCTTCTCCTTTAAGGAGAGTGGCCAAACACCTATAATGCCTCCTATTCCTGGCTCCCAAAGAATATTATTGTGATGGCAAATTGTAGACTGACACAACCTCTGTGCCCTAGACACATCCCTTAATATAGTACAGGCCCATGAATGATCAGTGAGAGTGACATATTCCAAGGGTGCCTTGTTATTTGGTCAAATGTAACTGGGCATCACAAGGAAACATTAGTAGCAAACGAGAAAGGCAATACAGTATCATCCAAACCAACAGGTAAAAGAATCCTGGGAGATGGAGCCCTCTTCCACCCAGCATGTACTTGCAAGCTGAATGACAAAATGTTGCACAATAGCATAAAGGGGGTCCTTTTATGTGTTGATGCAAAAGAAGGGGAAAGTCCAATTAAAGTCCCAGCAACAGCATAAGTTGTTTCCAATCGGTTGGGTTGGTCCTTCTGGTTGGGTGTAGGGGAGCGGCAAAAGAGGCAGTTGCAATTGTGGCTGTGAGGACCACAAGCCTTATGATGATTTTGATCCAGGGGGCTCCTGTTGTCCTCCTGAGTTTTGACCTTGGGATGCATTCTGCAAGAGATTTGAGAGAGAAGTATGTACAACATCCTGATCACGATTAATTGAGTGTGGATGGCTTTCATGGTTTTTTAATTGCAGTGGCATGAGTATTTTCCTAACTGAAGGGGGTTTGACACTAGATGGTGCTAGAGGGTATCCGTTAGAGGAGAACTATCCCACAGACAGCCTTTCATGAGTGATTAAGTTATCTGTAAAGAAATTTTTCCTTCATGGGACATACTTTGAAGTGTGTCCATTTTGCTTGAACAGTACAGCATAGGGCCTTGAGTTATCAGGCCGTTAGGCAGAGGCCTTTCATCCTCCATACTTACCTGTTGTGCACTTACCTGTGAGTTGCAGGTTATAATTGACGCTTAAGCAAGAGGAGAGTATCAGGGCTCTGGTCTCCAGCAGGTGACGTGATCTGATCTTGATCTGATAGGGCTTTGATATCACCCCAGGTTATCTTGTGAGCCCTCCAGTGGGGAGGTCCTGATGATATCTTCTTTTCCTTTTGGCTGGGTTTCAGAGACCTGCCTATCTGTGACTGGTCTGACATTTCTTGCTGGTACCCAAATGGGGTGAGAGGCGTCCTCTGGAATAACACAGGTGAAGCTTCTACCCTGGGTAATCAAAGGGTGGCCCTTTCCATGAATTAGTGAGTGGATCTTTCCACCATACCAGGGGGACTGGAGTCAGGGAGGGAAAGGATCTCCAGTGCTTGTATGCAGGGACTATCTCATTTGAGTCAAAGGAAAGAAAATTGAGGGCAAAAAGAGCATGTGTCAATTCAAGGTGAGGATATAGACATGTATGAGCATTCTTTTGTTTCTGCAATGTTTCCTTCAGTGTCCCGTTAGTACTTTCCACTATACCTTGCCCTTGTGGGTTATAAGGAATGTCTGCTGTGTGAGAAATCTTCCAGGACACCAGGAAATTTTGCAACTCCTGTGAGGTATATGTTAGAAGTTCCATTCCTGAAGCTCCTGGCTATCACTTTCTTGGCCTGGCAGCTTGGCAACACTAACCACAGTGCTAAGGATGTGGTTTCACTAAGGGCTCCATAGAGCAGATCATCTCATCCTGCAGACTTTCCTATCAGGCCTGAATGAATGCAGATTCTTCAAGCACTCCGAGCTGCTCATAGCTGCTAGCAGCTAGCTTTAAATTGAAAGTTATTCCAACACTGGGGGCTCCTTTAGAATTCCCCTAGGGGTGTCAAAATTTGTAACTGAAAGTTTGTTTCCTGACCTTGAAGCCAATTAATGTCAATTTAATAAGGAGTTCAGGGTTTTGAGAAAAAGAAAAAGGGAGGTTTATTGCTTTGCTTACAAAGGAGAAGCACAGGGGACTCTACTGCAAAGGTTGAGACTCTCTTGATCTGGAGGGACAAGGGTTTTTAAAGGAGTTTCACTTGTTAATTTGGGAGATATTCAGTTCTTTAGGTCTCCAGCAGGCATTTCCCTCTGCAGTGGGTGTACTTAAGACAGTGAACTAGGGGAAGGGAAGAAAATATTGCATTCCTAATCCTGCTTCACAAAGGGGGGTAAAGTTTATCACAGTTCCTTAAAACGCATTTCAAAGGGATATCAGGCTTACTTGATTTATTACCCATTTTCATATCCAATTTTCTTAAGTTTTTACCACAGTAGTCCTACAACAAAAGGCAAAACAATATATAGAACAAAATACAAGAAAACAGAAACCTGGCACCAAAACTGAAAAACTGAGGAGCAATGCAACATCTTGCTAAAGCTCCCAGGGTAGGAGCATGTGTGCACTCATTGGCACCTCACTAACCTACCAGAAGAATTCCCTACAGAACAGTATAGAAGACAGAATGATATCTCATTACTGTCCCGGCCAGGAGTATATGTGTACCTCGCCAATCACAAGACATCTCTCTAAACAGAATACCAGATGTTATAAAGGTGCCACTTACATATGGAGGCCTCCTCCACCAGAAGCTAATTGTTTTAGGGCAGGAGTTCACTGCAGTACTCAGGGGACTGAAGGCTCATTCTAAGGCCTAGGGATGTCTCAAGGTGTGTACACCCTAGAGTGGCTCTCCATCCCAAAGCCCTGGAGCGAAGGCCGGCTTTAGAATTTCTGGCAGTCTGGTCTTGTGGTCTGGTGTGGCAGGTTCATTTCGCTGGGGCGTCCAAAATATTAGACCAGGACACAAGAAAAAGACCATTGACTCCATTTAAAATTAAATTAAAACAAGCTTATTATTTCAAGTGGCCAGGCTGCCTCTTCCAACAAAAACCACGGGAACAAGACAGCACTGCAGCTTTCCTGCAGCTCAGCTTTATAGCCCAGATAGTTACAAAAAGGGGGGTTACAGATAACAGAACTGAGACAAGCATAACACAAAGGCTACTTTACATTTTTCTGGCTCTGACATCAGAATTTATGAAGATCATTAGAGCCTCAGAGAGGGTCATTATCTGGCCAGGGTAGGCCAAGATTTATGAGGCATCACTAAAGTTTCAGAGAGGGCTGGTATCTGGTAAGGGAAAGCCAGATATGGGTGAGTTCAAGGCACAGGCAGGCATTCCAAGCAAGTTCAGAATTTGCAGTAATTTATAAAAAGCTGAAGTTAGCTTTTATGTCCTTGTGGTGAGATGGCTCCCAATTTTAATAGGGAATCAGATGGGGTTTATCATCACCAGGTCTCCTTGCTCACAGGAGAGCTCATCAGTGTTTCCAAGAATTCATTGGTAAGTTTTCAGGGGCCTTCTGTGTCCATCAACAGACTTTGCAGATCACTGGCAAATATGTCATAATGAGCCCTCATGACCCTGTAATTCTGTGCATGGGTTACAATGTCTCCCTTTATAACTGCCTTTTTCTCTGATTTTATTTATTTGCATTTTCTGTCCTTTTATCTTGATTATTCTCAGCAAAGATCTGTCCATTTTATTTATCTTTAAATTGAAAGCTCTTTTCATTGATATTCTGTAGATTTTGTTCTCTGTTTCATTCATGTCCACTTTAGCTTTGCTTTTCCTTCCCTCCTGGTACCTGTAGCTTGGTTCCTTATTGCCTTCTAGCTCAGTGAGCTGGGATAGCTGTCTGTCCTGAGTCTCTCTGTCTTCAGCGGAGGCCTTGACCACTCTGACCTTACCCTGGTGCTCTTTGCTCTTTCCTGCAGGTGTTTCTAGGCTGAGCTTCCACTTTGGTCTGCTCCAAGCACCTTCACAGTTCTTGCTCTTTCCTCATTATGGCTTGGGTGTTCCCGTTATATTCACACTCCTCTACAGAGGCGCACACTCCTACAGAGGTGCACACTCCCCTACAGTGGTGCACACTCCCTACAGAGGTGCACAGAGAGCTGCACACCCCCTACAGATGTGCACACTCCTCTACAGAGGTGCACACTCCCCTCCGAGGTGCACACACCTCTACAGAGGTGCACACTATTCTACAGAGGTGCACACTCCCCTACTGAGGTGTACACTCTGCTACAGAGGTGCACACTCCCCTACAGAGGTATACACTCCCCTAGGAGGTACACACTGCCCTACAGAGGTGCTCACTCCCTTACTGAAGTGCATAATGTTGACTCCTCCTGGTGTTGTATACAATTCACAGTTTCCACCCCAAAAGGTCCAAGACCTATCTGAGAAACCTTAAAGAAAACCTTAAACCTGTTCATAATATAGAGAAATATATGAATTAGAATGGACTTTGGTGTGTGTAAGCTGTCTTACCGTAACAATGGGACTCTGTGACACACACACCCCACACCCAGGCCCCCAAAAGGCAGAGATGTCCCCTCCTCATGCAGGTGTGCATGGCTTGTGAATGGGGGTGGCCTGATCAAGATCTCAGAAAGAAAGGGGCTTCCTTGGCAAAGACCCAGGAGTGAGGGTAGTCAGCACTGCACTGATTGTGGGAGTTTCCAGTTGTCTCTGCAACTGGACTCAAGACCATGAAAACACACAGTGCCCAGGACCACTCTGACCCCATCTTGATGTGAGGTGACCCTGAGCCTGAGAAGCCCCAAGACACCTGATTGCTTGGGGGAAGCAGCTTGGAGCCTGCCTGGGTTTCCAGCCACTGTGGCTAGATAGGAGGGTCACAGACAGGGATACTCTGGGCTCTGTTCCTGCTCATGTCAGTGCCGAACCTGTCCTGAGAGTCCAGCTCCAGTCTGGGTGAGGATGATAAATGGCAATTTTTATATCCCAGATAGTCTTAGATACTCCTGCTTCATTCTAGAAAGTTAAATTCTATTTTGTTTTTCCAAAAGATGTTCATTGGTGGTTAAAACACTGATTTTTGTATACAAAACTTATAAGTCCCTCATTTAGTCTTTTATATTTTATATCAATGCAAGACATTTCTGTGCCAATCAACAATACTTTTTATATTTTTAATATTTTATTTGAGCAGTGTAATTATATATAATTATGTGGTTTACATTGGCATATCCAAAATTCAAAATGCATACACAAAATTCTGTTGGAGAGTCATTTCTTCCTGCCTGGGTTTTCTCTATGAAATTTCTCCAACTCTATCTGTATGAAATTTTACCAACTATTTACTTTCCAAATGGATTAGTTTCTGTCTCCTGTGTCTCACTGAATCATCTGGACTTGCTCTGGGGGCCTCATTCAGCTCCTTCCTGGCCCAGGTGAATCCTGGGATCACTTTCCCTAAACACGACACCCCTCATTGCACACAGTCTGTATTTGATTGATTAAATCTTCTTAGATTTCGAAAGTGGGCACCAGGGATTGAATTCAGGGGGTCTTGCCCACATCCCCCTCTGTTCTGTATTTTATTTAGAGATAGGGACTTACTGAGTTTTTAGTGCCTCACGGTTGCTGAGTCAGGCTTTTAATTGTGATCCTCCTGCCTCAGCCTCCCAAGCCACTGGGAGTACAGGTGTGCACCACTGCACCCAGCTTATGCCTGGTTTTATAAGTATAAAATTAGGACTTAGATACATAAACTAGATTTAGAGATTTGACAGTTTAATACATTTTGAAGGATGTGAGTGAAAAAAGAGGTGTTCTATGCTGTTGACTTTCTCGTGAGGTTGTTTGATCATCAGCATCACTAAGAATGTCAGCATCTCTCTCCATCAGACAACAGCTGGCCATTCCGGCTGTATTTTCACACTTACACTGAAACCTACCCCTAGTGAGGCAGATGACAGCACACTGACACAAGGGTGCCAAGCTCCATGATGGATCCTAGGCTGTGCACACCCAGCTGTCCATCACCTGCCCCTCCTGGGTGTGGGGAGCCCACCAGCTGTTCTGCCCCAGTCACTGTGAAGCACAGCCTGGCTGTGGGCCACAGGTGCCCTGTGAGCTGCAGAGCCCCAGGACAAGGCCCTCTCTGCACATGGCCCTCACCACCCACCCTCACCCTCGCCCTCCCTGCACCTTCCCATCTCCAGGGGCCACTGTCCTCTCTCTTTCCAGGTCCTGATGCAGTAGCTTCCTCACATAAGTGATGGTGTGGTGATGGTCTCCCTCTGCCTGATCCATTTCAGCTAGGTCCATGTGCTCCAGGGCCATACCCATGGCCAGCAGGACAGGATTCCATTCTTGTTGACTAACATTATTCTTCCCCTGTGGACAGCATGTTGGGGTTTGAGTGTGCAGAGTTTAGCTCCCTCAGGCCTGACTTTTTTCAAGAGCTGTGGCTGTGATTTAGGTCAGCTGAGGCAAACCTCAGCTAGGAGGAGGAAAAGTTCTCTTCCCCTTATCGCAAGTCACAAGTTCTGCATGGTTTGGCCAAGAGGAAGAAGCTTCCTGCATACTTATCCTGGGAACAGTACATTCTGAAGAAACAAATGCATCCTCAGAGGAGTAGATAATGTCTACAAAGAACTTTAGGAGGGTACTTATCAAACAAACAGGAACAATTTGAATCTAGCTCTATGTATCCACTGAGGCATGATATTTGGACAATGTGGGTAAAGTGTTATTGAAGAATTGTTTGCTTTGTTAGAAGAAATGTATAAAAGGAACTTGCAAATAAACCTCAGCATGCAGTTGTGATTGCTGCCTTGGCTCTGCATCCCCTGTGTCCCAGTTATTTCGTGACCCTTACCCAGGGACCCGAACACTCTAGACGTTCACAACAGCATATTATCCACATCTCCCTTAAAGGACGACATAGTGGTCATGAAAAGGTCCTCAACACTCATGGATCTTTAGTTAAAAATGGGCCTCATGAACTCCACTTCTCACCTGATGTGCCCACTGGGAATAGGTCCTGTCCCCAAGCCTCAGGCTGTCCAATGCCATGTCTCTGCTGATCTTAGGCCACACTGCACATGGTGGGCTCCCTGAATGCTGCTCTCCACACTGGCCCTGCAGCTGGCAGACCAACACTGCTGGGCCTTAAAGGTCATGCTCCCAGGATCCACTAGCACAGCATATGGGGACTGTAGGGGCCACACCTACAAAGTTCTGCCTGAACTGAGGCCTACCCAGGGCACCCCCTGAAATGTAGGTGGTTGACGACCCACCTCCACACTCTAGCACCTGTGTGCTGCAGGGTGAGCTTCACGGGTGCTGCCAGGTTGGTTCCTTGGTGACTTCTCCAGCTCCCAGATCAGAGTTGGCTCAGACCAACCCTCAACCAGTCCCAGGGCTGTGTCCACACCTTTAGATGCTCACTATGACCACCTCAGGCCCCAGTACCAGTGTGGCTGAGTCCAGTCTGTGCTGCTCTGAGCAGCTCCTGAGGGTTCACAAGGAGAGAGCTGTGCTGCAGCAGGTTCTGGAGACCAGGGTGCAAACATCCAGGTGCTGCTCCTGACCAGGGCTCCTGAGGCTGCAGCACCACATGGCAGGAGGCAGGAGGCAAAGAGAGGCAGATGGAGCTGGACCTCTGAGTGGTGCTGGGGTCCCACTGGGACTCAGGGTGCCAAGAAGTCTCTATCAGCCCTGGGGGAATCCAGGTGGCCAGGAACAGGGTGTCAGTTTTCCTCTACATTCTGGGACCATGTGGACATGTGAAGAGTGACAGGGCAGCAGTAATGAGGGCATGTGGCTGTGCCTCGAGGAGGATTCCAAGACACTTGATTGATAGAGAGAGTCCCTGCTTCCCCCAGGTCTTTGTGACGGGGAGTCTGGATCACAGATGACAGATTAGACAGAGAAAGCCCATGGGAACACTGGCTGGTCCTTCTCCAAGGACCCTCAAAAGAGGGGGATATACAGGAAACCCTGTGGACTCAGCTCATTCCAAGTGAAAGTGAGGACAGAGGCTGGGTTTCTCTCTGCCCACACTAGGGACCAGGGCCCACCACAGATGGCAGCAGCATGTGGACCTGAGGGCTCTGTGCCAACTGGATGCTCCTGAGCTGAAGGAGGCCCTCACAGGGAGGCACAGCCTTCCCCCTGCAGGGAGCCTCTGAGGCCCTCAGCTGGATGCCTCCCTGGAGAGCAGGTGGCAGCAGAGGGGAGAAGACACACAGCACATTTCCAATGCAGGACCATTCTTAGGACCTCACCAGGTGTGTGCACCTGGGAGCTGGAGGAGGGTCAGGGCAGCAGTCATGTCCAGGATGAGAGCAAAAGACCAGGTAACCAGTCACTCTCACCACACATGAGCTGTTGGACAGTGAACCAGTACTCATGCTTCTGTGTGATTTTAAATCTGTACCAGGGAGTTAACACCTCAATTATATATTTTAGTGAGCTTGTAAAAATAAATGAAGAGAGAATAACTGAAAAGGGAAAAGATCACAAAAAAGTTCTACCTTCCTTAAAGCAGTGCCATGCAGGTCCATGACACTCCCATCTGCTCTCAGAACTGCTCTACCTGAGCTCCACCTAGAGCTGCTATACAGCAGGAGGACATGCAAATAGGACCTCCCTCTGCTCATGAAAACCAGCCCACCTGACCCTGCAGCTCTGCACAGGAGCCCAGCCCTGGACTCCCAGCTCAGCCCACTCAGGGATCAGGACTGAACACAGCTGCTCACCATGGAGAGTGTGCTCAGCTGGGTTTTCCTGGTGGCTGTTTTTAAAGGTAACGAATGGAGAACCAGAGACCCTGAGTGTGTGAGTGGACAGGAGTGAGAGGAAGAGTGGATGAGTGACAGTGTCCTGACCAGGCTGCCTCTGTGTTTGCAGGTGTCCAGTGTGAGGTGCAGCTGGTGGAGTCTGGGGGAGGCCTGGTGCAGCCTGGGGGTTCCCTGCGACCCTCCTGTGCAGCCTCTGGATTCACCTTCAGTGACTATAGCATTCACTGGTTCCCCCAGGCTCCATGGAAGGGGCTCTTATAAGAAACAAAGCTAATGGTTACACCATGGAATATGCTGCATCTGTAAAAGACCAATTCACCATCTCTAGAGACAACTCCAAGAACACCCTTTGCCTGCAAATGAGCAGTCTGAGAACCGAGGACACAGCCACCTATTACTGTGCTAGAGACACAGTGAGGGGACCTCAGTGTGAGCCCAGACACAAACCTCCTGCACCGAGCCCAGGTCCAGCAGGGGGCGCTCAGCACACAGGGAGCTAAGGGTCACCCAGGGGCAGGTGCAGAGGGGGTAGGGCTGACTTTCCTCCTTCTGGGGGCCTCTCCTCTCCATGATCCAGCTTTCTAGGGGAGCTCTCTGGACATAAGTTTCCTACTAATTTCTTACGTCTCTGGAAACTTATATCCAGAGAGTTCTAAAGAGAAAAATTGGGGTTTTTAATTTGTACTTTCTCTTTTCATTGTTGCACCATAATTATAAATAATACTGCATTTCAATTGGACACAGCTACACAATCATGGGACATAATTTCTTCATTTCTGTCCCCTGCCATCTTCCTTTCCCTCCCTCCTCTCTACCCCTCCCTCCTGATCCTTTTTCCCTTTTTTTTCTTGACAGATCTTTTCTATAATTTGGTCTCATTAGTGCCTCTTAGAGCACATAAAGGGGACATCCACTGTGCCATCCTCACATAGGACACAGGAATGCTTCGTCAGTGTCATTCCACTGCTTGTCCCATTTCTGTTCCCCTACCTCACCCTTGATCCCCTTCCTCTCCTCCTGCTCCCTCTTCTGTTTCCAGGGGACTCCTTCCAGAACTTTTCCCCTTTTTTGATCTGCAATTCACATTTGAGATTAAACACTTGACATTTCTCCCTCTGAATCTGGGTTAATAAACTTGATATTCTCCAGTTCCATCCATTGACCAGGAAATGCCATATTTTCTCTCTTCCCTGTGGCTGAGTTAAACACTGTTCTGTGTATACACCACCTTCCCTTTATCCACTCATCTGTTGATGGACATCTGGGAAAGTTATGTAATATGGCTCTTTTCAGGCCCACTGGTGTAAACACTGATGTGGCTAGATAGCTGTGCTGTGCTGATCTTGGGTCTTTTGGATAAATACTGGGGAGTGGTAGCTGGGTCACACCGTGGCTCCATTCCTGGTCTTCATGAAATGTCCATTCTGCTTTCTAGAATGGCAGCACTAATTTGAAGTCCCAGCAATAGCACATCCGTACACCTCTTTCCCACATCTTTGCTGACATTTGTTATTACCTCTGTTCTTGATGATCGCCTTCTGATTGGACTGAGATGAATTCTCAATCCAGTTTCAATTTACATTGCCTGATTGCTAGGATTATTGAAAATGTTTTCCTATATTTGTTGGCCATTTACATTTCTTATTTTGAGGAATGTCCCTTTAGGTATTTCCCATTTATTTATTGGGTTATTTGGTCTGGTCTTTTAAGTATTTTGGGTTCTTCATATTAGTGCCCTATCTACAAAGCAGGTGACAATTATCTCTCATTATGAAGGCTCTCTCCTCACACTGTCGCTGGATTCCATTGCTGTGCTGAAGGTTTTAATTTGACACTGTTCTGCTTACTGATTCCTGGTTTTGATCCTTGCACTTTAGTGATGTGGTTGAGGAAGTCGGTGTCTGTGTCAATACAGAGGAGGGTTGGTGCAATATTTGATTCTAGTTCTTGCAGAGTGTCCAGTCTAATTAGTTAATTTTTTATTAATTTTGAGTTGATGTTTTACAGGGTGAGAGATAGTGAACTATTATATTCCTTTACATATTGATATTCAGTTTTCCCAGCACTCTCTCTTGAAAAGCCTGTAATTTCTGCAACATGATTTTGGAAACTCTGTCAAGTGCCAGATCAGTGCACTTAGGTTGGTCTGTCTCTGTACCTCCTACTCTGTCCCCTTGGTCTCCATGTCTGCTTTGGTGACAGTGCCATGCTGGTTCAGTTACTGCAGCTCTGTCAAGTAATTGGAGGTCACAGGTTGTCATATCTCCAGGTTCACTCTTCCTGCTTAAGCACTTTGCCTACTGTGTGTTTGTGACTTCTCCTCACAAAAACTAGGACACTTGTCTTGTTCTTCTAAGAAGGTTGTTGGTATTTGTTGGAGATTTCACTGAATCTGTGTGACATTTGAGGTAGTTTGGCAATATGATATTATTAATTCTGATGATACCAGAATATGGGAGGCCTTTCCATCTCTATGTTCTTCAAATTCTCCCTGAGTTATTCACTATTTCCATTGTAGAGATCTTTCACCTCCCCACTTGAATATTTTTCCCAAGTTTTTTTAAAGGTCATTTAGAATGAGAACATTTCCTTGATTTATTTTTTCAGATGACTCATTTTGGAATACAGGAAAGTGGGTTATTTATCTATTCATAATGTATTTAGCTCTATTGCTACAGGTGTTTATCAAACCTAGAAGCCTTCTGGTGGAGATTTTTGTTCTCCTAGATATTGAATCACATCACCACCAAGCAGCATATTGAGACTTCTTTCTATCCTTTCTAACAGTTTAATTTCTTTGTCTTGCCTCATGGCCCTGGTTAGAGATTTTTGGGACTATGTACACAATACAAAGTTTAAAATAAAAAAAAGAGATGTTTCCTAGAAAACATAAAGTAGATTGAAAGCCCTTGACCAACTGAAGAAAACCAAAAGCAGAAGACCCAATCAACAAAATTAGAGATAAAACAAAAGACATTGCTACTGAAATCCAGAAGATTGGAAACTATTTAAAAAATATCCACAAGTAAACTAGAAAACCGTGAAGAGATTGACAAAAATTCTAAATTCACGTGATCTAGACAAATTGAAGCATAAGAATCTACAAATCTCAAACAGAAAACTATGAAGCAATGAAGCTGAACAGCCATTAAAGACCTTCCACAAGAGAAGAGCCCAGAAGCAGAATGATTTGCAGTTGATTCTAAGAGACTTTAACAAAGAGATGAGGCCCACCTCCTCATGTTGTTCCATGAAATGAAAAAGAAGGAAACACTGAAAAAATCCTTCTGTGAAGCCAGTAACACCCGGATACCAAAACCAGACATAGAGACATCCAGAGAGAAGACTTCAGACCAACATCACTGGTGGACAGAGATGAGAGATTCCTTAATAAAATATTGGCACCCTGCACTCAAGGACACACGAGAAGGTGGGGACCATGATCAGTGGGTTTCTCCACAGGGTCAGGAGGTTGGCTCAACATACAGATCAATAATGTCATATCCATCTGTGAGTCACCACATGAATAGAGGTGAGTACAAGGGTCACACCATCACATCAACAGGTACAGGAACAGCATTTGAGGAGGCCAGAACCCCTCATGTTTAAAGGACTGGAGAAGCTAGACATACAAGGGCCTGACCTCAACCTCGTAAAGGCTGCATATGAGAAACCCAAAGCCACCACCATACTGAAGTGAGACATCCTGGAAACAGTTCCACTCAGCTCAGGACAAGACAGGGTGTCCTATCTCCCACTCTGATTCCCCTGGGTCCCTGCACTGCACACTTTGACACAGGAGCATTTTCACATGAACAACATGCAGAGTAGCATTATTGACGCCGAAGTGACTGCTCTGTGTCACTCTGACTGTCAGGGTCAGAGGTGAGGAAGCTCAGAGGACACTGGTGAGTATTTTCCATTAACTCAGAGGGATTTCAGTGAGATTTACAGATTAGGACCACCCTCAGGATTCTCTGTAGAACAAGCACCCAGACAGTCCAGGGTGGGTGCCCTGGACCCCTGATCAACCCCAGGCTCATGGTCCTCCTGGACTCTCTGAGAGTCAGCACTGGTCCCCTGGCACTTTTGCTGCTTGTAAATGGAAGGTGTGGGGCTGAGGATTAGGCGAGGTTCCTTCAGAGGGACAGCCAGCCAGGCTGGGTCTGCACATTAGCTGAGCCCTAGGGGGTGGCATGGGGCCCTCTGACCAGCCCAGTCAGTAAGCCCTGTCTTCAGCAAAGTCCACCCACCCCAGACCTGACACCTGAGAACAGGAGCCTGACTGCCCAGGTCCTGCCTGAGACTCCAGGTGGCCCTGCCCTGATTTTTCCACAGTAGTCCTGGGAGGGGCAGAGGGGATAGCTGATGGACATCCAGGGAGGGAGTGTGAGATAACCCTTGTGCCAGGAGCTGCTAAGAGGGTGACTCAGATGTTCTCCATCACTGCCCTGCTGGGCTCTTGGCTAAAAAATAACCACCACCATGACCAGCACACCCAAGAGCTCTCTGCTGTGGAAGCCCTCACCAGGGCAATCAGGACACAGTCTAGGGGACTCGAAACACCAGGGGTTATTAGGGTCAGTCAAGTTCTCTCCTTGGTCCTGTGGCCATAGTCTCCCTCCTAAACAATTTTTCTCATAAACTTTTAAGTTTCTTTTTGTACAACTGCCAGGGAAGTGAACAGGACTTACCTGCTTCCACACTCAAGTTGAGGGACAGATGTAGGGCACACATGGCCCCCTCCATATCAATACATCAGAAGGACAGAGGGTAACAGGTCCCCCAAGTAGAAACAGCAGGGACCGCATCACTTGTCCAGGTTGATGAGGATCATCCTCCTTCCTGGTAATCCTCCTTCCTGGTCATCCTCAGCACTTGGAAGAGGCCCGGGCCCTCACCATGACCTCTGGCCCATGAAGCAGGAGCAGGGCTGCTGGCCCCACAGCTGTGGCTGTGTCCTCTGACTCTCTCCTGTGGTATTTATAACTGTGGGTGCACTGTAGGGAAACAGAGCACTGGAGTTGGTTTCCATAGTGATTCAGACCTGGATCAGGACCCCCATTTCTGTGGGCAGCCCTTCCCCTTCCTGCCCTTCTCCCTCCCTGCTCCCCTCCTGGGCTCTGTGGTCTTTCTTCTATGTGTTGCACATGTCTGAGTTGGAGGTTCATGGATGTTCATGAAGGTGGAGTTCACTGTGCCCCTTCACATCAGCTCACAGCATAGATGGTGAGTTCCCTTCTGCTCTCCTCCCTTCACCCCTCTGCCCACCCGCAGGCCCTTCCTGGACCCACTGATCTCCTTCTCTGTCCACATCACTCTCCTCTCCTCTCCCTCTTCTCCAGCTTCCTCAATTGGGAGAGAAAATTGGCCCTTGGCTTCTGCGTCTGGCCTCCATCATCAGCTTCATGGTCCCAGTTCCATCTGTTTCCCAGCAAATGCTGTCATTCCATTGTCTTCCTGGCTGAAGACCCACTGTGCACAGACTCCAAGCTTTCTTCATCCACACCAGCCCCTGTAGGGTGCAGCCCGTCAGAGCTTCTGCTGGAAAGTTGACCATTTCATCTTCTTCATGAAGAGCCAGTGTTGCTTCTCTCCTGGGCAAATCCTTCAAGACCTTGTTTTCCCATGAGATCTTGGGCCCAGGAGATGCCAGCCATGGCAGTTGACCACAGATCTTCCCTGGACAAGGGCATAACCTCTCGGGCACTGCTAGGATGGTTCAGGGGATTTCTAGACAACGACCCAATCCCTATATGAAAAGTTAATATATCCCCATGTTGAACCTGTCCCAGTGGATAATATCTGACCTGTTCCTCCATCCCAATGGTGGCCCAGACCCCGGGGACAATATCTGACAGGTTCCTCCATCCACATGCTCTCCCTGTCCCCAGTTGGTTCTGTGTGACCTGTTACCCACCCCGTGCTCACTCTATCTCAAGTGGATAATATATAACATATTGCTGCCTCTGCATGCTAAACCTGTGCACAGGGCTTGATACCAGAGATGTTACACCATCCGACACTTGACTGTCGCCAGTGGATAATATCTACCTGCTACTCTTTTAACATGCTGCCCTTTCCCCAGTGGATAATATCTGACCTGTCCCTCCATCCCCGTGCTGGTAAGTCCACAGTAGATGACATCTGACCTGTTACCCCATGCTGGCCTGTACCCAGTGGAGGTTATCTGAACACTTACTCCTTCCCTACGCTGGTCCTGTCCACAGTGGATACTATCTGGCCTCATAACCCATCTACACACTGGCCCTGTCCCCAGTGGATACTATCTGATGTATTACCTGATCCCCAAGCTTGCCTTTCTACAGAGGTAATCCCTGATCTGTTACAGCATCCCCATTTGGCCTGTCCCAGTGGATAACATCTGCATGTATAAAACTAACCTACCTAATTCAGTTAGAGTGGCATTGGCTGTCCTTAATCATTCATATGCTCCTGTGGTGAAGCCATCTGCCCTTGACTTTGTCTTTCCTGGTTATTGATTCATGATGTGACCTGTGTGTTTGTCACATCTCTGCTCAGGCTGTTTGCTGCTCCTAGGCTCAGCTGGGCAGGGTACACAGTTCTGGAAATGCATGCATCTGCTCCTGCATGTCCCCCTGTGGTCAGGGAAAAATATAGAGGTGGCCTCATGACCACTTGTATTCCTAAGGATTCAGAAACACCTGGTGAGCAGGTATTATGTCTTTCATTCTCCCCCCTCTGTGTCACCCATAACATAAATAATTCTTTCCTAAATGGAGGCTGAAGAGTCCCACAGGCTCCTTGTTCTTTCCACCTGAGGAGTGCATTCACTGCACCTTGGTCAGGTGTTCCTGGAGCAGCTGGGCCTCACAGTCCTGGGGGCTGCATGGTGCTGGGGCCACTCTGGCAGCCTGGACAGCTGAGGGGCTGCTGGCAGAGCAGCAGAGGTGCAGCCCATCTGTCCCCAAGGGCTGCCTGGGGTGGCCCTCCCGCAGGCCCAGGTCAGCAGTGCAGCAGGCCCCATGAGTGCAGAGGTGGCTGTCAGATTAGAGGACAGCACAGGGCAGGCAGCACCTGGGGACAAGGGCGAGATGCTCTCAGCACCCAGGGCTGGCTTTGCACCTCCACAGGGACTCTGTGCAGTGGCTGCTCAGGGCCTGCTCAGCTGCCCTGGGGACCTTGTTAGGGGTTAGAGGTTCCTGCAATGCCACCTGGGGTCCTGGGAAAGGTGTGTGGCCCTTACAGCTGGCCCTGCTCTCAGCATGCCCTGCCACTCAGGGAGGGCCCAGGGCTCTTCCCTCCTTTGTACAAGTGTGGACTTATGGCCAGCTGTGTCCTGTGTCTGCAGGTGGATGGACAGTTCCTCCCTGACCAGCACACAGCTGGGGAGGGAGGGTGAAGGGAAGAGCCAGCCAGCTGCTTCCCAGGACCCTGGTGGGGTCCCTGCATGGCTCTGTGCAGTGGAGCCTTGTGTGGAGCCCAGGCTGGCTCTGCTCTGTCCCCACCACTGCTGGGGCCTGTTTCCCAGAAGTTCCCAAACTGTACTGAGGGCTGTTGGGGTCTCACTGGCTAGAACAGCACAGGTATCCGCTATCAGGGGTGAAGGATGATTGACAGCTGCATGTGTGACATGTCCTTGGCAGACACAGTGCTGGTCCTGGACAGCAACAGCCTGGACACACCTCGCCCCTCCCTGCACATGAGCCTCTCACACCGTTGGTTATTTCCCTGGGATCTTTATGTCAATGTGAATGAGGTGATTAAATCTCCTGGAACCTGACCAGGTGGAAGGATTACCAGGACCAGGAATTTGCTGTCATGGTTCACATATGAGGTGGCCCACAAGCTGACGTGTGAGACAAAGGAGAGAGGACTAGATTACCAGAGCTCAATCTAAAGTGGATTAATCCACTAACATGGATTGACTTGCAGCCACTGTAGGTAGGTGGGGGGTAGCTGGAATACTTGGATCACTGAGGTGTGCCTTTGGGGGACACACTGTGGCCCTATTGGATGGAGCTCACCTGGTTCCTGGTGGCCATGTCCTGAGCTGCTGTCCTCCTCCACGCCCTTCTGCCATGGTGTTCTCCCTCCCTGGCCAGAGCTAAGGACTTGCCACCTTGCACGCCAACCTCCTAAGTCATGACCCAAGGGAAGCTTGTCCTCCTCTGTGTTCTCAGAATTTTGTTAAGTGACAAAACAATGTCAAAATTTTGATATGATATTAAAAGGGTTTTTTATGGCCATATCATACTTCCAGTAACTTTCTGATTTTCACCAACATATTTTGCTGAATGATGAAAGCAAACTGAAGCCCTGACACAGATGGGAAAGGTGAGGTGGGGAAGACTGTTACATGGAGGGTTCAGTGACACCCAGGTCAGAGTGTGGGATCATCCGAAGGTGTCTCCTGTTTATTAGGCCTAGAAAACTTACCAGGTTATGTGGTCTGACTAGAAGAACAGCTTTCTAATCATATGATTTGCTAGGACTTTGAAACTTCACTTAGGGGCACACATGGATATGCAGGTGGTGAAAACAGGGAGAACATCAGGTCTTACTTGAGCCACCCCAGGACCACGAGGTGGGGGGCAGGCTCAGTGTTTGCAGGGAGTTCATGGTCAACACCACAGGGAACAAGGAGAGGAGCCCACATGTCTTATTAGTGTGCTGTGCTCACTCAGTTAGGCAGGAGGTCAATTCCTGAACCTCATCAGGAGGTCAGCAACTACACCTGCCCTCTCAGTGACCCCACCTCACTAAAGACAGTGTCCACTGTTCTCTCCAAATGCTGGGCTGTGGGCAAGGCAGGTCTCACTGCAGGGATGCTGCACAGGGAAGGGGACTGGGCCTCCTCCCTCACCCAGCCTGCCCTGCATGCCGTCCTGTCTGCTGTCAGCCTGGCTCTGCTGCTCTGGGGCACTCAGGGACTCTCAGCCTCAGGCTGCAGCTGAGAGCTGCCTCTGCTCCCAGGACTCTCCCCTGGCCCAGCACCTCCATCCTGTCCTCTCCTGGTGGAGACCAGAGGGCAGGACAGGTGAGGGGAGGAGCTCAGGGCAGATTCCCACCCACTGCTGTCCACAGGCATTGGCTGGACAGTCAGGAGGACAAGCAGGGCACAGGGTGGGGAGGGCAGTGGGCACACAGCAGGAAGCCCCTGCCCTCCTGAGACCCTGCTCCCTCCTCTCCTGCTCAGTCTGCAGCCCCCAAATCTCACAGAGATGAAAGAGAAGAACTAGTCCTGAGAACAATGGGGGGCTCTTCTCCTGGATGTGGGGAACCCCATCCTCAGCCCTGGGCTCTGTTCAGTCATCACTGAGGGCTTCTCCTTCAGGGCTGGGAGGTGGACCTGGGCCTCTTGCATGCTGGGCACGTTCCTGCCACTCTGACACCCTCCCAGGTGCAGGGAGGAAGGGCTTGGAGGAGGCAGGGCTGGGCTCAGGAGGGTGGGCTCCCCCTCTGACAGCCTTCCAGCACCCCTGAAACCACCTGCTCTCCTCTCACAGGTAAAGCTCCACCTGGGTTCAAGACAGGGACACATCTCAGGAGCACAGAGGACCTGGGCAGCCTGACCTCAGCCTCTCCAGATATCAGAAGAGCCTCACCCACATGCAAATCCCTCCTCCTGCTCTGGGTTCAAAGGCCCTCTGGGCTGTGGGAGCTCCCAGCTCTCTGCTCAGACAGGGCTGAGGTCTCTGGGAAGGCAGGTGTGGTCTAGAAGATGAGGCTGCTGGGTCTTGTCCTGTGCCTGGTCACAGTTCCCCAAGGTGAGTGTCCCCAGTGTCAGACCTGGGTCCATGGGGAGGTTGTAACTGCAGGTGACTGACAGGGTGTGACTGTCCTTGTCCCCAGGTGTCCTGTGCCAGGTGCAGCTGCAGGAGTCAGGACCTGGCCTGGTGAAGCCCTCACAGACCCTGTCCCTCACCTGTGCTGTCTCTGGATTCTCCATCACCACCAGTGGTTACTGCTGGGAGTGGATCCGTCAGTCCCCAGGAAAGGGGCTGGAGTGGATAGGGGAGATATGTAGTAGTGGTAGCACTTACTACAGCCCATCCCTCAAGAGCCGAGTGTCCATCTCCAGAGACACGTCCAAGAACCAGTTCTCCCTGCAGCTGAGCTCCCTGACCACTGAGGACACGGCCACCTATTACTGTGCCAGAGCCACAGTGAGGGGACCTCAGTGTGAGCCCAGACACAAACCTCCTGCAGGGTTCCCATGGCCAGCAGGGGGCGCTCAGCACACAGGAGCTCAGGTCAGCCCAGGAGCAGGTGCAGAGGGAGGAGGGAACTTGACCCCAGTCCTGAGCCTCCTCACCAAGCAGCTCCTCCTGAGAGCCCCAGCTATGGGGGTCCTAGAGAAGCCTCCTCCCCTTGGACACCACTCATTTCCCTCCAGGTGAGGTGTGTCAGGAGTGCTCTTTTTAGCAACAGCTGCACAGTCTCCTCTCTACCTGAGGCTTTTTGTGCAATGACAGGCACTGCTCAGGGCCATCACGTGAGCTGTGTGGACACTTCATGGCTTGGGGAACTCCCTCCACTCTCAGAAGGGTCTGGATGTTCTCCTGCCCAGTATCCCTCCCAATCCAGTGCTTCCAGTGACCTTCCTGTGACTTATCTGTGCACTTGGCACATGTAGAGGTCATAGCCCACATTGTACCTGAGCCATCCAGCCACAGGGGACCTTTGACAATGACAAGGCACAGTCTGTCTTGTCACAGGTTAATGAACAGATGGTCGTGCCACCATGTAGGTGATAGAGACCATGGATGCAGCTGATAGTGTAAAGCCACCGTCAGCAAGCACAACAAGGTTTCCTCTGTCCCCAAACATAAGCAGAACTGAGCTGAGGGATGCCAACATAAAGCCCTAAACCCGGTCTAAATGCACAGAACGTGTGTATTCAGAGTGAACTTTGGTGTATGTGAGCTCTAACCTCATGATGAGGCTCTGTGACACCAAAATCCCAACCCATGGCCCCAAAGGGCAGAGGTGCCCACTCCTCATGCAGCTCTGTGGCCTGTGGATGGGGGTGACCTGAGGAAGGTCTTAGAGAGAAAGGGGCTCCCTTGGCACAGACTCCCAGGAGGGAGGGTGGTCAGCTCTGCATGGACTGTGGCAGCTGCAGGTTGGCTCTGCCACTGGCCTCAGGACCCTGAGACATGCTGTGCCCAGGACCACTCTGACCCCAACTTGGTTGGGAGCTGATCCCGGGTGTGAGGATCCCCAGGACCCCTGGCTGCTGAAGAAGGCAGTTTGGAGTCTTCCTGGGTTTCCAGCCACTGTGGCTGCATTGCAGGGTCACAGACAGGGACACCCTGGACCCCGTTCCTGCTCAGGTCAGTGCCCACCCTGTCCTAGAGCCCAGCTCCAGTCTGGGTGAGGATGAGCATCATCAGTGTTTACATCCCAGATTGTCCTAAGCCTGTACTGGAACATGCCATGAAATAGAATCACTTTATGTATTTTCAAATTATGGTTTGAGAGCTACAGCACTGATTTTATGTAAAACATCTATAATTTCCTAAGTTAAAGTTTTATGTTCTGTATCACCATAAGCCTCTTATGTTTTTATTATTAATGAATCCAAGTTTTGATCACTTTTAATATTCTATTTGAGCATTATAATCATAGAAAAATGGATGCTCCATTATCACACATTGATAGAGGATAAACAGATGTTGAGGAGGAAATGCTTCTGTGTATTCTGTGTGTCTGATTTTTCTGTATGTGGATTACTCCTTTCAATTTATTATCTTTCTTTACACCAAATATAAATGCAATGATTTGCCTTTGTTGTTAAGTCCTTTGTAGCCTTACAATTAACTCACTATAATCATGATTTTACACTTTTTTTGTTTTTTAGCAAACAGAATAATATTGCATTTTAATTAAGAGAGAATTTCCACAGTGGTGTAGTTTCTGTCTCTTGGGACTTGCTCTGGGGGATCACTAGGCTTCTCCCTGAGTCCTGGTAGTTGCTGGGAGCAATTTTAATCTACAAGACAACCCTCAATAGCAAAGATTCTGTATTTGATTGCTTAAGCCTGTTTTTATGAGTATAATATATTCACTTAGATACATAAACTAGACTTATGGATTTGACACTTGAATATATTTTGAAAAACATGAATAATCAATGAGGTGGTGTATGTTGTGGTCTTTCTCATGTGAGGGTCTTTGATCACCAACATCACTAAGAATGTCACCATCTCTATCCATCAGACACAGAGTGGTGAATCCAGTTGTATTTTCGTACTTACACTGAAACCTAGCTCTAGTGAGACAGAGGACAGCACCCTGACACAGGGGTGCCAGGTGCCATGATGGGTCCCAGGCTGTGCACACCCAGCTGTCCATCACCTGTCCCTCCTGGGTGTGGGGAGCCCACCAGCTGCTCTGCCCCAGTCACTGTGAAGCACAGCCTGGCTGTGGGCCACAGGTGCCCTGTGAGCTGCAGAGCCCCAGGACAAGGCCCTCTCTGCATGTAGCCCTCACCACCCACCCTCACCCTCACCCTCCCTGCACCTTCCCATCTCCAGGGGCCACTGTCCTCTCTCTTTCCAGGACCTGATGCAGTAGCCTCCCCACATGAGTGATGGTGTGGTGATGGTCTCCCTCTGCCTGACCCATTTCAGGTAGGTCCATGTGCTCGAGGGTCATGCCCAGGACCAGGAAGGACAGGATGCCATTCTTTTTTGCTAAATTACATTCTTTCCCTCTATGGACAGCGTATTTTTGAAATATCCACTAAGGGACACCAGGTGATGATGAAAACTGCTTTGATACTCATGGGACTGGAGTTAAGGATGGGCCTTTTGGGCCCTATGTCTCAAATATTGGGCACACTGGGCAGAAGTCCTGTCCCCAAGCCTTATTCTGTTCCTCCCCATGTCTCTGCTTGCCTCAGGCCATGCTGCACAGGGTGGGGTCTCCTGCCTGCTGCCCTCAAAGCTGGCCTTGACCCTGGTAGACCTACAGTGCTGGGGTCTTAGGAAGACTTACTCTCAGGATCCATTAGCCATAGCCCTAGGGGGCCTCTGTGTAGGGGACACACCTGGGAAAAAGCTCTGCCTGAGCCCCAGAGCTACCCAGGACATCCTCTGCAATCCAGGTGGAGGAGGACCCACCTCCACACTGTGGCACCCTGTGTGCCTGCAGAGTTACCCCATGGGTGCTGCCAGGTTAGCTGCTGAGTGACTATCCAGCACCCAGATCAGAGCCAGCACAGACCAACATTTTACCCAGTCCCAGGGCTGTGTACACCTCTTTAGAGGCCCCAGTACCAGTGTGGCTGAGTCCAGTCTGTGCTGCTCTGAGCAGCGCCTGAGGCTGAGGGTTCACCAGGAGAGAGCTGTGCTGCAGCAGGTTCTGGAGACCAGGGTGCAAACACCCAGGTGCTGCTCCTGACCAGGGCTCCTGAGGCTGTAGCACCACATGGCAGGAGGCAGGAGACCAAGAGAGGCAGACGGGGCTGGACCTCTGAGTGGTGCTGGGGTCCCACTGGGACTCAGGGTGCCAGGAAGGCTTTACCAGCCCTGGGGGAACCCAGGTGGCCAGGACCAGGGTGTCAGCTGTCCTCTCCATTCTCTCCACCCTCATGGACATGCTGAGGGTGACAGTGCAGCTGCATTGATGGCAGGGAGTTGTGCTTCCTGAAAAACACCAAGGCAGTTCTTCCAGAGAGATACCCTGCTTCCCACAAGCCTACAGTGCCCTGGAAAAGAAATGGAGGATGAGACCACAGAAGATAGATGATAGATAGATAGATAGATAGATAGATAGATAGATAGATAGAGAACCCTTAATAGATCTTATATAGATAGGTGGGAGATGGTAGTTGTTTGGTGGATGATAGATACACAGATAGAAGCTGAGAGTGAATGAGGATAAATTAAAACTGTGCTTTGACACAGCACCAAGTCCATGGGGATGTGGCTCCTCACAACAGGGGGCCTCCTCATATGTGGTCCCCTGTGGACTCAGCCCATGACAACTGAAAGAGAGGACAGAGCCTGGGTTTCTCCCTGCCCACACTTGTGCCCTGTGCCCACCACAGATGGCAGCAGATGTGAACCTGAGGGCTCTGTGCCAACTGGATGCTCCTGAGCTGAAGGAGGCCCTCACAGGGAGGCACAGCCTTCCCACTTCAGGGAGCCTCTGAGGCCCTCAGCTGGATGCCTCCCTGGAGAGCAGGTGGCAGCAGAGGGGAGAAGACACAGCACATTTCCAATGCAGGAGGGTTCTGAGCACCTTACCAGTGTGTGCACCTGGGAGCTGGAGGAGGGTCAGGGCAGCAGTCATGTCCAGGGTGAGAGCAAAGACCAGGTAACCAGTCACTGTTGCCACACATGAGCTGTTGGACAGTGAACCAGCACTCATGCTTCTGTGTGATTTTACATCTGCACCAGGGAGTTAGCACAGATACCTCCACCATATGATTATGTGTTTATATTAAATAAATTAAGATTATAAAAAATAAGATTAAATTAGAAGAAATTCTCCCCTCCTGAATGCTCCTCTGTCCACCATGCTGCCCATGACACTCCCATCTGCCCTCAGAGCTGCTCTACCTGGGCCTCCACCCAGAGCTGCTATATAGCAGGAGGACATGCAAATAGGGCCTCCCTCTGTTCATGAAAACCAGCCCACCTGACCCTGCAGCTCTGCACAGGAGCCCAGCCCTGGACTCCCAGCTCAGCCCACTCAGTGACCAGGACTGGACACAGCTGCTCACCATGGAGAGTGTGCTCAGCTGGGTTTTCCTGGTGGCTGTTTTCAAAGGAAATGAATGGAGAACCAGAGATCCTGAGTGTGTGAGTGGACAGGAGTGAGAGGGAGAGTGGATGAGTGACAGTGTCCTGACCAGGCTGCCTCTGTGTTTGCAGGTGTCCAGTGTGAGGTGCAGCTGGTGGAGTCTGGGGGTGCCTGATGCAGCCTGGGGATTCCCTGCAGCTCTCCTGTGCAGCCTCTGGATTCACCTTCAGTAACTACTGGATGAGCTGGGTCCACCAGGCTCCAGGGAAGGGGCTGGAGTGGATCACAGTTATATACTATGATACAAGTCAGAAATACTATGCTGACTCTGTGAAGGGCCAATTCACCATCTCCAGAGACAGCTCCAAGAACACACTGTACCTGCAAATGAACAGTCTGAGAGCAAAGGACACTGCCACCTATTACTGTGCTAGAGAAACAGTGAGGGGACCTCAGTGTGAGCCCCACACAAACATCCCTGCAGGGCACGCAGGGCCAGCAGGGGGCGCTCAGCACACAGGGAGCTCAGGTCACCCAGGAGCAGGAGGAGAGCAGGGGCAAGGGCTGGATTCCTGCACCTGGGGCCTCTCATGTTCCAGCTTCCCCAGGGATCTCTGTGGACCTGTGCTCCGTATTAATCCATGATGTCTCTGAAAATACAATTTTTTTTCATGATGTATTTTGCTTTTTCATTCCTGCCTGGTACTTACACTAATATTGTTCTTCATTTTGACATAATCCCCAATCATACAGTGCAATTTTCTCCACTTTGCCTGTAGTACTTCCCCCTTGCCCTTCCCTCTCCCTCCAAATGTTCCTTCCTCTATTAGCTGATCTTTCTTCTATTTATTTGCACTTTTCTTTACTTTAGTGACAGGTATTTAGATGGAATTTACTCTGGGGTGTTCATATCTGTAAATGGGGTGTTTGGTCAATTTCCCTCCACCTTCCTACTTTCCCTCCCTCCTCCTTAGCCCTCCATTCCCTTCCTCCACTGCTCTACTATCCACTATATCTTGATGTCCCTCTGTCCCCTTATTTTACTGTACCTTCCACTTCTCAGAGAAAGCCTCAGCCCTTGACTCTCTGAGCCTGAGTTATTTCACTTCACATGATGTTCTCCAATTCCACCAATTTACCAGAAACACTCTCATTTAATTCCTCTTTATGGTGAGTAACACCCCACTCTGTACACACCCCACATTTTCTTTACCCATCCATCTGGTGACAGGCATCTAGGCTGGGTCCATCACTTGGGTTCTGTGAGTTTCTGCTATAAACACGTGTGTGGCTGTGTCACTACAGAATGCTTAGTTTACATCCTTAGGACTGTAACAAAACATGGAATACCTGGTCATATGGTGGTGTCCTAGTCAGCTTTTTTGCTGCTGTGACTGAAAGGTCTGACCAGAACCACTTAGAGGAGGAAAGGCTGATTTGAGGGCTCACAGTGTCAGAGGTCTCATCCATGGACAGCAGGATCCATTCCTCAGATCTCAAGGTGAGGATGAACATCATGGTGGAAGACTGTGGAGGAGGGGAGCTGCTCACATGATGATCAGGAGGCAGAGAGAGACCCTCACCAGATACAAATATATACCCCAAAGCCAACCCCCGTGCCCCACCTCCTCCATCCTCACCTGCCCACCTTTAGTCACCTCCCAGTTAATCCCTTACAGGGGATTAATTCACTGATGGGTTAAGTTCTATTACCCAGTCATTTCCACTCTAACCCTGTTGCATTCATACATGGGTTTTTGGGGGGACACCTCACATCCAAACCATAACACTCCACCCTTGGCCCCCAGAAGCTCATGACCACCTCACAATTCAAAATACATTTAGTCCATTTCCAAGATTCCCCATAGTCCCAATAGTTCAATCATTGCCCCAAAGTTCAGGTCCAAAGTCTCATCTGAGCCACTTTGAATGATTTGTGCTTTTCTTCCTAGAGCAGAGAGGCTTTGAGCAGTCATGACATCTGGTAGTCACCTGGACATTGCCCAGGTTTAAGAAGTTTGAGGGCATGTCTTCAGATGTAGGTGTGTCACCCCATGGATTGAGCTACGTTCACCTGTTCCTTTGTGACATTAATCCTGTGCCCTTTTAGGGCTAGAAAGTTCCGTGGAAATGCTCTTTGTGTGTCCCCTTCTCTGCCTTTGGGTGTGGCCCTCCTAGATGTCAGTCAACCTGCTGAGAGCAGACATCAGAAAGCTACACTCAATCCCCTGACACCTGACCCCTTGCCTCATTTGAATGCCTTGTCCTCAATAAAAGGGTTCAGCACATTCTCTCTCTCTCTCTCTCTCTCTCTCTCTCTCTCTCTCTCTCTCTCTCTCTCCTCTTAAGGTCAGAGGAGCCCTCATCACAGGACCCCCAGAAAAGGTATCTCTGTCTCTTGTGAGATTATTTCTTGCAGCCCAGTTCACCTGGAGTGACTCTGAGTGTTTTAATTGTGGGGAACATGACAGGAAAGTTAAGCAGTGTTGCCTCAGAGTGGAAATTTTGGAACTGCTAGATAAAAAGACACGTAGACCAATGGAACAGAATAGAAGGCACAGAGACAAAGCCACACAGTACAGTTATCTCCTACTAGTCAAGGTGACACATATGTTCACTGAAAAAAAGATAAACCTCTTCAACAAATGGTGATGGGGAAAGTGGAAAGCCACCTGTAACAAAATAAAATTAAACCCTATCTTGTTAGAGTCTGTAAACAAGTCAAAATAACACCTGGTATTTTGGCAGGGGAATGTTAGAGTTCGTAAACAAGTCTGGATGGTGCCTGGCAAAATGCCAGAGGGAGTGGTTTGAGAACTAACAAAAGCAAGCCATTAAGTGCGGAGATTACTTATTGGTTGACTGATGTATCTAGTTTATGCTAATTAGATAAGCTGTGTGGAATGTATAAATACCGCTCCTGTCCTGCAATAAACGGCTCCCTCTCCTGCTGTATCAATCTACACAAGTTGTTCGTCACCCCCCGGCTAGTTTGCTGCAGCTGGACTGTGGCACTATCTCACCTGCATGAAACCCAAAGTGGATAAAAGACTTAGGCACAGAGATTCTGCACCTACTGGAAGATAAATAGGCCCACATCTTCACCATGTTGGCCTAGGATCTGGCTTCCTCAACAAGACCTCCAAAGCACAAGAAGTAAAGTCAAGAATCAATGAATTGGATGGATTTTAACAAAAAGCTTCATTTCAGCAAAAGAAACAATCAATAATGTGAAGAGAGAGCCTACAGATTGGGAGAAAATGTTACCACATGCACCTCATGATAAACGCAGCCTGGTTCCCTTTTAAAATTGGGAGCCATCTCGCCACAAAATCATGAAAAGCTAATTTCTGCTTTACTATAAATTACTGCAAATTCTGAACTAGCTTGGAATGCCTGCCCGTGCCTTGAACTCACCCATGCCTGGCTCTCTGACCAGATAGCAGCCCTCTCTGAAACTTTAGTGATGTCTCATCAATCTTGGACTTCCCTGGCCAGATAACGACCTTCTGTGAGGCTCTAATGGTCCTCATAAATTCTGATGTTGGGGCCAGCAAATATGTAAACTCGTCAGAGTTTTGTTATCTGTAACCCTCCTTTGTGTAACATTGTGGGCTATAAAGCTTGGCTGCAAAAAGATGCAGCTGCTGTCTTGTTCCCGTGGTTTTAGTTGGGAGAGGCAGCCCAGCCACTCGAAATGATAAGCTTGCTTTAATTTGATTTTAATTGGAGTCAATGGTCTTTTTTTTTTTCAGTCCTGGTCTAACCCCTCAGAGACAGCATTAATACCTAGAATATATAAATAATTCAAAAAACTTAACATCAAAAAAACAACAATCCAGGGCTGGGGATGTGGCTCAAGTGGTAGCCTGCTCACCTGGCATGCGTGCGGCCCAGGTTCAATCCTCAGCACCACATACAAACAAAGATGTTGTGTCTGCTGAAAACTAAAAAAATAAATATTAAAATTCTCTCTCTCGCTCTCTTTAAAAAAAATCAACAGTCCAATAAATAAATGGGCTATGGAAATCTACACACACTTTACAGTAGAATAAATATATAATCGATCAACCAGGATATGAGAAAATGTTCAACATCTGTAGCAATTAGAGAAATGCAAATCAGAACTACTCTAAGATGTCATCTCACCCAGTCAGAATGGAAATCGTCAAGCACACAGGCAACAATAAGTGTTGGCCAGGATGTGGGGAAAATGGTCACCTGGTGTTTCCATTCCTAGTTTTTTTTAGGAATCTCCATACTGCTTTCCAGAGGGATTGCACCAATTTGCAGTCCCACCAGCAATGTTGAGTGTGCACATCACCTCAGGAGTGTTTGTGTCACTAGAGGAGTATGCACATCACTAGAGGAGAGTGCACATCACTAGAGGAGTGTGCATATTAACAGAGGGTTGTGCTCACTGGTTCTGTGGTCCAACAGCCTCTGCAGGGTGGGGAGAACCAGGCATGGACCACCAGGTTCTTGGAGGGAGAGGAACACCTGGGCTCAGGGTTACACACTGCCTCCACACAGGAGCACATCTGCTCAGGCCAAAGAGGCTGACCAGCCTGGATAGTAGCTTCCACATGGACAGTAGCTTCCACACCCAGCAATGTCTCAAGGTCATAGGTCACTGCCATCACATGCAAACATGGCTACCTCAGCAAGGACAAGGTAATCAACCCTGGCTGTAGGGTAGGTCAGGCCTGGTTGAAATGCAGCCTGCACTTCTTGTTCACGAGCTCCTTTTCTGACCAGTTCACCCTCTAAACAGAGAAGACACAGCTGGCTTCTAATCTGAAGTGGAACCAGTGCTGCCCACAGGGCTGAATGCAGGACCAGGTCTTCCTGGCTCGTCCTCGGGGCAGGCTGGTCAGCCTCTATGGCCTGAGCAGATGTGCTCCTGTGTGGAGGCAGTGTGTAACCCTGAGGTCAGGTTGTCTTCCTCTCCCTCCCAGAACCTGGCAGCCCATGCCTGGTTCTTGAGGACTGCACTGGCTGACCTGACCCCCAGGGAGTCTTGGCCAGGCAATGTCTGCTCCTGCAGGACCAATGGCTCACCGAGGATGCCCCAGTGTCCTGCGTGGGAGGTGGGTTGAAGTCCGGGTTATAGACCCTTCCCAAGGAGGGAGAGTCTGACCTCAGCTGAGAAGGTCTGTAGGTGTTTCCCATGGAGTGTTCAAGTTGACCAATAGATGGGGGTCTCAGGCTTGGTGACCATCAGACACATGTGGTGATTAGACTGTCCACTCTTTCCTCCAGCATTTACTCAGGATGGAATCATTTCTTTTCTCATATTTATGGGTGTAAAATCAACAAAGACAAATCACCCATTTTGGATTCCAGCAAGTTTTCCTGTGTTCACCTGGTGTGTCAGCTGCTGGGGGAGGCTGGTCACACCACACCTCAGTGGCCACCTTCATTCCAGGAGTGGACCCCATAACACCGGTCAGAAATGCAGACATGGAACTTTCCATGGTCATCTGTGGTCATCAGGGGCACATCACATCTCCAGAGCTGGATCTCCACGGCAGGGATCGAGGTTTGCAAAAGGTGCATAGAGGTAATCTTCTTCCCATGCTCTTACCTTTCTGCACCTCTTGCAAACTCTACAAATTCTTCTAGCTTGGAAACCAACCCCCACAACCACGGATCCCCAATCTTCTCCTCCTGTGGGCTCATGCACTACTTTTGACTCTGCTGATGAACCTCCACCTGGTGGGAGGGAAAGGGAGGGAGAAGGAGAATTGCACAGATGTTGTGAGGGGAAGAGAAAAAGTGTGTCACATTATATTGGGTAGAGAGAAGTGATGGGAGGGGAGGGGAGGGGAAGGGGGGATAGGAAGGGCAGCATAATAAAATAGACACTAGTATTGCTGTATGTTGATATGTGACTGCATGACCCATGGGATTCTGTAATCTGTACACTCAGAAAAATGAGAAATTCTACTCCATTTGATTCAAATGTATGGTATGTCAAGATCATTGTACTGTCATGTGTAACTAATAAAAATAAATTAAAAAAAGAGATGCAGAGAGCAGAGTTGGATCGGAGCCAGAAGAAAGCCTGGACATAAGCGATCTCCTGGGCACAGAAAGCCAGGCCCGGGAACAATCCCATCCACAAACCTCCCAGGACACAGATATTCAACAGCAGGGCACAGGGAGCTTTCTCCCCTCAGGTACTGACAATCCCCTGCCGGAGCCAAGCGAAGGAGGAAGCAGATGGAGCAAAGGGTCCAGGCTCTGAGCAGGAAGCTGCGGGAGCCCAGTGTCTCCTCTGGTTTCTCTGCTCCTCCTGCTGCTTGGCAGAGGGGTGGCCGCAGAGTGTCGCTGCACGGAGCTCAGACAGGCCCTGAGATCGCGCTGAAGCCTGTGCTCCCAGCACCACACTGCGCGCCCAGAAACCCCACACGGAGAAGCCCAGAAGAGGATCCCGAAGGCCCTGATGGAGACCTTGGTTCTTCCAGATGCTGGATCACCCCACCAGCAAGCAGCGGGTTCAGCTCTTCCTCTCCCATGGAGCCCTTTAACTTCCTTGTCCTGCTCCAGTTCTCTGGCTAGAGTTTTAGGACCATGGGCACAGCACAAATGATCCAAGAAATAAAGACATGTCTCCTAGAAAACAGAAAGATTGAAAACCCTCAACAAACTAAAGGAAATAAAAACAGAAGACTGAAATCAACGAAATTAGACAAAATAGTGATATTGGTACAGGCACTTCTGAAATCCACAAGATTATTAGAAACTACTTTCAGGAAATATCCTCCAGTGAACTAGAAAAAACTTGAAGAGACAGAAAACTCTAAACACATGTGACCTACACAAGTTGAAGCACAAGAATCTAAATAAGTGAGATGGAAAAATATCAAGCAATGGAGTTGAAGAGCCATTAAATCCTTCAAAGAGAGAAAAGCCCAGTGGCAGATTGATTCTCAGCTGATTCTAAGAGAACGTTAAAGAAGAGATGAGGCCAACCTCCTCACATTATTCCATGAAATGGAAAAGGAGAAAACACTGAAAAAATCATTCTGTAAATCCATTAACACCTGGTACCAAACCAGATCTAGACACATCCATGAAGAAGATTTCAGACCAGTATTGATGAGCATAGACGTGAGTTTCCTTAATAAAATATTGGCCCAGTGCATTCTACGACATATAAGGAGGTGGGGTCCATGATCTAGTGGGTCTCACCACAGGGCTCAGAAGTTGGCTTAGGAAATAGAGATCAGTAATGTAGTGTCCACATGTGATTCCTCACATGCATGGAATTAAGGACAAGAGTCATACCATCACATCAACAGAAGCAGAAAAAGCATTTGCTAAAGTCCAGCACTCAGTCATGTGTAAGGACTGAGAAGCAAGCAGCATGGGGGATGGGCCTGAGCCTCATAAAGGTGATATTTGACAAACCCAAGGCCACCACCATCCTGAATAGAAATAACCTGAAAACAGTTCCTCTCAGCTCAGGACAGGACAAGGGTGTCCACTCTCCCACTCTGATTCCCCGGTGTCCCTGCCCTGCACACTTTGACACAGGAGCATTTTCACATGAACAACATGCAGAAGAGCATTATTGAGGTGAAGTGACAGCTCTGGGGTCACCAGGGTCAGAGGGTGAGGAAGCTCAGAGGACCCTGGTGAGTCTTTTCCATCAACTCAGAGGAGGGTCTTCAGTGGGATGCCCTGATTAGGGCCACCCTTGGGATTCTCAGTACAGCAAACAGGGAGCTAGCCCAGGGTTGGTGCCCTGGACACCTGGTGAACCTCAGGCTCATGGTCCTCCTGGCTCCCCAAGAGTCCCTGAGAAACAGCACTGGATTCTGGCACTTTTGCACCTTATAAATGAAAGGTGTGGGGCTGAGGATCAGGTGAGGTTCCTGCAGGGGGACAGGCAGCCAGGCTGGGTCAATGCAGCAGCTGAGCCCTAGTGAGTGGCAGGAGATGTTCTCAGCAGCTCACTCAGTAAGCCCTGTCCTCACCAAGGTCTGCCCACCCCAGACCTGGCACCTGAGAACAGGAGCCTGACTGCCCTGGTCCTGCCTGAGACTCCAGGTGGCCCTGCTCCTCAATTGTCCTCCCCAGTCCTGAGAGGGACAGAGGGGAGACCTGGTGGACATCCAAGGAGGGAGTGTGATGACCCTTGTGCCAGGAGCTGCTGAGAGGGTGACTCAGATGTCCTCCACTGCTGCCCTGCTGGACTGTGGCATAGAAAACAGCCACCACCATGACCAGCACAGCCAAGAGCTCTCTGATGTGGAAGCCCTCACCAGGGCAATCAGGACACAGTCTAGGGGACTCCAGACCCCAGGGGCCATTAGAATCAGAGTCGAGTCCTCTCCTTATCCCTGTGGTCATACTCTCCCTCCTAATCAATCCTCCTGAAGCAATTTGCTGTTGCTATTTGTACAACTGCCAGGGAAGTGAACAGGACCTACCTCCTTCCACAATCAAGTGGAGGGACAGATGTAGGGCACACATGGCCCCATCCATGTCAATACATCAGAAGGACAGAGGGTAACAGGTCCCCCAAGGACAGCCAGCAGGGACCCCACCACTTGTCCATGTTGACGACGGTCTGCCTCCTTCCTGGTCATCCTCCTTCCTGGTCACCCTCCTTCCTGGTCATCCTCAGCACTTGGAAGAGGCCCAGGCCCTCACCATGACCTCTGGCCCATGAAGCAGGAGCAGGGCTGCTGGCCCACAGCTGTGGCTGTGTCCTCTGACTCTCTCCTGTGGTATTTATAACTGTGGGTGCACTGTAGGGAAACAGAGCACTGGAGTTGGTTTCCATAGTGATTCAGACCTGGATCAGGACCCCCATTTCTGTGGGCAGCCCTTCCCCTTCCTGCCCTTCTCCCTCCCTGCTCCCCTCCTGGGCTCTGTGGTATTTCTTCTATGTGTTGCACATGTCTGAGTTGGAGGTTCATGGATGTTCATGAAGGTGGAGTTCACTGTGCTCCTTCACATCAGCTCACAGCATAGATGGTGAGTTCCCTTCTGCTCTCCTCCCTTCACCCCTCTGCCCACCCGCAGGACCTTCCTGGACCCACTGATCTCCTTCTCTGTCCACATCACTCTCCTCTCCTCTCCCTCTTCTCCAGCTTCCTCAATTGGGAGAGAAGACTGGCCCTGGGCTTCTGCGTCTGGCCTCCTTCTTCAGCTTGATGGTCCCAGTTCCACCTGTTTCCCAGCAAATGCTGTCACTCCATTGTCTTCCTGGCTGAAGACCCACTGTGCACAGACTCCAAGCTTTCTTCATCTACACCAGCCCCTGTAGGGTGCAGCCCGTCAGAGCTTCTGCTGGAAAGTTGACCATTTCACCTTCTTCATGAAGAGCCAGTGTTGCTTCTCTCCTGGGAAATCCTTCAAGACCTTGTTTTCCCATGAGATCTTGGGCCCAGGAGATGCCAGCCCTGGCAGATGCCCACAGACCTTCCCTGGACAAGGGCATAACCACTTGGGGACTGCTAGGATGGTTCAGGGGATTCCTAGACAACTGCCCAATCCCTGCATTACAAGTTAATCTATCCCCATGTTGAACCTGTCCCAGTGGATAATATCTGACCTGTTCCTCCATCCCCATGGTGGCCCAGACCCCAGGGGACAACATCTGACAGGTTACTCCATTCACATGCTCTCTCATCCCAGTTGATTCTGTGTGACCTGTTACCCCACCCCGTGCTCACTCTATCTCAAGTGGATAATATATAACATATTGATGCCTCTGCATGCTAAACCTGTGCACAGGGCTTGATATCAGAGCTGTCACACCATCTGTCACTTGACTGTCCCCAGTGGATAATATCTGACCTGTCCCTCCATCCCCGTGCTGGTAAGTCCACAGTAGATGACATCTGACCTGTTACCCCATGCTGGCCTGTACCCACTGGATATTATCTGAACACTTACTCCTTCCCCATGCTGGTCCTGTCCCCAGTGGATACTATCTGGCCTCATAACCCATCTACACACTGGCCCTGTCCCCAGTGGATACTATCTGATGTATTACCTGATCCCCAAGCTTGCCTTTCTACAGTGGTAATCCCTGATCTGTTACAGCATCCCCATTTGGCCTGTCCCAGTGGATAACATCTGCATGTATAAAACTAACCCTACCTAATTCAGTCAGTGTGGCATTGGCTGTCCTTAATCATTCATATGCTCCCCCGGTGAAGCCATCTGCCCTTGGCCTTGTCTTTCCTGGGTTTGGACTCATGATGTGACCTGTGTCTGTCCCTCATCTGCTCAGGCTGTTTGCTGCTCCTAGGCTCAGCTGGGCAGGGTGCACAGTTCTGGAAATGCATGCATCTGCTCCTGCATGTCATCAGGGAAATACATTCAGGTGGCCTCATGACCAGTTGTATTCCTAAGGGCTCAGAAACACCTGGTTGAGCAGGTATTATGTCTTTCATTCTCCCCCCTCTGTGTCACCCATAACATAAATAATTCTTTCCTAAATGGTGGCTGAAGAGTCCCATGGGCTCCTTGTTCTTTCCAGCTGAGGAGTGCATTCACTGCACCTTGGTCAGGTGTTCCTGGAGCAGCTGGGCCTCACAGTCCTGGGGGCTGCATGGTGCTGGGGCCACTCTGGCAGCCTGGACAGCTGAGGGGCTGCTGGCAGAGCAGCAGAGGTGCAGTCCATCTGTCCCCAAGTGCTGCCTGGGGTGGCCCTCCAGCAGGCCCAGGTCAGCAGTTCAGCAGGCCCCATGAGTGCAGAGGTGGCTGTCAGATTAGAGGACAGCACAGGGCAGGCAGCACCTGGGGACAAGGGCGAGATGCTCTCAGCACCCAGGGCTGGCTTTGCACCTCCACAGGGACTCTGTGCAGTGGCTGCTCAGGGCCTGCTCAGCTGCCCTGGGGACCTTGTTAGGGGTTACAGGTTCCTGCAATGCCACCTGGGGTCCTGGGAAAGGTGTGTGGCCCTTACAGCTGGCCCTGCTCTCAGCATGCCCTGCCACTCAGGGAGGGTCCATGACTCTTCCCTCCTTTGTACAAGTGTGGACTTATGGCCATCTGTGTCCTGTGTCTGCAGGTGGATGGACAGTTCCTCCCTGACCAGCACACAGCTGAGTAGGGAGGGTGAAGGGAAGAGCCAGCCAGCTGCTTCCCAGGACCCTGGTGGGGTCCCTGCATGGCTCTGTGCAGTGGAGCCTGGTGTGGAGCCCAGGCTGGCTCTGCTCTGTCCCCACCACTGCTGGGGCCTGTTTCCCAGAAGTTCCCAAACTGTGCTGGGAGCTGGGGGCTCAGTGGCTCCAGCAGCACAGGTGCCCCCTGTCAGGGTTGAAGGATGATTGACAGCTGCTTGTGTGGCAGGGGCAGAGGCAGCACCTGCACAAGGGGCCCCACCTGAGTGTGGCTTCAGCAGAGGTCCTGCCTGTCACCCATGTGCTCTGTGTGGTGGGGGCAGGATGAGCACTCCCTCCCTCCACAGTGCTCTGTCCTGCACCAGTGGCCATAGACTGACCCAGGCCTATGGGCAGGGAGAAGAGCAGGGGCCTCTGCAGCTCCCTCATCCACTAAGCAGCCTCCAGGGACCTGGCCATGTAAACTAAAGTGCAAATTTCACATGTGCTAAGTGTGTGGATGTTTTTGGTTTAAGAACACGCAAACACAGAGAAAGCATCCTTTGTAAACATCTGGAAAGTAACTGGATTACAGGTTTACATTTGAAGCACAAGTCCACAGCTTTTCAGATAAAAACAATAAATTTTTGATGACCCAGTCTGACAAGAAACTTTCAGGTGTACATCAAGATACAGAGGATGGGTCCCTGAAATTAATGTCTAACCCGCTTCAGCCACTCATTGGCGAGGGAGAACATGGATGCCCTTGTTCTCCCAGTGGGCACTGGGTGCTCAGGTCATGGCCTGTCCAGCTCTGTGCTTCATAGCACCAAGGTGAGCCCAGCCAGTGTGCCTGCTCCCCTGCCATAGGGCTTGTCCCCTTGGTCCTGGCCACAGGCAAGGCTTCTCCTGCTGTCCTGAGCTTCAGGACTTGGAGAGGCTCTTCTGCAGACTCGGATGTTCACCTCACAAGGCAGTATGACAGGACACAGTGTGCATGACACCAACAACTGCCATGGGAGACCCTCACCTACCACAGGACCATAGTGTTGGCTCTTACTTGCCACAGATGACTAGTCTTATTATGTAGTCACAGCAGCTGTGGCTCAGTGTGTCCAAGGGCAGTGTGGGTCTCTGTGGCTGCCCCTACAGAGGTCCAGTGCATGCATAGAGATGGTGTCCATGTGCTTCTCACAGTGACAGGGACAGAGTCCAAGATCTGTGGGGTATGGCAGCATGACACAGTCCTCAGAAAACACAGAAACCAAAAGGACAGGAAAGGAGCCCTGCAGGAGGGAGTCCCTGCAGAGGCCTCCACAAGGTCATCCTCAAAGGACTGAGGCCCTAGGAACATTGCAGTGCCCCCAAGGAGGAGTGAAGAATGCAGCCAAGGACATGGCCAACTCATACTGTGCAGAGTCACTCCCTCAGTGTGAGCCAGATGCAAACCTCCCGCAGGAGGCACCTGTGGCCAGCAGAGGGCGCGCAAGAGCAAGGAGTTTCTGATGGACTGGTGGATTTTTTTCCAGTTGTGGTTCTCATTTTTCTGTAAACGTGACACACTTCCTGAGAAAGGCCTCCACAGTTATGCCTCTGGGCCTTCAAGAGATGTTTATCAATTTAAAAAATAATGATTAACTGGTTGATGGTGTAACCTTGAATTCCTTAGTCCTCAAATGAGTGTTCAGAGAGCAATATCTTCATGTCTCATGTCCCTAAATTCTAAATTCATAAAGGTCCCTGAACATACAATATACTTCATCAAAAAGTAATATGAAATCATCAAGGCATTACAATTATTGGCATTTATAGCTGGAGATTAATTGATGGCCCAGAACATCTGGGCCACTTTGCACAACCACACAGAGACCCACAGTTTCATGTGCAAGCTCCCAGTCTCAGGCTACCTGTTCCTGGGTAATTCTTCTCCCACCTGACACATCAACATGGTCCTGCCCGTGACGTCTTCCCATCCTCTGTGCCCTATGTCTGTGTGGACACAGGAGGTGCATTCTGCACGCTCCACATGAGACCACAGGCTTGGCAGACACGGTGCTGGTGCTGGACAGCAGCAGCCTGGACACACCTCGCCCCTACCTGCACATGAGCCTCTCACACAGTCGGTTATTTCCCTGGGATCTTTATGTCAATATGAAATGAGGAGATTAAATCCCTGGAAACTAACCAGGTGGAAGGATTACTAGGACCAGGAATTTGCTGTCATGGTTCACATATGAAGTGGCCCACAAGCTCACGTGTGAGACAAACGAGAGAGGACTAGATTACCAGAGCTCAAACCTACAGTGGATTAATCCACTAACATGGATTGACCTGCGGCAACAGTAGGCAGGTGGGGAGGTGGCTGGAATACTTGGATCACTGGGGTGTGCATTTGGGGGACACTCTGTGCAGTTCACCTGCTTCCTGGTGGCCATGTCCTGAGCTGCTTTCCTCCTCCACACCCTTCTGCCATGGTGTTCTCCCTCCCTGGCCAGAACTAAGGAAACGCCACCATGCACTCCAACCTCCTAAGTCATGGCCGAAGGGAAGCTTGTCCTCCTCTGTGTTCTCAGAATATTGGTCAGGTGACAAAACAATGTCAAATATTGATATATTTTTAGGAGGTTTCCTTATGCCACATCATACATCCACTAAGATATTTTTATTTTCATGAACACTTTGTGCTGAATGTTGAAAGCAAACTGAAGGCCTGGGACAGGTGAGGTGTTGAAGACCTCACACCTGGCACAGGTGAGGTGGGGAAGACTGTCACATGGAGGGCTCCAGGATCCCCAGGTCAGGAGGTGTAATCATCTTAGGACGCCTCCTACTTAGATGCCTGGAAGAACACCTTTCTAATCAGATGATTTGCTGGGACTTGGAAACTTCACTCAGGGGCTCACCTGGATTTGCAGGTGGTGAAAACATGGAGACCAGCAGGTCTTACCTGAGCCACCCCAGGACCAGGAGGTGGGGGGCAGGCTCAGTGTTTTCAGGGAGTTCATGGTCAACACCACAGGGAACAAGGAGAGGAGCCACATGTCTTATTAGTGGGCTGTGCTCACTCAGTTAGGCAGGAGGTCAATTCCTGAACCTCATCAGGAGGTCAGCACCTACACCTGCCCTCTCAGTGACCCCACCTCACTAAAGACAGTGTCCACTGTTCTCTCCAAATGCTGGGCTGTGGGCAAGGCAGGTCTCACTGCAGGGATGCTGCACAGGGAAGGGGACTGGGCCTCCTCCCTCACCCAGCCTGCCCTGCATGCCGTCCTGTCTGCTGTCAGCCTGGCTCTGCTGCTCTGGGGGACTCGGGGGCTCTCAGCCTCAGGCTGCAGCTGAGAGCTGCCTCTGCCCCCAGGACTCTCCCCTGGCCCAGCACCTCCATCCTGTCCTCTCCTGGTGGAGACCAGAGGGCAGGACAGGTGAGGGGAGGAGCTCAGGGCAGATTCCCACCCACTGCTGTCCACAGGCATTGGCTGGACAGTCAGGAGGACAAGCAGGGCACAGGGTGGGGAGGGCAGTGGACACACAGCAGGAAGCCCCTCCCCTCCTGAGACCCTGCTCCCTCCTCTCCTGCTCAGTCTGCAGCCCCCAAATCTCACAGAGATGAAAGAGAAGAACTCGTCCTGAGAACAAAGGGGGCTCTTCTCCTGGATGGGGGGAACCCCATCCTCAGCCCTGGGCTCTGCTCAGTCATCACTGAGGGCTTCTCCTTCAGGGCTGGGAGGTGGACCTGGGCCTCTTGCATGCTGGGCATATTCCTGCCACTCTGACACCCTCCCAGGTGCAGGGAGGAAGGGCTTGGAGGAGGCAGGGCTGGGCTCAGGAGGGTGGGCTCCCCCTCTGACAGCCTTCCAGCTCCCCTGAAACCACCTGCTCTCCTCTCACAGGTAAAGCTCCACCTGGGTTCAAGACAGGGACAGAGCTCAGGAGCACAGAGGACCTGGGCAGCCTGACCCCAGCCTCTCCAGATATCAGAAGAGCCTCACCCACATGCAAATCCCTCCCCCTGCTCTGGGTTCAAAGGCCCTCTGGGCTGTGGGAGCCCCCAGCTCTCTGCTCAGACAGGGCTGAGGTCTCTGGGAAGGCAGGTGTGGTCTAGAAGATGAGGCTGCTGGGTCTTGTCCTGTGCCTGGTCACAGCTCACCAAGGTGAGTGTCCCCAGTGTCAGACCTGGGTCCATGGGGAGGTTGTGACTGCTGGTGACTGACAGGGTGTGACTCTCCTTGTCCCCAGGTGTCCTGTGCCAGGTGCAGCTGCAGGAGTCAGGACCTGGCCTGGTGAAGCCTTCGCAGACCCTGTCCCTCACCTGTGCTGTCTCTGGATTCTCCATCACCAGTGGTTATGGCTGGAGCTGGATCCGTCAGCCCCCAGGGAAGGGGCTGGAGTGGATAGGAGTCATAGTTTATGATGGTATCACTTACTACAGCCCATCCCTCAAGAGCCGAGTGTCCATCTCCAGAGACACGTCCAAGAACCAGTTCTCCCTGCAGCTGAGCTCTCTGACCACCCAGGACACGGCCACCTATTACTGTGCCAGAGCCACAGTGAGGGGACCTCAGTGTGAGCCCAGGCACAAACGTCCTGCAGGGCACCCAGGGCCAGCAGGGGGCGCTCAGCACACAAGAAGCTCAGGTGCCCCCTTCAGAGCAGCAGAGGAGAGTGGATGGTTTCTCTCCAGGTGATCAGTGTCTCCCTGGATCCCATCATGGAGAATCTGGAGGTCTCTTCTGCCTCAGATCATCCCATGCTGTTCTCTTATGGAGTCAGGAGTGTCTCTCTCCACCTGTCTCAGGTCAGGCTGCACAGTACACGTGTGAGTCTGTGTGTCCATGTGTGTGTATATGTGTGTAGGTTATGTGTGTGTATGTGTGTGTGCAGGAGTGTTGTGTGTGTGTGTGTCTGTGTGACACTGTATAGGTGACACCCCTGGAAGGCAGACTCTGCTACCTTGTCACAGTGCTGTCCCTGAGCTCCAGGCCTGCCCCCTGCTCCAGCAGCCAGTCCCTGGGCAGCTGCAGAGGACTCACATGGGGAAGGCTCAGCAGGCTCTCAGACATCTCCACCCATCACAGCCATGAACCTGACCCTGCCAGGTGCTCTTTACACACTGACCTGGGCTCACCCTCCCCAGGGCAGGCAGCTGTCAGTTCACACCAAGGCTGCAGCCTCCTCTTCCAGACCAGAGCATGGGATCCCAGAGTCCTCAGCCCACGTCCACACACACACACACACACACACACATACACACACACACACTCTCTCACACACACACACACACACACACTCAAGCACACACACACATGCAATGGAGACCTGTGTCTGCTACTCAGCGTACCACACAGTGTCCTTAGCTGTCATCATAGAAACGTCCTTTGACACAGTGGTTCTCCTGGTGACTGCACAGCTGTCCTCCACCCTTGCCCACATCTCCTCCTCATCTCTCCCTGGTGACCTCTCCCACCCTGGTTCATGGGTTGCCTGAGCCTTTCCCTGGGCAGGTGGCGTCCTGCATGTGGATGTGGTGTCCATGGGTCCTGCTGCTGCTGGGCTCCACCCCAAGGACCATGGCAGTGTCTGGGTTCAGTCTGGGTGTCTGCAGGGCAGTGGACCTCTCCTGGCCCTGGGTGGTAGAGCGCTCCCTGCTGCTTCCCACCTCACAATCTCAGGGCCCAAATGCCAGCTCTGCCAGGCTCATGAACCCTGTGCCCACCTTAAGCCTCATCTCAGTTCACCCCACAAAGTGACTTGGCTGTGACTCACTGACCTGGATACCCTCAGCTCACCTGGTCTCAGTGTGCACAGAGGGCACTGGCTCCATGGACCTAGGATGGAGCTGCTATTAGAATTTCCCATGAAGCCCGACTTACACCTGTAAGAGTCTTTATCCTGCTTCCTCAGACTGCTCCACGTTATATACTACAACCAGTTCTGAAGCCTTGGGATCTCATGGAGTAATTTGTCACAGGTAGACCCCTCTCTTGGTGCTAATTGCTGTGACAGTCATCTTTCCCTCCCTGTGAGATCTGCCCCTGACAAGACCCATGTAGAGGAGGTGAATGTTGTTTTGCCTCCGGGTTGTACAAGTTCAGTCAATGGTTGGCCCACTCCATTGCTCTGGACCTGAGGGGAGGCAGAGCATCATGGTGGAATGACACCAATGGAAGAAGGTACTCACCTCATGGAGGCCACGACACACAGGGGAAATGACAGTTTACAGTGGAGAGGAAACTCCCCAGGACACACCCCAGTGACTCCCCTCCTCCAGCCAAGCCCCACCTGCATGAAATCACCACCATCTAGTCCATCAAAGTAGGGTGGATGCAGATATCAGGTTACAGATCTCATAATCTAATCATTCACCTCTGACTCCTCCTGCCCAAACACAGGAGCTTGGGGGACAGTCCACCTCCCACCTGCAACACAAAGATGAGCAGAGTAGAGGAAGGGAACAGGGAGGGGAGGGAGGGGAGGGACCGTGGAAGGGCTGGTGACTGAATTGGAACCAGTTAGAGTCCAAGCTTTTATAATAACATCAAAACTCACCACGCACAGTGGTGCATGTCTATAATTTCAGCAACCAGGGAGGCTGAGGCAGGAGGATCACAAGTTCATAGCCAGCCTCAGCAAAAGCAAGTCACTAAGCAACTCAGTGAGACCCTGTCGGTAAATACAATACAAAACAGGGCTGGGGATATAGCTCATTGGTCAAATGAGTTGAGTTCAATCCCCAGTACCAAAAAAAGAAAAAGAAAGAAAGAAAAAACATGAGTATTTATGATGAATTAATAAAAAATAAAATTTTAAAAACTGATTCAAATACTCAAGGTCTCTTTCTATTCAAAATATGTTGTAAAATAGTTTTTTCTTCTTCTGCATCAAAGGCTGTTGAGGTTTTAATAGGAAGTGCACTAAAACCATAGATCTATTTGGGAATTAAAACATGTTCATGATTTTTCTATTTCTACCCCTGGGACACTGGGTTACCTTCAATTTCCTTCTCATGTTTTTTTTTTTCTAAAATGTTTCATAAATTTCAACATCTCTCTTTAAACAGATTAATTATACACCTAAGTGCTTTGCACATTTATATATTTTTGATTCACAAATAATGTGGTTAGTCTTGTTCTTTTTTTTTTTTTCATGCCACCACCTCATGCTGCTCCCTCATGGCAGGAAGGCCCTGGTCAGTGACAGGCTACCCTGGTTCTGCAGGGAGGGGTCTGTCCTTCCCCTCCCTGTCCCCCTGCAGCTCTCCCCTCTTCTCAGATCCTAACAGGATGGTGCACAGTCACGCTGTCCTTCTGTCTCATTCTGCTGCTTCTCATCCTACCACGTCCTGGAGGAAGGCAGCCTGGTTGTTGTTTAAATCTCTCTGTAAATAGTGCTGGGTAGTGTTTGGGTCACCTTTTGCATTGCTGTCACCAATAGGTATGCCAATGGCCATGTAAAGAGGAAACATTTATTCAGACTCACAGTTTCAGAGGTCTCAGTGCACAGTCAGCTGACTGCACAGCTCTGGTCCTAGGTGAGGGAGACCATCATGGCAGAAGGGTAACCAGTTCAGGATATGGTAACAAGGAAGCTTAGAGAGAGCTCTGCTCACCAGGGACACAATTACAACTCCAAAAGCACACGCCCAGTGACCTACCTCCACCAACACAGCCTTCCTACATTTGGTTGCCACCCAGGTGATCCACATCAGTGCATGAGTCCACTTATTAGGATCCAATGCTCATGATCCAATGCTCATGATCCACCTCTACAAATCATTGCATTGCCACACACAATCTCTTGGGGACACTTCATTTCTAAACCTTAGTGTTCTTCCCCAGGCCCCCAATGTTCATGCCCATCTCACATTTCAAAACTCACTGAGCCCACCTTCAAGAGTCAGCACTGTCCTAACAGCCCCAGGGTGACCCAAAGTCCAGGTAGAGAATCTCTCCTGAGGCTCAAGGCAAACTCCTCACTGTGGGAGTAAAGTTCAAAACCAAGTTACAGGTGTCTGATATATAAAGGTGCAGAGTCAACATCTCCAGTTTGAAAGTTAGAAATGAGGCATAGAATAAAGGGATGGGAGCAAAGGGAGACCAAGGTCCAGCTGGACAAGCAGGTCCTGTAGCTCCATGTCCAGCACCTGGGGCACCTGGCATCCTCTGCTTTACCCACAGGGCTGTGCCGCTCAGCTCCAGTGACCTTGCTGGGTGCAGCCTCATGGCCTCTCTCGGGGCTGGTCTCTGCTGGACTCATGCAGTTTCCTTGGCATAAATTCCATGTTGCTGGCATCTCTTATTGGGGACTGTGCCCCTGGAGTGTCACCTTTCTCCTCACGTCTCCATGCACCGTCCTCTCAGGAGCAGACCACAGAAACTGTGACCCTCCAATCTCTGGCCTTCCCACCTTCCTTGGAGTCTTGTTGGAAGACCTGCCCCTACGTCCAGTGTCCAGCAATCCTGCAGAACCTGCACCATGTGGTTGGCTCCCAGGTCTGCCACCATCTCCAGCAGTGACCTGGCCTCCTGGGACCATGGCCACAGTGGCCTCTGCCTGCCTGGGTGGCTGAGAATGGTGAAACGACTTTCTACTCCCCCTGTGCAAGCAGAGTGTCCCCGTGGTCTCTTCTCACCTTGAGCCTGAGATGGGGGTGGTCCTGCCAATTTCTGAGGTGCTGTAAAGCAGTCTTTTATCTTGTTTCCAGGGAGAGTATTTAGCATTTCCCTAGTGACAGTGTTGTCTTGAACAACCCCAGTTTCTTTAGCCTCAGTTACACTCACACATTTCTAACTGTACTGCAGGATTTCCACACCTTTCTGCTCCTCCTCCTCCTCATTATCACACTAAATGGCTAAGACCAGGCAGCCTTCTCCATGCTTCTGCTGAAGGCTGTGCTGTCCTGAAAGTCCCTCTGCTATTTTACAAGTCCATCACCTTTAAACCAGCTTCACAAGAGGAATCAGGACATGGGGGAAATGTAGGCAATTCTGTGACAGAATTATGGTCTCCTCAGCTCCCACCATAAGCCCCTCCCCATATCAAACACACACACAGTGGTCTGACACTTTCCAGTGTTTGTTTGTAAATATTTCTATCATCTTCCACAAACACCAAAAAGCTCCAAAACCTTCTGAACTACACAACCAGGTTTTTGGCAAAGTCACCTGTATGGATCCCTATTCCTATTTTAGTCAATATTTGCACTGCTGAGGTCAAAATACCTGTGAGGAACATGGTGTGGGACAAAAGGTTCAGTCCCCCACCATCTGACTCCATTGGTCAGGACACATTTAATGCAGAACATCATGTCCGAGGTTTTTGGAGAAGGAAAGCTGCTCAGGACAGTGTCATGAGGAAAGAGAGAGAGAGAGAGAGAGAGAGAGAGAGAGAGAGAGAGACAGAGAGAGAGAGAGAGAGAGAGAGAGAGAACTCCCCACATCAAAATAACACTCCACTCATCAAAAATAAACCCCTAAATATAAACATCTCCAGGAACCTCTATCCTACATACACACCCTAACTGGCTACATTTACTAAACCCAGTTAATCCCTGTTGGTGCATTAATCCACTGATTTATCCCAACCTTCAGAATCTGACCCTGTCACCTCTGCAAATTCTTCCAATGTCTCACACAAGAGGCTTTGGAGCACCTCACATCTAAACTAAAGCTGATATTCAGCTTCCAACATGGCTCATTGAAAGAAGTGACAGGAAGGGATCTTCAGAAAATCTTGGACCTATATCAGTAGATGCATGTGACAGGGGACAGGGCTGGGGTTCTGTGACCTGCCCAAATGATAGCTGTGGCATGTCAGGGCAACAGCAGAGCAGGTGACCTTGTGGACTATAGGTGGGGTGGTGTTAATCTTCGGGTACATAGGAGTTTAAGCTGGGGTGTAGGGATCTTAGGGTACTTAGGAGTTTAAGCTGGGGTGGGGGTGATCTTAGGGTTCTTAGGAGTTTAAGCTGGTGTGGATTATCTTAGGGTACTTAGGAGTTTAAGCTGGGGTTGTGTGATCTCAGGGTACTTAGGAGTTTAAGCTGGAATGGGGGGATTTTAAGGTACTTAGGAGTTTAAGCTGTGGTGTGGGGGTCTTAGGGTACTTAGGATTTTAAGCTGGAATGCAGGTATACTAGGGTGATTAGGAGTTTAAACTGGGGTGGGGTAATCTTAGGGTACTTAGGAGTTTAAGCTGGGGTGGGAAGATCTTAGGGTACTTAGGAGTTTAAGCTGCTTTGGGGTGATCTTAGGGTACTTAGTAGTTTAAGCTGGGGTGGGGTGATCTAAGGGTACTTAGGAGTTTAAGCTGGGGTGGGGTAGATCTCAGGGTACTTAGGAGTTTAAGCTGGGGTGGGGTAGATCTCAGGGTACTTAGGAGTTTAAGCTGGGGTGAGGGTCATATTAGGGTACTTAGGAGTTTAAGCTGGGGTGAGGGTCATATTAGGGTACTTAGGAGGTTAAGCTGGTTGGGGCTGGTCTTAGGGTACTTAGGAGTTTAAGCTTGGTGGGGGGATCTCAGGTTACTTAGGAGTTTAAGCTGGTTGGGGTTGGTCTTAGGGTACTTAGGAGTTTAAGCTTGGTGGGGGGATCTCAGGGTACTTAGGAGTTTAAGCTGGAGTGGGAGTGATATCAGGGTACTTAGGAGTTTAAGCTGGTTGTGGTGATCTTAGGGTACTTAGGAATTTAACCTGGGGTGGGGGTGATGATAGGTTTCTGATGAGTTTAAGCTGGGTAGCAGGGAATCTCAAGGAACTTAGGAGTTTAATCTGGGGTGGTGCGATCTTAGGGTACTTAGGAGTATAAACTGAAGTGGGTGGATCTTAGGGTACTTATGAGTTTAAGCTATGGTAGGGTGATCTTATGGTACTTAGGAGTTTAATCTGGGTGGGGTGATCTTAGGGTAGAAAGGAGTTTAAGCTGGGGTGGGGGGATCTTAGGGTTCTTAATAGTTTTAGCTGGTGTGGGTTATCTTAGTGTACTTAGGAGGTTAACCTGGGGTTGTGTGATATCAAGGTACATATAAGTTTAAGTTGGGTGGGGGTGATCTCAGGGTACTTAGGACTTTAAGCTGGAGTGGGGGATCTTAAGGTACTTAGTAGTTTAAGCTGGGGTGGGGTGATCTTAGGGTAATTAGGAGTTTAAGCTGGGTTGCGGGGATATTAGGGTGATTAGGAGTTTAAACTGGGGTGGGGTGGATCTCAGAGTACTTAGGTGTTTAAGCTGGGGTGGGGTGATCTTAGGGAACTTAGCATTTTAAGCTGGGTGGGGAGATCTTAGGGTACTTAGGAGTTTAAGCTGCGGTGGGGTGATCATAGGGAACTTAGTAGTTTAGGTGGGGTGAGGGTGATCTAAGGGTACTTAGGAGTTTAAGCTGGGTTGGGTTGATCTTAGGGTACATAGGAGTTTGAGTTGGGTTGGTGGTGATGTTAGGGTTCTTAGGAGTTTAAGCTGTGGTGGGGATATCTTAGGGTACTTAGGAGTTTATGCTAGGGTGGGGTGATCTCAGGGTACTTAAGAGTTTAACCTGGGGTGGGGAAATCATAGGGTACTTATGAGTTTAAGCTGGGGTGGGACTTATCTTAGGGTACCTAGTCGTTTATGTGGGTGGGGGTGATCTTAGAGTATTTAGGAGTTTAAGCTGGTGTGGGGGGATCTTAGGGTACTTAGGAGTTTAACCTGGGGTGGGGCTGATCTAAGGGTACTTAGGAGTATAGGTGGGGTGGTGTTAATCTTCTGGTACATAGGAGTTTAAGCTGGGGTGTAGGGATCTTAGGGTACTTAGGAGTTTAAGCAGGGGTTGTGTGATCTCAGTGTAATTAGGAGTTTAAGCTGGGTGGGTGTGATCTCAGGGTACTTAGGAGTTTAAGCTGGGTGGGTGTGATCTCAGGGTACTTAGGAGTTTAAGCTGGGGTGGGGATGATCTCAGGGTACTTAGGTTTTCAAGCTGGGGTGGGGTCATCTTAGGGTACTTAGGATTTTACCCTGGGTTAGGGGTCTTAGGGTACTTAGGAGTTTAAGCTGGGGTGGGGTGATCTTAGGGTACTTAGTAGTTTAGGTGGGGTGGGGTGATCTCAGGTTACTTAGGAGTTTAAGGTGGGGTGGGGTTTATCTTAGGGTACTTAGGAGTTCAAGCTGGGTGGCGGTGATCTTCAGGTACTTAGGAGTTTAATCTGGGGTGGGGCTGATCTTAGGGTATGCTGGGGTGGGGTGAATTCAGTGTACTAGGAGTTTATGGTGGGGTGGGGGGATCTTAGGGTACTTATGAGTTTAACTGGATTGGGGGCTTTTAGGTTACTTAGGAGTTTAAGCTGTGTGGGGGTGATCTTAGGGTACTTAGGAGTTTAACCTTTGATAGGGTGATCTTAGGGTACTCAGGAGTTTCAGCTGGGATGGGGGGCTCTTAGGGTACTTAAGAGTAAACTGAAGTGGGTGTGATCTTAGGGTACTTAGTAGTATAGGTGGGGTGGGGGTGATCTTAGGGTACTTAGGAGTTTAACCTGGGTGGGGCTGAACTTAGGGTACTTAGGAGTTTAGGTGGGGTGGGGGGATATTAGGGTACTTAGGAGTTTAAGCTGAGGTGGGGGATCTTAGGGTACTAAGGTGTTTAAGATGTAGTGGGGGGTTATTAGGGTACTTAGGAGTTTAAGCTGGGGTGGGGTGATCTTTGGGTACTTAGGAGTTTAATCTGTGGTGAGGGTGGTCTCCGGGTACTTAGGAGTTTAAGCTGGGTGGGGGTCATCTCAGGGTACTTAGGAATTTAAGCTCCGGTGGAGGTGATCTCAGGGTACCTAGGAGTTTAAGCTGGGTTGGGTTGATCTTAGGGTACTTTGTAGTTTAAGATGGGGTGAGGGTCTTCTTAGGGTGGGGGGATCTCAGGGTACTTAGGAGTTTAACCTGGGGTGGGGGTGATCTTAGGGAACTTATGAGTTTAAGCTGGGTTTTGTTTGATCTCCGGGTACATAGGAGTTAAAGCTGTGTGGGGTTGATCTTAAGATACTTAGGAGTTTAAGCTAGGTGGAGGTGATCTCAGGGTGCTTAGGACTTTAACCTGGGGTGGGGGTGATCTCAGGGTACTTAGGACTTTAACCTAGGGTGGTTGCTGATCTTAGAGTATTTAGGAGTTTAAGCTGGGTTGGGGGGATATTAGGGTACTTAGGAATTTAAGCTTGGTGGGGTGATCTTTGTGTACTTACGAGTTTAACCTGGGTTGGGGCTATCTTAGGGAATTTAGGAGTTTAAGCTGGGGTGGGGTGATCTCAGGGTACTTAGGATTTTAAGCTGGGGTCGGGGGATCTTAGTGTACTTAGGAGCTTAAGCTGGGGTGGGGGGATCTTAGGATACTTAGGAGTTTAACCTGGGTAGGGGGATCTCAGGGTACTTAGGAGTTTAAGCTGGGTTCGGGGATCTTATGGTACTTAGGAGTTTAAGCTGAGGTGGGGGTGATCTTAAGGTACTTAGCAGTTTAAGCTGGGGTGGGGGGTGATCTTAGGGTACTTAGGAGTTTAAGCTGGGGTGGGGTTGATCTTAGGGTACTTAGGAGTTTAACCTGGGGTGGGGTTGGTCTTAGGGTACTTAGGAGCTTAAACTGAGTGGGTTTGATTCCTTTTTTGAGCAGACCCATGTTCTTAGGAAGACTGTGGGGAGCCACTTTGAATCATTTGTGCTTTTCTTCCTGGAGCTGAGAGGCTTTGACCAGTCACTGTGTCTCTTAGTCACCTGGAGATTGCCCAGGTCCAAGAAGTTTGAGGGCATGTCTTCAGACACAGGCGTGTCACCCCATGGATTGAGCTACATTCACCTGTTCCTTTGTGACATGAACCCTGTGCCCTGTTGGGGCTAGAATGTTCCATGGAAACTCCCTTTGTGTGTCCCCTTCTCTTGCTCTGCCTTTGGGTGTGGCCCTCCTAGATGTCAGTCAACCTGCTGACAGCAGACATCAGGAAGCTGCACTGAACCCCTGACACCTGACCCCTTGCCTCATTTGAATGCCTTGTCCTCAGTAAAAGGGTTCAGCACGTTCTCTCTCTCTCTCTCTCTCTCTCTCTCTCTCTCTCTCTCTCTCTCCCATTAAGATCAGAGGATCTGTCACAGTACCACCCATAAATATACCTCTGTCTCTTGTGAGATTATTTCTTGCAGCCCAGTTCACCTGGAGTGACCCTGAGTGTTTTAGCTGTGGGGAACATGACAGGAAAGTTAAGCAGCGTTGCCCCAGAGTGGAAACTTTGGAACTGCTAGATAAACAGACACGTAGACCAATGGAACAGAATAGAAGGCACAGAGACAAACCCACACAGTACAGTTATCTCCTACTAGACAAGGTGACACATAGGTTCACTGGAGAAAAGATAACCTCTTCAACAAATGGTGCTGGGGAAAGTGGAAAGCCACCTGCAACAAAATAAAATTAAACCCTATCTCCCCTGCATGAAACCCAAAATGGATCAAAGACTTAGGCACGGAGATCCTGCACCTACTGGAAGAAAAAATAGGCCCACATCTTCACCATGTTGGCCTGGGATCTGGCTTCCTCAACAAGACCTCCAAAGCACAAGAAGTAAAGGCAAGAATCAATGAATGGGATGGATTTAAACTAAAAGCTTCATTTCAGCAAAGAAACACTCAATAATGTGAAGAGAGAGCCTACAGATTGGGAGAAAATGTTACCACATGCACCTCAGAGACAGCATTAATATCTAGAATATATAAATAATTCAAAAACCTTAACACCAAATACAAAAATCCAATCAATGAATGGGTTATGGAAATCTACAGACACTTTACAGTAGAAGAAATATATAATTGATCAACCAGGATATGAGAAAATGTTCAATATCTCTAGCAATTAGAGAAGTGGAAATCAAAACTACTCTAAGATTTCATCTCACCCAGTCAGAATGGAAATCACCAAGCACACAGGGAACAATAAGTGTTTGCCAGGATGTGGGGAAAAGCGTCACCTGGTGCATCCATCCCTAGTGTTTTTAGGAATCTCCATACTGCTTTCCAGAGGGATTGCAACAATTTGTAGTCCCACCAGCAATGTTGAGTGTGCATATCACCTGAGGAGTGTTTGTGTCACTAGAGGAGTGTGCACATCACTAGAGGAGTGTGCACATCACTAGAGGAGTCTGCACATCACTAGAAGAGTGTGCATGTCACTAGAGGAGTGTGCACAGGAGTAAGGTGTCTACATATCACCACAGGAGTGTTCGCATCCCTAGAGGAGTGTGCATATTAACAGAGGGTTGTGCTCACTGGTTCTGTGGTCCAACAGACTCTGCAGGGTGGGGAGAATCAGAGGCCACTGCCATCACATGCAAACCGGCTACTACAGCAAGGACAAGGTAATCAACCCTGGCTGCAGGGTAGGTCAGGCCTGGTTGAAATGCAGCCTGCACTTCTTGTTCACAAGCTCCTTTTCTGACCAGTTCATCCTCTAAACAGAGAAGATGCAGCTGGCTTCTAATCTGACGTGGCACCAATGCTGCCCACAGGGCTGAATGCAGGACCAGGTCTTCCTGGCTTGTCCTTGGGGCAGGATGGTCAGCCTCTTTGGCCTGAGCAGATGTGCTCCTGTGTGGAGGCAGTGTGTAAACCTGAGGCCAGGTTGTGTTCCTCTCCCTCCCAGGACCTGGTAGCCCACTGCTGGTTCTTAAGGACTGCACTGGCCAGCCTTGTCTCCAGGGAGTCTTGGCCAGGCAGCATCTGCTCCTGCAGGACCAATGGCTCAGGGAAGACACCCCAGTGTCCTGCATGGGAGGTGGGTTGAAGTCCAGGTTATAGACCCTTCCCAAGGATGGCGAGTCTGACCTCAGCTGAGATGGTCTGTAGGTGTTTCCCATGGAGTGTTCAAGTTGACCACTAGATGGGGGTCTCAGGCTTGGTGACCATCAGTCACGTGTGCTATTTAGACTGTCCACTCTTTCCTCCAGCATTTACTCAGGATGGAATCATTTCTTCTCTCATCTTTATGAAAGTAAAATGGACAAAGACAAACCACCCATTTTGGATTCCAGCACGTTTTCCTGTGTTCACCTGGTGTGTCAGCTGCTGGGGGAGGCTGGTCACACCACACCTCAGTGGCCACCTTCATTCCAGGAGTGAGACCCCATAACACCTGTCAGAAATGCAGACATGAAACTTTCCATGGTCATCTGTGATGGTCAGGGGCACATCGCGTCTCCAGAGCTGGATCTCCACTGCAGGGACGGTCCTCTCTCCATGTGAAGCAAGTGCAGACCCACCAGGCTTGGTGGAGGCTCCTGGCCATGGGCATGGGGAGGGCAGCTGTGGGAAGCCCACTCGGGGCCTGGCACTGCACGTCCAGCTCAGGACCCTGAAAAGGGCAGGCACACACGCTGCAGAGGGAGAGGGGCTCTGAGAACTGGGCAGGCGGGCCAGGGTCTGCCCATGGTCAGTAGCTTCCACTCCCAGCAATCTCTCGAGATGATAAAGTGAGCCAGGGACAGAGGCAGTGCAGGACGTCCTGTGCTCAGGTTCCCAGGACCCAGCACAATGCTGTCCTTGACAGAGTCGGCACCTGGTGGAGGGGAACCCAGGACAGCAGAATTCAGGGCTCAGGACATTTCCTCAATATGATTTTCCCAGTCCATGACCTCAGGTACCTGTCCTCATGTTTGTGTGTTTGGAATCATTCCTGCCTTTCTGATTCCTGGGGGTGTCTGAGGGGTGGGCATGCAGCCTTCCTGCAGCATCTGGCAGAATGCGGTGGTGAGGCCAATGGCCCTTGCACATGCACCAGCAGATACTTTTGATACCAGGTCTCCTTGCTCACAGGGGATCTCGTCAGTGTTTCCAAACATTCATTGGTAAGTTTTCAGGGGCCTTCTGTGTCCATCAACAGACTTTCCAGATCACTGGCAAATATGTCATATGACCCCTCATGACCCTGTATTTCTGTGCATGGGTTACAATGTCTCCCTTTACATCTCCCTTTTTCTCTGATTTTATTTATTTGCATTTTCTGTCCTTTTTTCTTGGTTAGTGTCACCAAAGATCTGTCCATTTTATATATCTTTAAAAGTGAAAGTTGTTTTCATTGATATTCTGTAGATTTTATTCTCTGTTTCATTTATGTCCACTTTAGCTTTGCATTTCCTTCCCTCCTGGTACCTGTAGCTTGGTTCCTTCTTGCCTTCTAGCTGGGTGAGCTGGGGCAGCTCTCTGTCCTGAGTCTCTGTGTCCTGAGCGGAGGCCCTGACCACTCTGATCTTTCCTGATGCTCTTCACTCTTTCCTGCAGGTGTTTCTAGGCTGAGCTTCCACTTTGGTCTGCCCAAGCACCTTTGCTCTTTCCTCCTTATGGCTTGGGTGTTCCAGTTATGTGCACACCCCCCTACAGAGGTGCACACTCCCCTATAGAGGTACATACTCCCCTACAGAGGTACACACTCCCCTACAGAGGTACACACTCCCCTACAGAGGTGCACACTCCCTACAGAGGTGCACACTCCCCTACAGAGGTACACACTCCCCTACAGAGGTGCACACCCCCTACAGAGGTACACACTCCCCTACAGAGGTACACACTCCCCTACAGAGGTACACACTCCCCTACAGAGGTGCACACTCCCCTACAGAGGTGCACACTCCCCTACAGAGGTGCACACTTCCTAAAGAGGGGCACACTCCCCTACAGAGGTGAACACTTCCTACAGAGGTGCACACTTCCTACAGAAGGGCACACTACTCTATAGAGGTGCACACTCCCCTACAGATGTGCACACTCCCCTACAGAGGTGCACACCCCCTACAGAGGTGCACACTCCCCTACTGAGGTTTACACTCCCTACACAGGTGCACACTCACCTACTGAGGTGCACACTCCCCTACTGAGGTGCATCCTGTAGACCCCTCCTGGTTTTGTATACAATTCACAGTTTCCAACCCAAATGTCCAAGACCTATCTCAGAAACGCTGAAGGAAAGCCCTAAGCCTGCTCATAATGTAGATAAATATATGAATTAGCGTGCACTTTGGTGTATGTGAGCTGTCTGTCCCTCACAGTGAGGCTCTGTGGCACACACACCCCACACCCAGGTCCCCTAAAGCCAGACATGTCCACTCCTCATGCAGCTGTGTGGCCTGTGCATAGGGGTGGCCTGAGCAAGATCTCAGAGAAAATGGGGCTCCCTTGGCAAAGACCCAGGAGGGAGGGTGGTCAGCCCTGCACTGATTGTGGGAGCTTCAGGTCGGCTCTGCCACTGGCCTCAAGTCCATGACAACACCCAGTGCCCAGGACCACTCTGACCCCATCTTGATGTGAGGTGACCCTGAGCCTGAGAAGCGCCAGGACACCTGGTTGCTTGGGGGAAGCAGCATGGAGCCTGCCTGGGTTTCCAGCCCCTGTGGCTGCATTGCAGGGTCACAGACAGGGACACCTGGGCTCTGTCTCTGCTCATGGCAGTGCCCAGCCTGTCCTGAGAGTCCAGCCCCAGTCTGGGTGAGCATGAGCAGTGGCAATTTTTATATCCCAGATTGTCCTAAGCTACTCCTGGTTCATTCCAGAAAGTTAAATCCTGATTTGTCTTTACAAAAGATTTTCATTGGCAGTTAAAACACTGATTTTTGTAAACTAAACTTATAAGTCCCTCATTCAGTCTTTTTTTTTTTTAATTTTTTTTTTCCCGGCGGACACAACATCTTTGTTTGTATGTGGTGCTGAGGATCGAACCCGGGACGCACGCACACCAGGTGAGCGCGCTACCGCTTGAGCCACATCCCTAGCCCCATTCAGTCTTATATTTTATATAAATGCAACACATTTCTGCACCAATCAACAATACTTCTATATTTTAAATATTTTATTTGAGCAGTGTAATTATGTATAATTATGTGGTTTACGTTGGCATATCCAAAATTCAAAATGCATTCACAATATTTGGTAGAAGAGTCATTTTTTCCTGCCTGTGTTTTCTCTATGAAATTTCTCTACCTGTCATAATCTTCTCAAATTATTAACTATTTTTCTTTATACCAAATACATATATAATAACTTTTATTTACCTTATATTTCTAATATCTTTATATGTCTGATTAATAATCATATTTTGTACAATACTTTTTTTCATTAGTGAACACAAATGATATTAGTTCTGATAAACAGAATTTTCCCAACTCTTTATTTCCCAGTGGATTAGTTTCTGTCTCCTGTGTCTCACTGAATCCTCTGGACTTGCTCTGGGAGCCTCATTAAGCTCCTTCCTGACCCAGGTGGATACTGCAATCACTTTCCCTAAACAAGACACCCCTCATTGCAAATAGTCTGTATTTGACTGATTAAACCTGCTTTATTTCGGAAAGTAGGCAGCAAGGATAGAATTCAGGGGGACCTTGACCACTGAGCCACATCCCCCACTGTTCTGTATTTTATTTAGAGATGGGGACTTACTGAGGTTTTAGTGCCTCACTGTTGCTGAGGCAGGCTTTTAATTTGAGATCCTCCTGCCTCAGCCTCCCAAGCCACTGGGAGTACAGGTGCGCACCACTGCACCCAGCTTATGCCTGGTTTTATAAGTATAAAATTAGGACTTAGATCCATGAATTAGATTTAGAGATTTGACAGTTTAATACATTTTGAAGGATGTGGGTGAGAAATGAGGTGTTCTATGCTGTTGTCTTTCTCATGTGAAGGTGTTTCATCATCAACATCAATAAGGATGTCAGCACCTCTCTCCATCAGACAACATCTGGCCATTCCAGCTGTATCTTCACACTTACACTGAAACCTAGCTCTAGTGAGGCACAGGACAGCACCCTGACACAGGGGTGCCAGGTGCCATGATGGATCCCAGGCTGTGCACACCCAGCTGTCCATCACCTGTCCCTCCTGGGTGTGGGGAGCCCATCAGCTGCTCTGCCCCAGTCACTGTGAAGCACAGCCTGGCTGTTGGCCACAGGTGCCCTGTGATCTGCAGAGTCCCAGGACAAGGCCCTCTCTCCACGTGGCCTCACCACCCACCCTCACCCTCACCCTCCCTGAACCTTCCCATCTCCAGGGGCCACTGTCCTCTCTCTTTCCAGGACCTGCTGCAGTAGCAAAGAGAGGCAGATGGGGATGGACTCCTGAGTGGTGCTGGGGTCACACTGGGACTCAGGGTGCCGGGAAGGGTCTACGCCCTAGGGGAATTCAGGTGACCAGGACCAGGGTTTCAGGTGTCCTCTCCATTCTGGGACCATGTGGACATGTGAAGAGTGACAGGGCAGCAGTACTGAGGGCATGTGGCTGTGCCTCCAGGAGGATTCCAGGACACTTGACCTACACAGAGAGTCCCTGCTTCCCCAGGTCTTTGTGCAGGATCGGAGGCCTGGATAACACAATATAGATTAGATAGATAGATAGATAGATAGATAGATAGATAGATAGATAGATAGATACCACATAAATAGTAAAATAGAATAAACTAATCCTGACCCTCAACACAACAACAAGTTCATGAAGACATTGGCTGCTCCTTCTCCCAGGCCCCTTACAAGATGGGGCTACTCCTGGCCCTGTGGACTCAGCCCATGACAACTGAAAGTGAGGACAGAACCTGGGTTTCTCCCTGCCCACACTTGTGCCCTGTGCCCACCACAGATGGCAGCAGCATGTGGACCTGAGGGCTCTGTGCCAAATGGATGCTCCTGAGCTGAAGGAGGCCCTCACAGGGAGGCACAGCCTTCCCCCTGCAGGGAGCCTCTGAGGCCCTCAGCTGGACGCCTCCCTGGAGAGCAGGTGGCAGCAGAGGGGAGAAGACACAGCACATTTCCAATGCAGGACAGTTCTGAGCACCTCACCTGGTGTGTGCACCTGGGAGCTGGAGGAGTGTCAGGGCAGCAGTCATGTCCAGGGTGAGAGCAAAAGACCAGATAACCAGTCACTCTTGCCACACAGGAGTTGTTGGACACATTGAACCAGCACTCAGGCTTCTGTGTGACTTTACATCTGCACCAGGGAGTTAGCACAGACAACTCCACCATATGAATATGTGTTTATATTAAATAAACTAAGAAAGCGGGCTCTAAAATCAAAATAAAAGAAATTCTCCCCTCCTGTATGCTCTTCTGTCCACCCTGCTGCCCATGACACTCCCATCTGCCCTCAGAGCTGCTCTACCTGGGCCTCCACCCAGAGCTGCTATATAGCAGGAGGACATGCAAATAGGGCCTCCCTCTGCTCATGAAAACCAGCCCACCTGACCCTGCAGCTCTGCACAGGAGCCCAGCCCTGGACTCCCAGCTCAGCCCACTCAGGGATCAGGACTGAACACAGCTGCTCACCATGGAGAGTGTGCTCAGCTGGGTTTTCCTGGTGGCTGTTTTCAAAGGTAATGAATGGAGAACCAGAGATCCTGAGTGTGTGAGTGGACAGCAGTGAGAGGAAGAGTGGGTGAGTGCCAGTGTCCTGACCAGGCTGCCTCTGTGTTTGCAGGTGTCCAGTGTGAGGTGCAGCTGGTGGAGTCTGGGGGAGGCCTGGTGCAGCCTGGGGGTTCCCTGCGACTCTCCTGTGCAGCCTCTGGATTCACATTCAGTAATTACTACATGGACTGGGTCCGCCAGGCTCCAGGGAAGGGGCTGGAGTGGATCTCACTCATTAGTGATGATAGTAGTTACATAAACTATGCCAACTCTGTGAAGGGCCGATTCACCATCTCCAGAGACAACTCCAAGAACACCCTGTACCTGCAAATGAGCAGTCTGAGAGCTGAGGACACAGCCACCTATTACTGTGCTAGAGACACAGTGAGGGGACCTCAGTGTGAGCCCAGACACAAACCTCCTGCAGGGTGCCCAGGGTCAGCAGGGGGCGCTCAGCACACAGGGAGCCCAGGGTCACCCAGGAGCAGGTGCAGAGGGAGGAGGGAGCAGCTCAGCTCAGGCCCTGAGGTCCCTGCCCACCCAGCACCTCCTGACTCCACCTTGCCTGCAGATTCTCGAGGTCCCTCCTCTGCCAGACCCTCTGTGAGGTGATTCTGCTCTAGGTCTTGCTTGTCTGGAATTCTCTCAGCACAGACCAGGAAATTTTGCAGATGGAGATGAATTTTCAGTGACGTTTCCTGAACAGCGCCTTTAAAGTGAACTGTATGGATCTTTCATTTCCTCGTTGGGGATTGAATCCAGGGTTCTCCACCTTGATGTCCATTCTAGATTTTATGTATCGTATTTGGAGACAGGTTCTCCCAAAGATGCCCAGGCTGACCTTGAAGTTATGATTCTCCTCCCGCAGCACAAAATGTCCCTGGGGCAACAGGTGAGCTCCCCCACACCTGTGAACTTAACACACTCCTGATGCCATGTCTTACTCCCTTTCTCTTCAGGTGATTCCTAATCCCCTTCCCATGACTCCTTCCCTTTCCCCCTCCACCCAGTGACCTTCCTGTGATGCATCAGGTCACAGAATACAGTTCTCACTGGAGCCCACCTACTGCCAGAACTTTCCACCACTGGGGACCATTTGCAATGTCTGGAGGGAGTTGTTTTCACATGTGAAGTAGGGATTTTCCTGGCTTCTCATTTTTATTGACCAATGAGGCTGCCACACCTCCAACCATCACAGGACAGCACCCACAGCGAGGAATTATCTGACATGAATATCTATGGACTAAACAGAAAAGAGGTGACAGAAAACCATAAACTTTATTGAAATGTACAGAAATGTGTGTATTCAGAGTGAACCTTGGTGTATATTGACTGTCTTTCTCTCATGATGAGGTTCTGTGACACCCACACCTCAAATCTAGGGCTCCAAATGGTGGACACACCCACTCCTCATGCAGCTGTGTATGGCCTGTGGACAGGGGTGACCTAAGCAAGGTCTTCAAGAGAAAGGGGGACCCTAGGCAAGAAACCAGTGGGAAGGATGGTCTGCTATTCAGGTCAGCTCTGCCACTGGCCTCAGGCCCCAGAGGAAACGCTGTGCCCAGGACCACACTGACCCCATCTCAGTATGAGCTGACACTGAGCCTGAGAAGCCCCAGGACACCTGGCTGCTGGGGAGAGGCAGCGTGGAGCCTGCCTGGGTTTCCAGCCCCTGTGGCTGCATTGCAGGGTCACAGACAGGGACACCTGGGCTCTGTCCCTGCTCACATCAGTGCCCACCCTGTCCTGAGGGTCTGCTCCTGTCTGGGTGAGGATGAGCAGTGGCAATGTTTACATCCCAGATGGTCCTAAGAACACAGCAGCTGTGGGAAGACATGAAACCACCAGTCCCCTTTGATTTCAGCACTGACACCATCAGTCAGCACACTGCTGTTTTACTTTTCATTTTAATACACTTTTAGCTGTAGGTGGGCACAATGCCTTATTTTACTGGTTTGTTTCCCAGGTGCTGAGGACCAGACCAGGCCTCCCACAAGGGCTCTGCACTGGGCCTCAACCCAGCCCCACACACTCCTACTGCTGTTGTGATACATTGGTTTTTCTTGACACTCCCTGGGTCTCTTCCTGAGGACTCCCAGTGCCAATGGTCACACAGGACAGTGGGGCTCCTCTGACATGGTCACAGCAGGTGGGACATGGTGGCTGCACTCTTTCCCCAGGGCTTCCTCCTTCCTCCACCCTCCCCTCCCCCACCCCTCCCTCTTCTCTCCTAGTTTTCTGGTATTTATTTATTTCTCTTCTCTATTTAGTGCCACTCACCTTCTGAGTTGGTCCACACACAGTTGGATCCCCTTGTCTGACCACCTGTCCTGGAGGGTGGGGAACTGCCTTTCTCCTTCACAGTGGCTCAGCTGCACCAGGGTGAGACTGTGGGTCTGCGAGGGCAACTGACCACCACCTGCACCTGTGACCTGTGTAGAGATGTGGCTTGAACCCCCTCCTTCTGGGAGTCCCTGTCCCTCTGCTGTTCTTTGGGGCAGAGTGCTGGAACATCACTCCCTCCAGTGCTCCTGAGACCCAGTCCCCAGCCCTGTCCATCACACTCTGTCTCCCACAGGTCAGTCTGTCCATTCAGATGGAAGTGCCTGTTGATCTCATCCACACTTAGACCTCCAGCCAGGACCCAGTGCCTCTCCTCCTCCCAGAAAGGGGCTGGAGCTGGGCTCCGAGGACCCAGTGAAGAGTGCACCTAAGTGGCTGTCCAGTCTGGACACTCCAAAGCACGTCCTCCTGTGTAGGAGAAATAATAAGAAGGGGAGAGTGGAGGGGATTCTGAAGTGAAGTGTGGTGAGCAGAGGTGCCCTGGAGGGTGTCCACGCCTGCCATTGAGTCCCTTCAACTCCAGCCCCTCCCAGCTCTGGCACCTCAACTGGGAAGGTCAAGTACTGCATGGGGGTTGCAGGCCCTCTCCAGCCAGGACCCTGGGCTTTCCCTGGTAAGCACAGCCCAGCTCCCCTGAGGTCAATGTCTGCTGGGCTGAGGTCTGTTACTTACCCTGCTTCTCCAGGCCTGGTGGGAAGGTGTCCCTCCTCCTCTGAGGGAGGGCTTGTCCTCCCCATGGTCCATGCACCCCAGACCAGCTGCAGTCTGTCTCCTGAGCCAACCTTCTTTACTCTGGGAGCCAGTGCTTTCAGCTTTCTCTGAACATCAGCTCACGAGGTGCCACCTGCCTTTCCTGTGGCCTTGCCTCAGTGCCTGCTGCTCAACTGCTGAGCTCCTTCTCTCCTGGGACCTGCTGCAGCTCCGTGGGATCCCCTCAGCTGCCTTCTCCATTCCTGCTACCTCATTTTCAAGTCCAACTTATTTTCTGGGAAAGACTTAGTTCCCTGTTCTCTTTGTTTGCATTTTACAGAGGAGCTGTCCGTATCATTAACTGACCATGTTCTCATCAAGTGCTTCACACTAAAACATGGTGATTGACACCTACATAAGAAGTCCCTGGGAATCCCAAATTGTGTGCAGACCCCTCCCTTTGCTTTACACGTGCAAGGAGAGCCCACAGCCTCCATGTATTAGTGCAACTGTGCAAAGGCAACATGAAGTCTAAATACCAGTTTCAGATTTCTAATGCAATAGTGCACAACCCTGGGTGCAGTAGTTCCTGATGCCACAGATTCAGGATTTGAAATTTCCATTCTGGCTCAGTGTGGTGAGGAGAATGTAATACTGACTCAACAGTTCACATATGAATGATGGGTGAACTTGCTGATGCTCTTGGCACGCACACCCTGGGGAGGCTTGAGGCCCGGAGTGTACTGCACAGCGAGCTGAGGTCACCCACTCCTCTCTCAGCTTTCTTCCTGCCCTTCAGGGGCAATTTAGTGTAAGAATTCCACATTTTTGCTACATTGGCAAGTTGGCACTTACATTATACCCAGGGATGTTGGTATAGTGCCCTTTGTCCTTCCTCAGTGTTAGAAGGAGGGAAGATTCTAAGAGGGTAAGTATGTGAGTAAAGGTGATTTTCTGGTATTGTAGTGCTGTCCATGAGCTCAGGGTGAATGAATCACAAATTTGAAGTTACAGAAAGAGGCAGAGAAATCAGCTGATCTGAGCCTGAGGGTGCTCTGGGAACTGGTCACTGACTCTAACGTGGCATGTGACCGTGGTGACATCTGGACTGACCAGATTATTGGGTTCCTCCAGTGAAAATACAGAAGTGCCACCAACAGTGTCTCTTGGAGTTGAGGCTGAAGTGTGCACGGCCAGGCTGCTCAGGGTGAGGAGATGAGAAACCTTCTCTGGATGGAGCTGCTGGTCTCACATATGACAGAAGGTGAGGCAGGTGCAAAGGCTGAACCTGGGGGTCGAGCACCTTCTGGGGACAGGAAGAATGTGGCAGGATTTTCTCTAATTTCTTGCAAGTGCTGCATAGGAGGTGGTAGGTGACGGAGCAGGTTGTGAATTTACATGGAAGTGACTAGTTTACAAGGACCCCTATGACCCAAGGTGTGGTTTCAGGGGACCAACCTGTGACCAGAGGTCAGCAGGAACCAGTCCTGTGTGTCCCTGGGAGCAACAGGTTGGCAGCCAGTAACTGAATGTCTGCAGTGGCCTTGAGGATTGGAAGTCCCCACATAAGGGGCTGGACTGCACAGTGTTGTGGGTGTTACACTCACACAAGAGGCAGAAACCATCTTTCTTCCCTTCATTTTACCATGAAATACATACAGAAGTTTATTGATCTCTCTCAGAACTCATGTGTCACCATCCTACTGATGGACAGCTCAGTGGTTTTCTCTGAAGGACACTTTCCTGTTGCCTGGGTGGACAGCTCAGGACGCATCCTCTCCTGCACACGTCTGTGGATGCACTTGTCAGGTGGACAGGCCACATCAGAGGGTGGAGGGAGGGGAGTGTGCACAGAGCAGGCAGCTCTGTCCTCCTGAGGCCCTGACTCTCCTTTCTGCTGTGTCACCCCAGGGCTTGCTGTGACCCCGACTCTCAGCAAGGTGAGCACCTGAGCTGTGCTTGAGAAACCATCAGTACTCACTGGTCCAGGATGTGACGGACAAGGGCCTCAGCTCTGCCACCTGGTTCCATCATTGGGAGGAGCAATCTCAACCTCCACCCCATGCTGAGGGCACCACTCTTCACCACAGCAGCATACAGCACCCACCTGTGCCCTCAGCAGGAGCAGGGGAGCCTGAGTAATCATGGAATACTACTCAGATAGGAACAATGGAGGGCTCTCATTTGGGACAACGCAGGTGACCTGAGGACACTGCACTCATTGACATAAGCCAGGCACAGAAAGACAGGAACCATTGCCTCACTTACAGCTCTGATCTAAAGTTTCCCAGAGGTGCACAGAGGAGAAGGAGGCTAGCAGGGCCTGGGGCAGTAGACCTGGGAGAGGCTGGTCAGAGTGGGGCTCACTTCTGATAAGCAGGAGGAGAACCTCCAAGACAGCTGCTCAGCAGGAGGTTCTGGTGAGTCCCACCTACTGTGCACCTGCAGCAGTGCTGAGAGAGCAGGCTTTGATTTCTCACCATGGAATGGTGGAAGTCAGAGCTGCAGCACCTGCTAATACCTGGATCAGCCTTTCCACCACGGGTGCCCATCGGGAACCTTCATCCTAGGTAAAGGGATTCCAGGGGCCCTGCTCTGCCCTCTGTGGGCTTTATTAGAATTACATTTAAATAGAGATGGCAGCAGACACTGAGACCCAGGGTTTAGTGCCCTCCTTGTTTGCAGTGTTCTCTTTGGAACATGGTGAATGCGTTAACTCAGAGAACACGCCCATGACCTCAGGTCAGAAGATTGAGCTTCATAAGATTGTGGAGTTAATAGTTGACAGAAGGAGGCACACGAGGTCCATTAGCATGATGGGCTTCTCCCACCTGTCAAGTGGAGCACTGAAGTGTCCCTGCTGCTGTGGAGACAGTGTGGGCACAGAGGGCCTGGTCTAAGGAGCTGTCCAGTCCACCCCTCCACAGGGCTCTGACATGCCCCTCAAGGTCATGACTCACAGTGTCTTAGTAATACAACCAGGAAGCACTGAATTGGTGCCTGGCTTGTGGGGCGCTGCGGGAACTGATGAGGGGAACAGACACAGCACCTTGGGACCTGGCTCAGTCTCTGCACTGAGCACATGAGGTCTGGTTTCCCTTGATGGCCCCTGACCTCACAGGGGAGCCAACAGAGGGCAGCACCAGGGGTTCAGGAGAGGACAGGCCCCAGGTGGGTGCCCACCTGCAGGAGGACCCTCCTCGGGCAGCTCACTGAGCTCTGCCCAGGAACGGGCTGGGCACCAGGAGCATGGCTCATGCTGCTCAGGAAAGGACCCCACAGGTACCATGGAGATGTGCAGAGATAAGGCAAGGACTGGGCACTGCGGCTGGTCAGACGTTTCCTTACTCCAAAGAGCAGCGTCTTCTCCTAAGTCCACTGCTGTGAGGGACCCTCGGTTTTGTTGACAGCATTTTGACTGCTCAGCTGTGCACCCCGTCTTCCCTGGGCAGGAGTGTCCCCACATTCCCTCCACCTCCCTCCTGAGGGTGATGGAGAATGGGCACTGCTCCTGGGACCAGAGCAGGGCTGGCCCCGGGGTCTGCAGACACATTTCCCAGTGAGACTTGTGGGGAGGATGGGGCTGGAACCTGACAGGCAGGTGGTGTCACTGCTGAGGGTTCAGACAGCAGAATCCTGGGCCTGGGCTGCTCTACACTGCCACCCCCGTCCAGCACAGGCAGCTGAACTGAAGTCACTGTGTGAATTTGGGGAGACACAAAGTACCACACAGACACAGAATACCTTTCATAAGCTTCATGATGGCATTCTCCATCTCCCAGCCTCAGGGTCCCCAAAAGGGGGACACGAGAAGGTCAGAGAGGCTGACAGGAGAGAGGGGGCATGTTCAGAAGTGGGCTTTTATTTTGGGTGATGCTGTTTCTTAGAATTTTCTATCTGAAAATGGCAGAAGGGGCAGGATTACAAAGGAACAGGTGAGTGTGACTCAACCCCAGCAGGTGACACCTACTCCTGGAGCCACACCCTGTTATCCCAGCTGAGGGAGCACCCAAGTTACTGTACCTGGGACTACCTTGCCCGACTGAATGAAATAACTGTTCAGAACCTGGAGCATCAGGACTTAAGGAGGTTCATCGAGGGTGGCTTCCCTCATTAATGGCTCTCCTCACCTGGGACCTGCACTGAGCTGATCCTTTGGAATTCAGGGAAACCTCTGCAGATGAAGAGGGAGCTGGACATAGAGAGCGAGTCACATGTCAGGTGCAAAGCTCCTCTGAGGACAGCCACTTAGACAGTCTGTCTCCTCCTCTTCCCAAATGCTCTCCATCATTAGTTGCATCCAGTCTCCCTGCTGGTGCTGATGTGTCCTGGATTACAGGACATTTAGAAGATGAGGAAGGCTGTACCTATGTCACACAACCAACATGACAGTGTCACAAGTTCTCCAGGAACAGAAGGATCATGTCACAGTAGCAGGCAGTGGGACAAAAAGCAGTGTGCTGGACTCAGAACTGAGCACTCAGCACCCACAGCCTGAGAGGGTGTGGTGAGTGAGACTGGGCACCAGGAAGGGAGCAGGGTCCCGAGGAAGGTGCTAGGCTCAGGAGGGTGGGCTCCTCCTCTGACAGCCTTCCAGCACCCCTGAAACCACCTGCTCTCCTCTCACAGGTAAAGCTCTACTTGGGTTCAAGACAGGGACACATCTCAGGAGCACAGAGGACCTGGGCAGCCTGACCCCAGCCTCTCCAGATATCAGAAGAGCCTCACCCACATGCAAATCCCTCCCCCTGCTCTGGGTTCAAAGGCCCTCTGGGCTGTGGGAGCTCCCAGCTCTCTGCTCACACAGGGCTGAGGTCTCTGGGAAGGCAGGTGTGGTCTAGAAGATGAGGCTGCTGGGTCTTGTCCTGTGCCTGGTCACAGCTCCCCAAGGTGAGTGTCCCCAGTGTCAGACCTGGGTCCATGGGGAGGTTGTGACTACAAGTGACTAACAGGGTGTGACTGTCCTTGTCCCCAGGTGTCCTGTGCCAGGTGCAGCTCAAGGAGTCAGGACCTGGCCTGGTGAAGCCCTCGCAGACCCTGTCTCTCACCTGTGCTGTCTCTGGTTACTCCATCACAACCAGTGGTTATGACTGGAGCTGGATTCGTCAGTCCCCAGGGAAGGGGCTAGAGTGGATAGGGTACGTAAGTTATAGTGGTGGTACTAACTACAGCCCATCCCTCAAGAGCCGAGTGTCCATCTCCAGAGACACGTCCAAGAACCAGTTCTCCCTGCAGCTGAGCTCCCTGACCACTGAGGACACAGCCACCTATTACTGTGCCAGAGACACAGTGAGGGGACCTCAGTGTGAGCTCAGACACAAACCTCCTGCAGGGCGCCCAGGGCCAGCAGGGGGCGCTCAGCACACAGGAGCTCAGGTCACCCAGGAGCAGGTGCAGATGTGAGTTGGGGCAGGTTTCCGCCATCTGGAGGCCTGTCCATGTACCAGCTTCCCAGGGGATCTCTGTGGCCTTGTGGTCTCTACTTATCTCTGATGTGTCTGAAGATAATCATTCTGTTTTTGTCATGTTCTTTTTCTTTTGAAATAGTGCATCTTACATATATTTATTATAGGTTTTCATTTTGACATAGTCACATATATTCATTGTGTATAAAACCTCTGTTGCTCTCACAGCACCTCCTTTTAAATTTTTCTCCTTCTTCCCATTATTTAACCTACTGACCTTTCTTCCAATTTTCATTAAATTTACACTGTGTGTGTGTGTGTATGAAACTCACAGTGGTTCACTCCCACAGGTGCAGGACTCCCACGTGGGCAGAATTGACCAATAATATCTGCTCAGCTCACTCCTGGTCCCTCCCTTCTCCTGTCCCTCCTCCCTCATCCTTAGTCACTTCCTGATCCCCAATGACTTCTTCTATGCTCTTGGGGTTCCCCTTCCTTTATCTCCCTTATTTGTGGCAGCTCCCACAGAGGACAGCCAACACTCACCTGACTCCCTGAGCCTCTCTCATTCCTCTTCCCTAATGTCCTCCAGCTCCGTCCACTCACCATCATCTCACTCCTCCTATTGGCTGAGCAGAGCTGCAGTGTTGGTACATGACCCACATTTCCTTTATCCATCCACTAGTGAAGGGCACCTGGGCTGGTTGCATAACCTGGTTTTGGGAATTGCACTGTATAAACCCTGCAGTGGCCGTGTCCCTGCACTGTGCTGACTTGGGTCTTTGGGGTAAATACCAAGCAGAAGGAGAGCTGGGTCCCACGGTGGCTTCCTCCCTGTTGTTCTGAGGGTCTCCACCTGCTCTCCTCATGGTGGTTCTCATCTGCTGTCCACCAACAAGGTGTGAGGGTCCTCTCCCCAGGTTTCCTCCAGCACCTGTCATTACTCGTATTGTTGATCACTGTCATTCTGTGATCATGGGATGCCATGCGCACGCAGAACAACCACTACTCGGTCACCTTCCTGGAGATTGTAATCTGGCCTGGTTGACTCAGCACCCTGACCAGGGCAGGGACACATGAAGAGATGGCAGACCTTGCTGGAATGTGGACCACAGAATAAAGCTTGAAAATTGACCACAACCTGCAGAACACAACAAGATACAAATGAGCTCTATGGAGCTCACCCTGACCTAAATACACGATTTAGCAAATAGCAGGATGAACACACAGCGGGGTGGCCTCCTGTCCATCCTAGAGAGAATGTCTGCCTTTGATGCTAAGAACACTGGGTGTTCATGGAGGGGATGAGACAAGAGGCACATGGCCATGGCTGATACAGGAGCACTTGTCTGTCCTCACCCAGAGGGTGGCTGTGGGCAGCACACTCACCCTGCAGACCCAGCAGAGCCAGCAGGAGGGATCAGGAGGGCTCCCCTCCAAGGAGGGAGAGTGTGGGGTGATGGGTGGACCACGTGTCCTGAGCTAACCACAGGCCATGCTCAGGCACCTGGACTTCTGCTCCTGCCTCCCCAAGATGTGCAGCTGGTTTTTATAATCTAAAATGACAGGATTAGCCTCTTAATACACACAGTCCTCTGGATGTTTCTTGACCTTCTCCTGGACCAGAGCGCCCCTTGATGGCCCTGAGGTGGCAGCTGCTCCTGAGGTTTCTACTTGTCTGGAGCCCCCTGGTGGTCCTGAGCCTCCAGCTGGACCTGAGCTTCCCCTCCTTGTTCTGAACTCCCCAAGTGTCCTGCTGATTCTGAGATTTCCCTGCTGGTCCTCAGCGTCCCCTGCTGGTCCTCAGCTCCCTGCTGGTCCTCAGCGTCCCCTGCTGGTCCTCAGCTCCCTGCAGGTCCCCAGCTCCCCCTGCTGCTCCTTAGTGCCCCTGCTGGTCCTCAGTGCCCCTGCTGGTCCTCAGCTCCCTGCTGGTCCTCAGCTCCCCCTGCTGCTCCTCAGCTCCCCCTGCTGGTCCTCAGTGCCCCTGCTGGTCCTCAGCGACCCCTGCTGGTCCTCAGTGCCCCCTGCAGGCAGGTGAGTGACTGCTCACACTGAGTTCCCTCACTGGGTGTCTCCCCCTGGAATACAGAGCCATATCCTCAGGTTTCATCGTATTGAGTTCTAATGAAACCTGGCTCTTGGAAATGTCCCTGGTGATGCTGACTGTATACCAGTGCAGGTCCCAACCCCAGCAGCTGCAATTGGCAAAGACACCTAAGAAAAAGCACCACACAGAGGGGGTGTTCCCTGCAGGAGTGCACAGCCATGCAGAGGGAGGGCACAGGGGATCGCCTCCTGAGGGCCTTTGCCCTGCTCTGTCAGCATAAGCTCAGGACCATCAGGGAGCACTGATGACCAGTAAGGGACTCAAGGCCCGGTTAATGGTGTCTGCTTCAGCCAACATCCATCCTTCTAACCCACTCCAGGCCGTTCCCTGGAGCCTGGTGGATCCAGCTCACACATAGATGTGTAATGAGGATCCAGAGACAGCACAGGTGAGGGGCACATGTGCAACGCCTTTATTCATCCAGGTCCTGGATCTAGGACTTCCATCTGGGTCAGGACACCTGGGGACAAGGAGCATCACCTTGTGTCAATCACAACAGAAACTGCATATCCACATTGCTCTTCTAAAACTCCTGGACATTCACACAGCGGGGTGGCCTCCTGTCCATCCTGTGTTCACCCTCCTGGCCACAGCTCCTGGGCAGCACCACAAGTGTGCTTCTCTCCTGGCCAAAGTGCAAAGCCCCAGCTCTGCCTGCACTGCCCCTCTCTGCCCCTCCCTGTCCTGCACATGGCCTGACATCAGTCAGGGGGTCACACGCCAGGGCCTCACCTGTGCCCTTGAGATTGTCCAGCCCACAGTCTGCTCCAGCCTGAGTGAGCCCAGCTCCCACCAAGTGTGGATCATCCACAAAACAGGTTCTGAGAAAGTCATTAAGTGTGTCCACCTGTGAGTTATAGGAGGTTCAGGGGACCACAACTGTCCAGGGTAAGAGCAGAAGCCTAAATACTCAACTTGCTCTTGCCAGATATGAGCTGTTGGGCACAGTGGATCACCACTCAAACTTCTGTGTGATTTCACAACTGCATCATGGAATTGATCCTGATCCCTCTGTCATGATGATATAGATATGGAAACCACATTAATGGATGATGTAGGCAAAACAGAAAAATACACAAAAGCAGTTTTATTTCCAAAATGCTTCTGTGTGCTCCTAACTGCACCTGATGCTCACCTCTACTCTAAATGCTCCTCTAGGAGGCCTCCACCCAGAGCTGCTATATAGCAGGAGGACATGCAAATAGGGCCTCCCTCTGCTCATGAAAACCAGCCCACCTGACCCTGCAGCTCTGCACAGGAGCCCAGCCCTGGACTCCCAGCTCAGCCCACTCAGTGATCAGGACTGAACACAGCTGCTCACCATGGAGAGTGTGTTCAGCTGGGTTTTCCTGGTGGCTGTTTTCAAAGGTAATGAATGGAGAACCAGAGATCCTGAGTGGGTGAGTGGACAGGAGTGAGAGAAAGAGTGGATGAGTGACAGTGTCCTGACCAGCTGCCTCTGTGTTTGCAGGTGTCCAGTGTGAGGTGCAGCTTGTGGAGTCTGGGGGAGTCCTGGTGCAGCCTGGGGGTTCCCTGCGACTCTCCTGTGCAGCCTCTGGATTCACCTTTAGTAGCTACTGGGTCTTCCAGTCTTCAGGGAAGGGGCTGTAGTGGGTCTCATACTTTATCAGGGTAGTGGTACTTTAAAGTATGCCAACTCCATGAAGGGCCGAATTCACCATCTCCAGGGAAAAGGCCAAGAACACGCTGTACCTGCAAACAAGCAGTCTGACCTCTGAGGACACAGCCACCTATAACTATGTTACAGACAGTGTGGGGACCTCAGGGTGAGCCCAGACACAGACCTCCCTGCATGGTGCACAGTGCCAGCAGGGGACGCTCAGCACCCAGCGAGCTCAGTTCAGCCCAGGATCAGGTGCAGAGAGGAGCTGAGGGCTGGTTTCCTGTGGGATATTGAGGCTTTTTCTTTATCCCCCTGGGTCCAAGGCAAGTAATACTTTTTAATTCAGTTTGTATATTTCCCTGATGTCTTTGATGGAAGTGTTTATTCCTTGGTTTTTCAGGGCATCTGAAACACCAGGGCCATTCAGAGCCCCATGTCACAGGCCCCACGTTAAACACTTGCAGAGGGAGGTTCAGATGGATTCCTGCTATGCACTGGGGCTTCCCCTCCATTCAGAGATTCTCTGTGGATCTTTTCCTGACTTAGGACCTGGGGCCTCTGCTCGCAATTCTACAATCAATAGTCACCACTGCACGGGAGCAGAGATTCACCAGGCACAAGCACAGGGTGAGGCCACACTTTCTCCTGTGAGTGACCTCAAAGTGGGCCACATGGCTCCTTAGCCCTCTGCAGAACTGGGGATAGAACATGCTGAGACACATATTCAGTCACCAGATAGACTTGCTCCACAGGACTCAGAGTCAGACAAAAAGACAGTGGGCTCAGGACACAGATGATTCTAGGCAGTCATGACACCAAGGGCCACTGAGGGAGGAGGGCCTGATCCCTTATCATTTGCCTGATGTCAACTGTTCATCAGAAAATCTGCTGTCGTCAGGTCACAGAGAGTCAGGACAGCTCCACAGTCCAGCACAGGGCAGCGTGGCCCTCATCACAAGTGTGCACAGGCAGAGCTCACGGAGCCTGATCCCTCCAGAGAGAAGAGCCCTTTAGCAGCCAGAGGAGGAGGAGAAGGTCCCCAGGGCTGTAGGGGCTCTGTGTTAGGACCTTCCTTCAAAACCAGGAGGGACATATTCATGACAGCCCACTGTGATGTCCAGGCTGGGGACCTTCTACAGATACAGAGAAATGGAGGGTCACATTGAGTCCCCATCAGTGATGCCCGGGAGAGCTGGGTGGGTGCAGCAGGACTCAGCTATCCCAACAGTGATGCCCAGGAGAGCTGGGTGGGTGCAGCAGGACGCAGCTGTCCTGGGGAGCAGGGGACAGAGCTGAGCCCCCAGTGTCAGGGATCTTCAGAGAAAGTTCCACCTGGATGTTTAAGGTTAACCAGCACCAGAGGAAGAGGCCCCCAGGGGCTTTCTCAGCACTGTGACCAGACGTGGGGCCACAGGGGATGGGGAAGTCCCCAGTCATAATGTCTAGGTGAAGATGGCTGTATAAAATGAAGTAAAATAATTAGTGAATGTGGCATTGGCTGATCTCAAATATGTGGTACAATTCTCCTGTGAAGCATCTGCCCTTGAACTTGACTTTCCTGGGTTTTGACTCGTAATGTGACCTCTGTGACTGTCACTGCTCTTCTCAGGCTGCTTGCTGCTCCTAGGCTCAGCTGGGAAAGGTGAACAGGTCTGGAAATTCATGCACCTGCTTCTGCATGTCCCACTGTGGTCAGGGATTATGTCCAGGAGGCCTCATGATCACTTGTATTTCTAAATCCTCAGAAATAGCTCGTTGAGAAGATGTTATAACTTTGCATTCTGCTCCCACTACCGTGTCACCTAATGCAAATAATTCTTTGCTAAATGGAGGCTGAAGAGTCCCACAGGCTCCTTGTTCTTTCCACCTGAGGAGTGCATTCACAGCACCTTGGTCAGGTGTTTCTGGAGCAGCTGGGCCTCACAGTCCTGGGGGCTGCATGGTGCTGGGGCCACTCTGACAGCCTGGACAGCTGAGGGGCTGCTGGCAGAGCAGCAGAGGTGCAGCCCATCTGTTCCCAAGGGCTGCCTGGGGTGGCCCCCCCAGCAGGCCCAGGTCAGCAGTGCAGCAGGCCCCATGATTGGAGAGGTGGCTGTCAGATTAGAGGACAGCACAGGGCAGGTAGCACTTGGGGACAAGGGCGAGATGCTCTCAGCACCCAGGGCTGGCTTTGCACCTCCACAGGGACTCTGTGCAGTGGCTGCTCAGGGCCTGCTCAGCTGCCCTGCATGTCTGTGGACACAAGAGGTGCATTATGCACACTCCACATGCAGACCACAGGCTTGGCAGACACGGTGCTGGTGATGGACAGCAGGAGGAACACCTGCTGCTTCTCTTCCCTGGAGGACATGTCCACATTCTCTGTCCACAGTCACACCCTGTTCCTGGGTAATTCTTCTCCCACCTGACACATCAACACATCAACTGCTGTCAACCTGGCTCTGCTGCTCTGAGGGGACTCAGGGGCTCCCAGCAACAGCCTGGACACGCCTCACCCCTCCCTGCACATGAGCCTCTCACACAGTCGGTTATTTCCCTGGGATCTTTATGTCAATATGAAATGAGGAGATTAAATCCCTGGAAACTGACAAGGTGGAAGGATTACCAGGACCAGGAATTTGCTGTCATGGTTCACACATGAGGTGGCCCACAAGCTCACATGTGAGACAAAGGAGAGAGGACTAGATTACCAGAGCTCAAACCTAAAGTGGATTTATCCACTAACATGGATTGACTCCTGTAGGCAGGTGGGGTATGGCTGGAATACTGGATCACTGGGGTGTGACTTCCGGGGACACTCTGTGTCCCTGTTGGATGGAGCTCACCTGCTTCCTGGTGGCCATGTCCTGAGCTGCTTTCCTCCTCCACACCCTTCTGCCATGGTGTTCTCCCTCCCTGGCCAAAGCTAAGGACTTGCCACCATGCACTCCAACCTCCTAAGTCATGACCCAAGGGAAGCTTGTCCTCCTCTGTGTTCTCAGAATTTTGGTCAGGTGACAAAACGCTGTCAAATATTGATATATTTTAGGAGGTTTTCTGATGGCCGCATCATACATCCACTAAGTTTCTCTGATTTTCACGAACACATTTTGCTGAATGGTGAAAGCAAACTGAAGCCCTGGCACAGGTGATGTGTTAAAGACCTCACACCTGGAACAGGTGAGGTGGGTAAGACTGTCACATGGAGGGCTCCAGGATCTCCACGTCAGGAGGTGGGGTCATCAGACCTGGATCCTTGGGGAGGTTGTGACTGAAGGTGACTGACAGGGTGTGACTGTTCTTGTCCCCAGGTGTCCTGTGCCAGGTGCAGCTGAAGGAGTCAGGACCTGGCCTGGTGAAGTCCTCACAGACCCTGTCCCTCACCTGTGCTGTCTCTGGATTCTCCATCACAACCAGTGGTTATGGCTGGAGCTGGATCCGTGAGCCCCCAGGGAAGGGGCTGGAGTGGATAAGGTACATAAGTTATGATGGTAGCACTAACTACAGCCCATCCCTGAAGAGCCAAGTGTCCATCTCCAGAGACACGACCAAGAACCAGTTCTCCCTGCAGCTGAGCTCCCTGACCAAGCAGGACATGGCCACCTATTACTGTGCCAGAGCCACAGTGAGGGTTCCTCAGTGTGAGCCCAGACACAAACCTCCTTCCTGAGCTCCAGGCCTGCCCCCTGCTCCAGCAGCCAGTCCCTGGGCAGCTGCAGAGGACTCACATGGGGAAGGCTCAGCAGGCTCTCAGACAACTCCACCCATCACAGCCATGACCCTGACCCTGCCAGGTGCTCTTTACACACTGACCTGGGCTCACCCTCCCCAGGGCAGGCAGCTGTCAGTTCACACCAAGGCTGCAGCCTCCTCTTCCAGACCAGAGCACTGGACCCCAGAGTCCTCAGCCCACGCCCACACACACACACACACTCACACTCACACACACACACATACACACACACTCACACACACTGACTTACACACACACACTCACACTCACACACACACAGTCACACACACACTCACACACACAAACACACACACATGCAATGGAAACCTGTGTCTCCTACTCATCCTACCACACAGTGTCCTGAGCTGTCATCATAGAAACGTCCTTTGACACAGTGGTTCTCCTGGTGACTGCACAGCTGTCCTCCACCCTTGGCCACATCTCCTCCTCATCTCTCCCTGGTGACCTCTCCCACCCTGGTTCATGGTTGCCTGAGCCTTTCCCTGGGCAGGTGGCGTCCTGCATGTGGATGTGGTGTCCACGGGTCCTGCTGCTGCTGGGCTCCACCCCAGGGACCATGGCAGTGTCTGGAGTCAGTCTGGGTGTCTGCAGGGCAGTGGGCCTCTCCTGGCCCTGGGTGGTAGAGAGCTCCCTGCTGCCTCCCACCTCACAATCCCAGAGCCCAAATGCCAGCTCTGCCAGGCTCAGGAACCTGTGCCCACCTTAAGCCTCATCTCAGTTCACCCCACAAAGTGACTTGACTGTGACTCACTGACCTGGACACTCTCAGCTCACCTGGTCTCAGTGTGCACAGAGGGCACTGGGACCACTCCTCACCCCTGTGTCCCTGGAGTGTGGGGAGTGTGTCCTGAGTGTGCACCTAGGAAAGAGCAGGGTGCCCACAGCAGACACAGGTGCAGGACAGGGCAAGGCCACACACCTGTGGGACCTGGAGCCACTCTGCCCATCCTGAGGTCCTTGAAGATGAGGCTGGTCCAGGCCTGGCTTGTGCCACCCAGCTGGGCACTGATGGGAGCCTTGGAGCCTGGGGTTTCAGGACCTGGGAAAATGGTCAGCCCTGATTCTGAAGAAGCAAAGTCATTGTATGAGATCCACCAAGGTCCACAGATAGGGAGCCGTCAGTCCCCCACCTGTGGATCCTCCAGACAGCAGAGCCTCAGCTGAGGCACTGACCTCTGGCTGACGGGCTGCTGCAAGGTCTCCCTGACTGTCTCCTGTGCCCTCTGCCTCTGCGACCTACAATCTACCTGTTTCTTCTCTTCCCTCCTGTTCTGCCTGGAGTCTGGGGGCTCTGAGCACTGCTCCCAATCACCCAGATCTGTTTCATCCACAACTTATCTGTCACTGTGTAGCCACTGTCCCTGTGTCTGTGAATCCCTGTCACCTGCTTGAGCTACTCTGACTCCACCCTCTGTGAGGACGTGGTGTGTGGCACTGCTCTGAGTGCAGGTGAGGAGGGCACAGCAGGCCCTCTGACCCTCAGGGCCTTTCCCCTCATGCTTCTCTGTGGTTATGTCCTTGTCTGTCTGTCCATCTGACATTCACTTTCCTAAGTGCATCAGAGCTATGCACAATCATGAGTCAAGCGTCACAGATTAAAATGACAGAGTTGCTCCCTTTCACCCCAGGACCCCCTCTGTCCCCCTCCTTCCTCCCTGGCTCCCCTCCTCCACTCCATGGTCTTCCTCTCTTTATTTATCCCCTGTCTATTGGTGCACTGCAGCGACACAGGGAGTGGGATCCTGTGATGATTCCTCTGGGCTCACAGGATGCTCTGGTGGCCTTCATTCTGCAGCTCCTCCCTGTCCCCAGCCCGCCTGCGTGTCCCTTAACCCCCTCCTCTTCCCCACTGCCCTCAGACTTTCGTGAGACCCCGTCCAATTGCTGTTCCTCCCTTATTCTCTCTGCACATTAAAGGAAACCCCACCCTCTGCTCTCTGGGTCTGGCTGGCTTCACTCAGCAGGATGGTCTCCATTTCCGTCCATTCACCAGAAAACCCCACAATTTCCTTCCCTTTGTGGCTGAGCCTAACTGCTGTGCACCTGTGCCCCATCTTGCCCCCCACTCACCTGTGCTCAGCACCTGGGCTGCGTGCAGAGCTAGGCTCTGTGAATTGTGCTGCTGTAGACACTGGAGGGCACAGGACATGGGGCTAGGTGACTTCCTGTCTTCTCAGGAGTGACCACATGGGGCAGCTGGGCCATGAGGTGGTCCCACTCCCTGTCTCTCCTGGGCCCCACTGCTTCCCAGGAGGTGCTACTCTGAAGGCCCACTGTGTGTGAGTGGGCTTCCCCACAGCCCCCAGCAGTTATTGCTCTCCGTGTTCCTGAGGACCCCCTCTGCCTGGAGAAGGTGCTCAGTGTGTGTCCATGTGCATGTCCTGGGTGGCTGAGGAAGCTGAGGGTGTTTCTCATTGTTTCCTGGCCATTTGTGATCTCCTGTGGAGAAGAGTCTGCGGAGACCATTTGCTGACTGACTGATGGGGTGTTTCTTTGTGTGAGTTTTCTGGTCTCAGTGTTCTGGGTGTCAGCTGTCCTGCAGAAGAGCAGCTGCCACAGAACTTCCCCACCCTGCTGGCTCCCTCCTTCCCTCCCTCCCTCCTGGGCTCTGAGACCCTTACCACTCCAAGGCCCTCCCTTTAGCTGACCCTTCTTCTGGACTTTGACCTTCAGGGTCTTATTCAGGAAGGCTGTTTCTGCATTTGTGCTTTGGGGTGTGCACCCTGTTTCTTCTGCCTTTCACAGAATTTCTGGTGCAATTGCCACGACTTTGGTCCACTTGCAATGACTGGGCAGTGTGAGGAAAGGGGTCCACTTCCTTCTCCTTCCTGAGCACGTCCATGTCCTTGGGTACAGAGGCTGCCTGATCCCAGAGCAGGTCTCTGGCACCTCTGTTAGTGTCACATGGCTGTGTCTGTGCAGGTCCGCCTCTGTGCCTTCTGTGCTGTCCCACTGACCTTCACATCTGCCTTGGTGCCAGTGCCGTGCAACTCTGTCCATACAGCTCTGTGGTGCAGCCCTCAGTGGGTCATTGGGATGGCACAGCCTTGCTCATTCTGCTGAGTTTCCTTTCATGCCATGGAATTTGAATTGCTTTCTCAATCCCCTCCTGGGTAGAAGGTTTTCAGTGCACAAAAATACAACTAAATGATCCATGTTGATTTTATGTCCTCTGATTTCTGAAATTTCTTGTTACATTTTTAAAATAGTCCTTTTTTTAAAATTTAGAGCATTACATTTATGCCATATGGAGCTCATTTTGACAGGTGCTTCTCTCCCACTGTGCCCTGCCCTTCAGCTCCAGCCTGCCAGGACTTCTCAGCAGAGTTCCAGCCCCTGGTTCATCATGGCTGTTGGACTGCAGTTGGCCTCACTGTGCTCATCTGGGTTTTGGAGCAGCCTGTGTCTGGCCTCCTCAGGTGGTTTCCCACCAGTTCTCCTCTCATGTGTTGCAGGACCATCCCGAGGTCCCCGGCCCTGGCTCTGCTCCTCCATTCATTGTTAGTCACCATCAGTCCCTCCTGCCATGTCTCTTTGCCTGCTGTTTACTTCTCCCAGGTGCAGTCCTGGAGACCTGGTGGGACCTGGCCATCCCCCTGTCCTGTAGTTGGCTGTGGCATCATGGCTGTGGGCAGAGGGGCAGAAGGGAAGCCGTGGGCAGGGTGAGCTCTCTGGGGAAGGCAGGTGAGGACGTGGACTGGACCTGAGTGCTGCTGGGCAGGCTGTCTGCATGGCCACCCTGACACACTCAGGCAGGAGTGGGGGCTGGGCCTCAGGACTGTGTCCTCTGCAGCTCTCCTCTGACTGCAGCTGCCCAGCCAGGCCCTGTAGGGTGAGCTTCCCACATGGTGGGCATCTGTGTTCATGGGATGCCATGTGCTCACAGAACCACCAGCTGATGCTCAGTCACAGACCTGGACATTGTGGTGTGGCAGGTGGACCTCAGCTCCCTGTGTTACATCAATGTTATGATTCTAAAAATACAAAGAAAATGCCAGTACCAGCTTTGAGATTCTAGGAGGTGTTTGGTGTCACAGGGAATCACCTGCCCTGGGAGTGGGGCATCAGAGAAATCTAGGAATAGATGAGGTGGTTTTCTTTTACTTGGGGAATTTCTGGGTTAAATCGTGGCTATGAAGCAGGCCATCTACACAGGAGAAAGCTCATTTACAACAAATAGTGGCCCTTTTAAGTCTTAAATCATGATTGTGAGCAAAGGCAGTGAAGGCCTGATTACAGGCAGCAGCTCTGACTCTCTCACTGCTTCCCAGGACTCCCTGGGCCTCCCTGGCAGCAGCTCAGATGGGGAGGACGTGGGAAATGGAGTTTCCTAACAGCCTCCAGAACAGAGAAGGGAGGATGGGGTGGGAGGGAAGAAGTGCACACCTGGGGGCCATGACCACAGAACAAGAGACACCACCACACACTGGCTCCCCCTGAAGCTGGGCACCAGGCCTGGTCACTGCTCCACAGGCTCCACACCCTCACCAGGTCTGAAATACAGAGATAGTTAGAAAGTGTTTTGAAAACTTACACTGCAACAAAATGGAGAGACCTTTTAAAATCCTGAACTGTAACTGGATTACAGATTTACATTGAAGCACAAGCCCACGTATTTTAGAAGAAAAGAGAATGATCTTTGAATACCTCAGTCTGACAGTGAATTTTCACATATAGCTCTAGAACCCAACACCTAAAATTAAAGTCTAACAGACATGAACTGGAACCCTCCGAGATGAGAAGAACTTAAAGAATCCTGTTTTCCCCAGCCATCACTTAGGACCCCAGGCAGGGCCTTTCCATGATTTCTCTGCTTCTGCAAGGAGTTCTGACTGATGCTCCTGGACTCTTCCCATCATGATTTTCACTTCTCTGTGACTTTAGTCCCTTCCTAGGAACGCTTCTGCACTTATGATTCTGGGCATAGCATAGATAACTAGCTCCCCAATTTCTGGGCACAGCAATTTTGGCCATGGGTTCTGTGTTGTTGGTCAACCAGAGGAATCACCCATGAAATGGAGGAGTAATAAAGAATAATAATGACTCACTGGAGTGGATGGAACTGTGTTTATGCCATAATACTGAATTCCATGGTCCCCAAATTAACTTGCAAACAAGAGTAACTTCATGTATAATAGTCCAAAAATTAAAAGGCTAAAAATCAACTAACTTATAACATATGTCCTCAAACAGTAATGTGAAATCATTAAAAGTACAATTATTTACGTTTCCAGCAGGAGGTGAATTGAGGATTCTCACAAACACATAGAACATTTCTTGATCACTTTACACAATAACACACACTCTGATCCAGGTGCAAGACACACTCTCAGCTGTGCACGTGATGGTTACACCTGAGTGACCATTAGTGCACCACAGGAACATGAAACAGAATGTGCAGCTTGTCCCACTCCAGACTTCTACAGCAAGAGTGTCCCAGCTCTGGGGGCCACGTCACACCTCCTCAGCCCTGGGAGCAAGGCCAAACCTCAAATTCAAAGCTGTTGTGTTTTTGCAGTTGTTCATGGATCTGAGCTGCCTGAGAAGGCAATTCCCTCCCATGGCCCAATTCCCAGAAGAGTTTCTCCACCCCATCCTCTTGTGTCTGTCTCCTGCTGTGAATACAAGTTCTTCTGAGCAGGTCACAGTCCCTGCCATGTCTGTGCATGGTGATTGCTGTGTTTGCAATGATCCCCAAGTCTGTCCCTGGTGCAAGATGGATGTGCTTAGAAAGGAAGCAAGTGAGTTAAAGGAAATCTTCTAAATATAACTCACAGCAATTTTGGCCATGGGTCCTGAGTTTGTTGGTCAACCAGGTGAATCACCCATGAACTGGAGGAGTAATCACCTGAACTGAGATAGAGGCCACTCAGGAAAGTTCCAAAGAAACAAGCGTCATTGGTGAGGAAGTCATTGAGGAGACTGAAGAGACCAAGATGTTGGATCCATGAAATCTTGATCAACACAGAAATGAATGGGAAGTCTCCAGGGAGGCTGGTGGTCAATGCAGCCGGAAGGGCAAGTTACATGAAGCAAACACTCTTGCAGCTCAGGCTTGCTGGAGCCCACTGGGTTACCCCTGGCCCAAGAAATGTTGGGAAATCTATCACAGAGGGGGCTCCAGGTTCCCCAGGTGAGGAAGAGGAGGCATATAGAAATCTCTCCATTAGTACACATGGAAGGACAGCTTTCTAAATCAAATGATTTGCTAGGAATTGGAAACAACACACAATGAGACATGCGTTTGCAGATGGCAAAATCATGGAGATCAGCAAGGACATACCTGGGTCACCCCAGGACCAGGAGGTGGGCGCTGCAGGCTCAGTGTTTGCAGGGAGCTCATGGTCAACACCACAGGGAACAAGGAGAGGAGTCACATGTCTTATTAGTGTGCTGTGCTCACTCAGTTAGGCAGGAGGTCAATTCCTGAACCTCATCAGGAGGTCAGCACCTACACCTGCCCTCTCAGTGACCCCACCTCACTAAAGACACTGTCCACTGTTCTCTCCAAATGCTGGGCTGTGGGCAAGGCAGGTCTCACTGCAGGGATGCTGCACAGGGAAGGGGACTGGGCCTCCTCCCTCACCCAGCCTGCCCTGCATGCCGTCCTGTCTGCTGTCAGCCTGGCTCTGCTGCTCTGGGGCACTCAGGGGCTCTCAGCCTCAGGCTGCAGCTGAGAGCTGCCTCTGCCCCCAGGACTCTCCCCTGGCCCAGCACCTCCATCCTGTCCTCTCCTGGTGGAGACCAGAGGGCAGGACAGGTGAGGGGAGGAGCTCAGGGCAGATTCCCACCCACTGCTGTCCACAGGCATTGGCTGGACAGTCAGGAGGACAAGCAGGGCAGAGGGTGGGGGAGGGCAGTGGGCACACAGCAGGAAGCCCCTCCCCTCCTGAGACCCTGCTCCCTCCTCTCCTGCTCAGTCTGCAGCCCCCAAATCTCACAGAGATGAAAGAGAAGAACTCGTCCTGAGAACAAAGGGGGCTCTTCTCCTGGATGGGGGGAACCCCATCCTCAGCCCTGGGCTCTGTTCAGTCATCACTGAGGGCTTCTCCTTCAGGGCTGGGAGGTGGACCTGGGCCTCTTGCATGCTGGGCACGTTCCTGCCACTCTGACACCCTCCCAGGTGCAGGGAGGAAGGGCTTGGAGGAGGCAGGGCTGGGCTCAGGAGGGTGGGCTCCCCCTCTGACAGCCTTCCAGCACCCCTGAAACCACCTGCTCTCCTCTCACAGGTAAAGCTCCACCTGGGCTCAAGACGGTGACACATCTAGGAGCACAGAGGACCTGGGCAGCCTGACCTCAGCCTCTCCAGATATCAGAAGAGCCTCACCCACATGCAAATCCCTCCCCCTGCTCTGGGTTCAAAGGCCCTCTGGGCTGTGGGAGCTCCCAGCTCTCTGCTCAGACAGGGCTGAGGTCTCTGGGAAGGCAGGTGTGGTCTAGAAGATGAGGCTGCTGGGTCTTGTCCTGTGCCTGGTCACAGCTCCCCAAGGTGAGTGTCCCCAGTGTCAGACCTGTGTCCATGGGGAGGTTGTGACTGCAGGTGACTGACAGAGTGTGACTGTCTTTGTCCCCAGGTGTCCTGTGCCAGGTGCAGCTGCAGGAGTCGGGACCTGGCCTGGTGAAGCCCCCACAGACTCTGTCCCTCACCTGTGCTGTCTCTGGATTCTCCATCACAACCAGTGGTTATGGCTGGAACTGCGTCCGTCAAGCCCCAGGGAAGGGGCTGGAGTGGATAGGGTACATATGGTATGATGGTGATACTAACTACAACCCATCCCTCAAGAGCTGAGTGTCCATCTCCAGAGACATGTCCAAGAACCATTTATCCCTGCAGCTGAGCTCCCTGACCACTGAGGACACAGCCACCTATTACTGTGCCAGAGACACAGTGAGGGGACCTCAGTGTGAGCCCAGACACAAACCTCCTGCAGGGTGCCCAGGGCCAGCAGGGGGCGCTCAGCACACAGAAGGTCAGGTCAGCCCAGGAGCAGGTGCAGAGGAGGTTTGAGGTGGTTTTCTGTGTCTGGGTCCTCTCATGTGCTCACTTCCCAGGGGAGCCTCTGTGTTAGGGTCTGTAAACAAGTCAGGATGGCGCCTGGCATTTTGCCAGAGGGAGTGGTTTGTGAAGTAACGCCAGCGAGCCATTAAGTGTGGAGATTACTTATTGGTTGACTGATGTATCTAGTTTATGTTAATTAAGATAACATGTGGAATGTATATATACCCCTCCTGTACTATAATAAATGGCTCCCACTCCTGCTGTATCAATGTACACAAGTTGTTTGTCACCCCCGGTTATTGTGCTATAGCCGGACTGCGGCACCTCTGTATTTGTGGCCTACACTTAACTTTGATGGCTTTGAAAATGATTATTTTTTAACTCTATTTTTCCTTTCTAAATAGGACATCATAGATATCCTTGTTATTCACTGTGACCCGGTTATGCACACTCATTGACTTTAAAGTCTCTTTCTTTCACTGTGCCTCCTCATTCTTTTCCTCTGTTCCCCAGTTGCTTTGCCCTACTTATCTTTCTTCCTCTTCTTTATACTTTTTATTAAATCAACACTGTATGTACTGTGTGTCTGTATGTACACTGTATTTTATATTATATAGTGAAACTCTATGCTGCACTGTACATGTGCAGGATCCATGGGACTGGCCCTTCACATCTGCACAGTTCACACCTGGCTCCTCCCTTTCTCTGTCCCTCCTCCCTCACCTTGGTCACCTTCCTCTTTCACTGATCTGTGCTATTGTCTTGAGATTCCTGTTGCCTTTATTTTTCTTATTTGTTATATCTTCCACATGTGAGAGGAAACACTTAATCCTGATGCTCTGAGCTTTCCTATGTCCCTTGTGCTAATGTTCTCCAGCCCCATCCATTAACCACACCTTCACTCTTCCTAATGGCTGAAGAGAGCAGCATTATTGGTATATTCCACATTGTCTTCACTCATTCATTATTGATGGAGCAAGTGCTGAGGGGGTGGGGCTGGACTTCTGCATCTGGAGCCTCTCATGAACCAGCTTCCCAAGGGAGCTCTACGTACATATTTTATGTACTGATCTGTGACTTATATAAAAGAAACAATTTGGATTTTTAAAACTTTACTCGAGCTTTATTACCACATAAAATTATAAATAATATCACATTTCAATTTGCCATAATAAAAAATCATGGGATGCAATTTACTTTTTTCAGCAACCTAACAATTCCCTTTCCCTCCCCTCCTCTTTATCCCTCCCTCCTTACCCTCTTCCTCTTCCTTTTCTTAACACATCTTTTTAGTGATCTGTTTACATTAGTGCTTCTTAGAGCACATAAGGGGAAATCCACTGTGGTGTCCTCATGCAGGGGCACAGGTGGTTGGTCAATTTCCTTCCACCTCCCCTCCCATCTCTGTCCCTCTTTCCTCTCCCTTGATCCCCTTCCTGTCCTCCCTCCTCCCTCTTCTATCTCCATGGGATTCCTCCCAGCCCTTTTTTCTCTGTTTTGTCTGGAATTTGTATTTCAGAGTAAACACTTGACATTTCACACTGTGAATCTGGTTAATTGAAATTAACATGATATTCTCCAGTTCCTTGCATTGACCAGAAAATGCCCTATTTTCCCTCTTCCCTGTGGATGGGTTAAACCCTGTTCTGCACAGACACCAGAACCCTTTATCCAGTCATCTGTGATGGGCGTCTGGGAACGCTCTGTAGTAGAGCTGTTGTGAGAAGCCCTGGTACAGACATTGAGGTGCTGTGTAGCTGTGGACTGCTGAATTTACTTCTTAGGGATAAATACCAAGGAGTGGGAGAGCTGGGTCACATTGTGGCTGTATTCCTGGTCTTTCAAGAAATGTGCATTCTGACTTTCTAGAATGGCTGCACTAAGTTGAAGTCTCACCAACAACACTTCCCTGTATCTCTTCCTACATCTTTGCCAACACGTTATTATTTTTGTTCTTGATGATGACTATCTAATTGGTGTGAGATAAATCTTATTGTAGTCTCAATTTGCATTTTCTGATTGCTAAGAATTTTTAGTATGATTTTCTATATTTGTTGGCTACTATTATTTTCTATTTTGGGAAGTATGATCCGTTCTTTGCCATTTATTTATTGGGTTATATTTATCTCGTCATAAAGTGCTTTGGGTTGTTCACATATACTGGATATTAGTTCCCTGTCTGGGGAGCAGGTGACAATGATTTCCCATTATGAAGGCTCTCTCCTCACACTGTGACTGGATTCCATTGCTGTGCTGAAGGTTTTAATTTGATACTGTCCATTTACTGATTCTAGGTTTTGATCCTTGAACTTTAGTAACCTGGTTGAGTAAGACGGTGTCTGTGTCAGCACACAGGAGGGTTGGTGCAATATTTGATTCTAGCTCTTGCAGAGTGTCCAGTTTAATTGTGGCCAACTTTGAGTTGGGTTTTGCAGGGTGGGAGACAGTGACCTAGTATAATCTTTCACATATTGATATTCAGTTTTCCTAGCTCTATCTATTGATTAGGCTGTCTCCAACCTGATTTTGGAAACATTTTCAAGTGCCATGTAACTGCACGTATGTTGATTTGTTTCTGTGTCTTCTAATCTGTCCCATTGATCTTCATGTCTGCTTTGATGCCAGCTCCATGCTGGATTTGATACAGTACCTCTGTAAAATAACTTTTTATTTTATATTTTTTAGCTGTAGTTGGACAAAATACGCTTTCTTATTTATTTTTATGTGGTGCTGAAGGTCAAACCAAGGGCCTTGCATGTGCTACACAAGTGCTCTACCGCCAAGCCACAACCCCAGCTGCTCTCTCAAATAATTTGAGGTCTGATGTTGTCATATCCCCATGTTTGCTCTTCCTACTTAGGATTGCTTTGGATGTTGTGTTTGTACTTCTCCACTCAAATATTAGCACTCTTTTTTCCTCTTAGGAATGTTTTTGATATTTGTTGGAGATTTTGTGGTATCTGTGTGACACTTGGGTCAGTTTGGCCATTTGATAATATTAATTCTGACTGTTCAGGAACATGGTAGGTCTTCCCATATAAAGTTCCACAATGTCCCCCTGTGGTGTTCACTGTTTCCATTATACAGATTTTTCACCTCCTTTGTTGTATTTTTCCAAGTATTTTTAAGGTTTATTTAATTGATTTTATTTTTTTAAAATATATAACAGTGGAATGCATTTCAATTCTTTTTTTTTCAAAGAAAGAGAGAGATGAGAGAGAGAGAGAGAGAGAGAGAGAGAGAGAGAGAGAGAGAGAGAGAGAATTTTAATATTTATTTATTTTTTTTGGTTCTCAGTGGACACAACATCTTTGTTTGTATGTGGTGCTGAGGATAAAACCCGGGCCGCATGCATGCCAGGCGAGCGTGCTACCACTTGAGCCACATCCCCAGCTTCTCCAATTCTTGTTACACATATAGAGCACAATTTTTCATATCTTTGTATATAAATCATGTTTACACCAATCCATGTGTTTATACATGTACTTTTTGCATTACAATTCTTATTACACATGTATACCACAATTTTTCATATTTCTCTTTGTATATAAAGTACGTTGACACCCAATTCATATCTTCATACGTGTACTTTGGATAATGATGTCCATCACATTGCACCATCCTTTCTAATCCCCTGTCCCCTCCCTTTTCCTCCCACCCTTCTTCCCTATCTAGAATTCATCTATTCCTTTGATGCTCCCCCTCGCTACTCCACTATGAGTCATCCTCCTTGTATCTTAGAAAATATTCGGCATTTATTTTTTGGGGATTGGCTAACTTCACTTAGCATTATCTTCTTCAATGCCATCCATTCACCTGCAAATGCCTTGATTTTATTCTCTTTTAATGTTGAGTTATATTCCATTGTGTGTATATGCCACATTTTTTAATTCATTTGTCTGCTGAAGGGCATCTAGGTTGGCTCCACAATTTAGCTATTGTGAACTCTGCTGCTATAAACATTGATGTGGCTGTGTCCCTGTAGTATGCTGTTTTTAAGTCCTTTGGGTATAGTCTGAGCAGAGGGATAGCTGGGTCAAATGGCAGTTCCATTCCCAGATTTCCAAGGAATCTCATACTGCTTTCCATATTGGCTGCACCAATTTGCAGTTCCAACAGCAACATATGAGTGTACTTTTTCCCCACATCATCACCATCATTTATTGTTGTTTTTATGCATAATAGCTGCCATTCTGACTGGAGTGAGATGATATCTTAGAGTAGTTTTGATTTACATTTTTCTAATTGCTAGAGATGATGAACATTTTTTTCATGTATTTGTTGATTGAGTGTATGTCCTCTTCTGAGAAGTGTCTGTTCAGGTCCTTGGCCCATTTGTTGATTGGGTTATTTAGGTTTTTGTTTGTTTGTTTGTTTGTTGTTTGTTTGTTTTTTGGTGCTAATCTTCTTGAGTTCTTTATATACCCTAGAGAGTAGTGCCCCATCTGATGTGTGAGGGGTAAAACTTTTCTCCCAGGATGTAGGCTCTCTGTTCCCATTAGAGATTGTTTCTTTTGCTGAGTAGAAACTTTTTAGTTTGATTCCACCCCATTTATTGGTTCTTGGTTTTAATTATTGCACTATAGAAGTCTTATTAAGGAAGTTGGTACCTAATCCCACTTGATGAAGATTAAAGCCTACTTTTTCTACTATTAGACACAGAGTCTCTGGTTTCATTCCTTGGTCCTTGATCCATTTTGAGTTTAGTTTTGTGCATGGTGAGAGATAGGTGTTCAATTTCAGTTTTTGCATATGAATTTCTAGTTTTCCTAGCACCATTTGTTGAAGATGCTATCTTTTCTCCAGTGCATGTTTTTGGCACCTTTGTCTAATATAAGATAGTTTTAATTTGTGGGTTAGTATCTGTGTCCTCTATTCTGTACCATTGGTCTATCAGTCTGATTTGGTGCCAATACCATGCTGGTTTTGTTACTATTGCTCTGTAGTATAGCTTAAGGTCTGGTATAGCAATGCCACCTGCTTAACTCTTCCTGCTAATGATTGCTTTAGCTGTTCTGGGCCTCTAATTTTTCCAGATGAATTCCATGATTGTTTTTTCTATTTCTGTGAGGAATACCATTGTAATTTGGATTATAATTTCATTAAATCTGTATAGTGCTTTTGATATTATGGTCATTTTGGTAATATTAATTCTGCCTATTCAAGAGCTAGGTAGATCTTTCCATCTTCTAAGGACTTCTTTGATTTCTCTCTTTAGGATTCTGTAATTTTCATTGTATAGATCTTTCACCTCTTTTGTTAAGTTGATTCCCAAGTATCTTTTTTTTTTTTTGAGGCTATCGAGAATGGGGTAGTTTTCCTCATTTCCCTTTTTGAGGATTTGTCACTGATATAAGAAATTACTTTGATTTATGGATGTTGATTTTATATCCTGCTACTTTGCTGAATTTATTTACTTGTTCTAGAAGTTTTCTGGTGGAGCTTTTTGGGTCTTCTAGGTATAGAATCATATCATTGGAAAGTAGTGCTAATTTAAGTTCCTTTTCTAAACAGATCCCTTTGATTTATTTTGTCTGTCTAATTGCTCTGGCCAGTGTTTCAAGACCTATGTTGAATAGAAGTGGTGAAAGAGGGCATCCCTGTCTTATTCCAGATTTTAGAGGGAATGCCTTCAATTTTTCTCCATTTAGAATTATGTTGGCCTGAGGCTTAGTATAGATAGTCTTTATAACATTGAGGTAAGTTCCTGTTATCCCTAGTTTTTTCTAGTGTTTTGAACATAAAGTGGTGCTGTTTTTTGTCAAATGCTTTTTCCACATCTATTGAAATAATCATATGATTTATATCTTTAAGTCTATTGATGTGATGAATTACATTTATTGATTTCCGTATATTGAACCAACCTTGCAACCCTGAGATGAATCCCACTTGATCATGGTGCACAATTTTTTTGATATGTTTTTGTATTCAATTTGCAAGAATTTTATTGAGAATTTTTGGCTGTATGTTCATTAGAGATATTGGTCTGAAGTTTTCTTTCTTTGATGTGTTTTTGCCTGGTTTGGGGATCAAGTTGATATTGGCCTCATAGAATGACTTTGGAATTACTGCCTCTCTTATTATTTCCTGAAATAATAATGAAGAATATTGGTATTAGTTATTCTTTACAGGTCTTGTAGAACTGGCTGTTTTTCCATCCAGTCCTGGGTTTTTCTTGGTTGGTAAGCTTCTGATGGTGTCTTCTGTTTCCTCGCTTGATATTGGTCTGTTTAAATTGTGTATATCTTCCTGACTCAATGTGGGCAAATTGTATGACTAAAGAAATTTGTCAATGTCTTCAATGTCTTCTATTTTATTGGAGTATAAGTTTTCAAAATAATTTCTAATTATTCTCTGTATTTCTGTAGTTTCTGTTTTGATATTACCTTTTTCATCACGTATGCTGGTAATTGGAGTTCTCTCTCCTCTTTGTTAGCATAGTTAAGGGTCTGTCAATTTAATTTATTTTTTCAAAGAATCAACTTTTTATTTTGTCAATTTTTTAATTGTTTCTTTTGTTTCAACTTCATTTATTTCAGCTCTAATTTTAGTTATTTCTTGCCTTCTACTGCTTTTGCTGATGATTTGTTCTTTTTCTAGGGCTTTGAGATGTAGTGTAAGGTCATTTATTTGTTGACTTTTACTTCTTTTAAGGAATGAACTCCATGCAATAAACTTTCCTCTTAGTACTGCTTTCATAGTGTCCCAGAGATTTTGATATTTTGTGTCTATGTTCTTATTTACCTCTAAGAATTGTTTAATCTCCTCCTTGATGTCTTCTGCAGCCTGTTGTTCATTCAGTAGCATATTGTCTAGTCTCCAGGTAATGGAGAAATTTTTATTTTATTTTATTTTTTGTTGTTGATTTTCAATTTAACTCCATTATCATCTGATTAAATGCATGGTAATATCTCTACTTTTTTTATTTGCTAAGAGTTGTTTGATGCAGGTTGAATATTTTATATATGTCAGTTAATTCTGAGTTATTGATTGGGTTATTGAAATTATCTGGAATGTTTACAAATGGTTACTGTAACAACAAAAAAGTAATCACAAAGTGTGTACATCACAACGTGCTTTTAGAGACACTTTGTGTTCTGCTCACATTCCCTTAAATGCTGTTCTCAAAGGTGCTCAGCCTCTAGCCCAGCTGGAATCTCTGGGAAGAAGCAGAGACAGTTTGGTGAAAGGACAGGGGGTGGGGGTAGTGGGGGTGTTGAAAGGAGAAAGCAGCCTTCCAGTTAAAGACCAGCCCTCAGTTTCAAGGTCAGCTTCGGGCTGGCTGGCCTCAGGTGGAGTCAGGGTCAGATGGAGGAGCAGCCGCAGGCAGGACTGGGGAGTCTGCATCTCATTCAGGTCAAGCAGAGTCTGGTCCAGTATCCTTTGTGTACAAGGTTCTCCTCGTTGGTGTATTTCAGCTTATCTTCCAAATCGTCAGTTGTCTTTTCCAGTTTGGCAAACTCATCACAGGTCTCTGCCTCCTTGAGTTTATCAGTGAGGATCTTTATTTTTTCCTCGTATTTGCCAGCTCAGCTCATTCCTCTGTGCGTTCCAAGTCTCCTTCAGGGATCACTAACTTATGAGCCACCTCTTCATAGGCCTGCCTACTTCTTGTGCAATGTGTGTAGCTTCTTTGAGTTGGATTTCCTGGAGATCCATCTTTCCTTCATCTTTTAGGGCCCGGTTTTCAGTAACCTTCAAACCTCTCTCACTCTCATCCGCAGCTTTTCTGCTTCCTCCAGCTTTTGCAGGGCAGTAGCGAAGCGCTCCTGAGCACGGTCCAGGGCGGTAGCGAGGCGCTCCTGAGCCCGGCCCAGGGCGGTAGCGAGGCGCTCCTGAGCCCGGCCCAGGGCGGTAGCGAGGCGCTCCTGAGCCCGGCCCAGGGCGGTAGCGAGGCGCTCCTGAGCATGGCCCAGGGCGGTAGCGAGGTGCTCCTGAGCATGGCCCAGGGCAGTAGTGAGGTGCTCCTGAGCACCTTCCAGCTCCTCTTCAACCAGTTGGATCCTGCGGTTCAAGGAGGCTACCTCAGCCTGTTCCCAGGCCGCCCTTCTCCCTCAACTTCCCACTGGAGGCGCCCAGCCCTCTCCTGGGCATCATCCACTTGCTGCTGCAGAACCTGCATCTTACACTTCACCACCTCGACAGTGGTGATCCCCCCATGGCGCCCACCCAGCCGCTTCTGGTATCTGCCTTCTGCCTCCTCTGCTCAGCACTGCAGCCGCTTCTCACTTGTAATGTCCATCCTTATCCCTTTTGATTAACCTTGGCTTGAAGTCTACTTTATTGGACATGAGGATGGAAACCCCTTCTTGCTTCCACAGTCCATGTGAGCGATATGATTTTTCCCAACCTTTCACCTTCAGTCTGTGTATGGCATTTCCTATCAGATGAGTCTCCTGGAGGCAGCATATTGTTGGGTACTTTTCTTTTAATCCAATCTGCTAGCCTATGTCTTGTGGTTGGTGAGTTAAGCCATTAATATTTAGGGTTACTATTGAGACATGGTTTATATTTCCAGCAATATTTGTTTATTTTTGTTATTTAACTTGACTTGTTTTATTCTTTGATTACTTTTTCCTTTAGGGTACTACCTCATTCTGCTGATTTTCATTTCCTCTTCATGGAATATCTTTTGTAGTGCCAGTTTTCTAGCTATAAATTCTTTTAACTTTTGTTTATCATGGAAGGTTTTCATTTCATCTTCAAACCTGAAGCTTAATTTTTCTGGATACATGATTCTTGGTTGGCACCATTTTCTTTCAGAGCCTAATATATATTGTTCCAGGATCTTCTAGCTTTCAGGGTCTGTGTGGAAAAATCTGCCGTTATCCTAATTGGTTTTCCACTATATGTAATGTGATTCCTTTCTCTTGTGGCTTTTAAAATTCTCTCCTTATTCTGTATGTTGGGCATTTTCATTATGATATGCTTTGATGTGGATCTGTTGTGATTTTGTACATTTGGCATCCTGTAGGCTTCTTGAACTTGGATTTTCAATTCATTCTTCATGTTTGGAAAGTTTTCTGATATTATTTCATTGAATAAATTGTTCATTCCTTTGGTTTGAACCTCTATGCCTTCCTCTATCCCAATAACTCTTAAATTTGGTCTTTATATGCTATCCCATATTTCTTGAATGTTCTGTTCATGATTTCTTATCATTTTCACTGTGTCGTCTATGGTCTATTCAAGATGATTTATTTTATCTTCATTGTCTGATGTCCTGTCTTCCAGGTGGTCTACTCTGTTGGTGATGCTTTAATTTGAGTTTTTAATTTGGTTTATTATTTCTTTCATTTCAAGGATTTCTGATTTTTTTTAAGAACCTCTATCTCCCTGTTGAGGTGAACTTTTCTTTCTTGGATTTGTTTATTTAGCTCATTGTTGACGTAAACTTTCACTGCTTGTATTTGTTCTGTTATGACTTCTTTTGAGTTTCCAGAACATTTTAATCATGTGTATCCTGAAATCTTTCTCTGTCATTTTTCTGCTCTAGCTGCCAATGATTCTAATGAAGTGTTGTCTTGAATTGTTTGTGGAACTTTCTTCCCTTGTCTTTTCATGTTGATCATGTGTCTTCCTTTCAACCTCTGTGGGTCTGGGGTGTTTGTTTTTTACCCTATAGATTTGTAGTGCTCTTTTAGGTGCCAAGAGCCCCCCTTTTTGGGGAAGGACAATGTTAATAGGTCCCAATATCAACAATATTTCACCTGTGAACAATTTGTTGTTATTAAGATATTTACAGCTTAGTTTCAATGTCCAGAAATGTTGGGTTCAATTATTATTTAAAATATAATCAGTAGTTTCATAAAAAGGTTTATGGTTTCTGGTTGTGGACAGTGAACTGGCGGTCAGGTTTAGGATGATATGCTGCTCAGATGGAGATTTGATCTGAGAACCACACCCACCAAAAATGGCGAGAAAGGTTTTCCAAGTTGGAGTTGTTCTCCTTCCAGTGCCGGGATGTCTGTTGAGGTGCGGGAGCTGGGCAATGGCCTTGTGCTGTGGATATGTATCAGCCCGGTAACCAGTGTTGGAGCCAAGTGCAGTCTGGAGTTCTGCAAAGGTGCTGATAGGTGGTTCTGCTAAGCCACTTGAGTGTCATGCATGAGTTAGAACTGCGGGCTTTTGACCTGGAGTCTGGAGTCCTACTCAAACACAGAGGCTCTGATTTCTGCATGGGGGTCACAGTACTGGTGATTTCTGTGAAAATCTGCTGTTTAGAGGTCCTCTCACACACTCTAAGATGTTGTATTCTGACTAGGTGAGACCTGGGTCATGGAGTGTCACAGAATGGTGACTCTTTCTGGCCCACCATCTTGAAGTCAGTCTTAAGGTTATTTTGAATGGGACCATTTTCTTGATTTTTTTCTCAGCAAGCCTATTTTAGTAATATAAGAAAGTGGTTTACTTATGTATGCATGATGTATTTAACTACATTGCTAAAGTTATTTACCAGATCTGAAAGCATCTCATGAAGACATTGGTCCTTCTATGTATTGGATCCCCTACAAGCAGCATAGTCAGACTTCTGTCTTTCCTCTGTAACCCTTTAAATTCCTTCTCTTGCTTAATTGCTATGTTTAAGAGTTTTTAGAAACTATGTTAACAATGCAAACAATCAAAAAAACAAAGAAATGGTTCCTAGAAAACATAAAGAAGATTGAAAAATCATGAAGGAACTAAAGTTAATAAAAAACAGAAGACACAAACAAAAAAAATAGACATAAAAGACAAGATATGGCTACTCTGATATCTACAAGATTATTAGAAACTATGTTGAAAAATATCCTCCAATACACTAGAAAAACTGAAGAGATTGAGGAAATTCTAAACACCTGTGACACACACAAATTGTAGCACAAAAATATCAAAATCTAAAACAGAAAAAAATCAAGCAATGAAATTTAAAAGCCATTAAAGTTATTCCAAGAGCCAAAAGCTCAGAAGAAGATTCTTAGTTAATTCTAAGAGAACTTTAAAGAGAGATAAGGCCAACCTCCTCCTAATATTCTGTGAAATGGAAAAGGAGAAACACTGAAGAAATCATTCTAAAAATCTAGTAACACCCTGATACAAAAACCAAACAAAGACACATCCAGAAAAGAAGACTTCAGACAAATAGCATTGATCAACATAGATGTGCATTTCCTTAATAAAATTTTGACAAAATGCATTCAAAAACATATAAGAAGATTGTGTAAATGAGTAGGTGGTCACCACCACAGGGTTGGGAGTTTGGCGCAACATAGACAGATCCATAATGTCATATCCATCTGTGATTCACCACATAAACAGAGGTGAGGACAAGAGTCACACCATCACATCAACAGGTACAGAAAAGGCATTGGACAAACTTCAGCACCCCATCATGTTTAAAGCACTGGAGAAGCTAGAGGTACGAGGGCCTCATCTCGACCTTCTAAAAACTACATATGACAAGCCCAAGGCCACCACCAAACTGAATGAAGAAAACAGTTCCTCTCGGCTCAGGTCAGAGACAAGGATGTCCACTCTCCCACTCTGATTCTGCTGGGTCCCTGCACTGCACACTCTGACACAGGAGAAGTTTCACATGAACAACACGCAGAACAGCATTATTGAAGTGGAAGTGACTGCACTGTGGTCACCAGGGACAGATGCTGAGGAAGCTCAGAGGACTCTGAGGACTCTCTTCCATCATCTCAGGGGAGAGTCCTCCAGGGGATTCCCTGATCAGGGCTGTCTTTGTGTTTCTCTGTATATCAAACAGGGAGCTAAGCCAACCCCCACACAGGCTTGGTGCCCTGGACACTTGGTGAACCTCAGGCTCATGGTCTTCCTTGATCCCAAAGAGTCCCTGAGACTCAGCACAGGATTCAGACAATTTTGCTGCTTGTAGATGGAAGGGAAGGGGCTGAGGATCAGGTGAGGTTCCTTCAGGGGGACAGGCAGCCAGGCTGGGTCATCACAGCAGCTGAGCCCTAGTGAGTGGCAGGGGGCACTCTGACCAGCCAACTCAGTAAGCCCTTTTCTTGACAAAGTCTGCCCACCCCAGACCTGGCACCTGAGAACAGGAGCCTGACTGCCCAGGTCCTGCCTGAGACTCCAGGTGGCCCTGAACCTGAATTGTCCACAGCAGCCCTCTGTGGGGCAGAGAGGAGGCCTGATGGACATTCAGGGAGGGAGTGTGATGACCCCTGTGCCAGGAGCTGCTGAGACAGTAGCTCAGATGTCCTCCACTGCTGCCCTACTGGACTCTGACCCAGGAAACAGCCACCACCATGACCAGCACAGCCAAGAGCTCTCTGCTGTGGAAGCCCTCACCAGGACAATCAGGACACAGTCTAGGGGACTCCAGACACCAGAGGCCATTAGGGTCAGTCAAGTCCTCTCATTGGCCCTGTGGCCATAGTCTCTGTCCTAATTAGTCCTCCTGAGCCAATTTGCTGTTGCTATTTCTACAACTCCCTGGGAAGTGAACAGGACCCACCTGCTTGCACATGCAAGTAGAGGGCCAGACGTAGGGCACACATGGCCCCATCCATATGAACACATAAGAAGGACTGGGGGGGTGTGTAACATGTCCCCCAAGGCAAAGCCAACATGGACTCCCATCACTTGTCCATGTTGAGAAGGGTCTGCCTCCTTCGTGGGTCATTCTGTGCACTTGGAAGTAACCCAAGGCCCTCACCATGACCTCTGGCTCATGAATGCAGGAGCAGGGCTGCTGGCCCTGCAGCTGGGGCTGTGTCCTCCAGACTTTCTTCTGTAATGGTCCTAAGTTTTCTTCCTTAGAGTTAAACATAACATTAGGTTTTCTTTACACATAATTATTCATATTTGGAAGATAATTTGCTCCTTTCAGTCCCAGTATCCTTCCACAGACACACAGGATTTGGGGGACACTTTGAGTCCCCCACAGGGACTCCCAGGAAGAGCCGGGCTGGTGCAGCAGTGAACCAGAATCAGGCAGATAGGCAAGGGTGGGATCCAGAGAATGGAAGGATTGGAACGCCAGTGCCTTCAGAGCCCTTTGCCACCCTAATCAAGGTAACCTGGCCCTGCTCCAACCTGTTGCTAAGGTAACGTGCCCCAGGGATTTTCCCACAGGGAGTCACCAGCCAATCTGCTTCTCACCTTTTGGTCATCCCACTGACCATCTCCAGGGCCTAGTCACTTGTGGAGGAAGGAGAGAGAGGAGGGGAAGAGAGCAGGGGAACAAAGGAAGCCTAAGACCTGAGAAAAAGGAGGAGCAGCCTCACATCCGGGGAACCAGATTACTAGTGATGGGGATACCTCCAGTTATGGTAACGATTCTGCTTCCTCACATGTTGGAGTATGAGCACTAGAGAAGCACACCAACACAGGCCTTATTAAAGCAGGGCTTATTTAAAAAGGGTGGCATAGACTTCTCCTGGTGGGAGATGGGGCCATAGCTGGTTTCCTGGTATCCCCAGAACAAAAGGGGGTTCTGCCACTTTTATATGCCCTAGGCTGTCTTTGCTCCCCTGCCCTCTTCCCCTTATCTCTCACTGAGCCCAGAATGGGGGCCAGAGGGGCAGGGGAGAGGGCTAGGCAGGCTCTTTGGACCTGGTGACGATGGCCTCACCCAGTGCATTTGGAGGACTACCATCTACAGTTTAGATATGAGGTTCCCAGGGGGCTCATCTGTGAGAAAAAGCAAGAGCATTTGAGGTAGAAAGGTTGGGTAGGAGAGCCTCAACCTAGACCAGAGCCTAACCCAAGTCCCCCCTAAGGGATTAGCTGGGTGGTGACTGTGGGCAGATGGGCTGTGGCTGGAGGAGGGGGTCATTGTGATGAGCCTGTGGGGTTTGTATTTCATCTGTGGTAGGGGAGGGTCTCTCTGTCCTTCCATGTTGGTGTCCAGGGCTGCTTTCCTCCCCCAGTGCTCTGCCCTGGTCCTGCCTCACCTTGGGCCTGGGGAATGGTATAGACTGTCCATGGACTGAGACCTTGGAGTCTCCAGGTAGCAGCATCACAGATAGGGATGCCCTGGGCTCTGGACAGGCTTCTGCTGTGACAGCCACTGCCTGTGAGGGGTCTGCTGAGACTTGCCTCAAGGAAGAGAAGTTGCTGTCCTCATCCACAGCCTCCGGCTTTTCCTTCAAGGGCACCTGCTCAAGGTCACCATGAGGGTGTCTGGCCCTGAGCTGGAGGACCCACCATGACCACAGGCTGACCTGCTCCTTCTCTAGGTCCTCACTGGTCTCTACTAACAGGGGACTGGACTGGTTGAGTCACCCAGGGAAGGCCCTGCAGGGGCTGGCCAGTGTTTGGTCCACCCAGCCCTGAGGAGCAGGCTCACAAACTCCTAGGACCCCTGCAACAACCAGAAGGTCTTCACTATGACCAGCCTGGACCCTGCAGATGCAGCCCCCATGACTGTGACCAACATGGACCCTGCAGAGGCAGCCCCCATGAGTGTGCTCAGGTGCTAAAGGCACAGCCTGGGGCTTCCTGCACAAGGGCCCAGGCTGGCCTCAGCTCTGATCTGTCCCTCTTCCTCTGGGGACAGTGTGGAGAAAGTGCCTTCCTGCCAGCCTCCCTGGCTCCCTCTCCATCCAGAGCCTCAGAGCCCTGAAATCCTGTTCCTCCTCTAATTCTCTGGCCACGTCCCTTGGACTGCACAAGCAGGTGCCCTGTTGTGCTCTCCTTCATGACGGCAGCATGCAGGGTGACTGCTCCCTGGCCACACAGATGCACAGGCCACCTGCTACAGGGCCTCCAATCCCACCCACTGCAGAACACCACTGAGCACCAGCTGTGCCTTCATTAACTGCTGTGCAGGAGCTGCACTGGCATTGGGGGTCAGAGCCCATGCAAGAGGGCAGGACAGACACCACTTCCTGCAGTGAAGAAGAGACACATGTGTCCTTAGGGGCACTGAGGACATAACCCATGAGGTGGTGGCAGGTCCAAGGTCTCCCCACTGTGCAGGCCTGGTGCAGGCACTGTGCAAACCTGACTCCAGGGATCCCTGGGATCTGCTCCTGATGGTCCTCATGGCCAGAAGAGAAGTGGGTGCTCAGAGAGGGGGACAGCCTGAGAGCTGAAGCAGAATGTGTGTGCTCCATGTCAGATGCCCATCTAACCAGCCACATTAGCAAGTTATAAAGAACTTAATAAAACAGAAACCGAAACACTAGCTAATTATCAAAGAGTTAATAAAGCAGGAATGTGGAAACACATTTATGAGAATCTCTAGGTTGAGATTTAAGCATGAAAACAGAATTTCCTACAACGTTAGGAGAACCTTCCTGCCATTCCACAGTGGGCTGGGTTCAGAGAGTGACCAGGTCAGCATGAGGAGGGACCAGGTAAATCAAGGTGTATATGTGGATTGCGGCACCAGGAAATCATTACCAGGAGGCAGAGGTCATCAAAAGGGACCTTCTGGTCAGGAGAAGAGAGGATCCCTGTGGTCCACTAAGTTGGAAACCACCTCACCCCACGTGGCTGTGAAGATGTCAGACTCTGGAAACATCTGCATCACACACCAACAGCCCGTGCAGGGCAGGGGTAGGGCCTCACCACTGAGCAGCAGAAGAGGGTCACACCTGCACATGCTGGGGAGAGTGCCTGAGAGGACACTGCAGCTCCTGAGCAGAAGCTCTCCTTCATCTGCCCCCAGGACAGTCCAAATCCACACCCCATGAGATTCCTCCCAGGGTGGGATTGCTCAGAGCACCAGGAAAACCTGACAGAGAGTTGCTGGTGGAGGCAGGGCCTGGAGCTGGGGGGAGCTGTGGGAGGGCAGAGTGGACTGCACCTCTCCTTCAAGGGTGACCTTCACTCAGGCCTGGGAGCTGCCCTCCTGGGTGATAGACCCAACCTGATCTTTTCTTAAAATTGGGAGCAATCTTGCCCCAAAGCCATGAAAAGATAATTTCGGCTTTAATATAAATTACTGCAAATTCTGAACCTGCTTGGAATGTCTGCCCGTGCCTTGAACTCACCCATGCCTGGCTCTCTGACCAGATAGCAGCCCTCTCTGAAACTTTAGTGACACCTCATAAATATTGGCCTTCCCTGGCCAGACAATGACCCTCTCTGAGGCTCTAATGGTCCTCATAAATTCTGATGTTGAGGCCAGCAAAAAATGTAACCTACCATTAGTGTGATGCTTGTCAGAGTTCTGTTATCTGTAACCCCCCTTTGTGTAACATTCTGGGCTATAAAGCTGGGCTGCAGGAAAGCTGGGGTGCTGTCTTGTTCCTGCCATTTTGGGAGGGAGAGGCATCCCAACCGGTCGGAATAATAAGCTTGCTTTAATTTGATTTTAATTGGAGTCAGTGGTCTCTTCATGTGTCCTGGTCTAACACTGGGCACTTGCTGTGGACGACGGAAACCCCAGGCTCACAGGACATCCTACAGATGGCAGCCACCTGTGTGTCATAAGAAGAAGCAGCCCACAGCCCTCCACTGTGGAAAGGACAGGTGGACTTGGAAATCCCATGGCAGGAGCACATGTCAGCAAGAAAACCAACCAGGGGCAGCTGGCTGTAGGGCAGCCCAGGGCCCTGGGAGTTCCCAGCTCCATGCCACAGGCCCTCACCTGGGCCTCACACTCACTCTGGTGACAGGACCTGAACTGGCCCTGGCTCTCCAGACAGGCCCAGGTGAGAAGCTCCACACATAAAGACAGAAGGTCCTCTGCTCCTCAGTGCTCTCCTGAGGGACCTGGGCCCAGCTGGACCCCAGGGGAAGCTCACTGAGGGGGTCTGACACCTGCCACCACCTGGAGTGTGTCCTTCAGGCCCAGCCTCTTCTCCTAACATAGGACCTAAAACTCTGCTCCTCAGCTTTGCATCCCTGAAGCAGGTACCTGAGACCATCAGCACATAAACAGGATCTTTATTATGGATGAAGACATTAAACCTCCAGTCCATGCTCAGCTGAGTCCTTTGCATTTACACCTTTCCTGGATGTGCCAGGGGCAATGCAGAGAGCCCCCTGTGGGGAAATCACTCTCCATGTGGCTAGGAATCAAAGGGGAGGGAGGAAGAGATGGGGTCTGACAATCCCCTTGCATGGAATGTCCATGGTGATTGGTATAAATTCCCCAAGTCCACATGTCCCAAGGGATCCCCCACTGCCCAAGGAGCTCAGAACAACCTTATGACATGGAATTTGGGGAGGACAGTGATGCACATTAATCATTCTATCCCTGGACACAAAACTTTCACGTCCATCTCATAATGCAGAACACATTCAGTCCTCATCCTTGAGACCCTAAAGGCACAAATACTTCAGCAGAGCTCAGAAGTACAGTGCAAAGACTCCAAAAGTTTCAGGGAAAACTCGACTCTGTGCCTTAAATCAAAGAGGGGTCACACACTCCTAAGCTCTATGGAAAGAGTGATATTCCCATTTCAAAAGGAAAAAAACACAGATATGTTGAGGGGGACTGAAGCCCAGCAGGACTTTCATTAAACCCAGTGCTCCAATTCTATCCTCAGGGTCACTCTACGGGGAGAAGGGTGAGGACTCTGGGCAGGCCCAGCCCCAGACCAGGTGGACAGAGTCCCCTGGTCTCACTCTCAGTGAGCTTGGCCTGCAGCCTGCATCCTTCTAAACAACTGCTTCTCACTGATGGCTCCTCTGATCCTGGGGTCTCCTCAGCAGCCCTGACTTCACCTCACAGCCCCATGCATCACCTGCCAGGGCTGCCAGCAGGGACCCTGACCCCTGACCCCCATCTGACCTCCCAGCCCTTCCTTTCAAGTATTCATGTAAGCCTCCCTGACCCTGTAGCTCTCACAGTCTGCCCCCTGCAAAGCCAGCATGGTGTGGCTGAGGACAAGGTCACCCTCAGCAGGGAGCAGGTCCTGGCCTCCCTTGAACCAGGGCTCGGAACCTCTGGGCCCCTTGATGGCTGAACAGGGGAAACCACGCCCTGGGCAGTCCTGGGTCAGGAGCCCAGAGCTCTCTCCCACAGGCCCTGCCCTGGAGGGTCTTTCAGGTCTTCATGTCTGCCTCTGAGCTGGGGAAGCTGGGCCTTGTTGATCCCTGGGATCCTGAAACACCCTCCATCCTCTGGGTGCAAGGCCTGGGCTGCTCCCAGTGGAGCTGCTGGCCTCCCCCTCCTGGCCACAGCTCCTGGGCAGCACCACAAGTGTGCTGCTCTCCTGGCCAAAGTGCAAAGCACCAGCTCTGCCTGCACTGCCCCTCTCTGCCCCTCCCTGTCCTGCACATGGCCTGACATCAGTCAGGGGGCCACATGCCAGGGCCTCACCTGTGCCCTTGAGATTGTCCAGCCCACAGTCTGCTCCAGCCTGAGTGAGCCCAGCTCCCAGCAAGTGTGAGGTCATCCACAAAACAGGTTCTGAGAAAGTCATTAAGTGTGTCCACCTGTGAGTTATAGGAGGTTCAGGGGACCACACCTGTCCAGGGTAAGAGCAGAAGCCTAAATACTCAACTTGCTCTTGCCAGATATGAGCTGTTGGGCACAGTGCATCACCACTCAAACTTCTGTGTCATTTCAGAACTGCATCATGGAATTGACCCTGATCTCTCTGTCATGATTATGTAGATGTGGAAAACACATTAATGGATGATGTGGGCAGAATAGAAACATACACAAAAGCAGTTTTACTTTCCTAAATGCTGCTGTGTGCTTCTAACTGCACCTTATGCTCACCTCTACCCTAAATGCTCCTCTAGGAGGCCTCCACCCAGAGCTCTATATAGCAGGAGGACATGCAAATAGGGCCTCCCTCTGCTCATGAAAACCAGCCCACCTGACCCTGCAGCTCTGCACAGGAGCCCAGCCCTGGACTCCCAGCTCAGCCCACTCAGTGATCAGGACTGAGCACAGCTGCTCACCATGGAGAGTGTGTTCAGCTGGGTTTTCCTGGTGGCTGTTTTCAAAGGTAATGAATGGAGAACCAGAGATCCTGAGTGGGTGAGTGGACAGGAGTGAGAGAAAGAGTGGATGAGTGCCAGTGTCCTGACCAGGCTGCCTCTGTGTTTGCAGGTGTCCAGTGTGAGGTGCAGCTGGTGGAGTCTGGGGGAGGCCTGGTGCAGCCTGGGGGTTCCCTGCGACTCTCCTGTGCAGCCTCTGGATTCACCTTCAGTGACTACTGGATGAGCTGGGTCCGCCAGGCTCCAGGGAAGGGGCTGGAGTGGGTTGGAGAAATTAATAAAAATGGTGGTAGCACCTACTACCCAGACTCTGTGAAGGGCCGATTCACCATCTCCAGAGACAACTCCAAGAACACGCTGTACCTGCAAATGGGCAGTCTGAGAACTGAGGACACAGCCACCTATTACTGTGCTAGAGACACAGTGAGGGGACCTCAGTGTGAGCCCAGACACAAACCTCCCTGCAGGGCGCCTAGGGCCAGCAGGGGGCGCTCAGCACACAGGGAGCTCAGGGTCACCCAGGAGCAGGTGCAGAGGAGGTGATGGTAGACTTCCTCCCTCTGGGGGCCTCTCTTCTCCATGATCCAGCTTTCTAGGAGAGCTCTCTGGACATATTTTTTCTACTAATGTCTTATGTCTCTGAAGAGAACAATTTGGGTTTTAAATTTATACTTTCTTTTTTCATTGTTGCACCATAATTATAAATAATACTGCATTTCAATTGGACACAACTACACAATCATGGGACATAATTTCTTCACTTCTGTCCCCTGCCATCTCCCTTTCCCTCCCTCCTCTCTACCCGTCCCTCCTGACCCTTTTCCCTTTCTTTTCTCCACAGATCTTTTCTATAATTTGGCTTCATTAGTGCCTCTTAGAGCACATAAAGGGGGCATCCACTGTGCCATCCTCACACAGGACACAGGAATGCTTCCTCAGTGTCATTCCACTGCTTGTCCCATTTCTGTTCCCCTACCTCACCCCTGATCCCCTTCCTCTCCTCCTGCTCCCTCTTCTGTTTCCAGGGGACTCCTCCCAGGACTTTTCCCCTTTTGTGATCTGAAATTCGCATTTGAGATTAAACACTTGACATTTCTCCCTCTGATTCTGGCTGAATAAACTTGATATTCTCCAGTTCCATCCATTGACCAGGAAATGCCATATTTTCTCTCTTCCCTGTGGCTGAGTGAAACACTGTTCTGTGCATATGCCACCTTCCCTTTATCCATTCATCTGTTGATGGACATCTGGGAAAGTTATGTAATATGGCTCTTTTCAGGCCCACTGGTGTAAACACTGATGTGGCTAGATAGCTGTGCTGTGCTGATCTGGGGTCTTTTGGATAAACACCGAGGAGGGTAGCTGGGTCACACCGTGGCTCCATTCCTGGTCTTCATGAAATGTCCATTCTGCTTTCTAGAATGGCAGCACTAATTTGAAGTCCCAGCAATAACACATCCGTACAACTCTTTCCCACATCTTTGCTGATACTTTTTATTATCTGTGTTCTTCATGATCACCTTCTGATTGGGACTGAGATGAATTCTAAACATAATTTCAATTTTCATTTCTTTATTGGTAGAAGTATTGTGTATCTTTTCCTATATTTGTTGGCCACATAGATTTTCTCTCATGAGAAATGTCCCCTTAGCTCTTTCTCATTTATTTATTGGGCTATTTGGTCTGGTCATTAAGTGTTTTGTGTTGTCTATATATTATGTGTATTTGTGCCCTATCTGAGGAGCAGGTGACAATGATGTCCTATTCCCAAGGCTCTCTCCTCACACTGTGGCTGGATTCCATTGCTGTGCTGAAGGTTTTAATTTGATACTGTCCTGCTTACTGATTCCTGGATTTGACTCTTACACTTTAGTGACCTTTTTGAGGAAATCTGTGTCTGTGTAGGTACAGAGGATGGTTGTTGCAATATAGCCCTTGCAGAGTTGATATTTTATAGGGTGAGGGATAGTGACCTAGTATATTCTTTTACATATTGATATTCAGTTTTCCCAGCACTCTCTCTTGAAAAGGCTATAATTTCTGCAACATGATTTTGGAAACTCTGACAAGTGCCAGATAAGTGCACTTAGGTTGGTCTGTCTCTGTACCTCCTACTCTGTCCCCTTGGTGTCCATGTCTGCTTTGGTGACAGTGCCATGCTGGTTCAGTTACTACAGCTCCGTCAAGTAATTTGAGGTTACATGTTGTCATGTCTCCAGAAATCAAATATCAGAAGACTCAATCAACAAAATTAGAGAGAAAACAGAAGATATTGCTGCTGAAATTCAGAATTATAAACTATTTTTACAAATATCCTTCAGTAACCTAGAAAAAAAGTAAAGAGATTGACAAAATTCTAAATGCAGGTCATCTACACAAATTGTAGCACAAGAATCTACAAATGTAAAAAAAAAATATTAAGCAATGAAACTGAACAACCATTAAAGACCTTCCACAAGAGGAGAGCCCAGAAGGATGGTTTGCAGTTGGTTCTAAGAGAGAAGTTTCACCCTCCTCTCCTCTCACTCTTCTCCAGCTTCCTCAATTGGGAGAGAATATGGGCCCTTGGCTTCTGCGTCTGGCCTCCTTCATCAGCTTGATGGTCCCAGTTCCACCTGTTCCCCAGCAAATGCTGTCACTCCATTGTCTTCCTGGCTGAAGACCCCACTGTGCACAGACTCCAAGCTTTCTTCATCTACACCAGCCGCTGTAGGGTGCAGCCTGTCAGAGCTTCTGCTGGAAAGTTGACCAGTTCGTCTTCTTCATGAAGAGCCAGTGTTGCTTCTCTCCTGGAAAATCCTTCAAGACCTTGTTTTCCCATGATATTGTGGGCCCAGGAGATGCCAGCCCTGGCAGTTGTCCACAGACCTTCCCTGGACAAGGGCTTAACCACTTGGTCATTGCTAGGATGGTTCAGGGGATTCCTAGACAACTGCCCAATCCCTGCATTACAAGTTAATTTTTCCCCATGTTGAACCTATCCCAGTGCATAATATCTGACCTGTTCCTCCATCCTCATGGTGGCCCAGACCCCAGGGGACAACATCTGACAGGTTCCTCCATCCACATACTCTTTCATCCCAGTTGATTCTGTGTGACCTGTTACCCCTCCCCATGCTCACTCTATATCAAGTGGATAATATATAACATATTGCTGCCTCTGCATGTAAAACCTGTCCACAAGGCATGATATCAGCGCTGTCACACCATCTGACACTTGACTGTCCTCAGTGGATAATATCTACCTGTTACTCTGTTAACATGCTGCCCTGTCCCCAGTGGATAATATCTGACCTGTCCCTCCATCCCCGTGCTGGTAAGTCCACAGTAGATGACATCTGACCTGTTATCCATGCTGGCCTGTACCCAGTGGATACTATCTGGCCTCATAACCCATCTACACACTGGCCCTGTCCCCAGTGGATACTGTCTGATGTATTACCTGATCCCCAAGCTTGCCTTTCTACAGTGGTAATCCCTGATCTGTTACAGCATCCCCATTTGTCCTGTCCCAGTGGATAACATCTGCATGTATAAAACTAACCCTACCTAATTCAGTTAGTGTGGCATTCGCTGTCCTTAATAATTCATATCCTCCTCCAGTGAAGCCGTCTGCCCTTGGCCGTGTCTTTCCTGGGTTTGGACTCATGATGTGACCTGTGTGTCTGTCCCTGATCTGCTCAGGCTGCCTGCTGCTCCTAGGCTCAGCTGGGCAGGGTGCACAGTTCTGGAAATGCATGCATCTGCTCATGCATGTTATTGGGGAAATACAAACAGGTGGCCTAATGACCACTTTTATTCCTAAGGGCTCAGAAACACCTGGTTGAGAAGGTATTATGTGTTTCATTCTTTCCTCTCTGTGTCACCCATAACATAAATAATCCTTTCCTAAATGGAGACTGAAGAGTCCCATGGGCTCCTTGTTCTTTCCACCTGAGGAGTGCATTCACAGCACCTTGGTCAGGTGTTCCTGGAGCAGCTGGGCCTCACAGTCCTGGGGGCTGCATGGTGCTGGGGCCACTCTGGCAGCCTGGACAGCTGAGGGGCTGCTGGAAGAGCAGCAGAGGTGCAGTCCATCTGTCCCCAAGGGCTGCCTGGGGTGGCCCTCCCGCAGGCCCAGGTCAGCAGTGCAGCAGGCCCCATGAGTGCAGAGGTGGCTGTCAGATTAGAGGACAGCACAGGGCAGGCAGCACCTGGGGACAAGGGCGAGATGCTCTCAGCACCCAGGGCTGGCTTTGCACCTCCACAGGGACTCTGTGCAGTGGCTGCTCAGGGCCTGCTGAGCTGCTCTGGGGACCTTGTTAGGGGTTAGAGGTTCCTGCAATGCCACCTGGGGTCCTGGGAAAGGTGTGTGTCCCTTACAGCTGGCCCTGCTCTCAGCATGCCCTGCCACTCAGGGAGGGATCAAGGCTCTTCCCCGCTTTGTACAAGTGTGGACTTATGGCCAGCTGCATCCTGTGTCTGCAGGTGGATGGACAGTTCCTCCCTGACCAGCACACAGCTGGGGAGGGAGGCTGAAGGGAGCAGCCAGCCAGCTGCTTCCCAGGACCCTGGGTGGGGTCCCTGCATAACTCTGTGCAGTGGAGCCTGGTGTGGGGCCCAGGCTGGCTCTGCTCTGTCCCCACCACTGCTGGGGCCTGTTTCCCAGAAGTTCCCAAACTGTGCTGGGAGCTGGGGGCTCAGTGGCTCCAGCAGCACAGGTGCCGCCTGTCAGGGGTGAAGGATGATTGACAGCTCCTGGTGTGGCAGGGGCAGAGGCAGCACCTGCAAAAAGGGCCCACCTGAGGGTGGCTTCAGCATAGGTCCTGTTTGTGCTCTGTGTGGTGGGGGCAGGATGAGCACTCCCTCCCTCCACAGTGCTCTGTCCTGCACCAGTGGCCATAGACTGACCCAGGCCTATGGGCAGGGAGAAGAGCAGGGGCCTCTGCAGCTGCTTCTTCCACTAAGACAGCCTCCCAGGGACCTGGCCGTGTAAACTAAAGTGCAAATTTCACATGTGCTAAGTGTGTGGACGTTTTTGGTTCAAGAACACTCAAACATACAGAAAGCATCCTTTGTAAACATCTGGAAAGTAACTGGATTACAGGTTTACATTTGAAGCACACGTCCACAGCTTTTCAGATAAAAAGAATAAATTTTTGATGGCTCAGTCTGACAGTGAACTCTCAGGTGTATGTCAAGATACAGAGGATGGGTCCCTAAAATTAATGTCTAACCTGCTTGGGCCACTCAGAGGTGAGGGAGAACGTGGATGCCCTGGTTCTCCCAGTGGGCCCTGGGTGCTCAGGTCATGGCCTGTCCAGCTCTGTGCTTCATAGCACCAAGGTGAGCCCAGCCAGTGTGCCTGCTCCCCTGCCATAGGGCTTGTCCCCTTGGTCCTGGCCACAGGCAAGCCTTCTCCTGCAGTCCTGAGCTTCAGGACTTGGAGAGGCTCTTCTGCAGTCTTGGATGTTCACCTCACAGGGCAGTATGACTGGGCACAGTGTGCATGACACCAACAACTGCCATGGGAGACCCTCACCTACCACAGGACCATAGTGTTGGCTCTTACTTGCCACAGATGACTAGTTTTGTTATGTAGTCACAGCAGCTGTGGCTCAGTGTGTCCAGGGGCAGTGTGGGCCTCTGTGGCTGCCCCTACAAAGGTCCAGTGCATGCATAGAGATGGTGTCCATGTGCTTCTCACAGTGACAGGGACAGAGTCCAAGATCTGTGGGGCATGGCAGCATGACACAGTCCTCAGAAAACACAGAAACCCCAAGGACAGGAAAGGAGCCCTGCAGGAGGGAGTCCCTGCAGAGGCCTCCACAAGGTCATCCTCAAAGGACTAAGGCCCTAGGGACATTGCAGTGCCCCCAAGGAGGAGTGCAGAATGCAGCCAAGGACATGACCAACTCATACTGTGCAGAGTCACTGACGGGACCTCAGTGTGAGCCAGATGCAAACCTCCCTCAGGTGGCACCTGTGGCCAGCAGGGGGCGCTCAGGAACAAGGAGTTGCTGATTGACTAGTGGGTTTTTTTCCAGTTGTGGTTTTCATTTTTCTGTAAACGTGACACACTTCCTGAGAAAGGCCTCCACAGTTATGCCTCTGGGCCTTCAATAGATGTTTATCAATTTAAAAAATAATGATTAACTGGTTGATGGTGTAACCTTGAATTCCTTGGTCCTCAAATGAATGTTCAGAGAGCAATATCTTCATGTCTCCTGTCCCTAAATTCTAAATTCATAAAGGTCCCTGAACATACAATGTACATCCTCAAAGAGTAATTTGAAATCATTAAGGCATTACAATTATTGGCATTTATAGCAGGAGATTAATTGATGGCCCAGAACATCTGGGCCACTTTGCACAACCACACAGAGACCCACAGTTTCATGTGCAAGCTCCCAGTCTCAGGCTACCTGTTCCTGGGTAATTCTTCTCCCACATGACACATCAACATGGCCCTGCCCATGACATCTTCCCACCCTCTGTGCCCTGCATCTGTGTGGACACAGGAGGTGCATTCTGCACGCTTCACATGCAGACCACAGGCTTGGAAGACATGGTGATGATGATGGACAGCAACAGCCTGGACATGCCTTGCCCCAACCTGCACATGAGCCTCTCAAACAATCGGTTATTTCCCTGGGATCTTTATGTCTATAAGAAATGAGGAGATTAAATCCCCTGGAAACTGACCAGGTGGAAAGATTACCAGGACCAGGCATTTGCTGTCATTGTTCACATATGAGGTGACCCACAAGCTCACGTGTGAGACAAAGGAGAGAGGACTAGATTACCAGAGCTCAAACCTAAAGTGGATTAATCCACTAACATGGATTGACTTTCATCAACTGTAGGCAGGAGGGGGTGGATGGAATACTTGGATCACTGGGGTGTGCCTTTGGGGGACACTGTGTGCAGCTCACCTGCTTCCTGGTGGCCATGTCCTGAGCTGGTTTCCTCCTCCACACCCTTCTGCCATGGTGTTCTCTCTCCCTGGCCAGAGCTAAGGACTTGCCACCATGCACTCCAACCTCCTAAGTCATGACCCAAGGGAAGCTTTTCCTCCTCTGTGTTCTCAGAATTTTGGTCAAGTGACAAAATAATGTCAAAATTTGATATATTTTAGGAGGTTTCCTTATGCCACATCATACATCCACTAAGTTTTTCTTATTTTCATGAACACTTTGTGCTGAATGGTGAAAGTAAACTGAAGCCCTGGCACAGGTGACGTGTTAAAGACCTCACACCTGGCACAGGTGAGGTGTGGAAGACTGTCACATGGAGGGCTCCAGGATCCCCAGGTCAGGAGGTGGGGTCATCTTAGGATGACTCCTACTTAGATGCCTAGAAGAACAGCTTTCTAATCAGATGATTTGCTAGAACTTGGAAAATTCACCCAGTGGCTCACCTGGATTTGCAGATAGTGAAAACATGGAGACCAGCAGGTCTTACCTGAGCCACCCAAGGACCAGGAAGTGGGTGCTGCAGGCTCAGTGTTTGCAGGGAGCTCATGGTCAACACCACAGGGAACAAGGAGAGGAGCCACATGTCTTATTAGTGTGCTGTGCTCACTCAGTTAGGCAGGAGGTCAATTCCTGAACCTCATCAGGAGGTCAGCAACTACACCTGCCCTCTCAGTGACCCCACCTCACTAAAGACACTGTCCACTGTTCTCTCCAAATGCTGGGCTGTGGGCAAGGCAGGTCTCACTGCAGGGATGCTGCACAGGGAAGGGGACTGGGCCTCCTCCCTCACCCAGCCTGCCCTGCATGCCGTCCTGTCTGCTGTCAGCCTGGCTCTGCTGCTCTGGGGCACTCAGGGGCTCTCAGCCTCAGGCTGCAGCTGAGAGCTGCCTCTGCCCCCAGGACTCTCCCCTGGCCCAGCACCTCCATCCTGTCCTCTCCTGGTGGAGACCAGAGGGCAGCACAGGTGAGGGGAGGAGCTCAGGGCAGATTCCCACCCACTGCTGTCCACAGGCATTGGCTGGACAGTCAGGAGGACAAGCAGGGCACAGGGTGGGGAGGGCAGTGGGCACACAGCAGGAAGCCCCTCCCCTCCTGAGACCCTGCTCCCTCCTCTCCTGCTCAGTCTGCAGCCCCCAAATCTCACAGAGATGAAAGAAGAACTAGTCCTGAGAACAAAGGGGGGCTCTTCTCCTGGATGTGGGGAACCCCATCCTCAGCCCTGGGCTCTGTTCAGTCATCACTGAGGGCTTCTCCTTCAGGGCTGGGAGGTGGACCTGGGCCTCTTGCATGCTGGGCACGTTCCTGCCACTCTGACACCCTCCCAGGAGCAGGGAGGAAGGGCTTGGAGGAGGCAGGGCTGGGCTCAGGAGGGTGGGCTCCCCCTCTGACAGCCTTCCAGCTCCCCTGAAACCACCTGCTCTCCTCTCACAGGTAAAGCTCCACCTGGGCTCAAGACAGGGACACATCTAGGAGCACAGAGGACCTGGGCAGCCTGACCTCAGCCTCTCCAGATATCAGAAGAGCCTCACCCACATGCAAATCCCTCCTCCTGCCCTGGGTTCAAAGGCCCTCTGGGCTGTGGGAACTCCCAGCTCTCTGCTCAGACAGGGCTGAGGTCTCTGGGAAGGCAGGTGTGGTCTAGAAGATGAGGCTGCTGGGTCTTGTCCTGTGCCTGGTCACAGCTCCCCAAGGTGAGTGTCCCCAGTGTCAGACCTGGGTCCATGGGGAGGTTGTGACTGCTGGTGATTGACAGGATGTGACTATTCTTGTCCCCAGGTGTCCTAGGCCAAGTGCAGCTACAGGAGTCAGGACCTGGCCTGGTGAAGCCCTCACAGACCCTGTCCCTCACCTGTGCTGTCTCTGGATTCTCCATCACAACCAGTGGTTACCTCTGGAGCTGGATCCGTCAGCCCCCAGGGAAGGGGATGGAGTGGATAGGGTACATATGGTATGATGGTGATACTAACTACAACCCATCCCTCAAGAGCCGAGTGTCCATCTCCAGAGACACGTCCAAGAACCAGTTCTCCCTGCAGCTGAACTCCCTGACCACTGAGGACACGGCCACCTATTACTGTGCCAGAGACACAGTGAGGGGACCTCACTGTGAGCCCAGACACAAACCTCCTGCAGGGTGCCCAGGGCCAGCAGGGGGCGCTCAGCACACAGGAGCTCAGGTGGCACCTTCAGAGCAGCAGAGGAGAGTGGATGGTTTCTCTCCAGGTGATCAGCATCTCCCTGGATCCCATCATGGAGAATCTGGAGGTCTCTTCTGCCTCAGATCATCCCATGCTGTTCTCTTATGGAGTCAGGAGTGTCTCTCTCCACCTGTCTGATGTCAGGCTGAACAGTACACGTGTGAATCTATATCCATGCGCATATATCTGTATGTTATGTATGTATGTGTGCAGGAGTGTTGTGTGTGTGTGTGTGTGTGTGTGTGTGACACTGTTTGGGTGAGACCCCTGGAAGGCAGACTCTGCTACCTTGTCACATTGCCATCCCTGAGCTCCAGGCCTGCCCCCTGCTCCAGCAGCCAGTCCCTGGGCAGCTGCAGAGGACTCACTGGGAAAGGCTCAGCAGGCTCTCAGACACCTCCACCCATCACAGCCATGAAGCTGACCCTGCCAGGTGCTCTTTACACACTGACCTGGGCTCACCCTCCCCAGGGCAGGCAGCTGTCAGTTCACACCAAGGCTGCAGCCTCCTCTTCCAGACCAGAGCACGGGATCCCAGAGTCCTCAGCCCACGTGCACACACTCACAAACACTCACCCACACATACACACTCTCTCTCTCACACACACACACTCACACATACACAAACACACACACTCACACACACTCACACACTCACACATACACAAACACACACTCACACACACTCACACATACACACTCACTCACAGACACTCACACTTGCAATGGAGACCTGTGTCTGCTACTCATCCTACCACACAGTGTCTCGAGTTGTCATCATAGAAACGTCCTTTGACACAGTGGTTCTCCTGGTGACTGCACAGCTGCCCTCCACCCTTGGCCACATCTCCTCCTCATCTCTCCCTGGTGACCTCTCCACCCTGGTTCATGGGTTGCCTGAGCCTTTCCCTGGGCAGGTGGCGTCCTGCATGTGGATGTGGTGTCCACGGGTCCTGCTGCTGCTGGGCTCCACCCCAGGGACCATGGCAGTGTCTGGGGTCAGTCTGGGTGTCTGCAGGGCAGTGGGCCTCTCCTGGCCCTGGGTGGTAGAGAGCTCCCTGCTGCCTCCCACCTCACAATCTCAGAGCCCGAATGCCAGCTCTGCCAGGCTCATGAACCCTGTGCCCACCTTAAGCCTCATCTCAGTTCACCCCACAAAGTGAATTGGCTGTGACTCACTGACCTGGACACCCTCAGCTCACCTGGTCTCAGTGTGCACAGAGGGCACTGGGTCCATGGACCTAGGAAGGAGCTGCTGTCAGAATTTCCCATGAAGTCTGACTTACACCTGTAAGACGTCTTCATCCTGTGTCCTCAGACTGCTCCACATTATTTCCTACAACCAGTTCTAGAGGTTTTTAGAATGTCATGGACAAGTTTGTCACAGAGAGACCCTTGTCTTGGTACTAATTGCTGTGACAGTCCTCTTACCCTCCCTGTGAGAACTCCCCTGACAAGACCCATGTAGAGGAGGTGAACTTTGTTTTGGCTCCGGGTTGTACAAGTTCAGTCAATGGTTGGCCCACTCCATTGCTCTGGACCTGAGGGGAGGCAGAGCATCATGGAGGAAGGACACCAATGGAAAGAAGGGGCTCACCTCATGGAGGCCACAACACACAGAGGAAATGACAGTTTACAGTGGAGAGGAAACTCCCCAGGACACACCCCAGTGACTCCCCTCCTCCAGCCAAGCCCCACCTGCATGAAATCACCACCCATCTAGTCCATCAAACTAGGATGGATGCACATATCAGGTTAAGATCTCATAATCTAATCATTCACCTCTGATCCCTCCTGCCCAAACACAGGAGCTTGGGGGACAGTCCACCTCCCACCTGCAACACAAAGATGAGCAGAGTAGAGGAAGGGAACAGGAGGAGGGAGGGGAGGGATCCTGGAAGGATTGGGGACTGAATTGGAACCAGTTACAGTCCAAGGTTGTATAATAACATCAAAACTCACCACGCACAGTGGTGCACGTCTGTAATCAATGCAGCCAGGGAGCCTGAGGCAGGAGGATCATGAGTTCAAAGCCAGCCTCAGCAAAAGCAAGTCACTAAGCAACTCAGTGAGACCCTATCTCTAAATAAAATACAAAACAGGGCTGGGGATGTGGCTCAGTGGTCAAATGAGTTGAGTTCAATCCCCAGTACCAAAAAAAGAAAAAGAAAAAAAGAAAAAATGTGAGTATTTATGATGAATAAATAAAAAATAAAATTTTAAAAACTGATTGAAATATTCAGGGTCTCTTTCTATTCAAAACATGTTGTAAAATAGTTTTTTCTTCTTCTGTATCAAAGGCTGTTGAGGTTTTAATAGGAAGTGCACTAAAACCATAGATCTATTTGGGAATTAAAACATGTTCATGATTTTTCTATTTCTACCCCTGGGACAATGGGTTATGTGCAATTTCCTTCTCATGTTTTTTCTAGAATGTTTCATAAATTTCAACATCTCTCTTTAAACAGATTAATTATACACCTAAGTGCTTTGCCCATTTATATAATTTATATAATGTGGTTAATCTTGTTCTTTTTCATGCCACCACCTCATGCTGCTCCCTCATGGCAGGAAGGCCCTGGTCAGTGACAGGCTACCCTGGTTCTGCAGGGAGGGGTCTGTCCTTCCCCTCCCTGTCCCCCTGCAGCTCTCCCCTCTTCTCAGATCCTAACAGGATGGTGCACAGTCACGCTGTCCTTCTGTCTCATTCTGCTGCTTCTCATCCTACCACGTCCTGGAGGAAGGCAGCCTGGTTGTTGTTTAAATCTCTCTGTAAATAGTGCTGGGTAGTGTTTGGGTCACTTTTTGCATTGCTGTCACCAATAGGCATGCCAATGGCCATGTAAAGAGGAAACATTTATTCAGACTCACAGTTTCAGAGGTCTCAGTGCACAGTCAGCTGACTGCACAGCTCTGGTCCTAGGTGAGGGAGACCATCATGGCAGAAGGGTAACCAGCTCAGGATATGGTAACAAGGAACCTTAGAGAGAGCTCTGCTCACCAGGGACACAATTACAACTCCAAAAGCACAACCCCCATGACCTACCTCCACCAACACACAGGTGATCCACATCAGTGCATGAATCCAATTATTAGGATCCAATGCTCATGATCTATTCTTCCCACCTCTACAAATCATTTCATTGCCACACACGATCTCTTTGGGACACTCCATTTCTAAACCTTAGTGTTCTTCCCCAGGCCCTTAATGTTCATGCCCATCTCACATTTCAAAATGAACTGAGCCCACCTTCAAGAGTCAGCACTGTCTTAACATCCCCAGGGTCACCCAAAGTCCAGGTAGAGAATCTCTCCTGCGGATCAAGGCAAACTCCTCACTGTGGGAGTAAAGTCCAAAACCAAGTTACAGGTGTCTGATATATAAAGGTGCAGAGTCAACATCTCCAGTTTGAAGTTAGAAATGAGGCATAGAATAAAGGGATGGGAGCAAAGTTAGACCAAAGTCCAGCTGGACAAACAGGTCCTGTAGCTCCGTGTCCAGCACCTGGGGCACCTGGCATCCTCTGCTTTACCCACAGGGCTGGTGCCACTCAGCTCCAGTGACCTTGCTGGGTGCAGCCTCATGGCCTCTCTCGGGGCTGGTCTCTGCTGGACTCATGCAGTTTCCTTGGCATAAATTTCATGTTGCTGACATCTCTTATTGAGGATGGTGCCCCTGGAGTTTCACCTTTCTCCTCACATCTCCATGCATCGTCCTCTCGGGGCAGACCACATAGACAGTGACCCTCCAATCTCTGGCCTTCCCACCTTCCTTGGAGTCTTGTTGGAACACCTGCCCCTACCTCCAGTGTCCAGCAATCCTGCAGAACCTGCACCATGTGGTTGGCTCCCAGGTCTGCCACCATCTCCAGCAGTGACCAGGCCTCCTGGGACCATGGCCACAGTGGCCTCTGCCTGCCTGGGTGGCTGAGAATGGTGAAATGACTTTCTACTTCCCCCTGTGCAAGCAGGGTGTCCCGTGGTCTCTTCTCACCTTGAGCCTGAGATGGGGGTGGTCCTGCCAATTTCTGAGGTGCTGTAAAGCCGTCTTTTATCTTGTTTCCAGGGAGAGTATTTAGCATTTCCCTAGTGACAGTGTGGTCTTGAACAATCCCAGTTTCTTTAGCCTCAGTTACACTCACACATTTCTAGCTGTACTGCAGGATTTCCACACCTTTCTGCTCCTCCTCCTCCTCATTATCACACTAAATGGCTAAGACCAGGAAGCCTTCTCCATGCCTCTGCCTGAAGGCTGTGCTGTCCTGAAAGTCCCTCTGCTATTTTAACAAGTCCATCACCTTTAAACCAGCTTCACAAGAGGAATCAGGACATGGGGGAAAGTAGGCAATTCTGTGACAGAATTATGGTCTCCTCAGCTCCCACCATAAGCCCCTCCCCGTATCAAACTCACACAAAGTTGTCTGACACTTTTCCAGTGTGTGTTTTTAAATCTTTCTATTGCCGCAGTCTGGCTGGGCACAATCAGGAGCCACTTGTCAAAAGAAACTAACTTTATTTTTAGAACCACACACGACAAACACCAGGCATGGCCCATAATGCCATGTGGCGATGGGGCCAGATGGATGTGCTTGTGAAATACATCTCTGTAGCTCCAGCACCTTTCAGGCCTGGACAAGGTCCTCAAGTTACCTATTGAATAAATGAATGGATCTAAACAAGAGCGATTTAAACAGGGAAGAGCCACCTGTGAGGGAGACATTTTGTGCACAAGGAGTCAGTGGCCCAGGGCTCTGTTCCTGCCTGTACCCTGCTGCCGCAGTCTGGCTGGGCACAATCAGGAGCCACTTGTCAAAAGAAACTAACTTTATTTTTAGAACCACACACGACAAACAAAATAGTCTCTCAGGAAAAACCCTCAGAGCCTCAACTGCCACCACCGGCTTTCCCCAAGCCTCTCTCTCCCACACAAGCTTCTCTCCACCTCCCACAATCCTCCTGCTCTTGAGGCCGATTGGCTGGGTCACGTGGGCGGAGCCAAAAAAGTCCCCCAATGAGCAGCTCCGTGGTCTGAAAGGGCAGGGAAACAGTCCAATGAGCATCACCGCAGAGGAGCCAATCAGCTAGATGTTGCTGGGGCCGAGGAGCCAATCAGCTAGATGTTGCTGGGGCCGCTGTGAGCCAATCATCAGCCAGCAGCTGGAAGTTTGCTGACAGCTGGAAGTTTGCTGGGGCCCCTTTGGCTGTGGCTCTCAACATCTCCCCCTCTCTGTTTAAACAACAAGCATGTGGCTTAGGGACCGTGCCTGTTAGGCAGTCCAATTCAACATATGGTCCTTACCCGTCATCGGATGAACTGACCTCTAGGCGTCAGCCTCCTGTCTTAGGTTGGTACCACTGCAATTGGATCATACCCGTCACTGACTACCGGTCCAGCATACAGCCATACTTGTGGATAGGCCTTTGCACCAGTGGGGGGGTGAGGTTCTTTGCCTCACCTCTGTTGGCCCCCAAATTTTAGACCATCACTAGTAGAGGAGGATGCAAAATGCCATGACATTAAGCCAATTGAGGGCTCCTTTGAAAAATTGTACCATCGGTGACATCATCAGCAAAAATACCCCAACACTACCACAAGTCACTGCACCAACAGATAGTTCACAATGCATACAGGTGAGCTCACAGTGTGTCCAGGCAAGTTCTGCAAGCAGTTCAGTGATGGCTATTGTAGAAGCTGTAGATTGGTTTTATCTTTGACTTCACTAGCACTGGGATGAAGATAGGAATTCTGGCAATAATGGCTAAAGAAAAAATTATGTAACATTACAGAAGGCACTAAAAGAAAACAATTTTCTTAACAATTTACATTATCTTTAAGAGAATTATTAAATATAATGAAAAGGAAAGGTGAAAGTAAACAAACAGATCTGTTAACCTTCTTTTTTCTTTACATATTAAAACAATCCTCAACAGTTGTTTACCCAATTTAAATTAAACCATATAAATCACGTGAAAAAAAAAATTTGGATCCATTTTATCATGAGCGCTCATCATATATGATATATGGACATACGTACATTCAAACATATAACACAAAACACAAGTGTGCACACATAATATAATACATACAACACATAACATTATAGTAAAGGCCTTATAACTTTTTACAGGTGAAATCTCCATTGCAATGTTTAAAAACTCTATAGTCAAAAAATAGAACTGATCAGCAAAACAGTAACCTAGGTCTGTATGAGCTCAAAAAACAAAATAGAACTTCATGATATGGCAAAGGGCAATAATAAAATAGATATTGAAAAAAGCATCCTGGTTCTGTTGCAGATGTAAGAATAGCCAAACTGCAGTTTTGGATATCAGTTGTTATGGATTTGAGCCAAATCATCTTCTTTTTGGTCTGTAGAAATCGCTTTAGTTAATCTTTCTGGAATCCAAATCGGCTGCTGTTCTCCCTGTGGAAACACATAAACAGACCCCCGACTCCAGACAATCACTGGGTCAGGACCTTGGTTAATCTCTCTGGAATCCAAATCGGCTGCTGTTCTCCCTGTGGAAACACACAAACAGACCCCCGACTCCAGACAATTACTGGGTCAGGACCTTTCCATTGTCCTGTTAGAATATCCTTCCAAAGTACCTTGGGCTTATGTACATTTTTTGGACACATATGCCTTTCTGCAGCACTAAGTCCTGATGAATCCAAATTTAAAAAGTTTAGAGTAAAAAGGGTTATTTTAAGTTTATCTTTGGGGAATATATACCCCTTCCCAATTCCTTCTTTTTGCTTTAATAAGTACATTTTAATAGTTTGATGAGCTCTTTCAACTATGCCTTGTCCCTGTGGATTGTATGGGATTCCTGTTATATGAGTAATGCCAAATGTTGAGCAAAATTGTTTAAAAGAGGTAGAAGTATAACCAGGGGCATTATCTGTTTTTAACTGTTTTGGAACACCCACAGTGGCAAAATTTTGTAAGCAATGAGCTATAACATCTTTAGTTTTTTCTCCGGCATGAAGGGAGCCCATCAAAAATCCAGAAGAAGTATCAACAGTAACATGCAAATATTTTAATTTTCCAAATTCTGGCAAGTGTGTGACGTCCATCTGCCAAATATGGTTAGGTATCAATCCTCTAGGATTGACTCCAAGATTAACTTGTGGTAAAAAGGTCACACAATTTTGACATTGTTTTATTATTTGTCTAGCTTGTTCCTTAGTTATTTTAAAACGCTTTTGTAAAGTATTAGCATTGACATGGAACTTTTTATGAAAATTTATAGCTTCTTCTAGTGTAGAGAAAATATGTATGTCATGTGTAGTTTTATCTGCTAAATCATTGCCCAAACTAAGGGCTCCAGGCAATCCTGTATGTGCCCTGATATGTCCTATAAAGAATGGATCTTTTCTGTCCCAGATTAGACTTTGTATAGTGGAAAGCAAAGAGAAAACAGTAGAAGAAGGGGAAATCCTACCAGCATCTTCAAGAGATACTATAGCATTAACTACATACTGACTATCAGAAAATAAATTAAATACAGAATCTTTAAACATCACAAAAGCTTGTAAAACTGCATTAAGCTCTACCTTTTGAGCTGATTGTTTGGGTACTAAAAATGTAAAAGTTTGATCAGGGGTAACTACTGCTGCTGTGCCATTATTTGACCCATCAGAGAATATATTTGGAGCATTTATGATAGGTGTTTTTCTTGTCATTTTTGGAAAAATTACAGGATGCAATGACCAAAAAGACAATAAAGGATTAGATGGTAAGTGGTTATCAAATGAAACATTAGATTTACACATGATTATTGCCCAAGTATTTAACTCATTAGCTAACTCATCAATTTGATTCATAGTATATGGAGTAATAATTTTATTGGGAGAAATTCCAAACACTCCCTTTGCTGCTTTTATTCCTTTGAGTATTAATTGTCCTACAGCCTCAGGATACCTAGTAAGAATAGTGTTAGGAGAATAAGATAAATGTATCCATAATAATGGACCTTCTTGCCAAAATACTCCTGTAGGAATATTTTTTGTTGGTAGTACAATAAATAATAAAGGCAAACTTATATCAATTCTATCCAAATGCATATTTTCCATATATGTTTCAATGATTTTTAATGCCTTTCTTGCTTCAGGCGTTAACATTCGGGGTGAATTTGGATCTGATGGACCTTTTAGGATATCAAATAAAGGTCCCAACTCTCCTGTTGGTATACCTAAATAAGGCCTTATCCAATTTATGTCTCCTAATAACTTTTGAAAGTCATTAAGTGATTTGAGTTGATCTACTCGTATTTGAATTTTTGGTGGACGGACCATGGTTGAGGATAATAGAACTCCTAAATAATTAATTGGAAAATTTAATTGTACTTTATCTATTGCTATCTCTAGATTATAATTTTTTAATAAGTTTGTAAGTGTGGCATAACATTCTAGCAATGTATTTTTATCTTTGTGTGCTAATAATACATCATCCATATAGTGAAATATTTGTAGTTCAGGATTTTGATTTCTAAGTGGCTGGATTACTTTGTTAACATAAATTTGACACATAGTTGGGCTGTTAGCCATCCCTTGAGGGAGTACTTTCCATTCATATCTCTGATCAGGACCTTCATGATTCAGTGCAGGGATAGTAAATGCAAAACGTGGACTATCCTCAGGATGAATTGGAATTGAAAAAAAACAATCTTTAATATCTATAACTAAAACATACCAGGTTTTTGGCAAAGCAGACAACTGAGGAATCCCTGATTGAGCAGGTCCCATAATAACCATCTCATTATTCATGGCTCTTAAATCTTGCAGTAATCTCCATTTACCAGATTTCTTTTTGATGACAAAAATGGGAGTATTATGGGGAGATACAGAAGGTTGTATATGTCCTTCTGCTAATTGTTGTTTGACCAGGTCATGGGCTGCTTGTATCTTTTCTTTAGTCAGGGGCCACTGAGGAACCCATACTGGTCTTTCTGATTTCCAAGTAATTTTTATTGTCTCAGTGGCCCTTTCTGAAAATCCAACCCATGTCTGTCTCTCCCTTGATCTATTTGTATTGGTGCTGCTATACCTTGTTCTTGTTTTTCTAATCTTTTTCCTTTCCTAAAACCTTGTCTAGTCATAATAGTGGGTGCATTTTGGTTGATGTTATTTGTTAATGTCAAACCTAATTGATCTAGGACATCTCGTCCCCATAAATTTACGGGAAGATGATAAAAATATGGAACGCTTCACGAATTTGCGTACGGGCCACCAAATGCCGCAGTTTTGATGGGCTCCCTTCATGCCGGAGAAAAAACTAAAGATGTTATAGCTCATTGCTTACAAAATTTTGCCACTGTGGGTGTTCCAAAACAGTTAAAAACAGATAATGCCCCTGGTTATACTTCTACCTCTTTTAAACAATTTTGCTCAACATTTGGCATTACTCATATAACAGGAATCCCATACAATCCACAGGGACAAGGCATAGTTGAAAGAGCTCATCAAACTATTAAAATGTACTTATTAAAGCAAAAAGAAGGAATTGGGAAGGGGTATATATTCCCCAAAGATAAACTTAAAATAACCCTTTTTACTCTAAACTTTTTAAATTTGGATTCATCAGGACTTAGTGCTGCAGAAAGGCATATGTGTCCAAAAAATGTACATAAGCCCAAGGTACTTTGGAAGGATATTCTAACAGGACAATGGAAAGGTCCTGACCCAGTAATTGTCTGGAGTCGGGGGTCTGTTTGTGTGTTTCCACAGGGAGAACAGCAGCCGATTTGGATTCCAGAGAGATTAACCAAGGTCCTGACCCAGTGATTGTCTGGAGTCGGGGGTCTGTTTATGTGTTTCCACAGGGAGAACAGCAGCCGATTTGGATTCCAGAAAGATTAACTAAAGCGATTTCTACAGACCAAAAAGAAGATGATTTGGCTCAAATCCATAACAACTGATATCCAAAACTGCAGTTTGGCTATTCTTACATCTGCAACAGAACCAGGATGCTTTTTTCAATATCTATTTTATTATTGCCCTTTGCCATATCATGAAGTTCTATTTTGTTTTTTGAGCTCATACAGACCTAGGTTACTGTTTTGCTGATCAGTTCTATTTTTTGACTATAGAGTTTTTAAACATTGCAATGGAGATTTCACCTGTAAAAAGTTATAAGGCCTTTACTATAATGTTATGTGTTGTATGTATTATATTATGTGTGCACACTTGTGTTTTGTGTTATATGTTTGAATGTACGTATGTCCATATATCATATATGATGAGCGCTCATGATAAAATGGATCCAAATTTTTTTTTCTTTTGAAAAAATGCTGTCAGCATTCTATAATCTTCCACAAACACCAAAAAGCTCCAAAAGCTTCTGAACCACACAACCAGGTTAGTGGCTAAGTCATCTCTATGGATTCCGATTCCTATTTTAGTCAATATTTGCACTGCTGAGGTCAAAATACCTGTCAAGAACATGGTGTGGGACACAAGGTTCAGTCAACCACTATCTGACTGCATTGGTCAGGACACAGTTAATGCAGAACATCATGTCAGAGGTGTTTGGAGAAGGAAAGCTGCACAGGACAGTGTCATGAGGAATGAGAGAGAGAGAGAGAGGCACTCCCCACATCAAAATAACACTCCACTCATCAAAAATAAACCCCTAAATATAAACACCTCCAGGGACCTGTATCCCACAGACACACCCTAACTGTCTACATTTACCAAATCCACTCACTCCTTGCTGATGCATTAATCCACTGGTTTATCCCAACCTTCAGAATCTGACCCCATCAACTCTGCAAATTCTTCCAATGTCTCACACAAGAGGGTTTGGAGCTCCTCACATCAAAACTAAAGCTGATACTCAGCTTCCAACATGGCTCATTGAAAGAAGTGATAGTAAGGGATCTTCAGAGAACCCTGGACCTATATCAGTAGATGCATGTGACTGGGGACAGGCTGGGGTTCTGTGCCCAAATGATAGCTGTGGCATGTCAGGGCAACAGCAGAGCAGGTAACCTTCTGGGCTCCATGATGAGGGTCAAAGAGACAATTTAATTGTCCAAAAGAAAACAATGGCACTAAAATTAGAGGACAATATTGTTTTCCTAAGGTCCCTTCTATAGAGATCACACACAGAGTTCCTGCTACAATCCCCAATGTGTGCCTTTCCAGACTGGAGGTCACATGTGCAGTCCACCTCCTCAGGGTCTCATGGTGAGGAGGGCTGAGCTGGGCTCTGTGTGCCACCACCACTCTCAGAAGATCTCACCACAATCCAGGACTCAGTGACACGTGGTCATGTGGTCATGGAGGGCAAGTCACAGAGTGACTCTCCACCAAGGGCAGAATCCAGAGGACCAGTTGCCCCTGCAGGACCTCATCTCTCCACAGGAAATGGCAAGAACCAGGCCTGAGTGCTCTGCCAATAGTGCTAGGAGTGGACCCAGGTGAGCAGGGTCTACACCCCACTGAATCACAGTGTGTGCAGCTAGTGAGCACCAACCCTCCCAGGGACGTCCTTGTCACCACACAGTCCAGAGAAAGGTTCATGGAGAAATGTGGAGCTCAGTCATGAGTCACCCAAAGTCTTCCAGCACCTGATGAGCTTTGGGTCTAAGGGAATCTGCTCTGAATGACATAGACTGCAACATGCAGATGTTCCATCAAACTCTGGAACCCCAAAGCTGAACATGAGCTTATGGTGACTGCACATGTATTAGAATCATAATTCTGTAACTTAGGGTAAGATATGGGTGTGTATAGCCTGCACTTCTGTGATCTGTTCACACATACACACACATACACACACACACAGCCATTAGCCCTATGTCCTCTGGGAGGTGAGCCTGGTCACCAGTTCTCAAAGCCCTCTGTCATGTGTGGATACATCCTGCTCCCTGGAAAGTCCCACCACATATCGCTTTGGAGTGAGGACTCCCTGTGCCTGGTGACATACACCCCAGGAAGTTGATGGACCTTCCTGGGTGCACAGCCAGTTGCCTCCCCTAGAGCAAGGTGTCTGTCCCTCCCTGCACATCCTAGATACAAGCCTCCCCACACCAGATGCACAATGAGGCCCCAGGTTGAACCACAGACCTGCTCACTCACATTCAGGGTCTTCTCCAGCTGGAAGGGTTTTTCTAGTATGGGAACCTGCTCTGGGGAATGTGGAGACATCCTTGTCCTTCTTCCTTTTGCTGGAGGCTCCCAGATGTGAGGTCTCAGGGACTCAGGGAGGAAGACATGGGGCAGCTACATCTGAGTTCAAGACTCACTCTGGTTCTCTGTCCCCAGGCTCCTCTCCCTGATGCAGCTACAAGAGTGGGGACCTGAGTGGTGAAGCTCTCCAAGACATTGTCCCTAACCTGGATGTCTCTGGATTTTCCATCACCAGTGGTTACTGCTGGAGATTCATCCATCAGCCTCCTGGGGTGGGGCTGCTGTGAATGGGGCTCACTGATGGTAATGGAGGCACAACTTATAACCCCTCCCTGAAGAGTGGAGTCTCCATGTGCAGAGACCATGTAAGGACCAGTTCTCCCTACAGTTGAGATCTGTGACCGACAAGGATGTGGCTGTGCATGACTGTGCAGGACCACAGTGAGGGTGTTGTAGGGACAAATGAGGCGAGGCACCGACGATAGCAGGAAACAGTTTTATTTGGCTGCAGCCAGGTTCAGAGGGCACAGCTTTTGCTGTAATCAATCAATCCCCTGAACCCTGAGTTCAGGTAGTTTCAGAGTTTTATACCCAGCGTGTAAGGGGAGGGGCTCAGAAGTTCACAGTTTGGAAAAGTTCACATAAAAGCAGCTTTTTTTCCCCCACTGCTCTGGGAAAGTTAACTCTTCAAGGACCACACCTGAGAAGGGGGGAGCTTCTTCTCCCCTTTTTATTCTCCCCCTGCCAGCTGTTACCATGGAGCCCAGTTGATAATTTCTCTTATCTTAAAAATGTAGACATCTCTGTGAAGCTCAGCTCAAGGCCAGGGGCCTTGTTTGCACATTTCTTCAAAGTACTATAGTGGATATGTTTGTGAAAAACAAGTAAGAGGTATCCAGCACCTGGAGTGCTGATATCTTCTTGGCCAGTGGTCAAGTAAACAGGGAGACACAAAAATAGGAAGTTTATCTACATGGAACTCTTTTGCAGAGACTCTTTTGCTGACAGTCTTAAAATCAGTCTAGGTGAAGATTTCTAGAGAGGCCCAGTTAAGACTTTTCAGTGGAGAAAGGGGGTGCTACTTCAAGGGTACTCCAGGGTGACCCTAACTAAGCACAAGCCTCCCTACATGGTAGCTAAGAACAAACAGGACATTAGGACCAGTAGGGAGCTCAGGACCAGCAGGGGACCAGAATCAGTATCAGAAAGTCAGGACCAACATGGGAAGCTCAGACCAGGGGTGTGGCTCAGGACTAGCAGGTGTCTGGGGAACCATGAGGGACAGGAAGGGACCAAGGAGAAGGTGCAGAGAGGAAGCTGGGAGTGAGGGGCTTCCTGTAGGCCTGTGGGGTTTCCTCTCCTTTTTTACCTTATAGAACCTCAGAGACCATGCAATGCACATGCTGTGGAGGACCTGGGGAATGTCCAAGCCCGTGGCATGGAGCAGACTCTTTGTTAAATTTTCCTGCTTTTATAGGTACCTGTTTTCTTCATCTCATTCTTATGAATCTCTCTGAGAGGCAAACACCCCTTGTACACAACTGAAAGTAGACTGCATTCTGCACAACTCAAGGGCCTTTGGAGGATGGAAGCATCAGAGTCATTACCCTCATCTGAAGCTCAGTCTGCTGTGTTGTCATCAAGAGGTGCAGCTGCATGCAGGACTCTGTGTCTCTGATTAAGAATGAGGGCCTCATGCCTGTCCTCGTGGTCTGAGGACTTCCAATCCTTCTGCTGCACCATTGAACAGTCCTGGGGAGGCAGGAGCAGAGGTCCAGGTGCCTGAGCATGGCCTGTTGGTCAGCTCGGACACGTGGTCCACACATCACCCCACACTCTCCCTCCTGGGGGGAGAGCCCTCCTGATCCCTCCTGCTGGCTCTGCTGGGTCTGCAGGGTGAGCGTGCTGCCCACAGCCACCCTCTGGGTGAGGACAGACAAGTGCTCCTGTGTCAGCCATGGCCATGTGCCTCTTTTCTCAGCCACTCCCTCTCCTGACCTTGCTCACAAAATGTTCTTTAAAAATTTTAAATATTGTTTTTCTGAATGGAAGTCAAGAGTTTTAAATATCTCAACATTTAGGATTAAAGAAAGAAGCTGCTATTTGATGGACTACTCATAAATATTTTGCCAGTAAACACAGTTTAATTTAGTAACAATTTTAAGCAAATTTCCATAGTAAATATGTATTTGATAGTTGCAAATATCCTAAAATTTCACAACAAACAAAAGTGCACAATTTAATAATTAGAAATCAATGAGAAAATTTTTTTTTAAAAAAAGAAGAATTTTTAAAAATATGAGCACATTAGTTGACATGTAAATGATTTTCTTTACAATCAGGTAGTTATGATGACTTAGCAAAAGAAATTGAAGATAAGATAAATGTGGTGAGATGTTTTTAAAACTTTAGCTTCTCTGAGTTGCATATTCATTATATATAAATTCAAGCTGAGATAAACCTGCTGTGGTTCTTGTCAATTAGTTGCTCAGCTACTTTGTCGCCAGGGTGGAAGGTAGTGGGGGGCTTGTGGGGGAGGGGTAGAAATGTGGAATCAACACACAGACTCCAGGAGCTGGTGAGAAAACTGGCTGGAGATCTACCTCAGGTTGTCCTCCAGTAGCTCAGTTTATTTTTGGAATGCATACAATTGTTATAGGGTTTGAATGGGGCATGCCCATCAATCATAAACAAGCAAGATACTATCCCTAAGCCAATCATCTTATGCCTAATGTAACCACACTAGGAGGATGTTCTAAATATTGCTATCATCAGGAAGGGTCTTTGTCCCTAGGGGAGGGGGTTTCTATGTTTAGAGTTCCATGTTGAAGCTCCTAGTGATAGACCCAACCTGATTTTCTCTTAAAATTTGGATCCATCTCACCACAAAGCCAGGAAAAGCTAATTTTGGCTTCATTATAAATTTCTGAAAATTTTGAACCTGCTTGTAATGACTGCCCATGCCTTGAACTCACCCATGACTGGCTCTCTGACCAGATAGCAGCCCTCTCTGAAACTTTAGTGATGCCTCCTAAAACTTGTCCTTACCAGGCCAGATAACGACCCTCTCTGAGGCTCTAATGACCTTCATAAATTCTGATGTCAGGGCCAGCAAAAATGTTATGCTCATCAAAATTTTGTTATCTGTAACTCCCCTTTGTGTAACTTTCTGGGCTATAAAGCTATGCTACAAGAAAGCTGCAGGGCTGTCTTGTTCCTGTGGTTTTGGGTGGGAGAGGCAGCCCGGCTTGTTGAAATAATAAGCTTGCTTTAATTTGATTTTAATTGGAGTCTGTGGTCTTTTCTTGTGTCCTGGTCTAACACTAGCTATCAGTTTCCTGGCCTGGCAGCTTGGCAACACTAAACACAAAGCAAAGGATGTGGTTTCACTGACGGCTCACTAGAGCACAGCATCCCATCCTGCAGGCCTTCCTATCAGGCCTGAACGAGTTCAGATTCTTCAAGCACTCCTAGCTGCTCATAGCTGCTAGCTGCTAGCTGCTAGCTGTAAACGGAAAGTTATTCCAACATAAACCAGTTGGTTACTCACATGGTCAAATAATGGATTTGACAAATTTTGCCTCAGACTAGGCTACAGATTAGTTCACAGCCATACATGGAATAATAATCCATTTCATTTTATGCCATGTTGATCTCATCAGTAGTTTAGTGGATTCAATTACCCCAATTTGTCCTATGCATTATTAAATATAAACCCCAGGCATACAATGCTTCTCTATCTCGAAACCTAAAGCCATGAAAATAATAAAAAATGCCTTCTTCAGCTCTCTTGAATAGCAGAATGGGCAATTATATATTATATTTTTCTGTCTTTCACATGTAATGATATCTCATCATCAACATCACTAACAATGTCAGCATCTCTCTCCATCAGACAACAGCTGTTTTATTCCAGCCGAATTTTTATAGTTACACTGAATCCTAGGTGTAGTGAGGCAGAGGACAGCACCCTGACACAGGGGTGCCAGATGCCAGGTGCCATGGTGGATCCCAGGCTGTACACACTCAACTTGGTGTCCCTCCTGGGTGTGGGGAGCTCACTAGCTGCTCTGCCCAGTCACTGTGAAGCACAGCCTGGCTGTGGGCCACAGGTGCCCTGTGAGCTGCAGACCCTCAGTACAGGGACCTCTCTGCACGTGGCCCTCACCACCCACCCTCACCCTCACCCTCCCTGCACCTTTCCATATCCAGGGGCCTCTGTCCTCTCTCTTTCCAGGACCTGCTGCAGTAGCCTCCCCACATGAGGGATGGTGTGGTGATGGTCTCCCTCTTCCTGACCCATTTCAGCTAGGTCCATGTTCTCCTGGCCATGCCAGGAGGGACAGGATGCCATTCTTCTGTACCAAATCGCAATCTTCCTGTATTAGAATGCCTATTTTCTACAAAAGCCTTAAGGGCCAATATGTGATCAAGTGTAAGGCTCCAACAGCCCTGGGAGAGGAGTAAGGACACATCTTGTGGGCTGCACATCCCACCTGCTGTGCTCACTGAACAGAGGTCCTGTCCAGCATCACTCCCTGCTACTCTAGGCCACTCCTGAGGCTGAGGGTTCACAAGGAGAGAGCTGTGCTGCATCAGGTTCTGGAGACCAGGGTGCAAATACCCAGGTGCTGCTCCTGACCAGGGTTCCTGATGCTGATGGTAGGAGGCAGGAGGCAGGAGGCAGGAGGCAGACCGGGCTGGAACCCTGAGTGGTGCTGGGGTCCCACTGGGGCTCAGGGTGCCAGGAAGGCTCTACCAGCCCTGGGGAGTCTCCCATTAAAGTGACATTGATCCACCCCTGGGGCACCACCAGTAAACCCCATCATCTATTAGATTCCTAATTACCTGCATTAATAATGTCATCAAATTTCACAAGATACACAGTTCAACTGTGGCCTCCATGAAACACATCAATAATTAAAGGGAACTAAAAGTTCCTGGCAATGGGATGCTTGTCTGTTGGGTCTGAGAGAGCAGGAGATCACAGCTCTGTGACCTTAGTGTCCAGCTGTGCTGCTGCTACTCCCACAGTGACCTCTTTGACATGCCAGGGAATCTCCACCATGATGAAGGATACGCAGGGCTGCCTCCACCAGGTGACCTTCCTTCTCCTGTTATTGCCTGAGCTGAAGGACTCACTGCACATCTGTGGTCAAATAGAGCCACCCTGGAGATGACCCACCAGTGACAGGGACTCACTTGATTAATCCTCCTCAAGCCCAGGACCTTGAGAGGTGAACCTGTCCTCTCCTGGTTGACCCTGTGTGACCCACATGGCTTCTCCTGCACTAGTTCTGCCCCCAGAACCACAGGCCAAGGAGCCCAATATCTGATCACACTTGAGATACTGCCCAGGTGATCAGAGACCAAGGCATCTGGCTGACCCTGAAGGACAGCAGCATTGACTCTGGGAAGAGTAGCCTGGGTTCCACTTGCTCTGCCACAGTCTGACGTCCCCAGAGGCAGAGAGGCCCAGATACCAGGGAGGGCAGGACAGGAGACCCACAGGTGGTCTGGGGAGGGCGGTACAGTGTCCATGCCCTTTGTTCCAGGATGAAGGAGAAGCCCAAATCCAGGGGCACTGCAGGGATGCTCCTGGCATCTGGGACTCTGTAGCTGCTGCAGACAGTGGGGACCTGCTTCCTGGGGACACAGCACATGAGTCTGCAGAGCAGAGGGGAGAGGTGGAAAAGCTGAGCCCTCCACATCTGAAAAGGATTTTCCTCATCTGCATCATCACACACTTAGTCTGAGAGGACAGGGGTCTAGGGACCTGTGCTCCACCCTGCACACACTGCTGCCCTGCTGGGGAGGATGGCACCACTGTGCTCCCACTCTTATGTATCAGTACAGCTGCTTCAAGTCAGCCAAAGGTGAAGAGGGGACTGAGAAGCCAGAGGAAGACACAGTGAGCTGACAGTGGCCCAGAATTCTGAAGATGGACTGTCATCCACCAGGACCTTCATGGTCCTTAGATGGACACTGGGTGCAGCAAAACCATATCCTATTTTTCATCCAAGAAGGGGCTCTAGAGACCCCACTATCCCTGTCCTGTACTGTCCATAAGATGCTTCATGGAGCAGAGAATTTGAGGAGAGAGGCACATGCTTAGACCTTGGGTTATTCCTGTCACATCTTCCTGGACAGCTTGAACAATACATTTAATATTGTGAGTTAATCTTTCATGAATAAAATGTCACCAACCATCTCTAACATGTTCAAGTTTGCTCTGAGCACAGATATCTCTAAGGCCTCCACCCAGAGCTGCTATATAGCAGGAGGACATGCAAATAGGGCCTCCCTCTGCTCATGAAAACCAGCCCACCTGACCCTGCAGCTCTGCACAGGAGCCCAGCCCTGGACTCCCAGCTCAGCCCACTCAGTGATCAGGACTGAACACAGCTGCTCACCATGGAGAGTGTGCTCAGCTGGGTTTTCCTGGTGGCTGTTTTCAAAGGTAATGAATGGAGAACCAGAGACCCTGAGTGTGTGAGTGGACAGGAGTGAGAGGAAGAGTGGAGGATTGCCAGTGTCCTGACCAGGCTGCCTCTGTGTTTGCAGGTGTCCAGTGTGAGGTGCAGCTGGTGGAGTCTGGGGGAGGCCTGGTGCAGCCTGGGGGTTCCCTGCGACTCTCCTGTGCAGCCTCTGGATTCACCTTTAGTAGTTATAATATGTACTGGGTCCGCCAGGCTCCAGGGAAAGGGCTGGAGTGGATCTCATACATTAGTTATAACAGTGGTACTATAAAGTATGCCAACTCTGTGAAGGGCCGACTCACCACCTCCAGGGACAATGCCAAGAACACCCTGTACCTGCAAATGAGCAGTCTGAGAGCAGAGGACACGGCCACCTATTACTGTACTACAGACACAGTGAGGGAACCTCAGTGTGAGCCCAGACACAAACCTCATGCAGGGTGCCCAGGGCCAGCAGGGGGCGCTCAGCACACAGGGAGCTCAGGTCATGCAGGAGCAGGAGGAGAGCAGGGGCAAGGGCTGGATTCCTGCATCTGGGGGCCTCTCATGATCCAGTTTCACCAGGGATCTCTGTGGTCCTGTGGTCTGTATCCGTGTTGTCTCTGAAGACACAAATTATTTTTTCATGCTGTATTTTCCTGTTCTCATTCCTGCCTGGTACTTACACATAATACTGTGGTTCATTTTGACATAATCCACAATCACACAGTGTAATTTTCTCCACTTTGTCTGCAGTATTTCCCCTTGCCCTTCCCTCTCCCTCCATGTGTTCCTTCCTCTATTAGCTGATCTTCCTTCTATTTGTTTACACATTTTCTTTTCATTAATGACAGGTATTTACATGGAATTTGCTCTGGTGTGTTTATATCTGCAAATGGGAATTTTGGTCAATTTCTATCCATCTGTTTTTTCCCTCTCTCCTCCTTCACCCTCCATTCCCTTCCCCTACTCCCCTGCTCTCCATTCTACTTAAATGTTACTCTGTCCCCTTAGTTTGCTGTTCCTTCCACATCTGAGAGAAAATCTCAGCCCTTGATTTTCTGAGCCTGACTTATTTCACTTCCTATGATGTTCTCTGCATGGTCTCTCTCTTGTCCAATGAAGAGGTCCACAGAACAGGTAGAGGAGAGTGTGACTGCGGAGTTGCTAATCACCACCCCCAGAGACCAAGGAGAAATCAGGTCTGATTCTATTGCACAGTTACCATGTACATATACTCAGGCAGCAGCTAAGCAGAGTACAAGCAGCCACCAATACAATTTCTGGTCAACTGTCCCTGCAGTGTCCAATTGAGGAGTGGGCCATGGAGCAAGTGCAGGGACTGCAACACTCAGCCTCACACCCAGGGCTGTGTCTACAGGGTAAGCATTTTGCCACTCACATTACTACCATGGGGGAGGGGTTTGCCACTCAGATGTCCTTAACTTATGCCATGTATGCAGTACTCTATGCACTTGTCCCCACAATTCTCCAATTCCATCAATTTACCAGAAACACTCTCAGTTAATTCTTCTTTATGGTGAGTAAAACCCCACTCTGTACATGTCCCACATTTTCTTTACCCATCCATCTGGTGACAGGCATCTAGGCTGGGTCCATCTCTTGGGTGCTGTGAGTTTCTGCTATAAACACTTGTGTGGCTGTGTCACTACAGAATGCTTAGTTTACATCCTTAGGACTGTAACAAAACGTGCAATACCTGGTCATGTGGTGGTGTCCTCGTCAGCTTTTTTGCTGCTGTGACTGAAAGGTCTGACCAGAACCACTTAGAGGAGGAAAGGTTGATTTGAGGACTCACAGTGTCAGAGGTCTCAGTGCATGGACAGCAGGCTCCATTCCTCAGATCTCAAGGTGAGGGTGAACATCATGATAGAAGACTGTGGAGGAGGGGAGCTGCTCACATGATGATCAGGAGGCAGAGAGAGACCCTCACCAGATACAAATATATACCCCAAAGCTAACCCCCGTGCCCCACCTCCTCCAGCCTCACCTGCCCACCTTCAGTCACCTCCCAGTTAATCCCTTACAGGGGATTAATTCACTGATGGGTTAAGTTCTCTTACCCAGTCATTTCCACTCTAACCCTTGTTGCATTCATACATGGGCTTTTGGGGGGACACCTCACATCCAAACTATAACACTCCACCCTTGGCCCCCAGAAGCTCATGACCACCTCACAATTCCAAATACATTTAGTCCATTTCCAAGATTCCCCATAGTCCCAATAGTTCAAGCCCAGCCCCAAAGTTCAGGTCCAAAGTCTCCTCTGAGCCTCAAGGCAAACCAGCATTGTCAGCTCTAAACATCAAAGCCATTTACAAGTATCCACTATATAAAGGTGTTATAGTTAAAGCATAGTACTTGGGTTTCATACACTGAATTCCAGACCACTCACATATAATCAAATCAAGACTTTATTGAAGCACACCAGTGGCAACTGACCAGAACATAAAGCTGTTCCCCTGATCAGCCCCAAACAATTGTAACGGCACCCCTTATAAGCCTGAAAACCACAAAAGGGATGTTCGGGGGTCTAGCCAATGCAAGCAAGCCAGGTTACAGAAGCAGGAGAGTGCAGGCAGGCAGAGGGATGCTTAGCCAATCACAGTTAGCCCAGTCACCACAGTTACAGAAACAGAGCCCCATTACCCTAGTTACAGATCCCATGTCCCATTAGGTAGTTCCATGTTCTTAAAGCTTTCTGTAGCAAAAGGAAAAATAACATCTTACCCCAGTCATGACCCTTGTACTTGGCATGGTTGATTTACAAAATGGAGTCACAAAACAAAATGGAGTCACGTTTGCTTTTACTAACACAAAGATACAGAGTAAACATCTCCATTCAGAAAAATAGGGACACAGAAGGAAGGGCAGGGATCAAAGCAAGACTGAAATTTAGCTGAGCAGCACGTCCTGGAGCCCCACATCCAGGATTTGGGCACAAGGCATGGTGACGTTCTCTCCAAAGTGCTGCTGAAAGCCCAGTCCTTGTCCCAGATGCCAATCCAATAAGAGGACACGGATATGAGAAAAAGGAGAAAGAGGGTTTATTGCTTTTCAGAAAAAAAAAGGGCACTCTTATCCCAAAGGTGAGATTCTCCCTGAAAGGACACCTGTAGAGTCACACAAAGTCCAAGGACCTTGCCACCCACAGGAATGTCACACAGGATATTTGTTGTCAGTAACAGGAGGCATAGCAACAAGGCTGTCCCTCCAGGAGAGCAGCAATTAGAGAGCAGCTTACAGCCCTCAAGAGGGATCTCCTGAGCTATTTAGGAGTTTAAGCTGAGTAGGGGGATCTCAGGGTACTTAGGAGTTTAAGGTAGGTGGGGTTGGTCTTGGGGTACTTAGGAGTTTAAGCTGGGTGCAGTGATCTCAGGTTACTTAGGAGTTTAAGCTGAGGTGGGGTGATCTCAGGGTACTTAGGAGTTTAAGCTGGGGTGGGGTTGATCTTAGGGTACTTAGGAGTTTAAACTTAGGTGGGGTGATCTCAGGGTACTTAGGAGTTTAAGCCTGGTGGTGTTGATCTTAGGGTACTTAGGTGTGTAAGCTGGGGTGGGGTTGGTCTTAGGGTACTTAGGAGCTGAAGCTGGGTGGGGGTGATTGCTTTTTTTAGCAGACCCATGTTCTTAGGGAGACTGTGAGGAGCCACTTTGAATCATTTGTGTTTTTCTTCCTGGAGCAGAGAGGCTTTGACCAGTCACTGTATCTCATAGTCACCTGGAGATTGCCCAGGTCCAAGAAGTTTGAGGGCATGTCTTCAGACACAGGCGTGTCACCCCATGGATTGAGCTACATTCACCTGTTCCTTTGTGACATTACCCCTGTGCCCTGTTGGGGCTGGAATGTTACATGGAAACTCCCTTTGTGTGTCCCCTTCTCTGTCTTTGGGTGTGGCCCTCCTAGATGTCAGTCAACCTGCTGACAGCAGACATCAGGAAGCTGCACTCAATCCCCTGTCACCTGACCCCTTGCCTCATATGAATGCCTTGTCCTCAATAAAAGGTTCAGCACATTCTCTCTCTCTCTCTCTCTCTCTCTCTCTCTCTCTCCTTCAGGTCATAGGAGCCATCACAGGACACCCCAGAAAAGGTATCTCTGTCTCTTGTGAGATTATTTCTTGCAGCCCAGTTCACCTGGAGTGACCCTGAGTGTTTTAGCTGTGGGGAACATGACAGGAAAGTTAAGCAGCGTTGCCCCAGAGTGGAAACTTTGGAACTGTTAGATAAACAGACACGTAGACCAATGGAACAGAATAGAAGGCACAGAGACAAACCCACACAGTACAGTTATCTCCTACTAGACAAGGTGACACATAAGTTCACTGGAGAAAAGATAACCTCTTCAACAAATGGTGCTGGGAAAGTGGAAAGCCACCTGTAACAAAATAAAATTAAACCCTATCTCACGTGCATGAATCCCAAAGTGGATCAAAGACTTAGGCACAGAGATCCTGCACCTACTGGAAGAAAAATAGGCCCACATCTTCACCATGTTGGCCTGGGATCTGGCTTCCTCAACAAGACCTCCAAAGCACAAGAAGTAAAGTCAAGAATCAATGAATGGGATGGATTTAAACTAAAAAGCTTCATTTCAGCAAAAGAAACAATCAATAATGGGAAGAGAGAGCCTCCAGATTGGGAGAAAATGTGACCACATGCAACTCAGAGACAGCATTAAAATCTAGAATATATAAATAATTCAAAAACCTTAACACCAAAATACAAAAATACAATCAATGAATGGGTTATGGAAATCTACAGCCTCTTTACAGTAGAAGAAATATATAATTGATCAACCATGATAAGAGAAAATGTTCAATATCTCTAGCAATTAGAGAAATGCGAATCAAAACTACTCTAAGATGTCATCTCACCCAGTCAGAATGGAAATCACCAAGCACACAGGCAACAATAAGTGTTGGCAAGGATGTGGGGGAAAGGGTCACCTGGTGCTTCCATCCCTAGTCTTTTTAGGAATCTCCATACTGCTTTCCAGAGGGATTGCACCAATTTGCAGTCCCACCAGCAATGTTGAGTGTGTATATCACCTGAGGAGTGTTTGTGTAACTAGAGGAGTGTGCACGTCACTAGAGGAGTGTGCACGTCACTAGAGGAGTGTGCACATCACTAGAGGAGTTGCACATCACTAGAGGATTCTGCACATCACTACAGGATTCTGCACATCACTAGAGGAGTATGCACATCACTTGAGGAGTGTGCACAGGAGTAAGGTGTCTACATATCATCACAGGAGTGTACGTATCTGTAGAGGAGTGTGCACATTAACAGAGGGTTGTGCTCACTGGTTCTGTGGTCCAACAGACTATGCAAGGTGGGGAGAACTAGAGGCCACTGCCATCACATACAAACCGGCTACTACAGCAAGGACAAGGTAATCAACCCTGGCTGCAGGGTAGGACAGGCTTGGTTGAAATGCAGCCTGCACTTCTTGTTCATGAGCTCCTTTTCTGACCAGTTCACCCTCTAAACAGAGAAGACACAGCTGGCTTCTAATCTGACGTGGCAACAGTGCTTCCCACAGGGCTGAATGCAGGACCAGGTCTTCCTGGCTCGTCCTCGGGACAGACTGGTCAGCCTCTTTGGCCTGAGCAGATGTGCTCCTGTGTGAAGGCAGTGTGTAAACCTGAGGCCAGGTTGTGTTCCTCTCCCTCCCAGTACCTGGTAGCCCACTGCTGGTTCTTAAGGACTGCACTGGCTGGCCTTGTCTCCAGGGAGTCTTGGCCAGGCAATGTCTGCTCCTGCAGGACCAATGGCTCACCGAGGATGCCCCAGTGTCCTGCGTGGGCGGTGGGTTGAAGTCCAGGTTATAGACCCTTCCCAAGGATGGCGACTCTGACCTCAGCTGAGATGGTCTGTAGGTGTTTCCCATGGAGTGTTCAAGTTGACCACTAGATGGGGGTCTCAGGCTTGGTGACCATCAGACACGTGTGCTGTTTAGACTGTCCACTCTTTCCTCCAGCATTTACTCAGGATGGAATCATCGCTTCTCTCATCTTTATGAAAGTAAAATCGACAAAGACAAACCACCCATTTTGGATTCCAGCACGTTTTCCTGTGTTCACCTGGTGTGTCAGCTGCTGGGGGAGGCTGGTCACACCACACCTCAGTGGCCACCTTCATTCCAGGAGTGAGACCCCATAACACTTGTCAGAAATGCAGACATGAAACTTTCCATGGTCATCTGTGATGGTCAGGGGCACATCGCATCTCCAGAGCTGGATCTCCACTGCAGGGACGGTCCTTTCTCCATGTGAAGCAAGTGCAGACCCACCAGGCTTGGTGGAGGCTCCTGGCCATGGGCATGGGGAGGGCAGCTGTGGGAAGCCCACTCGGGGCCTGGCACTGCACGTCCAGCTCAGGACCCTGAAAAGGGGAGGCACACACGCTGCAGAGGGAGAGGGGCTCTGAGAACTGGGCAGGCGGGCCAGGGTCTGCCCATGGTCAGTAGCTTCCACTCACAGCAATGTCTATAGATGATGAAGTGAGCCAGGGACAGAGCCAGTGCAGGACGTCCTGTGCTCAGGTTCCCAGGACCCAGCACAATGCTGTCCTTGAAAGAGTCACCACCTGGTGGAGGGGAACCCAGGACAGCAGCATTCAGGACACTGGACATTTCCTCAATGCCGCAGTCTGGCTGGGCACAATTCAGGAGCCACTTGTCAAAAGAAACGAACTTTATTTTTAGAACCACACACACCAAACCACACAGCTCCTCAGGAAAAACCTTCAGAGCCCAACTGCCACCACCGGCTTCCCACAAGCCTCTCCACCTCCCCCACTCCTCCTGCTCTTGAGGCTGATTGGCTGGGTCGCGTGGGCAGAGCCAAAAAAAGTCCCCCAATGAGCAGCTCCGTGGTCTGAAAGGGCAGGGAAACAGCCCGATGAGCATCACCACAGAGGAGACAATCAGTTGGCAGCTAGAAGTTTGCTGGCAGCTGGAAGTTTGCTGGGGCCGCTTCGGCTGTGGCTCTCAACACCTCAATATGATTTTCCCAGTCCCTGACCACAGGTGCCTGTCTTCATGTTTGTGTGTTTGGAATTGTTCCTACCTTTCTGATTCCTGGGGGTGTCTGAGGGGTGGGCATGCAGCCTTCCTGCAGCATCTGGCAGAACGTGGTGGTGAGGCCAATGGCCCTTGCACAGTCACCAGCAGATACTTTTGATAGCAGGTCTCCTTGCTCACAGGAGATCTCGTCAGTGTTTCCAAACATTCATTGGTAAGTTTTCAGGGGCCTTCTGTGCCCATCAACAGACTTTCCAGATCGCTGGCAAATATGTCATAATGACACCTCATGACCCTGTATTTCTGTGCATGGGTTACAATGTCTCCCTTTATATCTCCCCCTTTCTCTGATTTTTATTTATTTGCATTTTCTGTCCTGTTTTCTTGATTAGTCTCACCAAAGATCTGTCCATTTTATTTATCTTTAAAATCGAAAGCTCTTTTCATTGATATTCTGTAGATTTTATTCTCTGTTTCATTTATGTCCACTTTAGCTTTGCTTTTCCTTCCCTCCTGGTACCTGTAGCTTGGTTCCTTCTTGCCTTCTAGCTGGGTGAGCTGGGGCAGCTATCTGTCCTGAGTCTCTGTGTCTTGAGCTGAGGCCCTGACCACTCTGACCTTCCCCTGGTGCTCCTTGCTCTTTCCTGCAGGTGTTTCTAGGCTGAGCTTCCACTGTGGTCTGCTCCAAGCACCTTCACAGTTCTTGCTCTTTCCTCCTTATGGCTTGGGTGTTCCAGTTATGTGCACACCCCCTACATAGGTGCACACCCCCTAAAGAGGTGCACACTCCCCTACTGAAGTGCACACTCCTCTACAGAGGTGCACACTCCTCTACAGAGGTGCACACTCCCCTACAGAGGTGCACACTCCCCTACAGAGGTACACTCCCCTACAGAGGGGCACACTCCTCTACAGAGGTGCACACTCCTCTACAGAGGTGCACACTCCCCTACAGAGGTGCACACTCCCCTACAGAGGTACACACACCCTACAGAGGGGCACACTCCCCTACAGAGGTGAACACTTCCTACAGAGGTGCACCCTTCCTATAGAAGGGCACACTACACTACAGAGGTGCAAACTCCCCTACAGAGGTGCACACTTCCTACTGAGGTGCACACTCCCCTACAGAGGTGCACACTCCCCTACAGAAGTTCACACTGCTTACAGAGGTGCACACTCCCCTACAGAGGTGCACACTCCCATACAGAGGTGCACACTCCCCTACAGATGTGCACACCCCATACAGAGGTGAACACTCCCCTACAGAGGTGCACACTCCCCTACAGTGGTGCACACTCCTCTACAGAGGTGCACACTCCTCTACAGAGGTATACATTCCCCTACTGAGGTGCACACTCCCATACTAAAGTGCACACTCCCCTACTGAAGTGCATCATGTAGACCCCTCCTGGTTTTGTATACAATTCACAGTTTCCAACCCAAATGTCCAAGACCTATCTCAGAAACGCTGAAGGAAAGCCCTAAGCCTGCTCATAATGTAGATAAATATATGAATTAGAATGCACGTTGGTGTATGTGAGCTGTCTGTCCCTCACAGAGAGGCTCTGTGACACACACACCCCACACCCAGGCCCCCTAAAACCAGACATGTCCACTCCTCATGCAGCTGTGTGGCCTGTGGATAGGGGTGGCCTGAGCAAGATCTCAGAGAAAATGGGGCTCCCTTGGCAACAACTCAGGAGGGAGGGTGGTCAGCCCTGCACTGATTGTGGGAGCTTCAGGTCGGCTCTGCCACTGGCCTCAAGTCCATGACAACACCCAGTGTCCAGGACCACTCTGACTCCATCTTGATGTGAGGTGACCCTGAGCCTGAGAAGCGCCAGGACACCTGGTTGCTTGGGGGAAGCAGCATGGAGCCTGCCTGGGTTTCCAGCCACTGTGGCTGCATTGCAGGGTCACAGACAGGGACACCTGGGCTCTGTCTCTGCTCATGGCAGTGCCCAGCCTGTCCTGAGAGTCCAGCCCCAGTCTGGGTGAGCATGAGCAGTGGCAATTTTTATATCCCAGATTGTCCTAAGCTACTCCTGGTTCATTCCAGAAAGTTAATTCTTTTTTTGTTTTTCCAAAAGATGTTCATTGGCAGTTAAAACACTGATTTTTATATGCTAAACTTATAAGTCCCTCATTTAGTCTTTTATATTTTATATCAATGCAAGACATTTCTGCACCAATCAACAATACTTCTATATTTTAAATATTTTATTTGAGCAGTGTAATTATATATAATTATGTGGTTTACGTTGGTATATCCAAAATTCAAAATGCATACACAACATTTGGTAGAAGAGTCATTTTTTCCTGCCTGTGTTTTCTCTATGAAATTTCTCTACCTATCATAATCTTCTCAAATTATTAACTATTTTTCTTTATACCAAATACATATATAATAACTTTTATTTACCTTATGTTTCTAATATCTTTATATGTCTGATTAATAATCATATTTTGTACAATATTTTCTTCATTAGTGAACACAAATGATATTAGTTCTGATAAACAGAATTTTCCCAACTATTTATTTCCCAGTGGATTAGTTTCTGTCTCCTGTGTCTCACTGAATCCTTTGGACTTGCTCTGGGGGCCTCATTAAGCTCCTTCCTGGCCCAGGTGGATACTGGGATCACTTTCCCTAAACAAGACACCCCTCATTGCATACAGTCTGTATTTGATTGATTAAACTTGCTTTATTTTGGAAAACAGGCACCGAGGATAGAATTCAGGGGGACCTTGACCACTAGGCCACATCCCCCACTGTTCTGTATTTTATTTAGAGATGGGGACTTACTGAGGTTTTAGTGCCTCACTGTTGCTGAGGCAGGCTTTTAATTTGAGATCCTCCTGCCTCAGCCTCCTGAGCCCCTGGGAGAACAGGTGTGCACCACTGTACCCAGCTTATGCCTGGTTTTATAAGTATAAAATTAGGATTTAGATCCATAAATTAGATTTAGAGATTTGACAGTTTAATACATTTTGAAGGATGTGGGTGAGAAATGAGGTGTTCTATGCAGTGGTCTTTCTCATGTGAAGGTGTTTCATCATCAACATCAATAAGAATGTCAGCATCTCTCCATCAGACAACAGCTGGCCATTCCAGCTGTATTTTCACACTTACACTGAAACCTAGCTCTAGTGAGGCACAGGACAGCACCCTGACACAGGGGTGCCAGGCGCCATGGTGGATCCCAGGCTGTGCACACCCAGCTGCCCATCACCTGTCCCTCCTGGGTGTGGGAAGCCACCAGCTGCTCTGCCCCAGTCACTGTGAAGCACAGCCTGGCTGTGGGCCACAGGTGCCCTGTGAGCTGCAGAGCCCCAAGACAAGGCTCTCTTTGCATGTGGCCCTCACCACCCACCCTCACCCTCACCCTTCCTGCACCTTCCCATCTCCAGGGGCCACTGTCCTCTCTCTTTCTAGGACCTGATGCAGCAGCTTCCCCACATGAGGGATGGTGTGGTGATGGTCTCCCTCTTCCTGACCCATTTCAGCTAGGTCCATGTGCTCCAGGGCCATGCCCAGGGCCAAAAGGGCAGGATGCCATTCTTTTTGGCAAATTACCTTCTTTCTCTGTGGACAGCATATTATCTACATCTCCATTAGGGGACACACGGTGATCATGAAAAGTGCTTCAACACTCATGGGACTGGAGTTACGGTCAGGCCTCTTGGACACATGTCCCACCTGATGTGCACACTGGACAGAGGTCCTCTCCTTAAGCTGTAGACTGACTCACCCAATGTCTCGGCTGACCTCAGGTTGGTCTCATGTCAGGTGTTGGGGCCTTCGTGGTCATGCTCCCAGGGTCCACTACTCATGCATAAGGACACTTTGTAGTGGTCACATTCTGACCATGTGCTGCCTGAGTTGAGGCCTACCCAGAGAATCCTCTGTAATGCATCCTCTAGAGTAAGAGCCACCCCCACATTCTGGCACCCTGTGTGCCTGCAGAGTGAACACCATGGGTGCTGCCAGTTCAGCTCTTGGGTGACTCTTCCAGCTCCTGGATCAGAGCTGACACAGAAACACCCTTTGCCCAGTCCCAGGGCTGTGTCCACCTCTTTAGATGTTCACTATGACTACCACAGGTCCTAGCACCAGTGTGCTGAGTCCAGTCTGTGCTGCTCTGAGCAGCTCCTGAGGCTGAGGGTTCACAAGGAGAGAGCTGTGTTGCAGCAGGTTCTGGAGACCAGGGTGCAAACACCCAGGTGCTGCTCCTGACCAGGGCTCCTGAGGCTGCAGCACCACATGGCAGGAGGCAGGAGGCAGAGAGAGGAGATGGGGCTGGACCCCTGAGTGGTGCTGGGGTCATCCTGAGGGCTCAGCCTGCCATGAATGGCCTCTACCTGCCCTTGGAGAATCCAGGTGGACAGGCCCAGGGTGTCAGTTGTTCTGTCCATTCTGGGGTCATGTGGGCATGGAAAGGGCGACAGGGCAGCAGCATTCAGGGCATATGGCTGTGCTTCAGGAGGACCCCAGACACTTGTTCCAGACAGATGCCCTTCTTCCCTTAGGTCTGACTGCACACAAGGAGGAAGGGAAGCCTACATCACAGATGACAGATTAGATAGATAGATAGATAGATAGATAGATAGATAGATAGATAGAAACACTCATAAATACTGAAATAGGATAAACCAATCCTCACCCTCAACACAACAACAAATCCATGAAGACACTGGCTGCTCCTACTCCCAGGCCCCTCACAAGATGGGGCTACTCCTGGCCCTGTGGACTCAGCCCATGACAACTGGAAGTGAGGACAGAGCCTGGGTTTCTCCCTGCCCACACTAGGGCCCTGTGCCCACCACAGTTGGCAGCAGCATGTGTACCTGAGTATTCTGTGCCAACTGGATGCTCCTGAGCTGAAGGAGGCCCTCACAGGGAGGCACAGCCTTCCCCCTGTAGGGAGCCTCTGAGGCCCTCAGCTGGATGCCTCCCTGGAGAGCAGGTGGCAGCAGAGGGGAGAAGACACACAGCACATTTCCAATGCAGGAGGGTTCTGAGGACCTCACAGGTGTGTGCACCTGGGAGCTGGAGGAGGGTCAGGGCAGCAGTCATGTACAGGTTGAGAGCAAAAGACCAGGTAACCAGTCACTCTTGCCACACATGAGCTGTTGGACACAGTGAACCAGCACTCAGGCTTCTGTGTGATTTTACATCTGCACCAGGGAGTTAGCACAGACACCTCCACCATATGATCTATTTATTATTACTAAATAAATTAAAATAAGAGAAAATAAAATCAAAATAAAAGAAATTCTCCCCTCCTGACTGCTCCTCTGTCCACCATGCTGCCCATGACACTCCCATCTGCCCGCAGATCTGCTCTACCTGGGCTTCCACCCAGAGCTGCTATATAGCAGGAGCACATGCAAATAGGGCTCCCCTCTGCTCATGAAAACCAGCCCACCTGACCCTGCAGCTCTGCACAGGAGCCCAGCCCTGGACTCCCAGCTCAGCCCACTCAGTGATCAGGACTGAACACAGCTGCTCACCATGGAGAGTGTGCTCAGCTGAGTTTTCCTGGTGGCTGTTTTCAAAGGTAATGAATGGAGAACCAGAGACCCTGAGTGTGTGAGTGGACAGGAGTGAGAGGAAGAGTGGATGAGTGCCAGTGTCCTGACCAGGCTGCCTCTGTGTTTGCAGGTGTCCAGTGTGAGGTGCAGCTGATGGAGTCTGGGGGAGGCCTGGTGCAGCCTGGGGGTTCCCTGCGACTCTCCTGTGCAGCCTCTGGATTCACGTTCAGTAATTACTACATGCACTGGGTCCGCCAGGCTCCAGGGAAGGGGCTGGAGTGGGTCTCATACATTAGTGGTGGTAGCAGTGACATAAACTATGCCAACGCTGTGAAGGGCCGATTCACCATCTCCAGAGACAACTCCAAGAACACCCTGTACCTGCAAATGAGCAGTCTGAGAGTCGAGGACACAGCCACCTATTACTGTGCTAGAGACACAGTGAGGGGACCTCAGTGTGAGCCCAGACACAAACCTCCTGCAGGGTGGCCAGGTCCAGCAGGGGGCGCTCAGCACACAGGAGCTCAGGTCACTCAGGAGCAGGTGCAGAGGGAGGAGGGAGCAGCTCAGCTCAGGCCCTGAGGTCCCTGCCCACCAGCACCTCCTGACTCCACCTTGCCTGCAGATACTCAAGGTCCCTCCTCTGCCAGATCCCCTGTGAGGTGATTCTTCTCTAGGTCTTGCTTGTCTGGAATTCTCTCAGCACAGACCAGGCAATTTTGCAGATGGAGATGAATTTTCAGGGACGTTTCCTGAACAGCACCTTTAAAGTGAACTGTATGAATCTTTCATTTCCTTATTGGGGATTGAATCCAGGGTGCTCCACCTTGATGTCCATTCTAGGTTTTATGTGTCTTATTTGGAGACAGGTTCTCCCAAAGATGCCCAGGCTGACCTTGAAGTTATGATTCTCCTCCCTCAGCCCGAAGTGTCCCAGGGACTACAGGTGAGCTCCCCACACCTGCTGAACTTTACACACTCCTGATGCCATGTCTCACTCCCTGTCTGTTCAGGTGATTCCTAGTCCCCTTCCCATGATTCCTTCCCTTTCCCCCTCCACCCAGTGACCTACCTGTGCTGGATCAGGTCACAGAACACAGTTCTCCCTGGAGCCCACCTACTGCCAGAACTTTCCACCCCTGGGGACCATGTGCAATGTCTGGAGGGAGTTGTTTTCACATGTGAAGTAGGGATTTTCCGGGCTTCTCATTTTTATTGACCAATGAGGCTGCCACACCTCCAACCATCACAGGACAGCACCCACAGCAAGGAATTATTTGACATGAATATCTATGGACTAAACAGAAAAAGGGGGAAAGAAAACCTAAACTTTATTGAAATGTACAGAAATGTGTGTATTCAGAGTGAAACTTGGTGTGTGTGAGCTGTCTGTCCCTCATGATGAGGCTCTGTGACACCACACCCAGGGCTCCATATGGTGGACACACCCACTCCTCATGCAGCTGTGCATGGCCTGTGGACAGGGGTGAACTAAGCAAGGTCTTCAAGAGAAAGGGGCACCCTGGGCAAGGACCCAGTGGGAAGGATGGTCAGCTATTCAGCTCAGCTCTGCCACTGGCCTCAGGCCCCAGAAGAAATGCTGTGCCCACGACCACACTGACCCCATCTCACTATGAGCTGACGTTGAGCCTGAGAAGCCCCAGGACACCTGGCTGCTGGGGAGAGGCAGCGTGGAGCCTGCCTGGGTTTCCAGCCCCTGTGGCTGCATTGCAGGGTGACAGACAGGGACACCTGGGCTCTGTCCCTGCTCACATCAGTGCCCACCCTGTCCTGAGGGTCTGCTCCAGTCTGGGTGAGGATGAGCAGTGGCAATGTTTACATCCCAGATGGTCCTAAGAACTCAGCAGCTGTGGGAAGACATGAAACCACCAGTCCCCTTTGATTTCAGCACTGACACCATCAGTCAGCACACTGGTGTTTTATTTTCATTTTAATACACTTTTAGCTGTAGGTGGGCACAATGCCTTATTTTACTGGTTTATTTCCCAGGTGCTGAGGATCAGACCAGGCCTCCCACAAGGGCTCTGCACTGGGCCTCAACCCAGCCCCACACACTCCTACTGCTGTTGTGATACATTGGTTTTTCTTGACACTCCCTGGGTCTCTTCCTGAGGACTCTCCAGTGCCAATGGTCACACAGGACAGTGGGGCTCCTCTGACATGGTCACAGCAGGTGGGACATGGTGGCTGCGCTCTTTCCCCAGGGCTTCCTCCTTCCTCCACCCTCCCCTCCCCCGCCCCTCCCCCACCCCTCCCTCTTCTCTCCTAGTTTTCTGGTATTTATTTATCTTCTCTATTTAGTGCCACTCACCTTCTGAGTTGGTCCACACACAGTTGGATCCCCTTGTCTGACCACCTGTCCTGGAGGGTGGGGAACTGCCTTTCTCCTTCACAGTGGCTCAGCTGCACCAGGGTGAGACTGTGGGTCTGCGAGGGCAACTGACCACCACCTGCACCTGTGACCTGTGTAGAGATGTGGCTTGAACCCCCTCCTTCTGGGAGTCCCTGTCCCTCTGCTGTTCTTTGGGGCAGAGTGCTGGAACATCACTCCCTCCAATCCTCCTGAGACCCAGTCCCCAGCCCTGTCCATCACACTCTGTCTCCCACAGGTCTGTCTGTCCATTCAGATGGAAGTGCCCATTGATCTTATCCACACTTAGACCTCCAGCCAGGACCCAGTGTCTCTCCTACTCCCAGAAAGGGGCTGGGGCTGGGCTCCGAGGACCCAGTGAAGAGTGCACCTAAGTGGCTGTCCAGTCTGGGACACTCAAAAGCACGTCCTCCTGTGCAGGAGAAATAATAAGAAGGGGAGAGTGGAGGGGATTCTGAAATGAAGTGTGTGAGCAGAGGTGCCCTGGAGGGTGTCCACGCCTGCCCATTGAGTCCCTTCAACTCCAGCCTCTCCCAGCTCTGGCACCTGTGCTGGGAAGGTCAAGTACTGCATGGGGGTTGCAGGCCTTCTCCAGCCAGGACCCTGGGCTTTCCCTGGTAAGCACAGCCCAGCTCCCCTGAGGTCAATGTCTGCTGGGCTGAGGTCTGTTACTGACCCTGCTTCTCCAGGCCTGGTGGGAAGGTGTCCCTCCTCCTCTGAGGGAGGGCTTGTCCTCCCCGTGGTCCGTGCACCCCAGACCAGCTGCAGTCTGTCTCCTGAGCCAACCTTCTTTACTCTGGGAGCCAGTGCTTTCAGCTTTCTCTGAACATCAGCTCACGAGGTGCCACCTGCCTTTCCTGTGGCCCTGCCTCAGTGCCTGCTGCTCAACTGCTGAGCTCCTTCTCTCCTGGGACCTGCTGCAGCTCCGTGGGATCCCCTCAGCTGCCTTCTCCATTCCTGCTACCTCATTTTCAATTCCAACTTATTTTCTGGGAAAGACTTAGTTCCCTGTTCTCTTTGTTTGCATTTTACAGAGGAGCTGTCCATATCATTAACTGACCATGTTCTCATCAAGTGCTTCACACTAAAACATGGTGATTGACACCTACATAAGAAGGCCCTGGGAATACCAAATTGTGTACAGACCCCTCCCTTTGCTTTACACGTGCAAGGAGAGCCCACAGCCTCCATGGATTAGTGCAACTGTGCAAAGGTAACATGAAGTCTAAATACCAGTTTCAGATTTCTAATGCAATAGTGCACAACCCTGGGTGCAGTAGTTCCTGATGCCAGAGATTCAGGATTTGAAATTTCCATTCTGGCTCAGTGTGGTGAGGAGAATGTAATACTGACTCACTAGTTCACATATGAATGATGGGTGAACTTGCTGATGCTCTTGGCATGCACACCTGGGGAGGCTTGAGGCCCGGAGTGTGCACAGGGAGCTGAGGTCACCCACTCCTCTCACAGCTTTCTTCCTGCCCTTCAGGGGCAATTTCGTGTAGGAATTCCACATTTTTTCTATGTTGGCAAGTTGGCACTTACATTATACCCAGGGATGTTGGTATAGTGCCCTTTGTCCTTCCTCAGTGTTAGAAGGAGGGAAGATTGTAAGAGGGTAAGTATGTGAGTAAAAGTGATTTTCTGGAATTGTAGTGCTGTCCATGAGCTCAGGGTGAATGAATCACAAATTTGATGTTACAGAAAGAGGCAGAGAAATCAGCTGATCTGAGCTTGAGGGTGCACTGGGAACTGGACACTGACCCTAACTGGGCATGTGGCCCTGGTGACATCTGGACTGACCAGATTATTGGATTCCTCCAGTGAAAATACAGAAGTGCCACCAACGGTGTCTCTTGGAGTTGAGGCTGAAGTGTGCACGGCCAGGCTGCTCAGGGTGAGGAGATGAGAAACCTTCCCTGGATGGAGCTGCTGGTCTCACGCAGGCCAGAAGGTGAGGCAGGTGCGAAGGCTGAACCTGCGGGTTGAGCACCTTCTTGGGACAGGAAGAATGTGGCAGGATTTTCTCTAATTTCTTGCAAGTGCTGCATAGGAGGTGGTAGGTGACGGAGCAGGTTGTGAATTTACATGGAAGTGACTAGTTTACAAGGACCCCTATGACCCAAGGTGTGGTTTCAGGGGACCAACCTGTGACCAGAGGTCAGCAGGAACCAGTCCTGTGTGTCCCTGGGAGCAACAGGTTGGCAGCCAGTAACTGAATGTCTGCAGTGGCGTTGAGGATTGGAAGTCCCCACATAAGGGGCTGGACTACACAGTGTTGTGGGTGTTACACTCACACAAGAGGCAGAAACCATCTTTCTTCCCTTCATTTTACCATGAAATACATACAGAAGTTTATTGATCTCTCTCAGAACTCATGTGTCACCATCCTACTGATGGACAGCTCAGTGGTTTTCTCTGAAGGACACTTTCCTGGTGCCTGGGTGGACAGCTCAGGACGCGTCCTCTCGTGCACACGTCTGTGGATGCACTCGTCAGGTGGACAGGCCACATCAGAGGGTGGAGGGAGGGGAGTGTGCACAGAGCACGCAGCTCTGTCCTCCTGAGGCCCTGACTCTCCTTTCTGCTGTGTCACCCCAGGGCTTGCTGTGACCCCGACTCTCAGCAAGGTGAGCACCTGAGCTGTGCTTGAGAAACCATCAGTACTCACTGGTCCAGGATGTGACGGACAAGGGCCTCAGCTCTGCCACCTGGTTCCATCATTGGGAGGAGCAATCTCGACCTCCACCCCATGCTGAGGGCACCACTCTTCACCACAGCAGCATACAGCACCCACCTGTGCCCTCAGCAGGAGCAGGGGAGCCTGAGTAATCATGGAATACTACTCAGATAGGAACAATGGAGGGCTCTCATTTGGGACAACGCAGGTGACCTGAGGACACTGCACTCATTGACATAAGCCAGGCACAGAAAGACAGGAACCATTGCCTCACTTACAGCTCTGATCTAAAGTTTCCCAGAGGTGCACAGAGGAGAAGGAGGCTAGCAGGGCCTGGGGCAGTAGACCTGGGAGAGGCTGGTCAGAGTGGGGCTCACTTCTGATAAGCAGGAGGAGAACCTCCAAGACAGCTGCTCAGCAGGAGGTTCTGGTGAGTCCCACCTACTGTGCACCTGCAGCAGTGCTGAGAGAGCAGGCTTTGATTTCTCACCATGGAATGGTGGAAGTCAGAGCTGCAGCACCTGCTAATACCTGGATCAGCCTTTCCACCACGGGTGCCCATCGGGAACCTTCATCCTAGGTAAAGGGATTCCAGGGGCCCTGCTCTGCCCTCTGTGGGCTTTATTAGAATTACATTTAAATAGAGATGGCAGCAGACACTGAGACCCAGGGTTTAGTGCCCTCCTTGTTTCCAGTGTTCTCTTTGGAACATGGTGAATGCGTTAACTCAGAGAACACGCCCATGACCTCAGGTCAGAAGATTGAGCTTCATAAGATTGTGGAGTTAATAGTTGACAGAAGGAGGCACACGAGGTCCATTAGCATGATGGGCTTCTCCCACCTGTCAAGTGGAGCACTGAAGTGTCCCTGCTGCTGTGGAGACAGTGTGGGCACAGAGGGCCTGGTCTAAGGAGCTGTCCAGGCCACCCCTCCACAGGGCTCTGACATGCCCCTCAAGGTCATGACTCACAGTGTCTTAGTAATACAACCAGGAAGCACTGAATTGGTGCCTGGGTTGTGGGGTGCTGCGGGAACTGATGAGGGGAACAGACACAGCACCTTGGGACCTGGCTCAGTCTCTGCACTGAGCACATGAGGTCTGGTTTCCCTTGATGGCCCCTGACCTCACAGGGGAGCCAACAGAGGGCAGCACCAGGGGTTCAGGAGAGGACAGGCCCCAGGTGGGTGCCCACCTGCAGGAGGACCCTCCTCAGGCAGCACACTGAGCTCTGCCCAGGAACGGGCTGGGCACCAGGAGCATGGCTCATGCTGCTCAGGAAAGGACCCCACAGGTACCATGGAGATGTGCAGAGATAAGACAAGGACTGGGCACTGCGGCTGGTCAGACGTTTCCTTACTCCAAAGAGTAGGGACTTCTCCTAAGCCCACTGCTGAGAGGGACCCTCGGTTTTGTTGGCAGCATTTTGACTGCTCAGCTGTGCACCCCATCTTCCCTGGGCAGGAGTGTCCCCAACATTCCCTCCACCCTCCCTCCTGAGGATGATGGAGAATGGGCACTGCTCCTGGGACCAGAGCAGGGCTGGCCCCGGGGTCTGCAGACACATTTCCCAGTGAGACGTGTGGGGAGGATGGGGCTGGAATCTGACAGGCAGGTGGTGTCACTGCTGAGGGTCCAGACAGCAGAATCCTGGGCCTGGGCTGCTCTACTTTGCCACCCCCGTCCAGCACAGGCAGCTGAACTGAAGTCACTGTGTGAATTTGGGGTGACACAAAGTACCTCACAGACACAGAATACCTTTCATAAGCTTCATGATGGCTTTCTCCATCTCCCAGCCTCAGGCTCCCCAAAAGGGGGACACAAGAAGGTCAGAGAGGCTGACAGGAGAGAGGGGGCACTTTCAGAAGTGGGCTTTTATTTTGGGTGATGCTGTGTCTTAGAATTTTCTATCTGAAAAAGGCAGAAGGGGCAGGATTACAAAGGAACAGGTGAGTGTGACTCAACCCCAGCAGGTGACACCTACTCCTGGAGCCACACCCTGTTATCCCAGCTGAGGGAGCACCCAAGTTACTGGACCTGGCACTACCCTGCCCGACTGAATGCAATAACTGTTCAGAACCTGGAGCATCAGGACTTAAGGAGGTTCATCAAGGGTGGCTTCCCTCACTAATGGCTCTCCTCTCCTGGGACCTACACTGAGCTGATCCCTTGGAATCCAGGGAAACCTCTGCAGATGAAGAGGGAGCTGGACATAGAGAGGGAGTCATATGTCAGGTGCACAGCTCCTCTGGGGACAACCACTTAGACAGTCTGTATCCTCCTCTTCCCAAATGCTCTCCATCACATGTTGCATCCAGTCTCCCTGCTGGTGCTGATTTGTCCTGGATTACAGGACATTTAGAAGATGAGGAAGGCTGTACCTATGTCACAGAACCAACATGACAGTGTCACAAGTTCTCCAGGACCAGAAGGACCATGTCACAGTAGCAGACAGTGGGAGAAAAAGCAGTGTATTGGACTCAGAAATGAGCACTCAGCACCCAGAGCCTGAGAGGGTGTGGAGAGTGAGACTGGGCACCAGGAAGGGAGCAGGGTCCTCAGGAAGGTGCTGGGCTCAGGAGGGTGGGCTCCCCCTCTGACAGCCCTCCAGCTCCCCTGAAACCACCTGCTCTCCTCTCACAGGTAAAGCTCCACCTGGGCTCAAGACAGGGACACATCTCAGGAGCACAGAGGACCTGGGCAGCCTGACCCCAGCCTCTCCAGATATCAGAAGAGCCTCACCCACATGCAAATCCCTCCTCCTGCTCTGGGTTCAAAGGCCCTCTGGGCTGTGGGAGCTCCCAGCTCTCTGCTCAGACAGGGCTGAGGTCTCTGGGAAGGCAGGTGTGGTCTAGAAGATGAGGCTGCTGGGTCTTGTCCTGTGCCTGGTCACAGCTCTCCAAGGTGAGTGTCCCCAGTGTCAGACCTGGGTCCATGGGGAGGTTGTGACTACAGGTGACTAACAGGGTGTGGCTGTCCTTGTCCCCAGGGGTCCTGTGCCAGGTGCAGCTGAAGGAGTCAGGACCTGGCCTGGTGAAGCCCTCGCAGACCCTGTCCCTCACCTGTGCTGTCTCTGGTTACTCCATCACCAGTGGTTATGGCTGGAATTGGATTCGTCAGCCCCCAGGGAAGGGGCTGGAGTGGATAGGGTACATAAGTTATACTGGTAGCACTTACTACAACCCATCCCTCAAGAGCCGAGTGTCCATCTCCAGAGACACGTCCAAGAACCAGTTCTCCCTGCAGCTGAGCTCCCTGACCACTGAGGACACAGCCACCTATTACTGTGCCAGAGACACAGTGAGGGGACCTCAGTGTGATCCCAGACACAAACCTCTCTGCTGCTCACCCAGGGCCAGCAGGGGGCGCGCAGCACACAGGAGTCAGGTCATCCCAGAAGCAGCTGCAGATGTGAGTTGGGGCAGGTTTCCTCCATCTGGAGGCCTGTCCATGTACCAGCTTCCCAGAGGGACTCTGTGGCCTTGTGGTCTCTCATTATCTCTGTGTCTGAAGATACTCATTCTGTTTTTGTGATGTTCTTTTTCTTTTGAAATAGTGCATCTTACATATATTTATTATAGGTTTTCATTTTGACATAGTCACATATATTCATTGTCTATAAAATCTCTGTTGCTCTCACAGCACCTCCTTTTAAATTTTCCTCCTTCTCCCCGTTATTTAACTGACCTTTCTTCCATGAGTTTTTAATTTTCATTAAATTTACACTATTTGTGTGTGTGTGTGTGTGTGTGTGTGTGTGTGTGAAACTCACAGTGGTTCACTCCCACAGGTGCAGGACTCCCACGTGGGCAGAATTGACCAATAATATCTGCTCAGCTCACTCCTGGCCCCTCCCTTCTTCTGTCCCTCCTCCCTCACCCTTAGTCACTTCCTGATCCCCACTGACATCTTCTATGCTCTTGGGGTTCCCCTTCCTTTATCTCCCTTATTTGTGGCAGCTCCCACAGAGGACAGCCAACACTCACCTGACTCCCTGAGCCTCTCTCATTCCTCTTCCCTAATGTCCTCCAGCTCCATCCACTCACCATCATCTCACTCCTCCTATTGGCTGAGCAGAGCTGCAGTGTTGGTACATGACCCACATTTCCTTTATCCATCCACTAGTGAAGGGCACCTGGGCTGGTTGCATAACCTGGTGTTGGGAATTGCACTGTATAAACCCTGCAGTGGCCGTGTCCCTGCACTGTGCTGACTTGGGTCTTTGGGGTAAATACCAAGCAGCAGGAGAGCTGGGTCCCACGGTGGCTTCCTCCCTGTTGTTTTGAGGGGTCTCCACCTGCCCTCCTCAGGGTGGTTCTCATCTGCTGTCCACCAACAAGGTGTGAGGGTCCTCTCCCCAGGTTTCCTCCAGCACCTGTTATTATTTGTATTCTTGATCACTGCCATTCTGGTGAAGTGAGAAGGAACCTCATTGTCACTGTCATTGGCATTTCCCTAATTGTTAGAGATATGAGCTTTTATTCACATATTCATTGTTCATTTGTCTTTCTTCTATTGAGAAGTGTCTGGTTAATTATTTGTCATCTAATAAGTGGATCATTTGTTTGGGGAGGTGAAGTTTTTTGAGCTCTTTATATATTGTGGTTACTACTCCCTGCCTGAGAAGTGGGGCAGAGGGTTTACCCAATCTCTAGGCTCTCTCCCTGCACTTACTTGTCTCCTGTGCTGTGCAGAACCTTCTGCAGGCCCTGCCTTCCCACTGACATCTTGATCTTTATCTTGTTGGTTTATTCTCTCATATTCTGACTCTGCATGTTCACATCATTCACCAACAGACATGGGTAGTTTCATCCTTCCTGACTTGGATGACATTCTCCAACATTCTTACTAGCTAAACCCCTGGCTAGGTTCCAGCCCTTTGTGGAAGAGGAAGGCTGAGGGTCCTTCCTTGCCCAGAATAGGTCTCAGGGAAGAGCACTCTGGGTCTCCCACTGAAGTGGATTTGCTGTGTGTTTTTCACAAATGACCCTCACTGTGCTGTTCTGCCTCTGAGTAACTGGTTGGTTACTTTCATCATGGAAAGTGCTGGATTTCGCCCAGTGGTATACTCTAGGTTAGTTGAGATGCTCTTGTGACATTGGCCTCTGCTGTGCTGAGGAGGGAACCACAGTGGGCTGCTCCTTTAGCTGTCCCTGCACCCCAGGCAGGTGGCCCCTGTCAAGGTGTGGCTCTCTCACTGTGCCCTGACCTTCAGCTCCAGCCTGCCAGGACTTCTCTGCAGAGGTCCAGCCCCTAGTTCATCATGGCTGTTGGACTGCAGTTGGCCTCACTGTGGTCATCTGGGTTTTGGACCAGCCTGTGTCTGGCCTCCTAAGGTGGTTTCCCATCAGTTCTCCTCTCATGTGTTGCAGGACCATCCCGAGGTCCCCTGCCCTGGCTCTGCTCCTCCATTCATTGTTAGTCACCATCAGTCCCTCCTGCCATGTCTCTGTGCCTGCTGTTTACTTCTCCCAGGTGCAGTCCTGGCAGACCTGGTGGGACCTGGCCATCCCCCTGTCCTGTAGTTGGCTGTGGCATCATGGCTGTGGGCAGAGGGGCAGAAGGGAAGCCGTGGGCAGGGGGAGCTCTCTGGGGAAAGGCAGGTGAGGACGTGGACTGGACCTGAGTGCTGCTGGGCAGGCTGTCTGCATGGCCACCCTGACACACTCAGGCAGGAGTGGGGGCTGGGCCTCAGGACTGTGTCCTCTGCAGCTCTCCTCTGACTGCAGCTGCCCAGCCAGGCCCTGTAGGGTGAGCTTCCCACATGGTGGGCATCTGTGGTCATGGGATGCCATGTGCTCACAGAACCACCAGCTGATGCTCAGGCACATACCTGCAGATTGTGGTGTGGCAGTTGGACACGTCACCCTGACTGGGATCAATATTATGAAAAAGAGGAAGAAGAAGAAGAAAATGCCAGTACCAGCTTTGAGATTCTAGGAGGTGTTTGGTGTCATAGGGAATCACCTGCCCTGGGAGTGGGGCATCAGAGAAATCTAGGAATACATGAGGTGGTTTTCTTTTACTTAGGGAATGTCTGGGTTAAATCATGGCTATGAAGCGAGGCCATCTTCACAGGAGAAAGCTCATTTACAACAAATAGTGGCACTTTTGAGTCTTAAATCGTGATTTTGAGGAAAGGCAGTGAAGGCCTGCTCACAGGCAGCAGCTCTTACTCTCTTACTGCTTCCCAGGACTCCCTGGGCCTCCCTGGCAGCAGCTCAGATGGGGAGGACGTGGGAAATGGAGTTTCCTAACAGCCTCCAGAACAGAGAAGGGAGGATGGGGTGGGAGGGGAGAAGTGCACACCTGGGGGCCATGACCACAGAACAAGAGACACCACCACACACTGGCTCCCCCTGAAGCTGGGCACCAGGCCTGGTCACTGCTCCACAGGCTCCACACCCTCACCAGGTCTGAAATACAGAGATAATTAGAAAGTGTTTTGAAAACTTACACTGCAACAAAATGGAGAGACCTTTTAAAATCCTGAACTGTAACTGGATTACAGATTTACATTGAAGCACAAACCCACGGTTTTTTAGGAGAAAAGAGAATGATCTTTGAATACCTCAGTCTGACAGTGAATTTTCACATATAGCTCTAGAACCCAACACCTAAAATTAAAGTCTAACAGACATGAACTTGAACCCTCCGAGATGAGAAGAACTTAAAGAATCCTGGTTTCCCCACACAGCAATCACCATGCACAGGTCACCCCAGGACCAGGCAGGGCCTTTCCATGATTTCTCTGCTTCTGCAAGGAGCTCTGACTGGTGCTCCTGGGCTGTTCCCATCCTGATTTTCTCTGTGACTTTAGTCCCTTCCTAGGAACGTTTCTGCAGTTATGATTCTGGGCATAGCATAGATAACTGTGAAGTTAAAAGAATAATGATGACTGACTGGAGTGGATTGAGCTGTGTTAATGCCATAATATTGAATTCCATGGTCCCCAAATTAACTTGCAAACAAGAGTAACTTCATGTATAATAGCCTTAAAGTTAAAATGCTAAAAATCAACTAACTTACAACATATGTCCTCAAACAGTAATGTAAAGTCATTAAAAGTATAATTACTTACGTTTCCAGCAGGAGGTGAATTGAGGAATCTCAAACACACAGAACATGTCTGGGTCTCTTTTCACATTAACACACACTCAGATCCACACACTCAGGTGCAAGACACTCTCAGCTGTGCACATGATGGTCACACCTGAGTGCACCACAGGAACATGAAAAAGAATGGGAAGTTTCTCCCACTCCAGACTTCTACAGCAAGAGTGTCCCAGCTCTGGGGGCCACGCCACACCGCCTCAGCCCTGGGAGCAAGAGCACACCTCAAATTCAAAGCTGTTGTGTTTTTGCAGTTGTTCATGGACCTCAGCTGCCTGAGAAGGTAATTCCCTCACACATCCCAATTCCCAGAAGAGTTTCTCCACCCCATCCCCATCCTCTTTTGCCTGTCTCCTGCTGTGAATAAAAGTTCTTCTGAGCAGCTAAGGAAGGTCACACTGCCTTCCATGTCTGTGCATGGTGATTGCTGTGTTTGCAATGATCCCCAAGTCTGCCCTGGTGCAAGATGAATGTGCTTAGAAAGGAAGCAGGTGAGTTACACCTGTGAATCCTCTTCACAGCAATTTTGGCCATTTGTTCTGTGTTGTTGGTCAACCAGGGGAATCACCCATGAACTGGAGGAGTAATCATCTGAACGGAGATAGAGGCCACTCAGGGAAGTGTCATTGGTGAGGAAGTCATTGAGGAGACTGAAGAGACCAAGATGTTGGATCCATGAAATCTTGATCAACACAGAAATGAATGGGAAGTCTCCAGGGAGGCTGGTGGTCAATGCAGTGGAAGGACAAGTTACATGAAGCACACCCACGTGCAGCTCAGGCTTGATGGAGCACACTGGGTTACCCCTGGCCCAAGAAAAGTTGGGAAATCTATCACAGAGCTGGTTCCAGGTTTCACAGGTGAGGAAGAGGAGGCATATAGAAATCTCTTCATTAGTATACATGGAAGGACAGCTTTCTAAATCAAATGATTTGCTAGAAATTGAAAACAATACACAATGAGACATATGCATTTGCAGATCACAAAATCATGGAGATCAAGAAGGACATACCTGGGTCACCCCAGGACCAGGACTTGGGAGCTGCAGGCTCAGTGTTTGCAGGGAGTTCATGGTCAACACCACAGGGAACAAGGAGAGGAGCCACATGTCTTATTAGTGTGCTGTGCTCACTCAGTTAGGCAGGAGGTCAATTCCTGAACCTCATCAGGAGGTCAGCAACTACACCTGCCCTCTCAGTGACCCCACCTCACTAAAGACACTGTCCACTGTTCTCTCCAAATGCTGGGCTGTGGGCAAGGCAGGTCTCACTGCAGGGATGCTGCACAGGGAAGGGGACTGGGCCTCCTCCCTCACCCAGCCTGCCCTGCATGCCGTCCTGTCTGTTGTCAGCCTGGCTCTGCTGCTCTGGGGCACTCAGGGGCTCTCAGCCTCAGGCTGCAGCTCAGAGCTGCCTCTGCTCCCAGGACTCTCCCCTGGCCCAGCACCTCCATCCTGTCCTCTCCTGGTGGAGACCAGAGGGCAGGACAGGTGAGGGGAGGAGCTCAGGGCAGATTCCCACCCACTGCTGTCCACAGGCATTGGCTGGACAGTCAGGAGGACAAGCAGGGCACAGGGTGGGGCAGGGCAGTGGGCACACAGCAGGAAGCCCCTGCCCTCCTGAGACCCTGCTCCCTCCTCTCCTGCTCAGTCTGCAGCCCCCAAATCTCACAGAGATGAAAGAGAAGAACTAGTCCTGAGAACAAAGGGGGCTCTTCTCCTGGATGTGGGGAACCCCATCCTCAGCCCTGGGCTCTGTTCAGTCATCACTGAGGGCTTCTCCTTCAGGGCTGGGAGGTGGACCTGGGCCTCTTGCATGCTGGGCACGTTCCTGCCACTCTGACACCCTCCCAGGAGCAGGGAGGAAGGGCTTGGAGGAGGCAGGGCTGGGCTCAGGAGGGTGGGCTCCCCCTCTGACAGCCTTCCAGCACCCCTGAAACCACCTTCTCTCCTCTCACAGGTAAAGCTCCACTTGGGTTCAAGACGGTGACACATCTCAGGAGCACAGAGGACCTGGGCAGCCTGACCTCAGCCTCTCCAGATATCAGAAGAGCCTCACCCACATGCAAATCCCTCCTCCTGCTCTGGGTTCAAATGCCCTCTGGGCTGTGGGAGCTCCCAGCTCTCTGCTCAGACAGGGCTGAGGTCTCTGGGAAGGCAGGTGTGGTCTAGAAGATGAGGCTGCTGGGTCTTGTCCTGTGCCTGGTCACAGCTCCCCAAGGTGAGTGTCCCCACTGTCAGACCTGGGTCCATGGGGTGGTTGTGACTGCAGGTCACTGACAGGGTGTGACTCTCTTTGTCCCCAGGTGTCCTGTGCCAGGTGAAGCTGCAGGAGTCAGGACCTGGCCTGGTGAAGCCCTCAAAGACCCTGTCCCTCACCTGTGCTGTGTCTGGATTCTGCATCACAACCAGTTGTTCCTGCTGGAGCTGCATCAGTCAGTCCCCAGGGAAGGGGCTGGAGTCCATAGGGTGCATAAGTTATAGTGGTAGCACTAACTACAACCCCTCCCTCAAGAGCTGAGTGTTCATCTCCAGAGACACATCCAAGAACCAATTCTCCCTGCAGCTGAGCTCCCTGTCCACTGAAGACATGGCCACCCATTACTATGCCAGACCCACACTGAGGGGACCTCAGTGTGAGCCCAGACACAAACCCCCATGCAAGTTGCCCAGGGCCAGCAGTGGGTGCTCAGCACACAGGAGCTCAGGTCAGCAAGGAGCAGGTGCAGATGGAGGAGAGAGCTGTCACCTCAGACCCTGAGGTTCCTGCCCACCCAGCACCTCCCTGGCTCCACCTTGCATGGAGATTCTCGAGGTCCCTCCTCTGCCAGGCCCTCTGAAGCTTTTCCTTCTCTGGGTCAGGGTTGTCTGAATTTATCACTCTGAGCACAGACTTCTTATCCATATTTCCTTGTGAAGCTAATTATTTTACAATGACATTTCCCACAGAGTGACTTTTATTTGAACTTTATAAACTTATCTTTCTAGTACTGTGGATTGAACACAAGACACGCTAACCCTGAGCTCCTTCCCAGCCCTGTTTGTGTCTTAGTTTGAGTCATGTTCCCCTAAGATGCCCAGACAGCCCTTGAAATAGTTGTCCTCCTGCCTTGGCCTCCTGAGCACCTGGGTGACAGGGGAGCTCCACCATGTCCAGGTCTGTTTTCTGAACCTCTGCTGCCATGTTGTATCCTCTCATGCCCAGGTGAGTCCCTGTCACCTTCCCATGACTCCTTCCCATTCCCAGTCCACTCTCTGTCTTCCTGTGATAGATCAGGTCATCATATACATGCCATCCTGAAACCCAAATAGTGGGAGGAACTTTCACCACGGGGACCTTGGCAATTGTAAGAACAGGATTATTCAAGAAAAACAGTTGTTAGAGGTCATTGAGGCTGCCACACATCCAGCCATCAGAGCACAGCATGGCAGCTAGGGATTCTCTGTCCCAAGTGCCCATGGACTGTGCTGAGGAACACTGACAGAAAGCCTTAAACCTTGGTAAAACCCACAGAAATGTGTATGTTCACAGAGAACTTTGGTGGATGTGAGCCGTCTCTCTCAGGATGAGGCTCTGTGACACCCACACCCACACCCACACCCAGGCCCCAAAGGCAAAGGTGCCCACCCCTCATGCAGCTTTGTGTGGTTTGTGGACAGGGGTGACCTGAGCAAGGTGCTGAAGAGAAAGGGGCTCCCTTGGCAAAGACTCAGGTGTGAGGGTGGAGAGCTCAGCATGGACTGTGGAAACCACAGGTCAGCTCTGCCACTGGCCTCAGGACCCTGAAGGCATTCTGTGCTTAGGTCCACTGTGACCTCATCTTGCTGAGAGGTGACCCTGAGCCTGAGAAGCCCCAGGACACCTTGCTACTGGGGGGAGGCTGCCGCGTCCGGCCAAGGGAGCCGAGTCCGGTGAGGGACGGCGAGGTTAAAAGACACACAGGACACCAAGGTTCTTCATCCAGGAGTCACACACTTTATTGCTAACACACATTTTTTTATACCCCAAGCAGCAGAAGTGGAAAACTACCCAAAAGCAGGAGGGAGGGGGGAGAAATTTAGTTTCAACATCTGTTATTGTCAGGTACCGAAACCTCCCTTAACAAGAAGTCCATCAGACAAGAAAAGGTCAAGGCATTCCCGTGGGACACATATGTCTCAGATGGACAAGCAGGAACAGAAAAACCGCAAGTTTGCCATGGCCTTGTGAGCTGGCCACACTGGCATGCAGAACAAACTAGTGGAGGTTGGGCTCCAGGGGCCAGGGTGGACCTGCTGCCAACAAGTCCCCCTCTTTTGTTTTTTGCATGCCAGTGGGAATCAAGTAGCCCCTGTCTTAGGTCGTTCACAGCCCTTGCGATGCTTACCCGTCTCTGGGAAGGCCCCGATTCCCTGGCTTAGGTCGCACAGCAAGCGTGAAAGTTGCCCGTCACTGGGTACTACAAGATCAGCTCAAGGTGTTATGACCTATCAAGACATTATTGCGGTGAACACTTAACCGTCTCCACCTACGGGACCCACGACCGTCACCGCCGAATGGCAGATGTAATTGGACCGAGAGATTAGACAGCAAAGATCCTAGTACAGGAAGGCAAGAGGGAGAGGTATGCATAGAGAAAAGATATGGCAGGATTTCTTCTTTTAAGGAGGACACTCATCTTCGGATCGGTCTGAAGTATATCTCAGAGGGGCGATCATCCATCTTCAAGCGTTGATAGTGAACCTGTATCGGCTTAGAGGCTAAGATATTAATTTGATCCTTAATGAATTGTACTATCTTATTTACAATGCAGGGTCCTATTGCCACTACTAGAAGGAGGCCTAACAATGGTCCCAATAAGGGAAGAAGATAAGGCAAAAATCCATTAAGTCCAGTCCAGAGAGGGTTCTCAAATAATTCCCTCCTCCTTTTTTCTAGGTCTTCTTGGAGTTGTTTAATTTTTGTGCGAACTATGCCAGATTTGTTAGCATAAAAACAGCACCTCTCCCCAAGGGCTAAACAAATTCCCCCTTGATTGGCAGTAAGCAAGTCTAAACCCCGCCTGTTCTGAAGAACTACTTCTGCTAGGGAGTCTATCTGGTCTTGTAGGTCTTTAATGGTTCCCGACAGGGTTTGCACATCATCTATAAGCTGTTGAGATAGGCGGCGGTAAGAATGTATAGCCGTACCCAATCCCGCCATGCCTGTACCCACAGCAGCGGTTATTCCAAGGCCAACAAGGAGTGGTAAGGCCTGCACAGCTCTCTTGTGTCTTCTAACTAAGGTGTCTAGGCTAGGAATGGGTAGGGGTTCATCTCCTGAGATAATCGTGATATCAGGAAGCAGTAATGCCAGAACGCAACCACCAATCCAATTTTCTGGGAGCCTGGGAAAAGCTAAATTTCCACCACACATAAAAACTGTACCATTAGGGGGACAAATGGGCGGAGTAGGTGAGGAGTAATTCTTTACTAATGAGCAGTTCCCAAAGGAAGAGACTCCAACATCAACATCATAGGTATTATTCTGCATCATGCCCAGAAGGCAAGACATAAAACCACCTAGAGGCTGCACCTTAAAGGGTAGCCCAGATTGACATGTGTTGTCATCACCAATGGCATAATTAATGGGGACCACCAATGGCATGACTGCACCTGCCGTCATGCAGAGCCAGCAATCACCAGCAAGGGTAGGATTGGAACTGTTAAGTAAAGAAAAGGTAGTTTCTAGGATATCTAATGTATTGGCATCTAAATCAGGAAGCTGGGATTTGGGCAATATCAAGGGGTGGTATGTAGGCTTAGGGATCTCCGGCTTTAAAAGCTTAATCACCTGAAGGTGTTTGATAGCATCAGTGGGTCCCCCTCTGTCAGAGACTCCGATGGGGGCCTGCATGGGCCAGCAGGAAGGTTTACCCATGACGCCCTCACATCCCGCCTCCGTTAACTGAGTCGTGATGCCTTCCCCTCCCCGGTCACCAAGAAAAGGAATATAATTATAAGTGGTCCCCCATTCTCCACGGGTGTTAGTTAGGATGGCCTCAAAATACTGTTTTCCTTGATTATTAACACAAATTGAGGCCGATGTATAACAGGAGATGTGCATCGCTGGGGTGTAACGACAAGTGGCGGAACAGCTTCCAAGAGTCTCGGTCGGATTAGGGACAAGTCCGGGCTTATTAACACATACCCATTTTGGTTGCTTAAATCCTCCGATGTTTTCATTGAGTTCAGCTGCCATATAGGCTACTTTAGTCCCACAATCAATGCTCTGGATATAACCAGAGGGGGCCGAGTGCTGGGGCCCTCCCTTACACTCACAAGGGTCTCCAAAAAGATATTCATGAATATTCCCTGGTGGGGGGTCAAGCCCTCATTCAGCAAACCTGTCCAGAAGGAATGCCACAAGCGGGGTCCAGCTCATGAGGTGTGTCTCAACACTCACTTGAAGGGGTGAAAACAACAGCGGCAGGATCAGCCATCTTGGGAACTTCATTTTGTCTTGAATTTTCATTCACCGGTCTGGTGCAGCGCTCTGGGATCCAAATGGGCTTCTCAGTTCCTGGGGGAAAAACACATACAGCTCCCTTCACTCTAGCTAAGAGTGGAGCCGGGGGTTGCCACTTTCCGGTGGATAAATATTTCCACCTTATTTGAGCATCTTGTACAGTGGGAGGGGAAAAGTGGTGTTGTGCAGCCATGCGCCCTCCAGTGTCAGTGAGTAAAAAATTTAAAGTAAATAAGGTTATGCTTAGAAGTGCTTGTGGTCCCTGACAATTCCGGTATATCTCCCCCTCTTTTGTTTTTTGTAAATAAGTTTTTAAATGTTGATGGGCTCGTTCCACGATAGCCTGTCCCTGTGGACTATAAGGGATTCCAGTCTTATGATTAATTTCCCATTGGGTGCAAAACCGTTGAACCGCCTGGCTTACATATGTGGGACCATTATCGGTTTTGAGGCATCGTGGGGTGCCCATGGAGGAAAAGGCTTTTAGAAGATGACTGATTACATCCTTAGCCTTCTCTCCAGTATGTAAGGTGGCAAAAATGAAGCCAGAATATTTGTCAGTGGAAACATGTATAAAGGAGAGCTTACCAAAGCTAGGGAAGTGTGTAACATCAGTTTGCCAGACATCATTAGGTTGTAATCCTCTTGGATTAATCCCAAAGGAAGGAGAATGAATAAATGGTGCACAGGTTGGACACAATGAGACAATTTGCAAGGCTTCGTCCCATGAACATCCTGTGTGGAAGTGTAAGGACTGTGTATTTAAATGAAATTTGTTATGGAATTGTAAGGCCTTATCATATTTGGTTGTCACACAGGAAAGGCCGACAGCATGAGTAGCAGCGTCTGCTTTTGTGTTGCCCTCTGACAAAGGTCCAGGGAGCCCTGAACGGCTTCAGATGTGGCCGAGGTATAAGGGATCTCGTCTAGCCCAAATGAGAAGCTGTACTACCTGTAGTTGTTCTGTGATGGTGGATTGCTTTCCAATATATGATGCTGTTTCTATGACTAGAGTCAGATTGGCTACATACAAGCTGTCAGTATATACATTAAGAGGAATAGAACTATAGACTTTGAGAGCTATGATTAAAGCTTCAACTTTCGCCTTTTGGGCCGACTGACCTGACACAGGTTGTCGGAGAATTTGAGATCCATCAAAAAAGACGGCAAATCCATTTTTGGCCCCATCTGTATATACAGTTCTGGCCTTTGGAATAGGTTCCCTTTTTATAATCTTTGGGAAGATAATGGGACACCTTTTAAAGCCCTCTAAAAGTCTATGTTTAGGAAAGTGATTATCAATCTGACCCTTGAAGCTGCACAGGAAAAGACACCAAAGGTCATGTTTTTGTTGTAACTTGTGTATCATATCTTGAGTGTAAGGCTGAATAAGTATGTCAAAGGTTTTTCCAAACAATGCATCACCCAAATATTTAGTCTTCCAAATTAAGTTAATAACTAGCTCATAAAAGGGAGTCAGTACCCGGGGGTTAGAAGCCGGCAAGTGGACCCAATAAATGGGACCAGTTTGCCAGAACACTCCCGTGGGAATAATTTTAGAAGGTAGAACTATAAATGACAAGGGCAGAGAATAATCTATCTGCATAATCTGCATGTCCTGCAGAGCCTCTTCTAGTAGCCTCAGTGCTCGTATGGCTTCTGGTGTAGGTACTCTACACGACGTAGGAGAAGGATCTCCTCACAAGAGGTCATACAGGGGTTTGAGCTCTCCAGTTGGAATATGAAAGGACAGGAGCAGCCACTGTATTTCTCCGAGGAATGTCTGCCACTGATGTAAAGTTTTGAGCTGATTTATCTGGAACTGGGGTCTCTGGGGAAAGATTCCTATGTTATTAATGATGTATCCCAAATAATTGTAAGGGTGTTGAAACTGGACTTTTTCGGGCACTATAATCAGCCCTGCCCTGTCGCAGTCTGGCTGGGCACAATCAGGAGCCACTTGTCAAAAGAAACTAACTTTATTTTTAGAACCACACACGCCAAACAAAACAGCCTCTCAGGAAAAACCCTCAGAGCCTCAACTGCCACCACTGGCTTTCCACAAGCCTCTCTCTCCCACACAAGCTTCTCTCCACCTCCCACAATCCTCCTGCTCTTGAGGCCGATTGGCTGGGTCATGTGGGCAGAGCCAAAAAAGTCCCCCAATGAGCAGCTCCGTGGTCTGAAAGGGCAGGGAAACAGCCCAATGAGCATCACCGCAGAGGAGCCAATCAGCTAGATGTTGCTGGGGCCGCTGTGAGCCAATCATCAGCCGGCAGCTGGAAGTTTGCTGGCAGCTGGAAGTTTGCTGGGGCCCCTTCGACTGTGGCTCTCAACATCTCCCACTCTCTGTTTAAACAACAAGCATGTGGCTTAGGGACTGTGCCTGCCTTAGGTTGTCCAATAGTACATATGGTCCTTAGGTTGGTACCATTGCAATTGGATCTTACCCGTCACTGACTACAGGTCCAGTATACAGCCACACCTGTGGAGAGGTCTTTGTACCAGCGGGGGGGGTGAGGTTCTTTGCCTCACCTCTGTTGGCCCCCAAATTTTAGCTGGACGATCATGACAAGCAGAAGGGAGGAAGATACACCAAGCCAATTGATGGCTCCTTTTGGAAAAATTGTACCACCAATGACATCTTCAGCAAAAATACCCCAACACTACCACAAGTCGCTGCACCAACAGATAGTTCACAATGCATACAGGTGAGCTCACAATGTGTCCAGGCAAGTTCGGCAAGCAGTTCAGTGATGGCTATTGTAGAAGCTGTAGATTGGTTTTATCTTTGACTTCACCAGCACTGGGATGAAGATAGGAATTCTGGCAATAATGGCTAAAGAAAAAATTATGTAACATTACAAAAGGCACTAAAAGAAAACAATTTTCTTAACAATTTACATTGTCTTCACCAGCACTGGGATGAAGATAGGAATTCTGGCAATAATGGCTAAAGAAAAAATTATGTAACATTACAGAAGGCACTAAAAGAAAACAATTTTCTTAACAATTTACATTATCTTTAAGAGAATTATTAAATATAATGAAAAGGAAAGGTGAAAGTAAACAAACAGATCTGTTAACCTTCTTTTTTGTTTACATATTAAAACAATCCTCAACAGTTGTTTACCCAATTTAAATTAAACCATATAAATCACGTGAAAAAAAAATATTTGGATCCATTTTATCATGAGCGCTCATCATATGATATATGGACATACGTACATTCAAACATATAACACAAAACACAAGTGTGCACACATAATATAATACATACAACACATAACATTATAGTAAAGGCCTTATAACTTTTTACAGGTGAAATCTCCATTGCAATGTTTAAAAACTCTATAGTCAAAACATAGAACTGATCAGCAAAACATTAACCTAGGTCTGTATGAGCTCAAAAAAACAAAATAGAACTTCATGATATGGCAAAGGGCAATAATAAAATAGATATTGAAAAAAGCATCCTGGTTCTGTTGCAGATGAAAGAATAGCCAAACTGGAGTTTTGGATATCAGTTGTTATGGATTTGAGCCAAATCATCTTCTTTTTGGTCTGTGGAAATCGCTTTAGTTAATCTTTCTGGAATCCAAATCGGCTGCTGTTCTCCCTGTGGAAACACATAAACAGACCCCCGACTCCAGACAATCACTGGGTCAGGACCTTGGTTAATCTCTCTGGAATCCAAATCGGCTGCTGTTCTCCCTGTGGAAACACACAAACAGACCCCCGACTCCAGACAATTACTGGGTCAGGACCTTTCCATTGTCCTGTTAGAATATCCTTCCAAAGTACCTTGGGCTTATGCACATTTTTTGGACACATATGCCTTTCCGCAGCACTAAGTCCTGATGAATCCAAATTTAAAAAGTTTAGAGTAAAAAGGGTTATTTTAAGTTTATCTTTGGGGAATATATACCCCTTCCCAATTCCTTCTTTTTGCTTTAATAAGTACATTTTAATAGTTTGATGAGCTCTTTCAACTATGCCTTGTCCCTGTGGATTGTATGGGATTCCTGTTATATGAGTAATGCCAAATGTTGAGCAAAATTGTTTAAAAGAGGTAGAAGTATAACCAGGGGCATTATCTGTTTTTAACTGTTTTGGAACACCCACAGTGGCAAAATTTTGTAAGCAATGAGCTATAACATCTTTAGTTTTTTCTCCGGCATGAAGGGAGCCCATCAAAAATCCAGAAGAAGTATCAACAGTAACATGCAAATATTTTAATTTTCCAAATTCTGGCAAGTGTGTGACGTCCATCTGCCAAATATGGTTAGGTATCAATCCTCTAGGATTGACTCCAAGATTAACTTGTGGTAAAAAGGTCACACAATTTTGACATTGTTTTATTATTTGTCTAGCTTGTTCCTTAGTTATTTTAAAATGCTTTTGTAAAGTATTAGCATTGACATGGAACTTTTTATGAAAATTTATAGCTTCTTCTAGTGTAGAAAAAATATGTATGTCATGTGTAATTTTATCTGCTAAATCATTGCCCAAACTAAGGGCTCCAGGCAATCCTGTATGTGCCCTGATATGTCCTATAAAGAATGGATCTTTTCTGTCCCAGATTAGACTTTGTATAGTGGAAAGCAAAGAGAAAACAGTAGAAGAAGGGGAAATCCTACCAGCATCTTCAAGAGATACTATAGCATTAACTACATACTGACTATCAGAAAATAAATTAAATACAGAATCTTTAAACATCACAAAAGCTTGTAAAACTGCATTAAGCTCTACCTTTTGAGCTGATTGTTTGGGTACTAAAAATGTAAAAGTTTGATCAGGGGTAACTACTGCTGCTGTACCATTATTTGACCCATCAGTGAATATATTTGGAGCATTCATGATAGGTGTTTTTCTTGTCATTTTTGGAAAAATTACAGGATGCGATGACCAAAAAGACAATAAAGGATTAGATGGTAAGTGGTTATCAAATGAAACATCAGATTTGCACATGATTATTGCCCAAGTATTTAACTCATTAGCTAACTCATCAATTTGATTCATAGTATATGGAGTAATAATTTTATTGGGAGAATTTCCAAACACTCCCTTTGCTGCTTTTATTCCTTTGAGAATTAATTGTCCTACAGCCTCAGGATACCTAGTAAGAATAGTGTTAGGAGAATAAGATAAATGTATCCATAATAATGGACTTTGTTGCCAAAATACTCCTGTAGGAATAATTTTTGTTGGTAGTACAATAAATAATAAAGGCAAACTTATATCAATTCTATCCAAATGCATATTTTCCATATATGTTTCAATGATTTTTAATGCCTTTCTTGCTTCAGGCATTAACATTCGGGGTGAATTTGGATTTGATGGACCTTTTAGGATATCAGATAAATGTCCCAACTCTCCTGTTGGTATGCCTAGATAAGGCCGTATCCAATTTATGTCTCCTAATAACTTTTGAAAGTCGTTAAGTGATTTGAGTTGATCTACTCGTATTTGAATTTTTGGTGGACGGACCATGGTTGAGGATAATAGAACTCCTAAATAATTAATTGGAAAATTTAATTGTACTTTACCTATTGCTATCTCTAGATTATAATTTTTTAATAAATTTGTAAGTGTGGCATAACATTCTAGCAATGTGTTTTTATCTTTGTGTGCTAATAATACATTATCCATATAGTGAAATATTTGTAGTTCAGGATTTTGTTTTCTAAGTGGCTGGATTGCTTTGTTAACATAAATTTGACACATAGTTGGGCTGTTAGCCATCCCTTGAGGGAGTACTTTCCATTCATATCTCTGATCAGGACCTTCATGATTTAATGCAGGGATAGTAAATGCAAAACTTGGACTATCCTCAGGATGAAATGGAATTGAAAAAAAAAAACAATCTTTAATATCTATAGCTAAAACATACCAGGTTTTTGGCAAAGCAGACAATTGGGGAATCCCTGATAGAGCAGGTCCCATAATAACCATCTCATTATTAATGGCTCTTAAATCTTGCAATACTCTCCATTTACTGGATTTCTTTTTAATGACAAAAATGGGACTATTATGGGGAGATACTGAAGGTTGTATATGTCCCTCTGCTAATTGTTGTTTGACCAGGTCATGGGCTGCTTGTATCTTTTCTTTAGTCATGGGCCACTGAGGAACCCATACTGGTCTTCTGATTTCCAAGTAAATTGTATTGTCTCAGTGACCCCTTCTGAAAACCCAATCCATGTCTATTTATTCCTTGATCTATTTGAATTGGTGCTGCTATACCTTGTTCTTGTTCTCCTAATCTTTCTTTCCTAAAACCTTGTCTATCCCTAATAGTGGGCACATTTGGATTGATGTTATTTGTTAATGTCAAACCTAATTGATGTAGGACATCTCGTCCCCATAAATTTATAGAAAGGTGATCCAATACATATGGTTGTATAATCCCTTCACTTCCTTCATGATCCTTCCAATCTAATACCATTGCACTTCTATGGGGATTAGTTGCCACTCCTAGGCCTCGAAGCATTTCAGTGGCTTGTTGTAATGGCCAATGTTTTGGCCATTCTTGATGAGAGATGATGCTAAGGTCTGCACCTATATCCAGTAGCCCATTAAATTCATATCCTTGAATATTTAGTTTTAGCATTGGGCGAGAATCTTAATTTAAAGACAGCATAGCCCAATCTACACCTGTGGAGCCTAATCCCCTGGAACCTCTTTCTATAGTAAGACTGGATATTTTATCATGCAGGCTGGGTATCATTAATAACTGTGCTATTCTATCTCCTGGTGAAATTACTGATATACCTCTTGGAGAACTAGCTATAATTTTTATTTCACCTTCATAATTGGGTTGAATTACCCCAGGACTTATCATAAGTCCTTTTATAGTAGAAGAACTGCATCCCAATAATAAACCTACTGTTCCTTGGGGAAGAGGTCCTTTTTTCTCCTGTGGGAATGATTTGAACTCCCATCTCTGGAGTTCGTACTGCTCTGGCGGAGGCACAGATGTCCAACCCTGCGCTCCCACTGGTTCATCTGATGAGAGATCTGATGGATAATGTGTCCTGGGCACTACCCTGATGGTGTTGCTGGGTTCCTTCAGTGCCCCGTATATTTGTGGTTGTGGGCCCCGGAGCATTGGGTCCCCCTGTCCATTTTTTGGCAATGGAGCCTGATGCTTTTCTCCATGATATGGTGGGTAAACACCTGGTCCTTGTCCATTTTTTGATAATGGAGTACCCTCTATGGTGGTTTGAGAATGGCATTCATTAGCCCAATGTCTCCCTCTACAGCATCATGGGCAAATACCGGGTATTTTACTCCTTTGATACCTATCTTTGTTAAACCCTCCTCCTATGGGGCAACTCCTTTTAAAATGTCCTGTTTGTTCACAATTGTAGCATGTTTTTGGCCTGGCATCTAAAGCCTATTGTACTTCAGCTGCCAAGACTTGCCCTTGTTCATTAATGTCTCTCCATAATTTAATATATGTGTTTAAATCTCCATGATTCCATGACCTAATGGCCTCCTTTCACCATCTGTTTGCTTGCTCAAAGGCTAGCTGTTTAATTAATGGCATTGCTTGTTCTGTGTCCCCAAAAACTCTGGTAGCTGTTTGAATAAGCCTATCTACAAATTCAGCATAAGGTTCATTACCTCCTTGTATTATCTTAGATAATTGACATTGTAAATCTCCATGTCCTTGTAAAGTTCCATGTCCTAACTGCATCTGCAGCAATTTGTGAATATATAGCAGGATCATATTCAATTTGTTGCTGTTGACCCTCATAAGGTCCTTTTCCTAACAACATATCTAGATTTCTTTGAGGGTAACCAGCTGCTGAATTTCGCCTAGCCATCTCCGTGCAAAATTCCTCATTGGCAACATTCCATAACAAATATTGCCCTCCATTTAGCACAGCTTTACATATGCTAGCCCAGTCTGATGGCATCATGTCCACGTTGGTAATGGATTCAACCATGGTTACAGTGAAGGGTGCTTGAGGACTATAGATTGTTACAGCCTCCTTTAACTGCTTCACTGTTTTGAAATCTAAAGCCCTCCTACCTCCTCAAGTACAGGGCATGCTAATCTCTGAGGTCCTGTCTCAGGATCCCATCTATCAACTACAGGGGTTGGGGGCCCCATAGCATATATTGTCTCTATACGTGGAGCTGTTGGTTGGACACTTACTCCCTCTGGTGATAGAAAGGTGTTAGTAGCAGCCTCTTGTTGTAACTTTTTCCCTTATAGTTCTTCCTCCTTTAAATTTTCTTCCTCTCTCTGACTAGCTCGAGAGACCTTTTCTTTTACTTGATCTAAAATGTATTTCTCCATGGTCTGAACCTCTAACAATTTACTTAACACTCTTTTGGTTTGTTGTTTACTAATTTCTAATCTACTATATAGATAAGGCAACTCAACAAGATAAAACAAAACAAAACCGAAACAGAATGAAACAAAAACGGAACAAAAAATCGTTGTATCAATTTTTCTATTTTCTTGAAATGTATTTTCGTGGTCTATCTCTATCTCTTCCTCAGGGCCGAACTACTTCAAACGTTGAACCAACCATTTTTCCCAGTTTGCCTGAGAAAGTTCTAGGGATAGGCAGCTTGAAACAAAAACAAAACAAATCAAAAAAAGAACACATTGTTTTTTGAAATGGTCACCCATTCTCTCACCTTTCCTCAGGAGCGAGCAATTTCACTTACCTCTGAGCTTCAGGCGTTCCCCGCATGGGCCGCCAAATGCCGCAGTCTGGCTGGGCACAAATCACGAGCCACTCAAGCAGGAACAAACTTTACTTCCAAACTCCACCAGCACACTCCCCGGGAACTCTCCCAAACGCCACCCACTCGGCTCCTCCAGGAACACACACACTCCAACCGGAACTCCCTCCCCTGGGCTGCGCACGCACTCACTCTTGGAACCCTGCGAGAACTCAATAGGAACTCCAAAGTAGCAGGCGCCCGAGGCAGCAAGAGCCATCCTATTACCAGACAGTAAAGGTCTAATATACAATTGAATCAATCCAGCATCATCTTAATGGCTCGCCTCTCAACCATTACTTCTGGCAAAATGCCAGGGGCCATTCCGACTTGGCTGTAGCTCTCAACAAGTTCATCTCGCAAAGTGACTTGGCTGTGACTCACTGACCTGGACACCCTCAGCACACCTGGTCTCAGTGTGCACAAAGGGCACTGGGTCCACTCCTCACCCCTGTGTCCCTGGAGTGTGGGGCGAGTGACCTGAGTGTGCACCTAGGAAGGAGCAGGGTGCCCACAGCAGACACAGGTGCAGGACAGGGCAAGGCCACACACCTGTGGGAGCTGGAGCCCACTTTGCTCATCCTGAGATCCTTGATGGTGACTTATAGTTTCAGAGATCTCAGTGCACAGACAGCTGACTGCACAGCTCTGGTCCTAGGTGAGGTAGACCATCATGGCAGAAGGGTAACCAGCTCTGGATATGGTAACAAGGAAACTTTTTATTTTTTTATGTGGTGCTGAGGATCAAACCCAGCACCCCGCACATGCCAGGTAAGCACGGTAACGCTTGAGTCACATCCCCAGCCCCAACAATCTCAATTTCTTTAACCTCAGTTACACTCACACATTTCTAACTGTACTGAAATATTTCCACATTTTTCTGCTCTGCTTCTCCTCCTCATTATCACATTAAACTTGGCTAAAACCAGGCAGCCTTATCCATGCCTCTGCCTGAAGGCTGTGCTGTCCTGAAAGTCCCTCTACTATTTTAACAAGTCCATCACATTTAAACCCAGCATCACAAGAAGAACCAGGACATGGGAGGAAAGTAGGCAATTCTGTGACAGAATTATGGTCCCCTCAGCTCCCACCATAAGTCCCCTCCCCTCTATCAAACTCACATACAGTGGTCTGACACTTTTCCAGTGAGTGTTTGTAAATCTTTCTATAATCTTCAACAAACACCAAAAAGCTCCAAAAGCTTCTGAACCCACACATTCATGTTATTGCCAAAGTCACCTCTATGGATTTGTATTCCTATTTTAGTCAATATTTGCACTGCTGAGGTCAAAACACCTGTCAAGAACATGGTGTGGGACAAAAGGTTCACTCCACCACCATCTGACTCCATTGCTCAGGACACAGTTAATGCAGAACATCATGTCAGAGGTGTTTGGAGAAGAAAAGCTGCACAGGACAGTGTCATGAGGAAAGAGAGAGAGAGAGAGAGAGAGAGAGAGAGAGAGAGAGAGAGAGAGAGAGAGAGAGAGAGAGAAACACTCACTACATCAGGCATAAAAATATACCCCAAAATATAAACACCTCCAGGGACCTGTATCCTACAGACACATCCTAACTGGCTATATTTACCAAACCCACTTAATCCCTGTTGGTGAATTAATCCACTGCTTTATCCCAACATTCAGAATCTGACCCTGTCACCTCTGCAAATTCTTCCAATGTCTCACACAAGAGGGTTTGGAGCACCTCACATCTAAACTAAAGCTGATACTCAACATCCCACACAGCTCTTTGAAAGAAGAGTTAGGAAGGATCTTCAGAGAATGCTGGACCTATATCAGTAGATGCATGTGACAGGGCACAGGGCTGGGGTTCTGTGACCTGCCCAAAATACAGCTGTGTCATGTCAGGGCAACAGCAGAGCAGGTAACCTTTGTGGGCTCCATGATGAAGGTCAAAGAGACAATTTAAGTGTCCAAAAGAGAATCATGGCACTAAAAGTAGATGACAATATTGTTTTCCTAAGGTCCCTGCTATAGAGATCACACATACAGTTCCTACTACAAACTCCAATGTGTGCCTTTCCAAACTGAGGTCACATGTGCAGTCCACCTCCTCAGGGTCTCATGGTGAGGAGGGCTGGGCTGGGCTCTGTGTGCCACCACCTCTCTCAGGAGATCTCACCACACTCCAGGACTCAGTGACATGGGGCCATGGAGGGCAAGTCACAGAGTGACTCCCCACTAAGGGCAGAATCCACAGGACCAGCTGCCCCTGCAGGACCTCGTCTCTCCACAGGAAAAGGCAAGAACCAGGGCCTGAGTGCTCTGCCCACAGTGCTAGGAGTGGACCCAGGTGAGCAGGGTCTACACCCCACTGAATCACAGTGTGTGCAGCTTGTTGAGCACCAACCCTCCCAGGGACGTCCTTGTCACCACACAGTCCAGAGCAAGGTCCACGGAGAAACATGGAGCTCAGTCATGAGTCACCCAAAGTCTTCCAGCACCTGATGAACTTTGGGTCTAAGGGAATCTGCTGTGAATGACATAGATTGCAACATTCAGATGTTCCATCAAGTTCTGGAACCCCAAAGCTGAACATGAGCTTATGGTGACTGCACATGTATTAGAATCATAATTATGTAACTTAGGGTGAGATATAGGGGTGTATAGCTTGCACTTCTGTGATCTGTTCACACACACACACACACACACACACAGCCATTTGCCCTATGTCCTCTGGGAGGTGAGCCTTGTCACCAGTTCCCAAAGCCCTCTGTCATGTGTGGATACATCCAGCTCCCTGGAAAGTCCCAGGATATTCCATCCTGGAATGAGGGCTCCCTGGGCCTGGTGACATGCACCCCAGTCAGTGGATGGACCTTCCTGAGGGCACAGCCAGTTGCCTCCCCTAGAGCAAAGTGTCTGCCCCTCCCTCCACATTCTGGATACAAGCCTCCCCACATGCAGAGGCACAATGAGGCCCCAGGTTAAACCACAGCACCTGCTCACTCACATTCAGGGTCTTCTCCAGCTGGAAGGGGTTTTCTAGGATGGGAACCTGCTCTGGGGAATGTGAGGACATCCTGATTCTTATTCCTTTTGCTGGAGGCTCTCAGATATGGGTCTCTTAGGGAGAAAAATATGGGAAGCTGCATTTGAGCTCATGACTCACTCTAGTTCTCTGTCCCAAAGTCCTCATCCAGGTGCAGCTGCAGGAATTGGTCCCAGATGATGTAGAACTCACAGACATTGTCCATATCCTGACATGTCTCTGGATTCTCCATCACCAGTGGTTACTTCTGGAGCTGAATCCATCAGCCTCCTGAGGTGGGGTTGCAGTGAATGGGGCTCATTGATGGTAATGGAGGCACAACTTATAATCCCTCCCTGAAGAGTGGAGTCACCATGTCCAGAGACCATGTAAGAACCAGTTCTCCCTACAGTTGAGATCTGTGACCAGTGAGGATGCAGCTGTGTATTGCTATGCCAAACCCATCAGGGGAAATTCAGGGGGAGCCCAGGCACAATCCTCCCTGCATGATAGCTAAGAACAAACAGGGGCATTAGGACCAGCAGTGGAGCTCAGGACAAGCAGGTGCACTTTGGGGAACCATTAAGGACAGGAAGGGACCAAGGAGCAGGTGCAGAGAGGAAGCTGGGAGTGAGGACTTTTCTGTAAGCCTGTGGAGTTTCCTCTCCTTCTCTACCTTATAGAACCTCAGAGACCCTGCAATGCACATGCTGTAGAGGGCCTGGGGAATGTCCAACCCCTGGCATGGAGCAGACTCTTTGTTAAATTTTCCTGCATTTATAAGTACATGTTTTCTTCATCTCATTCTTATTAATTTCTCTGAGAGGCAAACACCCCTTTTACACAACTGAAAGTAGACTGCAGTCTGCACAACTCAAGGGTCTTTGGAGAATGGAAGCATCAGAGTTATTACCCTCATCTGAAGGTCAGTCTGCTGTGTTGTCATCAAGAGGGACAGCTGCAAGCAGGACTCAGTGTCTCTGATTAAGTATGAGGACTTCATGCCTGTCCTCATGGTCTGAGGACTTCCAATCCTTCTGCTGCACCACCAACAGTCCTGGTCCCCTAGATTCACCCCACCACCATAGACAGCCCCTCTGCCTGGAGGGATCAGGGAGGGGAGCCTGACTGGACTCAGGACAGCGTCCAGGATCCTCAGCCCCAAGAGGCCTTGCTCAGGGGACAGATGGGCAGCAGCGTCTCTCCCTCAGCTCTCCTCTGCTGGACTTCTGGAGTTTCATCTTGGAATTTGTTCAGGTAACTCCCAGGGACACTGTCACTGACTGATTTTTGGTGGCTGAGTGGATACTGCTAAGTACTGCTCCCTGTCCTGGTGCACCTGATACTCACTGTGCCCCTCTAGTACTTCCCTGTGCTGCATTTCTGTTGGCTTCTGTCTCTCAGTTTCCATCTCCAGCTTCTGCTAAATTCCTGATCCTGGGGCCTGGGGTCACTTTCCTTGTAGATCTCAACATAGTAATCAAATGACTTCATGATCTTTGTGATTCTCTGTGGAGCCCGGGGCCCCTGTGCAAAGGTGGAGCCTGCTCTACCTGTGGTCACACCCCAGGGCTGTCATTTCAGTTTGTGAAAACCAGCTGCACATCTTGGGGAGGCAGGAGCAGAGGTCCAGGTGCCTGAGCATGGCCTGTTGGTCAGCTCATGACGTGTGGTCCACCCATCACCCAACACTCTCCCTCCTGGAAGGAGAGCCCTCCTGATCCCTCCTGCTGGCTCTGCTGGGTCTGCAGGGTGAGCGTGCTGCCCACAGCCACCCTCTGGGTGAGGATACACAAGTCCTCCTGTGTCAGCCATGGCCATGTGCCTCTTGTCTCAGCCCCTCCCTCTCCTGACCTTGCTCACCACCACAGCCACTGTCCAGCTCTGCCCTGTGAGGCCAGCTTCTTACATTGACAGGAGACTGAGGACAGGAAGAGGCTATCCTTCAGGCCTGGCCTTTTCTCCTAGCACTGTAACCTAAATTGGGTTCCTCAGCTGTGCACCCCTGTGGCAAATGCCTGAGGCCATCAGCACATGAAGAGGAGCTTTCCTTTGGCTCCTGACTTCCAGTGCTCTAGTCCATGAAGAGAGGAGTCCACTGCATTTACACCTTTCCTGGGTGTGCCAGGGGCAATGCAGAGAGCCCACTGTGGGGACAACCACTCACCTAGTTTGAAGGACTCCAAAGGGAGGGAAGAAGTTGTGGGGTCTGAGAATCCACTTGCAGGGCTTGTCTACAGTGATTGGCATAAATTCCATGAGTCCACCATGTCTTATGGGATCCCCATTCCTCCACAGTCCAAGGGGCTGCAGGACAACCTTATCACATGGAATTTGGGGAGGACAATTATGCACACTAATCATTCTATCCCTGGACATAAAGTTTTCATGTCCGTCTCATAAGGCAGAGCACATTCAGGCCTTATTTTTGAGTCCCTAAAGGTACAAATACTTTAGCTGAGCTCAAAAGTGCAGTGAAAAGACTCCAAATAATTCAGGGAAAACTTGACTCTGTGCATTAATATCAAAGAGGGCTTTCATACTCCCAAGTTCTAAGGTAGGGGTAAATATCCCCATTGAAAAGAAAAAGGAGGCATGTTGGTGGGGAATGAAGTCCAGCAGGACTGACATTAAACCCACTGCTCCACATCTGTCTCAGGGTCACTGTGGACATGGAGGGGTGACGGCTCTCGGCATCCCTAGCACACAGCCCAGCTGGACACAGTCGCCTGTCCTCACTCTCAGTGAGCTTGGCCTGCAGCCTGCAGCCTTCTGGGCAAGGGCTGCTCACTGCTGCCTCCTCATCTCCTAAGGTCTCCTCAGCAGCCCTGGCCTCATCTCAGAGCCCCATGCATCACCTGCCAGGGCTGCCAGCAGGGACTCTGACCCCTGACCCCCATCTGACCTCCCAGCCCTTCCTTTCAAGTATTCATGTAAGCCTCCCTGACCCTGTAGCTCTCACAGTCTGCCCCCTGCAAAGCCAGCATGGTGTGGCTGAGGACAAGGTCACCCTCAGCAGGGAGCAGGTCCTGGCCTCCCTTGAACCAGGGCTGGGAACCTCTGGGCCCCTTGCTGGCTGAACAGGGGAAACCACGCCCTGGGCAGTCCTGGGTCAGGAGCCCAGAGCTCTCTCCCACAGGCCCTGCCCTGGGGGGTCTTTCAGATCCTCATCTCTGCCTCTGAGCTGGGGAAGCTGGGCCTTGTTGATCCCTGGGATCCTGAAACACCCTCCATCCTCTGGGTGCAAAGCCCTGGGCTGCTCTCAGTGGAGCTGCTGGCCTCCCCCTCCTGGCCACAGCTCCTGGGCAGCACCACAAGTGTGCTGCTCTCCTGGCCCTAGTGCAAAGCCCCAGCTCTGCCTGCACTGCCCCTCTCTGCCCCTCCCTGTCCTGCACATGGCCTGACATCAGTCAGGGGGCCACATGCCAGGGCCTCACCTGTGCCCTTGAGGTTGTCCAGCCCACAGTCTGCTCCAGCCTGAGTGAGCCCAGCTCCCACCAAGTTTTGGGTCATTTACAAAAGAGGTTCTGAGGATGGTACCTGGTGTGTGCACCTGGGAGCTGGAGGAGAAACAGGGCAGCAGTCATGTTCATGGTGAGAGCAAAGCCCAAATACGCAGCTCACTCTTGCCAAATATGATCCGTTGTACACCTTGAACCACCACACCTGCTTCTGTGTGATTGTAGAATTGCATCATAGATTTAACTCTGATCCCTCTGTTATTGTTATGTGCATGTGTGAAACAAGCTAATGGATGATAAATGCAAAACAGAAAAAATAAACAAAAGAAATCTTACTTTTCTGAGTGCTATTGGTATACCTATCTGCCCCATGACACTCACCTGTACTTTCAATGCTCCTCTATGTGGCCTCCACCCAGAGCTGCTATATAGCAGGAGGACATGCAAATAGGGCCTCCCTCTGCTCATGAAAACCAGCCCACCTGACCCTGCAGCTCTGCACAGGAGCCCAGCCCTGGACTCCCAGCTCAGCCCACTCAGTGACCAGGACTGAACACAGCTGCTCACCATGGAGAGTGTGCTCAGCTGGGTTTTCCTGGTGGCTGTTTTCAAAGGTAATGAATGGAGAACCAGAGATCCTGAGTGTGTGAGTGGACAGGAGTGAGAGGAAGAGTGGATGAGTGACAGTGCCCTGACCAGGCTGCCTCTGTGTTTGCAGGTGTCCAGTGTGAGGTGCAGCTGGTGGAGTCTGGGGGAGGCCTCGTGCAGCCTGGGGATTCCCTGCAACTCTCCTGTGCAGCCTCTGGATTCACCTTCAGTAATTACTACATGAGCCGGGTCCGCCAGGCTCCAGGAAAGGGGTTGGAGTGGGTTGCTCAAATTAATAAAAATGGTGGTAGCCAACTAACCAGACTCTGTGAAGGGCTGATTCACCATTTCCAGAGACAACTCCAAGAACACCCTGTACCTGCAAATGAGCAGTCTGAGAACCGAGGACACAGCCACCTATTACTGTGCTAGAGACACAGTGAGGGGACCTCAGTGTGAGCCCAGACACAAACCTCCTACAGGGTGGCCAGGTCCAGCAGGGGGCGCTCAGCACACAGGAGCTCAGGTGAGCCAGGAGCAGGTGCAGAGGGAGGAGGGAGCAGCTCAGCTCAGGCCCTGAAGTCCCTGCCCACCCAGCACCTCCTGACTCCACCTTGCCTGCAGATTCTCAAGGTCCCTCCTCTGCCAGACCCTCTGTGAGGTGATTCTGCTCTAGGTCTTGCTTGTCTGGAATTTTCTCAGCACAGACCAGGAAATTTTGAAGATGGAGATTGCTTTTCAGTGACATTTCCTGAACAGCGCCTTTAAAGTGAAGTATATGGATTTTTCATATTCTCATTGGGGATTGAATCCAAGGAGCCCCATCCTTGATGTCCATTCTAGGCTTTATGCGTCTTATTTTGAGACAGGTTCTCCCAAAGATGCCCAGGCTGACCTTGAAGTTATGATTCTCTTGATGCAGTCTTCAGTGTCTCTGGGGCTACAGGTGAGCTCCCCACACCTGTGAACTTTAAAACCTCCTGACACAATGTCTCACTCCCTGCCTGTTCAGGTGATTCCCAGGCCCTTCCCATGACTCCTTCCCTTTCCCCCTCCACCCAGTGACCTTCCTGTGATGGATCAGGTCACAGAACACAGTTCTCACTGGAGCCCACCTACTGCTCAGCAAAAAAAACCCAAACCTTATTACAATGCATAGAAATATGTGTATTCAGAGTGAACTTTGGTGTGTGGGGGCTGTCTGTCACTCATGATGGGCTCCCCCACACCCAGGGCTCCAAATGATGGACACACCCACTAGTTATGCAGCTGTGCATGGCCTGTGGACAGGAGTGACCTAAGCAGGTCTTCAAGAGAAAGGGGCTCCCTGGGCAAAGACCCAGGAGTGACTTAGTCAGCTATTCAGGTCAGCTCTGCCATTGACCTCAGGACCCTGAGGCATGCTGTGCCCAGAATCACACTGACCACATCTCACTATGAGCTGACCCTAAGCCTGAGATTCCCCAGGACAGGTGGCTGCGGAGGAGAGGCAGCTTGAAGCCTGCCTGGGTTTCCAGCCCCTGTGGCTGTATTGTAGGGTGACAGACAGGGACACCTGGGCTCTGTCCCTGCTCATGTCAGTGCCCAGCCTGTCCTGAGGGTCTGTTCCAGTCTGGGTGAGAAAGAGCAGTGGCAATGTTACATCCCAGATTGTCCTAAACTACTCCTGGTTTGATTCAGAAAATTAAATCATTTGCATATTTACAAAGTATGATTTTAGAGCTATAGCATTGGTTTTGTGTAACAAATTTGTAAGTCGCCAAGCTAGAGTGTTATGTTTTATAACAACTTGTGGCACTTATATGTCTTTCAGTAATACTTCCAAGTTTTTCTACATGTTAATATTTCATTTAGAATATAATTGTTCAAGATGTGTGTTTGACATTAACAAATTGATTGATACATAAGCAAAGTTTTATAGCAGAGGAGATGCTTCCTGCCTGTATTTCCTACCTGACATTTTCCTGCCTGTTACCATCTCTTCTATTTACTTTCTATTTTTCTTCATATTAAATACAAACACGCTGATGTCCCTTTGTTGTATACATCTGGTGGCCTGAGACATACCGTTAGGCTTGTAAAATTCATTGTAATTCAGTGAACAATAGAAATATTTAATCTAAATAAAGACAGAATTTTCCCCATATCCATCTTCCCCAGTGGTCTAGTTTCTTGTCTGCTTTGCCTCGTTGAATCCTCAGGACTTGCTCTGGGGGCCTCGCTCAGATAATTCCTGAGGCTGGTGGGTGCTGGGGTCACCTCCCCTAAACATTGTGCCCCTCACCTGCAGAGACTCTCAGTTTGATTGCTGAAGCTCACATTTATGAGTATAAAAACTGTACACAGTTAAGTAAATTAGCTTTAGGTATTCACAGTTGAGTACAGTTTCAAAACCTGAATAAGCAATCAGGTGTTATATACTGTGGCCTTTCTCATGTGAGGGTGTTCATCACCAACATCACTAAGAATGTCAGCATCTCTCTCCATCAGACAACAGCTGGCCATTCCAGCTGTACTTTCACACTTACACTGAAACCCAGCTCTAGTGAGGCAGAGGACAGCACCCTGACACAGGGGTGCCAGGCGCCATGATGGACCCCAGGCTGTGCATATACAGCTGCCCATTACCTGTCCCTCCTGGGTGTGGGGAGCCACCAGCTGTTCTGCCCCAGTCACTGTGAAGCACAGCCTGGCTGTGGGCCACAGGTGCCCTGTGAGCTGCAGAGCCCCAGGACAAGGCCCTCTCTGCACGTGGCCCTCACCACCCACCCTCACCCTCTCCCTCCCTGCACCTTCCCATCTCCAGGGGCCACTGTCCTCTCTCTTTCCAGGTCCTGATGCAGTCTTTCCCCACATGGGTGATTGTGTGGTGATGGTCTCCCTCTGCCTGACTCATTTCAGCTAGGTCCATGTGCTCTAGGGTCATTCCCAGGGCCAGCAGGGACAGGATGCCATTCCTGTTGGATAAATGGCATTCCTCCTATGTGGACAGTGTGTTTTGCACACATCCATTGACAGACAATGTGGTGATCATGAAAAGCGCTTCAACAATCTTAGGACTGGACTTGAGAACAAGCCTCTTGGATTTCACAGCCCACCTGCTGTGCACACAGGGCAGAGGTCCTGTCCCCAAGCCTCATGGTGTCCTGTCCCATCCCATGTCTATGCTGGCCTCAGGCCATGCTGCACAGAATGTGGCCTCCTGCCTGATGCCCTCCAAGCTGGGCCTGCAGCTTATGGACCTTACAGTTCTGGGGCCTTCTGGGGCCCTGATCCCAGGATGCTCTAGCCATCCCCTAGTTGGACTCTTGAGTATTGTATACTTTTTGTTGTAGAGATATTTTACCTCTTTTGTTAGGTTGATTCCCAAGTATTTAATTTTTTTTCGAGGCTGTTATAAATGGAGTAGTTTTCCTCATTTCCCTTTCAGAGGATTTGTCACTGATTTACAGAAATGCCTTTGATTTATGGGTGTTAATTTTGTATTGTAGTATTTTGTTAAATTTATTTGCTAGTTCTAGAAGTTTTCTAATGAAATTTTTTGGGTCATCTAGGAATAGAATTATATCATTCACAAATAGTGCTAATTTGAGTTCTTTTCCTATCTGCATCCATTTAATTTCTTTCATCTGATTAGTTGCTCTGGCCAGTGTTTCAAGAACTGTGTTAAATTGAAGTGGCAAAAGAGGGCATCCCTGTCTTGTTCCAGTTCTTAGAGGAAATGCTTTCAACTTGTCTCCATTTAGAATGATGTTGGCCTGGGGCTTAGCATAGATACATTTTACAGTGTTGAGTTATGTTCCTGTTATCCGTAGTTTTTCTAGTGTTTTGAACAGGAAGGGGTGCTGTATTTTGTAGAATGCTTTTTCTGCATATATTGAGATGATCATATGGTTATTATCTTTAAGTTTATTGATGTGATGAGTTACATTTTTTGATTTCCATATGTTTAACCAACTTTGCATCCCTAGGAGGAACCCCACTTGATTGTGGTGCACTATGTTTTTTGATACGATTTTGTATTAAATTTGCAAGAATTTTTTGACAACTTTTGCATCTATGTTCATTAGAGATATTGGACTGAAGTTTTCTTTTTTTGATGCACGTTTGCCTGCTTCTGGAACCAGGGTGACATTGGCCTTATAGAATGAGTTTGGAAGTGCTTCCTTTTTTTCTATTTCCTAAAATAAATTGAAGAGTACTGGTGTTAGTTCTTTTTTTTTTTTTTTTTTTGTTTTGTTTTTTGGAACATTTTCATCGCTCTTTTATTCCATTTCTTTTCATTGTTCCCAGGTCTAGGTACCCATTCACCTATTTTCTGTCTTACAGATCTGGTTATTTTTTTTTTTTAATTTTTTATTGTGGGTTGTTCAAAACATTACAAATTTCTTGACATATCATATTCCACACTTTGATTCTAGTGGGTTATGAACTCCCACCTTCACCCCATACACAGATTGCAGATTCACATCAGTTACACATCCATTGATTTACAAATTGCCATACTAGTGTCTGTTGTGCTCCGCTGCCTTTCCCATCATCCACCCTCCCCCCTCCCCACCTCTCCCCTCCCCTCCCCTCCTCTCTCTCTACCCCCTCCACTGTATAACCCTGAGGGTCTCCTTCCATTACCGTGCAATTTACCTTCTCTCTCCCTTTCCCTCCCACCTCTCATCCCTGTTAAATGTTAATCTTCTTCTCCTGTTCTTCGTCCCTACTCTGTTCTTAGTTACTTTCCTTATATCAAAGAAGACATTTGGCATTTGTTTTTTAGGGATTGGCTAGCTTCACTTAGCATAATCTGCTCTAATGCCATCCATTTCCCTGTAAATTCTATGATTTTGTCATTTTTTAATGCAGAGTAATACTCCATTGTGTATAAATGCCACATTTTTTTTATCCATTCGTCTATTGAAGGGCATCTAGGTTGGTTCCACAGTCTTGCTATTGTGAACTGTGCTGCTATGAACATCGATGTAGCAGTGTCCCTGTAGCATGCTCTTTTTAGGTCTTTAGGGAATAGACCAAGAAGGGGAATAGCTGGGTCAAATGGTGGCTCCATTCCCAGCTTTCCAAGAAATCTCCATACTGCTTTCCAAATTGGCTGCACCAATCTGCAGTCCCACCAGCAATGTACAAGTGTACCCTTTTCCCCACATCCTCGCCAGCACTTGTTGTTGTTTGACTTCCTAATGGCTGCCAATCTTACTGGAGTGAGATGGTATCTTAGGGTGGTTTTGATTTGCATTTCTCTGACAGCTAGAGATGTTGAGCATTTTTTCATGTACTTGTTGATTGACTGTATGTCCTCCTCTGTGAAGTGTCTGTTCAGGTCCTTGGCCCATTTGTTGATTGGGTTGTTTGTTCTCTTATTGTCTAATTTTTTGAGTTCTTTGTATACTCTGGATATTAGGGCTCTATCTGAAGTGTGAGGAGTAAAGATTTGTTCCCAGGATGTAGGCTCCCTATTTACCTCTCTTATTGTTTCTTTTGCTGAGAAAAAACTTCTTAGTTTGAGTAAGTCCCATTTGTTGATTCTAGTTATTAACTTTTGTGCTATGGGTGTCCTATTGAGGAATTTGGAGCCCGACCCCACCGACTGTAGATCGTAGCCAACTTTTTCTTCTATCAGACGGCGCGTCTCTGATTTGATATCAAGTTCCTTGATCCATTTTGAATTCACTTTTGTGCATGGCGAGAGAAAGGGATTCAGTTTCATTTTGTTGCATATGGATTTCCAGTTTTCCCAGCACCATTTGTTGAAGATGCTATCCTTCCTCCATTGCATGCTTTTAGCCCCTTTATCAAATATAAGATAGTTGTAGTTTTGTGGATTGGTTTCTGTGTCCTCTATTCTGTACCATTGGTCCACACGCCTGTTTTGGTACCAGTACCATGCTGTTTTTGTTACTATTGCTCTGTAGTATAGTTTGAAGTCTGGTATCGCTATACCGCCTGATTCACACTTCTTGCTTAGCATTGTTTTTGCTATTCTGGGTCTTTTATTTTTCCATATGAATTTGATGATTGCTTTCTCTATTTCTACAAGAAATGCCATTGGGATTTTGATTGGCATTGCATTAAACCTATAGAGAACTTTTGGTAATATCGCCATTTTGATGATGTTAGTTCTGCCTATCCATGAACAGGGTATATTTTTCCATCTTCTAAGATCTTCTTCTATTTCTCTCTTTAGGGTTCTGTAGTTTTCATTGTATAAGTCTTTCACCTCTTTTGTTAGGTTGATTCCCAAGTATTTTATTTTTTTTGAAGATATTTTGAATGGAGTGGTTGTCCTCATTTCCATTTCAGAGGATTTGTCGCTGATGTACAGGAATGCCTTTGATTTATGCGTGTTGATTTTAAATCCTGCCACTTTGCTGAATTCATTTATTAGCTCTAATAGTTTCTTTGTAGAGCCTTTTGGGTCTGCTAGATATAGAATCATATCATCTGCAAATAGTGATAATTTAATTTCTTCTTTTCCTATTTTTATGCCTTTAATTTCTTTCGTCTGTCTAATTGCTCTGGCCAGTGTTTCGAGAACTATGTTGAAGAGAAGTGGAGAGAGAGGGCATCCCTGTCTTGTTCCAGATTTTAGAGGGAATGCCTTCAGTTTTTCTCCATTCAGAATAATGCTAGCCTGAGGCTTAGCATAGATTGCTTTTACAATATTGAGGTATGTTCCTGTTATCCCTAGTTTTTCTAGAGTTTTGAACATAAAGGGATGCTGTACTTTGTCAAATGCTTTTTCCGCATCTATCGAGATGATCATATGGTTCTTATTTTTAAGTCTATTGATGTGGTGAATAACATTTATTGATTTCCGTATATTGAACCAGCCTTGCATCCCAGGGATGAATCCTACTTGATCATGGTGTACAATTTTTTTTATATGTTTTTGTATCCGATTCGCCAGAATTTTATTGAGGATTTTTGCATCTAGGTTCATTAGAGATATTGGTCTGTAGTTTTCTTTCTTTGAAGTGTCTTTGTCTGGTTTAGGTATCAGGGTGATGTTGGCCTCATAGAATGAATTTGGAAGTTCTCCCTCCTTTTCTATTTCCTGAAGTAGCTTGAAAAGTATTGGTATTAGTTCTTCTTTAAAGGTTTTGTAAAATTCTGCTGTATACCCATCGGGACCTGGGCTTTTCTTAGTTGGTAGTCTTTTGATGGTTTCTTCTATCTCCTCAATTGATATTGGTCTGTTTAGGTTTTCTATATCCTCCTGACTCAATCTGGGCAGATCATATGACTTAAGAAATTTATCTATGCCTTCACTATCTTCTAATTTATTGGAGTATAAGGATTCAAAATAGTTTTTGATTATCTTCTGTATTTCTGAAGTGTCTGTTGTGATATTGCCTTTTTCATCCCGTATGCTAGTAATTTGAGTTCTCTCTCTTCTTCTCTTCGATAGCATCGCTAAGGGTCTGTCGATTTTGTTTATTTTTTCAAAGAACCAACTTTTAGTTTTGTCAATTTTTTCAATTGTTTCTTTTGTTTCGATTTCATTAATTTCAGCTCTGATTTTAATTATTTCTTGCCTTCTACTTCTTTTGCTGTTGTTTTGCTCTTCTTTTTCAAGGATTTTGAGATGAAGTATGAGATCATTTATTTGTTGGTTTTTTCTTTTTTTAAGGAATGAACTCCAAGCAATGAATTTTCCTCTTAGAACTGCTTTCAACGTGTCCCATAGATTCCGATATGTTGTGTCTGTGTTTTCATTTATCTCTAAGAATTTTTTAATTTCCTCCTTGATGTCTTCTATAACCCATTGATCATTCAGTAACCTATTGTTCATTCTCCAATTGATGTATGCTTTTTCCTTCCTTCTTTTATCGTTGATTTTCAGTTTCATTCCATTATGATCAGATAAGATGCATGGTAATATCTCTACTCCTTTATATTGTCTAAGAGTTGCCCTGTGACATAATATATGATCTATTTTTGAGAAGGATCCATGTGCTGCTGAGAAAAAACTGTAACTGCTTGATGTTGGGTGGTATACTCTATATATGTCAATTAGGTCTAGGTTATTAATAGTGTTATTGAGTTCTATAGTTTCCTTATTCAACTTTTGTTTGGAAGATCTGTCCAGTGGCGAGAGAGGTGTGTTGAAGTCTCCCATGATTATGGTGTGGTGGTCTATTAGACTCTTGAACTTGAGAAGAGTTTGTTTGACGAACATAGCTGCACCATTGTTTGGGGCATAAATATTTATGATTGTTATGTCTTGTTGGTGTATGGTTCCCTTAAGCAGTATGTAGTGTCCCTCTTTATCTCTTTTGATTAACTTTGGCTTGAAATCTATTTTATTTGATATGAGTATGGACACGCCTGCTTGTTTCCGAAGTCCATATGAGTGATATGATTTTTCCCAACCTTTCACCTTCAGCCTATGTATGTCTTTTCCTATCAAATGCGTCTCCTGTAGGCAGCATATTGTTGGGTCTTGTTTTGTGATCCATTCTACTAGCCTGTGTCTCTTAATTGGTGAGTTTAAGCCATTAACATTTAGGGTTATTATTGAGATATGGGTTGTTCTTCCAGCCATATTTGTTTATTTCTGTTACTAAACATTGTTTGTTTTCCTCTTTGATTGTTTCCCCCCCCCTTTACTGTCCTACCTCCCACTGTTGGTTTTCATTGTTATTTTCCATTTCCTCTTCCTGTAATACTTTGGCTAGGATGTTTTGAAGAGATGGTTTTCTAGCTGCGAATTCTTTAAACTTTTGTTTATCGTGGAGGGTTTTAATTTCATTCTCCATCCTGAAGCTTAATTTCGCTGGATACACAATTCTTGGTTGGAACCCATTATCTTTCAGTGTTTGAAATATGTTATTCCAGGATCTTCTAGCTTTCAGAGTCTGTGTTGAAAGATCAGCTGTTATCCTGATTGGCTTGCCCCTAAATGTAATCTGCTTCCTTTCTCTTGTAGCTTTTAAAATTCTCTCCTTACTCTGTATGTTGGGCATCTTCATTATAATGTGTCTAGGTGTGGATCTCTTATGATTTTGCACATTCGGCGTCCTGTAGGCTTCTAGGATTTGGGATTCTGTCTCATTCTTCAAGTCTGGGAAGTTTTCTTGTATTATTTCATTGAATAGACTGCTCATTCCTTTGGTTTGGAGCTCTGTACCTTCCTGTATCCCAATGACTCTTAAGTTTGGTCTCTTAATGTTATCCCATATTTCTTGGATGTTCTGCTCATGGTTTCTTAACAGTCTTGCTGAGCTGTCTATGTTCTTTTCCAGTTGAAATACTTTGTCTTCATTGTCTGATGTTCTATCTTCTAAGTGTTCTACTCTGTTGGTAGTATTCTCCATTGAGTTTTTAAGTTGGTTTATTGCTTCCTGCATTTCTAGGATTTCTGATTGCTTGTTTTTTATAACCTCTATCTCCCTGTATAGTTGATCCTTTGCTTCCTGGATTTGTTTGCGTAATTCGTTGTCGAAGTGATCTTTCATTGTCTGATTTTGCTGTTTAATGTCTTCCTTGATACTCCAGATCATCTGAAGCATGTATATCCTGAATTCTTTATCTGACATTCCATCTGCTGCAGCTGTTACCTCTTCTAAAGTTGCGTTGACCTGCATTGCTTGTGGTCCTTTCTTTCCTTGTCTTTTCATACTGCTTGCGTATCTTTCCTGCAGGTGCGGGCGGCGGCTCTGCTCTCTCCTTATTCCAATTGGGGTGTCGTGGCTACCACGCCGGCAGGTCACTGGGCCTGTTCTGGGAGCTGGTGGCGGCTCTGTTCTGCCCCTACTCCAATTGGGGTGACGTGTCTGTCGTACCAGCAGGCCACTGGGCCTGTCCTGCTGGTCGGTCGCAGATCTGCCCACCTTTCGGGCACGAGGGGAGGCTCTGCTTTGCCCCTACTCCAATTGGGGTGTCGTGACTACCCCGCCTGCAGGATGCTGGGTCTGTTCCTGGCAAGGGAGGCGACTCTGCTCTGTCACTACTCCAATTAGGGTGGTGTTTGTACCCCGCCGGCAGGCTCCTGGGCCTGATCCGCCGGTCTGTTGTAGGTCTGCCTACCTTGAAGGCGCGGGCGGCGGATCTGCCCTGCCCCTCCTACCACGCCTGCGGACCCCTGGGCCTGATCTGCAGGTTGATCACTGGTCTGCTCACCCTGCGGGCACGGGTGGCGGTTCCGCTCCACCCCCACTCCAATTGGGGTCACGTGACCACCACACCGGCAGGGCCTGATCCGGGCGTGGGATAAGGATCTGCTCTGCCCCTACTCGAGTTGGGGTGACGTGTGTACCACACTGGCAGGCCACTGGGCCTGACCCGCCAGGCTGTCACAGGTCTGTTTACCTTGCAAGCGCGAAGGGCGGCTCTGCCCTGCCCCTCCTACCACGCCCATGTACTACTGGGTCGTGGGTCTGCCCACCTGGCGGGTGTGGGTGGCGGCTCCGCTCCGCCCCCTCTCCAATTGGGGTCACGCGGTCACCACGCTGGCGAGCCGCTGGGCCTGCTCCGGGGGATGGCGGCGGCCCGGCTCCTTCCCTCTGGCTCGAGGACAAATTGAGGAGACTCGGGTGACTGAGCCTCACCCCCCTTACCAGGAGACCAACTGCTTATGTCACCGCTGGTATTGATGAAGATCTCTCCTCCACCGCTTTCTGCTGACATCAGATCTCTGCCATGTTGGTATCCTATGTGAATGGCAGCATTTCGTTCCCCTTGCCAGGCAACCCAAGCAATGGGTGAGTCCTGACCTGCCCTCAGCAGGACCCGGACCGAGACACAGTTTCCGCGGGCTCCTAGCCCCGGTCCAGGGAAGTTCCGGGAGCCGGAACTCGGCCACTCCGTGCTCGGTGTAAGCTCCTATAAGTGTAGGCTCCAAGAAGCAGCCCCCGCGGGCTCAGTTCCGGGAGCCGGAATTCGGCCGCTTAGTGTTTGGTGTATGCTCTGATAGTAGCAGGGTCCAAGAAGCAGCCTCCGCGGGCTCCGCAGCCCTGAGCCAGGGCGGTTCCGGGACGGTTCCGGGAGCCGGAACTCGGCCGTTCTGTGCTCGGTGTAAGCTCCTATAAGTGTAAGCTCCAAGAAGCAGTCCCCGCGGGCTCAGTTCCGGGAGCTGGAATTCGGCTTCTTGGTGTTTCGTGTTTGCTCTGATATTAGCAGGGTCCAAGAAGCAGCCTCCGCAGGCTCCGCAGCCCGGAGCCAGGGCGGTTCCGGGACGGTTCCGGGAGCCGGGACTCGGCCGCCCCGCGCTCCGTGTTCACTCCGATAAGATCAGATTTTAAGAAGCCCCCAGGCGCTGAACCCTAGCAATCTGTCTGCAAGCCGCAGGCGAATTGCAGCCTGAAATTACCTGTTCTATGGCTGAATGAGCTGCGGTCAGTCAAAAACAGGTGTGGTGACGTCAGTTTACCAACATGGTGGCTGCTGGCCTCCTCTGTGGTCTGACCGGTGTCTGGTGTTAGTTCTTATTTAAAGGTCTTGTAGAACTCGGATGTGGGTCCATCCAGTCCTGGGCATTTCTTGGTTGGTAGGCTTCTGATGGTATCTTCTATTTCATTGCTTAAAATTGGTCTATTTAAGTTGTGTATATCATGCTGATTCAATTTGGGCAAATCATATGACTCTAGAAATTTATCTGTGCCTTTGATATTTTCTATTTTATTGGAGTACAAGTTTTCAAAATAATTTCTAATTATCTTCTATATTTCTGTAGTATCTGTTGTGATTTCCTTTGTCATCACATATGTTAGTAATTTAAGTTTTCTCTTCTCTTCATTAGCAGGGCTAAGGGTTTGACAATTTTATTTATTTTTTCAAAGAACCAAATTTTTGTGTTTTCTATTGTTTTTTGGTTTGTTTGTTTGTTGTGGTTGTTTCAATTTCCCTGATTTCAGCTCTGATTTTAGTTATTTCCAGTCTTCTGCTGCTTTTGGTGTTGATTTGTTCTTCTTTTACTAGTGCTTTGAGGTGTAATATTAAGTCACTTATTTGTTGACTTTTTCTTCTTTTAAGGAATGAACTCCATGCAATGAACGTTCCTCTTAGTACTTTGTACTTTGATACATTGTATCTGTGTTCTCATTAACCTCTAAAATATTTTTAATCTCCTCCTTGATGTCTTTTGCAACCCATTGTTCAATCAGTAGCTCATTATTTAGTCTCCAGGTGTTGAAGAAGCTTTTATTTATTTTTTTTTAAATTTTATCCTTGATTTCTAATTTCATTCCATTGTGATCTGATAAAATGCAGGGTAGTATCTCTACTCTTTTATATTTTCTAAGAGTTGCTTTGTGGCATAATATATGGTCTATTTTAGAGAAGAATTCATATACTGCTGAAAAGGAAGTGTATTCATTCATTTCTTGAAGGGTGAAATATTCTATTAAGTCTAAGTTATTGATTGTAATCTTGAGTTCTATATTTTCTGTGTTCAGCTTTTGTTTGGATGATCTATCCAGTGGTGAAAGAGATGTGTTGAAGTCACCCAGAATTATTGTGGTGTGGTCAATTTGACTCCTGAACTTGAAAAGAGTTTGTTTGATGAATGTAGGTACTCCATTGTTTGGGGTATATAAATTTATTATTATTATGTCTTGTTGATGAATGCTTACTTTAAGCAGTATAAAATGTGCCACAGTCTGGCTGGGCACAAATGCCGCAGTCTGGCTGGGCACACAATCACGAGCCACCACACAGCTTGTAGATTCAAACAGCAACTCTTTATTCCCGAACTCACACCAGCCGTCTACAATCACGTTCTGGGGAAATCCACGTTCTCTTCCCAAATCCTCCTTCTCTCCCAAATTCACCTCCACTGGGCTTCTATCTCCAAAATATACTGTCTGAATCCCGTGAGAACTCAAGGGGAACTCAGGCAGCAGGATACGCCCTATTCCCAGCAGGAATAATCTTAAACCTTAAACCTGGAACCTAAACTGGGAACGCCCTAAACAAGATTATCTTAAAACCGGGAACACCCTAATCTGCCTTGGTCCTTGAGCAAGGTTAAGTACATTCAATGTCACTGCAACATGGGGTACGCTGGCAAGGAAATTGTCATACTTACTTGGCTAATGGCTCCCAGCATCTCCCCCCTTCTGATTAATTAAACAACAAGCAATGCGGCTTAAGGACCGTGCCTGGTAGGTTGTCCAATTCAACATATGGTTCTTACCCGTCATCGGAAAACTGACCTTTAGGCGTCAGCCTCCTGTCTTAGGTTGATACCACTGCAATTGAATCATACCCGTCACTGACTACCGGTCCAGCATACAGCCATACTTGTGGATAGGTCTATGCACCAGTGGGGGGGTGAGGTTCTTTGCCTCACCTCTGTTGGCCCCCAAATTTGGCCTTGGTGCCAGTGGGGGAGTGAGGTTAATGTGGCTTATGGACCGTGCCTGGTAGGTTGTCCAATTCAACATATGGTTCTTACCCGTCATCGGAAAACTGACCTTTAGGCGTCAGCCTCCTGTCTTAGGTTGATACCACTGCAATTGGATCATACCCGTCACTGACTACCGGTCCAGCATAAGCCATTGGCCCCCAAATTTTAGACCATCACTAGCAGAAGGGAGGAGGATACAGAAATGCCACGACACCAAGCCAATTGACGGCTCCTTGGGAAAAATTGCATCACTGGTGACACCATCAGCAAAGATATGTCAGCACTACCACAATTAACATGGGGTGCGTTGGCAAGGAAATAAAAATTGCATCACTAGTGACACCATCAGCAAAGATATGCCAGCATTACCACAATTCGCTGCACCAAACGATAGTTACATAGTCCAGGCAAGTTCTGCAAGCAGTTCAAAGCAGAGGAATCTATCAATATGTCCATTTCCTCCCAAAATCCGTTTCCTCCCCAAAGTAAGTTGACTCTTTGATTGAGCATTACTTGTTGAGTTCTTCACCGGCACTGGGATGGAGATAGGAATTCTGGCAATGATGCTAAAGAGACATTATCCTGAAAAGAATTATTAAATATAATGAAAAGGAAAGGTGAAAGTAAACAAACAGATCTGTTAACCTACTTTAAAAACAATGCTTAACAGCTTTTTACCTAATTTAAATTAGTAAACAAACAGATCTGTTAACCACCTTTAAAAACAATCCTTAACAGCTGTTTACATAATTTAAATTAAACCATTTAAATCACGTGAATAAAAAAAATAATAATAATTCGGATCCATTTTTTCATGAGCGCTCCTCATATAAGAAATATGGACATATGCACATACAGACATACAACACAAAACACAAGAGTGTACACAAACATACAACACATAAGAAAATAGTAAAGGCCTTGTAGCTTTACCTGGGTGAAATCTCCATTGCAATGTTTAAAAACTCCACAGTCAAAAAATAAAACTGATCAGAAAAACATTAACCTAGGTTTGTATGAGCTCAAAAAATAAAAATAGAACCTTATGATGTGGAAAAATGCAATAATAAAATAGCTATTGAAAAAAGCATCCTGGTTAATCACTGTCGCAGATGTAAGAATGGCCAAGCTGGAGTTCTGGATATCAGCTGTTATGGATTTGAGTCAAATCATCTTCTTTTCGATCTGTAGAAACTGTTTTAGTTAATCTCTCTGGAATCCAAATGGGCTGCTGTTCTCCCTGTGGAAAAACACAAACAGACCCCCGACTCCAGACAATCACTGGGTCAGGACCTTTCCATTGTCCTGTTAGAATATCTTTCCAAAGTACTTTAGGCTTATGTACATTTTTTGGATACATATGCCTTTCCGCAGCACTAAGTCCTGATGAATCCAAATTTAAAAAGTTTAGAGTAAAAAGCGTTATTTTAAGTTTATCTTTGGGGGATATATACCCCCTTCCAATTCCCTCTTTTTGCTTTAATAAGTATATGTCTGTATCTAATAGTTGTCTTAGCTTTTTGCATTTTCTATCTGTGTAATACCTTACTTGACATTTTCAACCATTTTCTATCTTATTTCTATCTTCTAGTTGTTTTTTTTTCCCTAAGCTTTGTATTTTTACCCTTAGTTGCTTATTTTCCTCCTAGTTTTTTTTTTTTTCTATTTTGTGGGTTTATTATTGTCTTCCTACATCTTTTCTATCTTCCTATCTTTTTTATCTTTTTTCTTTTTAACTTTCTATACTTCTGTCTTTAAAGTTTTTCACTTCAAATTTTTAATCTTCTTTATCTAAATATCTTTTATCCTATTATCTTCCCATTTTTTAAAGTAATGCCTTTAAGATTAATTAGGCTTCGAATGATACAATAAAGCAATCTTTTTTCCGCCATGAAGGTATCTCGACCACCTTCAATTTAACCTTTTAATTATCATCTATACTGTACTTTTAAATGTACTTTTTCACCACCTACAACTTCACTCTTTTAAACGAGGCTTAGATTTTGTTTAAATTGCTTTAATGTTAGTTTACATGGCTGCCCTTCAACCAAAGGCTTTTTTTTTTTTTTAACTCCATTGAGAAGCTTTGTCTCAATCTGCCATGTACAAATACCTTTTTCTTCTTTCTTCCTTTCTCAAGCTTTTAAAGTAAGTCTAGTTTCCTCAAATTCTTTTTAAATGGCATTTACAACTTTTTACTTTACCACACAGAGATTATCTCATCTAGAAACATTTCTTTTTCCTTTAACCTTTTATATTAAAATATATTTCCACATCTTGAATCTTTTTCTATCTCTTTTTTAACCGTTAACCCTTTTTATAAATTCACATTTTGAAACAACTCATAAAATTTCTGATTTAGACAGATTACTCCACTTTAATAAGATGAAAGACTTTCATGTTTTTTATACTACAATACTATAATTGAAACCCAACTGAAAATTTTTTTACTTTGTATATAAATTACACATGATAGAATCTTAACACTTAGTAACCTTGTTTTAGCAAAGACACAGACACAAAGCAATATTAAACATTTTCCATTCACCAATTTATGAAAACACACATAATGTTTAAATATATTACCTTATGGAACTTAATAAGTAAAGAGTACTTGATTTCATATTTAGTGGTTGATATTTTAACACTTTAGCTTTGTAAATTAATCAGATGTCTGTAAAAACCAAGATCTTAGACAAATGTAGTAAACAGAACTAGCCATCTCTTTCTTGTTGAAGAAAAATCCTTCTACAGGATACCATGATGGTCTCATTAATATACTTAATAACTCATCTTTAAAAAGCCATTGGCTACATTTTTGTATTGTATCAACATATGCCCTAATTGTTCTTGGTCTCACTGGGGTGCTTCCTTCCTCTAACAATTTCTCTTGCTCGGAGGCGAATAACTTCAAACCTTGAGTCAACCATTTTCCCCAGTTTGCCTGAGAAAGTTCTAGGAACAGGCAACTTGAAATAAAAACAAAATAAATCAAAACAATAACACATTGTTTTTTGAAATGTTCACCCATTCTTTCTCTCTTCCTCAAGGGTGAGAAATTTCACTTACCTCTAAGATTCAGAAGTTCCCCGTACGGGCCACCAAATGCCACAGTCTGGCTGGGCACAAATGCCGCAGTCTGGCTGGGCACACAATCACGAGCCACCACACAGCTTGTAGATTCAAACAGCAACTCTTTATTCCCGAACTCACACCAGCCGTCTACAATCACGTTCTGGGGAAATCCACGTTCTCTTCCCAAATCCTCCTTCTCTCCCAAATTCACCTCCACTGGGCTTCTATCTCCAAAATATACTGTCTGAATCCCGTGAGAACTCAAGGGGAACTCAGGCAGCAGGATACGCCCTATTCCCAGCAGGAATAATCTTAAACCTTAAACCTGGAACCTAAACTGGGAACGCCCTAAACAAGATTATCTTAAAACCGGGAACACCCTAATCTGCCTTGGTCCTTGAGCAAGGTTAAGTACATTCAATGTCACTGCAACATGGGGTACGCTGGCAAGGAAATTGTCATACTTACTTGGCTAATGGCTCCCAGCAAAAATGCCCTTCTTTATCCCTTTTGGTTAACTTTGGCTTGAAGTCTACATTATTTGATGTGAGGATGGAAACCCCTTCTTGCTCCCACAGTCCATGTGAGTGGTATGATTTTTCTCCACCTTTCACCTTCAGTCTTTCTTTATGAGATGAGTCTCTTGGAGGAAGCATACTGTTGGGTATTCTTTTTAAATCAAATATGCCATTCTGTGTCTTTTGATTTGTGAGTTTAGGCCATTAACATTCAGAGTTATTATTGAGACATGGTTTATATTTCCAGCCATTTTAGTTTAATTTTGGTATTTAACTTGACTTGGTTTCTACTTTGATTAATTTTTCATTTAGTGTAATTCCTCCCTTTGCTGATTTTCAGTGTTGTTTTTCCATTCCTCTTCATGGAATATTTTGCTGAGGTTGTTTTTTAGTGCAGGATTTCAAGTTGTAAATTTGTTTAACTTTTGTTTATCATGAAAGGTTTTCATTTCATCATCAAATCTAAAGCTTAATTTTGCTGGATACAAGATTCTTTGTTGGCATCCATTTTACTTCAGAACTTGATAGATGTTGTTCTGGGATTTTCTAGCTTTCAGAGTCTGGATTGAAAAATCTGCACATAATCTAATTGTTTTTTTTCCCTATATGTAATATTCCTTTCTCTCATGGCTTTTAATATTTTCTCCCTATTCTGTATGTTAGGCAATTTCATTGTAATTTGCCTTGGTGTGGATCTGTTGTAATTTTATACATTTGGTGTTGTGTAAGCTTCCTGAATTTGATTTTCTAATTCATTATTCATGTTTGGAAAAGTTTCTGATATCATTTTATTGAATAGATTGCTCATTCCTTTGGTTTGGACCTCTATGCCTTCCTCTATCACAATAACTCTTCAATTTGGTCTTTTCATGCTATCCCATATTTCTTGAATGTTCTGCTCATGGTTTCCTACCATTTTCACTGTGTGGCCTATTTCTTTTCAAGATTATATATTTTGTCTTCATTGTCTGAGGTCCTATCTTCCAAATAGACTAATCTGTTGTTGATGCTATTAATTGAACTTTTAATTTGGTTTATTGTTTTTTTCATTTCAAGGATTTCTGTTTTTTTTTAAGAACCTCTATCTCCCTATTAAAGTAATCTTTTGCTTCCTGTATTAGTTTACGTAGCTCTTTGTCAAAATGATCTCTTGCTGCCTCTATTTGCTGTCTTATATCACCCTTTAATTCACAGAACATTTTAATTATGTACATCCTTCTTCTCTGTAATTTGTGCTGGCCATGGATTTTAATAATGTGGTATCCTGATTTGTTTGGGGCACTTTCTCCCCTTGTATTTTCATATTGCTTGTTTCTCTTTCCTTTTATCTCTGTGGATCAGAGGCTTTATCATTTTTACCACATAGGCTTATAGTCATCCCTGAAGGGATCCAATACCTATTTTTTTGAGGGGAAGAACAATGTTACCAGATCCCAATATAAACAATATACACTCTAAAAATCAAATATTTGCTATTAAGACATCTACAGTTTGGTCACAATTTACAAAAATGGCGAATTCAATGATTATCTACAATATACTCAGTAGGTTTGTAAAAGGGTTTACAGTTTCTTATGTTGGACAAAGAACCAGGGGTGAGGAGTAGGATGATATGCTGAGGAGGTAGGAGGTGAGGATGTAGAGTTATTATATCTTAGGAAATGGGAAAGAGAAATCTAAAGAGGAAGATTAGTAGCAATAGAAGGGAGAGGAAGTAATTTTGGGTAGACAAGTAAGTAGGAAGACATAAAACAAACACACATATATATTAAGAAAAATAAAATAGGGCTGAGGTTGGGGCTCAGTGGTAGAATGCTTGCTTGGATAGGTGAGCCCCTGTATTCGATCCTCAGCACCACATACAAACAAACAATAACAAACAAATAAACAAAGGTTAAATTCCTAAAAAGGCCTCCAAACATTTCCTAAAATATAGAAAAGAAAAATGAAAATAAAAAATGTAAAAATAATAGAAATTGGTGGGAAAAAAGTAAAACAAAAGAATATACAAGACAGTTGTAGTATACTATTCAGATGTCCCCCAGTTCTCAAAATGCTAATTTATGCAAAGTACTTAGCTTCACATATGTTGGCGATGTGAGTGTGTGAAGATACAGAGGGAGAGGGGGAAAATTCTTGAAGGAAGAAACAGGGTTGGTTTGGTTGGAGATCAGCATCTTCCCTGCTTCCCTTCTTATCCAGTAGGTGGGTCATTGGTTGTTAGCTGGTGTCTCTGCCCCAGGATGGTGAAAGTAACCAGGGTGTCACTGTGCCAGGGTAGCAGCTGATGGGGAGAGTGGGGAGTTGGAAACTTGGAACCTGGCCGGCTGGAGTTCCAACCTGGGAGCTGCTCCCACTGAAGATGTGATGAAGGTGGCCCAAGATGGAAGTCCTGCTTTCAGTGGTGGAGTGTCGGGTTGGGTGGGGGAGCCGAGGGATAGTGTTGGATGATGAGTTCAGATTCAAGCTCTGTGGAGTGCAGTGTGTGGCAGTTGGCTGACTTCAGAGCCTTTGGGAAGCTCCCAGGTGCAGGCAGGTCCCTGCAATTAGGGGACTGTCTCCACTACTGCAGAGTCCCAAGATGGCAGCAACCAGGTGAGCACCACATTGATAGATGAGGGTCCACATTGGAGTGGCAGACAGAGCTTCTATTCATGGGAAGCTTATGGGTGTCCTGCATGAGAGTGGCATCTGTGATTTCTGCTAAGGTGGGTGGCCAAGAATTATTTGTAGGTGCTGCTGTGTGGATGGTCTTGCTTGCATACCCAGTAGTCCTGCTTGGGTGAGGAACTGGGAGACCTACTCTGACACTGAGACCTGGAGCCCTGAACAGGCATGGTGACTGTGATTCCTGTGCAGGAAAAGGAATATCACTCACAGAGAAGCAGTATACTTATTACTTGAATCCCAGGTCATGAAGCAACACAGCCCACCATCTTGGAATCTCCCCAGGCTGCACTTTTACATAGAATAACAGAGGGCACAATAGACCTTCCATCAGGTGATTTGTGCATATGCAGCAATGAAACGTTAGGAATGGTCTGTCTCCAAAGGCCCATGCTATGCTGGGCATCATGTTGAATGGAATGTGATGGTTGCTACCAGGTAACCAATAAGCTCATGTTTGCTGGGGCTTTGCTCTATTTCAGGCCTCCAAACAGAGATTGTTACATAATTGTCACTCTGGCAGACATGAGCTGTTGGACACAGTGAACCAGCACTCATGTTTCTATGTGTGAATTCACATTTGCACCATAGAGTTAACACTGATACCTCCATTATATATTGTATTGGACTTGTAGAGGAAATCCAGAGAGATATATTGCAAAGAGAAAAGATCACAGAAGTTATAACTTTCTTAAAGGTGACCATGTGCAGAGCAATGGTGCAGTGGTGGAAGTTAAGCCTGACCCCTGACATAGCACCAAGTCCATTGGCACCCTGGCTGGTCTTTTTCCCAGGCCCCTCACAAGTGGGCACTACACATGGCCCTGTGGACTCAGCCCATCACAACTGAAAGTGAGGACACAGCCTGGGTTTCTCCCTACCCACACTTGGGCCTTGTGCCCACCACAGATGGCAGTAGCATGTGGACCTGAGGGCTCTGTGCCAATGGGATGCTCCTGAGCTGAAGGAGGCCCTCACAGGGAGGCACAGCCTTCCCACTGCAGGCAGCCTCTGAGGCCCTCAGCTGGACCCCTCCCTGGAAAGCAGGTGGCAGCAGAGGGGAGAAGACACACAGCACATTTCCAATGCAGGACGGTTCTGAGCACCTCACCAGGTGTGTGCACCTGGGAGTTGGAGGAGCGTCAGGGCAGCAGTCATGTCCAGGGTGAGAGCAAAAGACCAGGTAACCAGTCACTCTTGCCACACATGAGTTGTTGGACAGAGTCAACCAACACTTATGCTTCTGTGTTATTTTACATTTGCACCAGGGAGTTAACACCTCAATTATATATTTTAGTGGGCTTGTAAAAATAAATCAAGAGAAATTAATTGAAATAGGAAAAGATCACAAAAAAGTTCTACCTTCCTTAAAGCAGCCTCATGCAGCTCCAAGGCTTTCCCAACTCCACTTAGTGCTGCTCTATAAGGCCTCCACCCAGGGCTGCTATATAGCAGGAGGACATGCAAATAGGGCCTCCCCCTGCTCATGAAAACCAGCCCACCTGACCCTGCAGCTCTGCACAGGAGCCCAGCCCTGGACTCCCAGCTCAGCCCACTCAGTGATCAGGACTGAACACAGCTGCTCACCATGGAGAGTGTGCTCAGCTGGGTTTTCCTGGTGGCTGTTTTCAAAGGTAATGAATGGAGAACCAGAGATCCTGAGTGTGTGAGTGGACAGGAGTGAGAGGAAGAGTGGGTGAGTGACAGTGTCCTGACCAGGCTCCCTCTGTGTTTGCAGGTGTCCAGTGTGAGGTGCAGCTGGTGGAGTCTGGGGGAGGCCTGGTGCAGCCTGGGGCTTCCCTGCAACTCTCCTGTGCAGCCTCTGGATTCACCTTCAGTAGCTATGATATGCACTGGGTCCGCCAGGCTCCAGGGAAGGGGCTGGAGTGGATTGCAGTTATATGGTATGGTGCAAGTCAGAAATACTATGCTGACTCTGTGAAGGGCCGATTCACCATCTCCAGAGACAACTCCAAGAACATGCTGTACCTGCAAATGAGCAGTCTGAGAGCAGAGGACACAGCCACCTATTACTGTGCTAGAGACACAGTGAGGGGACCTCAGTGTGAGCCCAGACACAAACCTCCTGCAGGGTGCTGAGGGCCAGCAGAGGGCGCTCATCACACAGGGAGCTCAGGTCATCCAGGAGCAGGAGCAGAGCTGGGGGGTGGGGAGGGCTGGATTCCTGCATCTGGGGGCCTCTTCATAAACCAGCTTCCCCAGGGATCTCTGTGGACTTCTTGTCTCTACTATTCCATGATGTCTCTGAAAGTAAAACTCTTTGTTTTCATGATGTATTTTTCCCTTTTTTCTTCATGTCTCGTACATAATATTGGGTTTATTTTAACATAATTTCATAATCTTACATTATAATATACTGCATTTTTGTTTGTAGTACTTCTTGCCCTCCTCTTTACCTTTACATTTTCCTTCTATTGTGCTGATCTTACTTCTGTTTGTTTAAAGTTTTTCTTTACACTGGTGACAACTATTTACATGAAATTTACTGCAGTGTGTTCATAACTGCACGTGGACTGTTTGGGTAAATTTCCCTCCACCTTCCTCCTTTCCCTCCCTTCTAATTCACGCTCCATTCCCTTCCTCTACCCCTCTGCTCTCCATTCTATTTTGATGTCCCTCTTTTCCCTTATTTTGCTGTAGCCTCCATGTTTAAGAGAAAGCTTCAGCCCTTGATTCTCTGAGTCTGAGTTATTCCATTTCCCATGAGGTTTTCAATACTGATGATTTACCAGAAATATTCCCAATTAATTCCTCCTTATGGAAATACTGTGCTCTCTATATAAACCATATTTTCTCTATCCATTAGTCTGGTGATGGGTATCTGGGCTGGTTCCATCACTTGGTTGCTGTGGGTTTGCTTCAGTAAACATCACTGTGGCTGTGTCACTACAGAATGCTTAGTTTTATCCTTTGTATCTGTAGCAAATTGTGGAAAACCTGAGTCATATGTTGGTGTAGTAGTCAGCTTGTTTGCTGCTGTGATAAAAATTTCTAGCCAGAAAAATTTTAGGGGAAGAAAAGTTTATTGGAGGGCTCACAGTGTCAGAGGTCTCAGTCCATGGACAGCAGGCTCCATTCCTCAGATCTCAAGGTGAGGATGAACATCATGGTGGAAGACTGTGGAGGAGGGAAGCTGCTCACATGATGATCAGGAAGCAGAGAGAGACCCTCACCAGATACAAATATATACCCCAAAGCCAACCCCCGTGCCCCACCTCCTCCAGCCTTACCTGCCCACCTTCAGTCACCACCCAGTTAATCCATTACAGGGAATTAATTCACTGATGAGTTAACATTCTCTTAAACCAATCACTTCAACTCTGAACAAAATCAACAAAATGAGACATAAAATAGAAGGAATTGTGAGAGACACTTCTGAAGTTGAGAAGATTATTGGAAATTTTTTGAAAATGTATCCTCTAGTAAACTAGAAAAAATTCAAAATAGAGACAAAATTCTAAACTCTTGTGACCTACAGAAATGGACACACAAGAGTATACAAATCTAAACGAGAAAAATATCAAAGAATGAAGGAGACCAGCCATTAAAGTCATTTGAAGACAGAAAAGCCCAGGATCAGTGGATTATGAGTTGAAAAGATCTAAGGCAAAATTCCTCATATTACTATATAAGAAGGAAAAAGAGAAAACACTGAAAAGACATTATATAAAGCTAGTATCCACTTGATGTCCAATCAAGAACAGGCACATCCAGGAAAGCCAGCAAACCTAACCCTATCCTTAACCCTAATCCTAACCCTAACACTAGTAGAACCATAAAATCTTGATCAGAATAGTAATGCAGGACACAGCCTCAGTGAGGGAGGAGCTAGACATACATCAGGTAGGGCCATATGAAGCATAGACTCGCTGGAGCTCACTGGCTCACACCCAGCACAGGTCACGTAAGAAAGAATCACATGAAAGGCCCAAGGTCCCCGGGTGAAGAGCAGATACAATAAAAAATGTCTCTACTTTCACGTATCTGGAAGAACAGTAATATAAATCAGATGATTTGCTAGGAATAGGAAACTTCACTCAGGGGCTCACCTGGATTTGCAGGTGGTGAAAACATGGAGACCAGCAGGTCTTACCTGAGCCACCCCAGGACCAGGAGGTGGGTGCTGCAGGCTCAGTGTTTGCAGGGAGTTCATGGTCAACACCACAGGGAACACGGAGAGGAGCCACATGTCTTATTAGTGTGCTGTGCTCACTCAGTTAGGCAGGAGGTCAATTCCTGAACCTCATCAGGAGGTCAGCAACTACACCTGCCCTCTCAGTGACCCCACCTCACTAAAGACAGTGTCCACTGTTCTCTCCAAATGCTGGGCTGTGGGCAAGGCAGGTCTCACTGCAGGGATGCTGCACAGGGAAGGGGACTGGGCCTCCTCCCTCACCCAGCCTGCCCTGCATGCCGTCCTGTCTGCTGTCAGCCTGGCTCTGCTGCTCTGGGGCACTCAGGGGCTCTCAGCCTCAGGCTGCAGCTGAGAGCTGCCTCTGCTCCCAGGACTCACCCCTGGCCCAGCACCTCCATCCTGTCCTCTCCTGGTGGAGACCAGAGGGCAGGACAGGTGAGGGGAGGAGCTCAGGGCAGATTCCCACCCACTGCTGTCCACAGGCATTGGCTGGACAGTCAGGAGGACAAGCAGGGCAGAGGGTGGGGAGGGCAGTGGGCACACAGCAGGAAGCCCCTCCCCTCCTGAGACCCTGCTCCCTCCTCTCCTGCTCAGTCTGCAGCCCCCAAATCTCACAGAGATGAAAGAGAAGAACTAGTCCTGAGAACAAAGGGGGCTCTTCTCCTGGATGTGGGGAACCCCATCCTCAGCCCTGGGCTCTGTTCAGTCATCACTGAGGGCTTCTCCTTCAGGGCTGGGAGGTGGACCTGGGCCTCTTGCATGCTGGGCACGTTCCTGCCACTCTGACACCCTCCCAGGTGCAGGGAGGAAGGGCTTGGAGGAGGCAGGGCTGGGCTCAGGAGGGTGGGCTCCCCCTCTGACAGCCCTCCAGCTCCCCTGAAACCACCTGCTCTCCTCTCACAGGTAAAGCTCCACCTGGGTTCAAGACAGGGACACATCTCAGGAGCACAGAGGACCTGGGCAGCCTGACCTCAGCCTCTCCAGATATCAGAAGAGCCTCACTCACATGCAAATCCCTCCTCCTGCTCTGGGTTCAAAGGCCCTCTGGGCTGTGGGAGCTCCCAGCTCTCTGCTCAGACAGGGCTGAGGTCTCTGGGAAGGCAGGTGTGGTCTAGAAGATGAGGCTGCTGGGTCTTGTCCTGTGCCTGGTCACAGCTCCCCAAGGTGAGTGTCCCCAGTGTCAGACCTGGGTCCATGGGGAGGTTGTGACTAATGGTGACTAACAGGGTGTGGCTGTCCTTGTCCCCAGGTGTCCTGTGCCAAGTGCAGCTGCAGGAGTTGGGACCTGGCCTGGTGAAGCCCTTGCAGACCCTGTCCCTCACCTGTGCTGTCTCTGGTTACTCCATCACAACCAGTGGTTACTGGAGGTGGATCCGTCAGCCCCCAGGGAAGGGGCTGGAGTGGATAGGACTCATATGGTATGATGGTGATACTAACTACAACCCATCCCTCAAGAGCTGAGTGTCAATCTCCAGAGACACGTCCAAGAACCAGTTCTCCCTGCAGCTGAGCTCCCTGACCACTGAGGACACAGCCACCTATTACTGTGCCAGAGACACAGTGAGGGGACCTCAGGGTGAGCCCAGACACAAACCTCCTGCAGGGCACCCAGGGCCAGCAGGGGGCGCTCAGCACACAGGAGCTCAGGTCAGCCAGGAGCAGGTGCAGAGGGAGGTGAGGTCCCTTCACCTCAGTCACTTTACTCTCTCTCCAGGCAATTCCTTCTGGGTAGCGACCATCCATAGTCGTCTGGGGATGCCTGTGTCTCAGGACACCACAAACTTTTAAGTTCCTCCATCAAGTTTTCCATAAGGAAGAATGTCTCAAATATAAGTTTTCTGATGAGGACTTTGGTTACCATAGTGTCTGCAACCTGGTGCCATTTATGCAAATCTGTGACATTTCATTTCTCCTTGTACATCACATGGATCTCCAGGGCCTCCCTTCCAACAGCTGACTATTCCATTAGTGTATTATATTGTCCCCATTATTTTATCACTATTCATTTTATTTTATTGTCCTTTTTATTTATTTGTAACTTTTGCATTCTTTTTGACAAAATAGTAGAAGCATGAAATATAATTTGTCTCATTCAGGCCCCAATAAGTCCATTTTCCCTCTTCTCACCCCTCCTCCAGTCACCTCCCCTCAACTCTACTGATCTTTCTGCAATTTAATGATAGATTTTTTTTATTAGTGTTTTCTGGATATACTGATGGTGGTCATCACTTACCTGTACTAATATGTAAATAAGAAAGACTGTTAAGATTCATTCCACTGTTCTTCCCTTATGCTCTCCCTACTCCCTTTCCCAAAATGAAAAACAAAAAGTGCTGGGGACATGGTTCTGGGCTCATGATAAGTCCCCAGGAAAAAGTCAAACAAGAGGAGGACTCAAGCTCTTTGGTTTTATGTCAGTAAACTCGATTCTCAGAGCAGAGCAAGTGCTTCCTACAGAGGTACATTTGTGTCCTCACTGGGTGGTGGTATCTTCCTGTTCAACCTACTACCCATTTTCCTTCCTGTGACATAAATGTGACTCTTCTCCATTGTCTCAGCTCTCCATCATACCCACAATTATCATCTGTTAATTCCCTGATTATTTCTGCTACTTGGGATTGAATCCAGGAGCACTTTACAATGAGTTGCATCCCGAGGTCCCTCACAAGGGACTTTGCTTTTGAAACATGGTCTTGCTAAGAAGCCCAGCTGGCTTCACACCTGCAATCCTCCTGCCTCAAATCCTGAGGAGCTGTGATCAGTGGGGTGCCTGGTCATGCCTGGAAAAGAATTATATTATTAAGAACTACAAGGTTTTTTAACCTATAATCAACACAATGATATCCCACCTGAAAACTGAGGATTTCACCTGATGCTTTAAGTCTTGTCTCCTTTGCCTCATTGAAACCTCGTTACTTGCTCTGAGGGCCTTGCTCAGGTCCTGCCTCTGCCTTGGTGGATGCTGGCATCACCTTCCATAAACAGGACACCTGCCATTTGTGCAGACTCTGTATTTGACTGCTTAAGCATGCTTTGTGGTTATTAAATTTACACTTAGTTATGTAAATTAGATTTTGGGGATCGACATACGAATACATTTAAAAAGACATGGATACGCAATGATGTGCTGTGTGTCCTTGTCTTTCACACCTGATGGTGTGTGATGATCAACTAAAAGCATCAGCATCTCTCTCCATCAGACAACAGCTGGCCATTCCATCTGTATTTTCACACTTACACTGAAACCTAGCTCTAGTGAGGCAGAGGACAGCACCCTGACACAGGGGTGCCAGGCTCCATGATGGGTCCCAGGCTGTGCACACCCAGCTGTCCTTCACCTGTCCCTCCTGGGTGTGGGGAGCCCACCAGCTGCTCTGCCCCAGTCACTGTGAAGCACAGCCTGGCTGTGGGCCACAGGTGCCCTGTGAGCTGCAGAGCCCCAGGACAAGGCCCTCTCTGCACGTGGCCCTCACCACCCACCCTCACCTCTGCCCTCTGTGCACCTTCCCATCTCCAGGGGCCACTGTCCTCTCCCTTTCCAGTACCTGATGCAGCAGCTTCCCCACATGAGTGATGGTGTGGTGATGGTCTCCCTCTGTCTGACTCATGTCAGCTGGGTCCATGTGCTCCAGGGCCATGCCCAGGGCCAGGAGAGAGAACATGCCATTCTTGTTGGCTAAATCTTTTTCATCCTCTATAGATAGCACTTGGTATTTATTCAGGTAACCCCCAGGGACATGGTCACTGACTGATTCTTGGTGGCTGTGTGGGAACTGCTCGGGACCTGCTCCCTGTCCTGGTGCACCTGATACTCACTGGGCCCCTCTGGTGCTTCCCTGTGCTGCATTTCTGTTGGCTTCTGTCTCTCAGTTTCCATCTCCAGCTTCTGCTAACTGCCTGATCCTGGGACCTGGGAAAAATTTCCTTGCAGATTTCAGCCTAAAAATTAAATTATTTTATAATCATTGGAGGCACAAGGTGGACACCAGTGCCCTGTGCTAGCTGGAGCCTGTTCTACCTGTGGTCACTCTGCACAGCTGTCATTGTAGATGGTGAAAATCAGCTGCACATCTTGGAGAGGCAGGAGCAGTTGTATGGGTGCCTGAGCATGGCCTGTTGGTCAGCTCAGGACACATGGTCCACCCATCATCCAACACTCTCCCTCTTGGGAGGAGAGCCCTCCTGATCCCTCCCACTGGCTGTGCTGGTCTGCAGGGTGAGCGTGCTGCCTACAGCCACCCTCTGGGTGAGGACAGACAAGTGCTCCTGTGTCAGCCATGGTCATGTGTCTCTTGTCTCAGCCCCTCCCTCTCCTGACCTTGCTCACCACCACAGCCACTGTCCAGCTCTGCCCCTGTGAGGCCAGCTTCTTACATGGACAGGAGAATGAGGCCAGGAAGAGGCTGTCCTTCAGGCCTGGCCTTTTCTCCTAGCACTGTAACCTAAATTGGGCTCCTCAGATGTGCACCCCTGTGGCAAGTGCCTGAGGCCACCAACACATGAAGAGGAGCTTTCCTTTGGCTCCTGACTTCCAGTGCTCTAGTCCATGAAGAGAGGAGTCCACTGCATTCACACCTTTCCTGGGTGTGCTGAGTGCAAAGCAGAGAGCCCACTGTGGGGAAATCCACTCACCCTGTTTCTAGGAATCAAACTTGAGGGAGGAAGAGATGGGGTCTGACCACCCACTCGCAGCGCATGTTCACAGTGATTGACATAAATTTCAAAGTCTCCAGGTCCTAAGTGATCTCCCACTCCCCAACAGCCCATGGGGTTGCAGAACAACCTTAGCATACATCATTTTGGGAGGTCAATTATGCACACTAGTCATTCTATCCCTGACCACAAAGCTGTCACATCTGTCTCATAAGGCAGAGCACATTCAGGCCTCATCCTGGAGTCCCTAAAGTCACAAATCCTCCAGCAGAGCCCAGAAATCCAGGTGGACCCCAGGGCCCTGTGCATGCTGGAGCCTACTCTACAGTAGCCACACCCCAGGCCTGTGGTTTTAGTTTGTGAAAAACAGCTGCACAATGTGGGGAGAAAGGAGCAGAGGTCAGCGTGTCTGACCACTACAAGATTCTACAAGATTCAGGGAACTCTCTACCATGTGCCTTAAAATCAAAGAGGGGTCCCATACTCCCAAGTCCTATGGCAGGGGTGAGTACTCCCATTGAGAAGGAAAAAGACAGAGACATGTTGAAGGGGACTGAAACCCAGCAGGCCTGACAGTAAACCCAGTGCTCCAATTCTGTCCTCAGGGCCACTGTGGGGGACAGGGGTGAGGGCTCTAGGCAGCCCCACTACACAGTCCAGCTGGACGCAGCCCCCTGACCTCACACTTAGCCTCCCTCTGCTGTTCTTCCTCTGAGTCTGGTGCTGGTTCCTTTCATCATGGAAAGTGCTGGATTTCGCCCAGTGGTATACTCTAGGTTAGTTGAGATGCTCTTGTGACATTGGCCTCTGCTGTGCTGAGGAGGGAACCACAGTGGGCTGCTCCTTTAGCTGTCCCTGCACCCCAGGCAGGTGGCCCCTGTCAACGTGCTGCTCTCTCACTGTGCCCTGCCCTTCAGCTCCAGCCTGCCAGGACTTCTCTGCAGAGTTCCAGCCCCTAGTTCATCATGGCTGTTGGACTGCAGTTGGCCTCACTGTGCTCATCTGGGTTTTGGACCAGCCTGTGTCTGGCCTCCTAAGGTGGTTTCCAATCAGTTCTCCTCTCATGTGTTGCAGGACCATCCCAAGGTCCCCGGCCCTGGCTCTGCTCCTCCATTCATTGTTAGTCACCATCAGTGCATCCTGCCATGTCTCTGTGCCTGCTGTTTACTTCTCCCAGGTGCAGTCCTGGCAGACCTGGTGGGACCTGGCCATCCCCCTGTCCTGTAGTTGGCTGTGGCATCATGGCTGTGGGCAGAGGGGCAGAAGGGAAGCCGTGGGCAGGGTGACCTCTCTGGGGAAGGCAGGTGAGGACGTGGACTGGACCTGAGTGCTGCTGGGCAGGCTGTCTGCATGGCCACCCTGACACACTCAGGCAGGAGTGGGGGCTGGGCCTCAGGACTGTGTCCTCTGCAGCTCTCCTCTGACTGCAGCTGCCCAGCCAGGCCCTGTAGGGTGAGCTTCCTACATGGAGGGCATCTGTGGTCATGGGATGCCATGTGCTCACAGAACCACCAGCTGATGCTCAGTCACAGACCTGGACATTGTGGTGTGGCAGGTGGACCTCAGATCCCTGTGTTACGTCAATTTTGTGATTTTAAAAATACAAAGAAAATGTTAGTACCAGCTTTGAGATTCTAGGAGGTGTTTGGTGTCATAGGGAATCACCTGCCCTGGAAGTGGGGCATCAGAGAAATCTTGGAATAGATGAGGTGGTTTTCTTTTACTTGGGGAATTTCTGGGTTAAATCATGGCTATGAAGCGAGGCCATCTTCACAGGAGAAAGCTCATTTGCAACAAATAGTGGCCCTTTTAAGTCTTCAATCATGATTTTGGGGAAAGGCAGTGAAGGCCTGCTCACAGGCAGCAGCAGCTCTTACTCTCTTACTGCTTCCCAGGACTCCCTGGGCCTCCCTGGCAGCAGCTCAGATGGGGAGGACGTGGGAAATGGAGTTTCCTAACAGCCTCCAGAACAGAGAAGGGAGGATGGGGTGGGAGGGGAGAAGTGCACACCTGGGGGCCATGACCACAGAACAAGAGACACCACCACACACTGGCTCCCCCTGAAGCTGGGCACCAGGCCTGGTCACTGCTCCACAGGCTCCACACCCTCACCAGGTCTGAAATACAGAGATAGTTAGAAAGTGTTTTGAAAACTTACACTGCAACAAAATGGAGAGACCTTTTAAAATCCTGAACTGTAACTGGATTACAGATTTACATTTGAAGCACAAGCCCACATTTTTTAGAAGAAAAGAAAATGATCTTTGAATACCTCAATCTGACAGTGAATTTTCACATACAGCTCTAGAATCCAATGCCCAAAATTATAGTCTAACAGACATGAACTGGAACCCTCCGAGATGAGGAAGAACTTAAAGAATAGTGCTCTCCCCGGCCGGCCCTTAGGGCCCCAGGCAGGGCCTTTCCATGATTTCTCTGCTTCTGCAAGGAGCTCTGACTGATGCTCCTGGGCTGTTCCCATTATGATTTTCACTTCTCTGTGACTTTAGTCCCTTCCTAGGAACGTTTATGCAGTTATAATTCTGGGCATAGCATAGGTAACTGTGAAGTTAAAAGAATAATAAAGACTGACTGAAGTGGATTGAGCTGTGTTAATGCCATAATACTGAATTCCATGGTCCCCAAATTAACTTGCAAACAAGAGTAATTTCATGTTTGATAGCCCAAAGTTAAAATGCTAAAAATCAACTAACTTACAACCTATGTCCTCAAACAGTAATGTAAAATCATAAAAAGTACAATTAGTTACATTTCCAGCAGGAGGTGAATTGAGGAATCTCCCAAACACGGAGAGCATTTCTGGGTCACTTTGCAAAATAACACACACTCAGATCCACACACTCAGGTGCAAGACACTCTCAGCTGTGCACATGATGTTCACACCTGAGTGACCATCAGTGCACCACAGGAACATGAAAAAGAATGTGAAGCTTGTCCTGCTCCAGACTTCTACAGCAAGAGTGTCCCACACCTGGAGGCCATGTCACACTCCTCAGCCCTGGGAGCAAGGCCAAATCTCAAATTCAAAGCTCTTGTATTTCTGCAGTTGTTCATGGACCCAAGCTACTTGAGAAAGTGATTCCCTCCCAAGGCCCAATTACCTGAAGAGTTTCTCCCCCCATCCTCTTGTGTCTGTCTCCTGCTGTGAATACAAGTTCATCTGAGCAGCTAAGGAAGGTCACAGTCCCTGCAATGTCTGTGCATTGTGATTTCTGTGTTTGCAATGATCCCCAAGTCTGTCCCTGGTGCAAGGTGGATGTGCTTAGAAAGGAAGCAGGTGAGTTACAGGAAATTTTCTTCTAAATATAACTGACAGCAATTTTGGCCATGGGTCCTGTGTTGTTGGTCTACCAGGGGAATCACCCATGAACTGGAGGAGTAATCATCTGAACTGAGATAAAGGGCGCTCAGGAAAATTCCCAAGAAACAAGCATCACTGGTGCGGAAGTCATTGAGGAGACTGAAGAGACCAAGATGTTGGATCCATGAAATCTTGATCAACACAGAAATGAATGGGAAGTCTCCAGGGAGGCTGTTGGTCAATGGAGTGGAAGGAGAAGTTACATGAAGCAAACCCAAGTGCAGCTCATGCTTGCTGGAGCCCACTGGGTTACCCCTGGCCCAAGAAAGTTTGAGAAATCTATCATAGAGGAGGCTCCAGATTCCCCAGGTGAGGAAGAGGAGGCATATAGAAATCTCTCCATTAGTACACATGGAAGAACAGCTTTCTAAATCAAATGATTTGCTAGGAATGGAGACAAGACACAATGGGACATGTGCATTTGCAGATGGCAAAATCATAGGGATCAGCAAGGATATACCTGGGTCACCCCAGGACCAGGAGGTGGGTGCTGTAGGCTCAGTGGTTGCAGGGAGCTCATGGTCAACACCACAGGGAACAAGGAGAGGAGCCACATGTCTTATTAGTGTGCTGTGCTCACTCAGTTAGGCAGGAGGTCAATTCCTGAACCTCATCAGGAGGTCAGCAACTACACCTGCCCTCTCAGTGACCCCACCTCACTAAAGACAGTGTCCACTGTTCTCTCCAAATGCTGGGCTGTGGGCAAGGCAGGTCTCACTGCAGGGATGCTGCACAGGGAAGGGACCTGGGCCTCCTCCCTCACTAGCCTGCCCTGCATGCCGTCCTGTCTGCTGTCAGCCTGGCTCTGCTGCTCTGGGGCACTCAGGGGCTCTCAGCCTCAGGCTGCAGCTGAGAGCTGCCTCTGCTCCCAGGACTCACCCCTGGCCCAGCACCTCCATCCTGTCCTCTCCTGGTGGAGACCAGAGGGCAGGACAGGTGAGGGGAGGAGCTCAGGGCAGATTCCCACCCACTGCTGTCCACAGGCATTGGCTGGACAGTCAGGAGGACAAGCAGGGCACAGGGTGGGGAGGGCAGTGGGCACACAGCAGGAAGCCCCTCCCCTCCTGAGACCCTGCTCCCTCCTCTCCTGCTCAGTCTGTAGCCCCCAAATCTCACAGAGATGAGAGAAGAACTAGTCCTGAGAACAAAGGGGGCTCTTCTCCTGGATGTGGGGAACCCCGTCCTCAGCCCTGGGCTCTGTTCAGTCATCACTGAGGGCTTCTCCTTCAGGGCTGGGAGGTGGACCTGGGCCTCTTGCATGCTGGGCACGTTCCTGCCACTCTGACACCCTCCCAGGTGCAGGGAGGAAGGGCTTGGAGGAGGCAGGGCTGGGCTCAGGAGGGTGGGCTCCCCCTCTGACAGCCCTCCAGCTCCCCTGAAACTACCTGCTCTCCTCTCACAGGTAAAGCTCCACTTGGGCTCAAGACAGGGACACATCTCAGGAGCACAGAGGACCTGGGCAGCCTGACCTCAGCCTCTCCAGATATCAGAAGAGCCTCACCCACATGCAAATCCCTCCTCCTGCTCTGGGTTCAAATGCCCTCTGGGCTGTGGGAGCTCCCAGCTCTCTGCTCAGACAGGGCTGAGGTCTCTGGGAAGGCAGGTGTGGTCTAGAAGATGAGGCTGGTGGGTCTTGTCCTGTGCCTGGTCACAGCCCCCCAAGGTGAGTGTCCTCCAGTGTTAGACCTGGGTCCATGGGGACGTTGTGACTGCAGGTGACTAATAGGGTGTTACTGTCTTTGTCCCCAGGTGTCCTGTGCCAGGTGCAGCTACAGGAGTCAGGACCTGGCCTGGTGAAGCCCTCACAGACCCTGTCCCTCACCTGTGCTGTCTCTGGTTACTCCATCACCAGTAGTTCCTGCTGGAGCTGGATCCGGCAACCCCCAGGGAAGGGGCTGGAGTGGTTAGGTTGCATATGGTATGATGGTGATACTAGGTACAGCTCATCACTCAAGAGCCGAGTGTCCATATCCAGAGACACATCCAAGAACCAGTTCTCCCTGCAGCTGAGCTCCCTGACCACCCAGGACACAGCCACCTATTACTGTGCCAGAGACACAGTGAGGGGACCTCAGGGTGAGCCCAGACACAAACCTCCTGCAGGGCACCCAGGGCCAGCAGGTGGCGCTCAGCACACAGGAGCTCAGGTCAGCCCAGGAGCAGGTGCAGAGGGAGGTGGGGTCCCTTCACCTCAGTCACCTACTCTCTCTCCAGGCAGCTCCTTCTGGGGCACGACCATCAATAGTCTTCTGGAGATGCCCGTGTCTCAGGACACCACAAACTTTATAGTTCTTCCATCAAGTTTTCCATAAGAAAGAAAGGCTCAAATATAAGTTTTCTGATGAATACTTTGATTACTATAGTGTCTGCAACCTGGTGCCATTTATGCAAATCTGTGACATTTCATTCCCCCTCTACATCACATGGATCTCCAGGGCCTCCTTCCAACACCTGGCTAATCCATTATTATATTATATTGTCCCCAATATTATATCATTATTCATTTTATTTCTATTTGTCCTTTATTTTTATTTGTAACTTTTGCATTCTTTTTGACAAAGTGATAAAAGCATTTAACATAAGTTGTATAATTCAGGCCCCAATATGTCCCTTTTCCCCCCCTCTCCCCTTCTCTTGTCACCTCCCCTTAACTCTACTGATCTTTCTGCAACTTAAGGATAGATTTTTTTATTAGTGTTTTCTGGATTTACTGCTTGGGGTCATCACTTACCTGTACTAATATGTAAATAAGAAAGACTGCTAAGATTCATTCCACTGCTCTTCCCCTATGCTCTCCCTCCTCCCTTTCCCAAAATGAAAACAAAAAGTGCTGTAGACGTGGTTCTGGACTCATGATAAGTCCCCAGGAAAAGTCAAACAAGAGGAGGACTCACACACTTTGGTTTTATGTCAATAAACTAAGTCTCAGAGTAGAGCAAGTGCTTCCTACAGAGGTACATTTGGGTCCTCACTGGGTGGTGGTATCTTGCTGTTCAATCTACTACCCATTTTCCTTCCTGTGACATAAATATGACTCTTCTCCATTGTCTCAGCTCTCCATCACACCCACAATTATCATCTGTTAATTCCCTGATTATTTCTGCTACTTGGGATTGAATCCAGAAGGACTTTACAATGAGCTGAATTCCAAGGTCTCTCACAAGGGACTTTGCTTTTGAAACATGGTCTTGCTAAGAAGCCCAGCTGGCCTCAAATCTGCAATCCTCCTATGTCAAATCCTGAGGAGCTGTGATCAGAGGGGGGCCTGGTCATGCCTGGAAAACAATTACATTATTAATAACTACAAGGTTTTTTTTTAAGTAGGTATAGGTAGCACCTTTTTTTAAATTTTTATTTTATTTTTTTTTAGTCATACATGACAGCAGAATGTATTTTGGCATATAATACATACATGGAATGTACATACACCAATCATATTTTCTATTCTATTCTGCTACCCTTCCTATCCCCCCCTACTCCTCCCATCCTCCTCTCCCATCCTTTATCTCTATTCAATCAAATGTGATACACTTTTATTTCTTTTTCTCATTACAACATCATATATATATTCTTTATAACAATGAGGCTCTCCTTCCATCTTCTGTGCAACTCCTCTTATCCCTCTTTTTCCCTCCCACCTCTCTTCTCTATTTAGTGGTAGTCTTCTTCTCATGCTCTTCCTCCCTACCCCAGTTTGAGTCACCCCCCTTATATCAGAGAAGACATTCGGCATTTATTTTTTAGGGATTGGCTAACTTCACTTAGCATAATCTGCTCTAATGCCATCCATTTGCCTGAAAATGACATGATCTTGTTATTTTTTAGTGCTGAGTAATATTCCATTGTGTATAAATGCCACATTTAAAATCCATTCATCTATTGAAGGGCATCTAGATTGGTTCCACATTCTAGCTATTGTGAATTGTGCTGCTATAAACATTGATGTGGCTGTGTCCCTATAATATGCTCTTTTTAGGTCTTTTGGGTATAGTCTGAGAAGGGGAATAGCTGGGTCAAATAGTGGTTCCATTCGCAGCTTTCCAAGGAATCTCCATACTGCTTTCCAAATTGGCTGCACCAATTTGCAGTCCCACCAGCAGTGTATGAGAGTATCTTTTCCCCCGCATCCTCACCAGCACTTATTGTTGTTTGACTTCATAATGTCTGCCATTCTTATTTGAGTGAGATGGTATCTTAGAGTAATTTTAATTTGCACTTCTCTGACTGCTAGAGATGGTGAGCACTTTTTCATGTATTTGTTGATTGATTGTATATCCTCTTCTGAGAAGTTTCTGTTCAAGTCCTTGGCCCATTTGTTGATTGGGTTATTTCCTTTTTGTTTAACTTTTTGAATTCTTTGTATACTCTAGAGGTTAGAGCACCATCTGATGTTTGAGGGGTAAAAATTTGTTCCCAGGATGTAGGCTCCCTATTCACCTCGCATATTATTTCTCTTGCTGAGAAAAAACTTTTGGTTTGAATACGTCTCACTTGTTGATTCTTGGATTTAACTCTTGTACTATAGGTGTCCTATTAAGAAATTTGGGGCCTGCCCCCATGTAATGAAGATTAGGGACAACTTTATCTTCTATTAGACAGAGTCTCTGGTCTGATTCCTAGCTCCTTGATCCATTTTGAGTTAACTTTTGAGCATGGTGAGAGAAAGGGATTCAATTTCATTTTGTTGCATATGGATTTCCACTTCTCCCAGCACCATTTATTGAAGATGCTATATTTCTCCATTGCATGGTTTTAGCACCTTTGTCTAATATAAGATAGTTGTAATTTTGTGGATTTGTCTCTGTGACCTCTATTTTGTACCATTGGTCTACCAGCCTGTTTTGGTGCCAGTATCATGCTGTTTTTGTTACTATTGCCCTATAGTATAGTTTAAAATCTGGAATCACGATACCACCAATTTCACTCTTCCTACTTAGAATTACTTTAGCTATTCTGGGTCTCTTGTTTTTCCAGATGAATTTCATGATTGCTTTTTCTATTTCTGCAAGGAATGTCATTGGAATTTTGATGGGAATTACATTGAATCTGTAAAGTGCTTTTGGTAGTATGGCCATCGTAATAATATTAATTCTATCAATCCATGAGCAAGGTAAATCCTTCAATCTTCTAAGGTCTTCGTCTATTTATTTCTTCAGGGTTCTGTAGTTTTCATTGTATAGCTCTTTCACCTCTTTTGTTAAGTTGATTCCCAGGTATTTTATTATTTTTGAGGATATTGTGAATGGAGTAGTTGTCCTCATTTCCATTTCAGAGAATTTGTCACTGATATACAGGAATGCCTTTGATTTATTGGTATTGATTTTATATCCTGCCACTTTGATGAATTCACTTACTAGTTCTAGAAGTTTCTTGGTTGAACTTTTTGGGTCTGCTAGGTATAGGATCATGTCATCAGCATATAGTGCTAATTTAAGTTCTTCTTTTCCTATAATTATACCTTTAATTTCTTTCATCTGTCTAACTTCTCTGGGTAGTGTTTCAAGAACTATGTTGAATAGAAGCAATGAGAGAGGGCATCCCTGTCTTGTTCCAGAATTTAGAGGGAATGCCTTCAATTTTTCTCCATTTAGAATGATGCTGGCCTGAGGCGTAGCATATATAGCTTTTACCATGTTGAGGTAATTTCCTGTTATCCCTAATTTTTCTAGAGTTTTGAACATAAAGCGATGCTGTATTTTGTCAAATACTTTTTCAGCATCTATCAAGATCATCATGTGGTTCTTATCTTTAAGTCTATTGATGTGGTGAATTACATTTATTGATTTCCGTATATTGAACCAGCCTTGCATCCCAGCGATGAATCCCACTTGGTCATGGTGCACAATCTTTTTGATATGTTTTTGTATCTGATTTGCCAGAATTTTATTGAGGATTTTTGCATCTAAATTCATTGGGGATATTGGTCTGAAGTTTTCTTTCTTTGAAGTGTCTTTATCTGGTTTTGGAGTCAGAGTGGTGTTGCCCTAACAGAATCAATTTGGAAATACTCCCTCTTTTTCTATCTCCTGAAATACATTGAAGAGTATTGGTATTAGTTCTTCTTTAAAATTCTTGTAAAATTCTGCTGTATATCCATCTGGTCTGGTCTTTTCTTGGTTGGTGTTCTTTTGATGGCTTCTTCTATTTCCTCACTTGATATTGGTCTGTTTAGGTTTTTTATATCATCCTGACTCAATCTGGGTAGCTCATATGCCTTAAGGAATTTATCGATGCCTTTAGTATCCTCTATTTTATTAGAATAAAGGGTTTCAAAATAATTTCTAATTATCTTCTGTACTTCTGAAGCGTCTGTTTTGATGTTGTCTTTTTCATCCCTTAAGCTAGTAATTTGGGTTCTCTCTTTTATTCTCTTTGTTAGCAAGGCTAGTGGCCCATCAATCTTATTTAGTTTTTCAAAGAACCAACTTTTAGTTTTGTCAATTTTTTTGATTGTTTCTTTTGTTTCAATTTCATTGATTTCAGCTCTGATTTTAATTATTTCTTGCCTTCTATGGCTTTTGCTGCTGATTTGTTCTTTTTTTTTTCTAGGGCTTCGAGGTGTAGTGTGAGGTCATTTATTTGTTGGATTTTCCTTCTTAAAAGAAGGAATGAACTCCATGAAATGAATTTTCCTCTTAGTACTGCTTTCATAGTGTCCCAGAGATTTTGATATGTTATGTCTGAGTTTTTATTTACCTCTAAGAATTTTTAAATTTCCTCTTTGATGTCTTATGTAACCCTTTGTTCATTCAGTAGCATATTGTTTATTCTCCATGTGATGTAGAATTTTTTCTTTCTTATTTTATTATTGATTTCCAATTTCATTCCATTATGATCAGATAAAATGCATGGTAGTATCTCTACTCCTTTGTAATTGCAAAGATTTGCCCTGTGACATAATATATGTTCTATTTTTGAGTAGGATCCATGTGCTACTGAGAAGAAAGTGTATCTGCTTGATGTTGGGTTGTATATTCTGTATATATCAATTAAGTCTAAGTTATTAATTGTATTATTGAGCTCTATGGTTTCTTTATTCAACTTTTGTTTGGAAGATCTGTCCAGTAGTGAGAGAGGAGTGTACAAATCTCCCATGATTATTGTGCTGTGGTCTATTTGACTCTTGAACTTGAGAAGAGTTTGTTTGATGAATGTAGCTACACCATTGTTTGGGGCATATATATTAATGATCATTAAGTCTTGTTGGTGTATGGTTCCCTTGAGCAGTATGTAGAGTCCTTTTTTATCCCTTTTGATTAACTTTGGCTTGAAGTCTATTTTATTTGATACAAGTATGGACACCCCTGCTTGCTTCCGAGGTCCATATGAGTGGTAAAAATTTTCCCAACCTTTCACCTTCAGTCTATGTATGTCTTTTCCTATCAGATGAGTCTCCTGTAGGCAGCATATTGTTGGATCTTTTTTTCAATCCAGTCTACTAGCCTATGTCTTTTGATTGGTGCATTTAAGCCATTAACATTTAGGGTTACTATTGAGATATGGTTTGTACTTCCAGCCATATTTGGTTATTTATGTTACTTAACATGATTTGTTTTTCCTCTTTGATTAATTTTTCCTTTACTGTACTCCCTCTCACTGTTGGTTTTCATTGTTATTTTCCATTTCCTCTTCCTGTAATGTTTTGCCAAGGATGTTTTGAAGAGTAGGTTTTCTAGCTACAAATTCTTTAAACTTTTGTTTATCGTGGAAGATTTTTATTTCATCTTCAATCCTGAAGCTTAATTTCACTAGATACATGATTCGTGGTTGGAACCCTTTTCTTTCAGTGTTTGAAATATGTTGTTCCAGGGTCTTCTAGCTTTCAGAGTCTGTGTTGAAAGATCAGCTGTTATCCTGATTGGTTTACCCCTAAATGTAATCTGCTTCCTCTCTCTTGTGGCTTTTAAGATTCTCTCCTTATTCTGTATGTTGGATGTCTTCATTTGTATGTGTCTTGTTGTGGATCTCTTATGATTTTGTACGTTTGGGATCCTGTAGGCTTCTAGTATTTGCATTTCTTTTTCATTCTTTAAGTCTGGGAACTTTTCTAGTATTATTTCATTGAATAGATTGCTCATTCCTTTGATTTGGACCTCTATACCCTCTTGTATCCCAATAACTCTTAAGTTTGGTTTCTTTATGTTATCCCATAATTCTTGGAAGTTCTGCTCATGATTTCTTAACATTCTTGCTGAGCTGTGTATGTTCTTTTCAAGTTGAAAAACTTTGTCTTCGTTGTTTGATGTTCTATCTTCTAAGTGTTCTACTCTGCTGGTAATACTCTCATTTGAGTTTTTAATTTGGTTTATTGTTTCCTGCATTTTGAAGATTTCTGATATATATATATATATATATATATATATATATATATATATATATATATATATCCTCTATCTCCCTGTAGAGTTGATCTTTTGCTTCTTGTATTTGTTTATGTAATTCATTGTCAAAGTGATCTTTCATTGTCTGGATTTGCTGTATAATGTCTTCCTTGAGACTCCAGATCATCTGAAGCATGTATATCCTGAACTCTTTATCTGACATTCAATCAGCTGCAGATATTACCTCTTCTAATGTTGAATTGACTTGCATTGTTTGTGGTCCTTTCTTTCCTTGTCTTTTCATACTGCTCATGTTTCTTTCTAGCTTTGTGAAACTGTTGTGTTAGTGATTTTCTCCTTATATATTTATATTGTTCTTGTATAGCTCCAAAATCCCTCTTTTGCAGAGAAAGACAATGTTAACAGTTCCCAATATCATCAGTACATCATCTAAGCACAAGTTTTCATTATTAATACATTTATAGTTAAAATCTAAGTCTACAGACATTGGTTTCAATTATTATTTAAAAATATAGTCATTAGTTTCATAAAAGGCATAGCATATCTGGTGGCATATAGAAAGCTGAATTTCAGACGAAGGATGTAATACTTAGAGGGAAAGGAGTGAGGTATGAGATTAAACTAACTTAGCAACTTTGGAGAACTCTAACCAATAGACTGGTAATTTATGGAAGAATGTATAGATTCAACCTCCTATCTGTATTTAGATAGTTACCCTTTGTATAGATAGTAAAAGTTATGGGGTTGAAAGCGGGATAGAGGGAATAAGAATGAAGAAAATAAAAAAAGATAACAAGGAAGAAAAGAGAAAAAAGAGAGAAGGAAAAAGAAAGTAATAAAGAAATAAGAAAAAAATGGGGGAAAGGTGGGGTATACGTAATTCCTCTATATTATATTATTTTGGTGATTTGGTTGTTCATGCACAGTTCTTCGTTTCACATATGTTGAGGTTGTGAAAGAGAGAGAAGAAAAAAAAAGAGAAAATAAAAGTCTCTCAGAACTCTGTTTTCCTTTCTTCCAGTAGGAGGCATTGTCTTTTCCTAGCTTGAGCCTCTGTGTTCAGGGTGGTGGATGTAGCCAGTGTGAATGGACATATGCTTCCACCAGTATCCTCCCTACTCTAGTCTCTGAGGTGGAAACAAGGTGCCTGTAGAGTTGTTGTTTTGCTTTGATAGCTACACCCCCCAAAATCTTGTGGGAAATATTTTGAGAAATCACAGCTCAGGGTGGGGAAGTTGGAAACCGGGTACCTGGATCAGCCACAGAACCATGCTGGTAGCCACGCCCTCTTTGATTGGATTTAAGTGTTGATGGGCTTCCTCTGGACTAGCAGGGTCGAGCTTCCTCTTGTGCTCTGGCTGGGTGCCGGGCGTCCTTCTCTGGTCACTACAAGGTTTTTAACCTATAATCAACAAAATGATATCCCATCAAAAAACTGAGGATTTCACCCAGTGCTTTAACTCTTGGCTCCTTTGCCTCATTGAAACCTCGGTACTTGCACTGAGGGCCTTGCTCAGCTCCTGCCTCTGTTTTGGTGGATGCTGGTATCACTTTCCATAAACAGGACACCTGCCATTTGCACAGACTCTGTACGTGACTGCTTAAGCATGCTTTCTGGTTATTAAATTTACACTTAGTTATGTAAAGTAGATTTGGGGGATTGACCTATGAATATATTTTGAAGGACATGAATACACAACGATGTGTTGTGTGTTCTTCTCTTTCACACCTGATGGTATGTGATGATCAACTAAGAGTGTCAGCATCTCTCTTCATCAGACAACAGCTGGCCATTCAAACTGTATTTTCATACTTACACTGAAAACAAGCCCCAGTGAGGCAGAGGACAGCACCCTGACACAGGGGTGCCAGGCACCATGATGGGTGCCAGGCTGTACACACCCAGCTGTCCACCACCTATCCCTCTTGGGTGTGGGGAGCCCACCAGCTGCTCTGCCCCAGTCACTGTGAAGCACAGGCTGGATGTGGGCCACAGGTGCCCTGTGAGCTGCAGAGCCCCAGGACAAGGCCCTCTCTGCACATGGCCCTCACCACCACCCTCACCCTCTCCCTCCCTGCACCTTCCCATCTCCAGGGGCCACTGTCCTCTCTCTTTCCAGGATCTGATGCAGTAGCTTCCCCACATGAGTGATGATGTGCTGATGGTCTCTCTCTGCTTGACCCATTTCAGCTAGGTCCATGTGCTCCAGGGCCATGCCCAGGGCCAGCAGGACAGGATGCCATTCTTGTTGACTATCTTTATTCTTCCCCTGTGGACAGCAGATTTTCCACATCTCCTTTAAAGGAAATATGGTGATCATGAAAAGGTCCTCAACACTCATGGAACTTTAGTTAAGGGCAGGCCTCATGAACTCTACTTCCCACTTGATGTGCACACTGGGCAGAGGTCATGTCCTCAAGCCTCAGGCTGTCCCACACCATGTCTCTGTTGGCCTCAGGCCACACTGCACAGGGTGGGCTTCCTGACTGCTGCTCTCCACACTGGCCCTGCAGCTGGCAGACCAACACTGTTGGGCCTTAATGGTCATGCTCCCAGACTCCACTAGCATGGTGTATGGGGACTGCAGGGGCCACACCTATAAAGCTCTGCCTGAGGTAAGGCCTACCCAGGGCATCCCCTGGAATGCAAGTGGAGATGACCCACCTCCACACTCTGGCACCCTGTGTGCCTGCAGAGTGAGCATCATGAGTGCTTCCAGGTTGAGTCCTTGGTGCCTACTCCAGCTCCCAGATCAGAGTTAACACAGACCAAAGCTTTACCCAGTCCCAGAGCTGTGTCCACCTCTTTAGATGCTCACTATGACCACCTCAGGCCCCAGCACCAGGGTGGCTGAATGCAGTCTGTGCTGCTCTGAGCAGCTCCTGAGGCTGACACTTCACAAGGATAGAGCTGTGCTGCAGCAGGTTCTAGAGATCAGGGTGCAAACACCCAGGTACTGCTCCTGACCAGGGCCATGAGGCTGCAGCACCACATGGCAGGAGGCAGGAGGCAAAGAGAGGCAGATAGGGCTGGACCCCTCAGTGGTGCTGGGGTCCCACTGGGGCTCAGGGTGACAGGAAGGCTCTATCAGCCCTGGGAAAATGCAGGTGACCAGGACCAGGGTGTCAGTTGTCCTCCCCATTCTGGGACCATGTGGACATGTGAAGAGTGACAGGGCAGCAGTACTGAGGGCATGTGGCTGTGCCTCCAGGAGGATTCCAAGGCACTTGATTCACACAGAGAATCCCTGCTTCCCCCACATCTTTGTGCACAAGAGGAGGACAGGAGGCCTGGATCACAGATGACAGATTAAGTAGACCAAGCCCATGGGGACACTGGTGTGTTCTTCTCCCAGGCCCCTCACAGGAAGTAGATTCATGTGGCCCCCTGTGGACTCAGCCCATGATAACTGAAAGAGAGGACACAGCCTGGGTTTCTCCCTACCCACACTTGTGCCTTGTGCCCACCACAGATGGTAGCAGCATGTGGTCCTGAGGGCTCTGTGCCAACTGGTTGCTCCTGAGCTGAAGGAGGCCCTCACAGGGAGGCACAGACTTCCCCCTGCAGGGAGCCTCTGAGGCCCTCAGCTGGATGCCTCCCTGGAGAGCAAGTGGCAGCAGAGGGGAGAAGACACACAGCACATTTCCAATGCAGGATGGTTCTGAGGGCCTCGAGAGTGTGTGCACCTGGGAGCTAGAAGAGGGTCAGGGCAGCAGTCATAACCAGGGTGAGAGCAAAAGATCAGATAACCAATCACTCTTGCCACACAAGAGCTGTTGGACACAGTGAACCAGTACTCATGCTTCTGTGTGTGATTTTACATCTGCAGCAGTGAGTTAGCTTAGAACAGACACTTCCATCATATGACTATGTGTTTATATTAAATAAACTAAGATAGTGGGCTGTAAAATAAAATTAGAAGAAATTCTCCCTTCCTGAATGCTCCTCTGTCCACTATGCTGCTCATGACGACCCTCCCATCTGCTCTCAGAGCTGCTCTACCTGGGCCTCCACCCAGAGCTGCTATATAGCAGGAGGACATGCAAATAGGGCCTCCCTCTGCTCATGAAAACCAGCCCATCTGACCCTGAAGCTCTGCACAGGAGCCCAGCCCTGGACTCCCAGCTCAGCCCACTCAGTGATCAAGACTGAACACAGCTACTCACCATGGAGAGTGTGCTCAGCTGTGTTTTCCTGGTGGCTGTTTTCAAAGGTAATGAATGGAGAACCAGAGATCCTGAGTGTGTGAGTGGACAGGAGTGAGAGGAAGAGTGGGTGAGTGACAGTGTCCTGACCAGGCTGCCTCTGTGTTTGCAGGTGTCCAGTGTGAGGTGCAGCTGGTGGAGTCTGGGGGAGGCCTGGTGCAGCTTGGGGGTTCCCTGCGACTCTCCTGTGCAGCCTCTGGTTCACCTTCAGTGACTACTACATGCCTTGGGTCCACCAGGCTCCAGGGAAGGGGCTGGAGTGGATCTCATCCATTAGTACTAGTGGAAGTAATACTTTGTATGCTGACTCATTGAAGGGCCAATTGACCATCTCCAGAGACAACTCCAAGAACACGCTGTACCTGCAAATGAGCAGTCTGAGAGTCGAGGACACAGCCACCTATTATTGTGCTAGAGACACAGTGAGGGAACCTCAGTCTGAGCCCAGACACAAACCTCCTGCAGGGTGCCCAGGGCCTGCAGGGGGTGCTCAGCACACAGGGAGCTCAGGGTCATCCAGGAGCAGGTGCAGAATGGGTTTGAGGGCTGATTTCCTGAATCTGAGAGCCTCTCCCTGTGCCTGCTTTCCAGGGGAGCTCTGTGGCCTTGTGCTCTAGGCTTATTTTTGATTTGTTTGAAGATCATTATTTTGTTTTTGTGATGTAGTTTTTCTTTTAAAATAGTGTATCTTACATATATTGATTGCGATACATTTTGACATTATTACATTCATTAGTTGAATATAAAAGCTCTTGGTCTGTCCCAGTACCACCTCTGTCCTTCTTCTCTTACTCCTCAGTTACTTTACCTCACTGAGTTTTATTCCATGTTTTTATACTGTTTTAATTAAATTAATACTATGTGTATGCATATCTACATGAGAAACTCACCATGGAACAAGCTACATGTGCAGGACTCACACATGTGCAGAAGTGGCCATTCACATCTGCTCAGTTCGCTCCTGGATTCTCCCTTTTCCTGTCCCTCCTCCCTCACTATTAGTGACCTCTTTCTTGTCCGCTGATTGTTGTCCCAACCTTCAGAGTCTGACACTGTCACCTCTGCAAATTCTTCCAATGTCTCACACAAGAGGGTTTGGAGCACCTCGGATCTAAACTAAAGCTGATACTCAGCTTTTTCCAACATGGCTCTTTGAAAGAAGTGATAGGAAGGGGATCTTCAGAGAGTCCTGGACCTATATCAGTAGGTGCATGTGAGAGGGGACAGGGCTGGGGTTCTGTGACCTTCCCAAATGACAGCTGTGGCATGTCAGGGCAACAGCATAGCAAGTGACGTTGTGGGCTCCATGATGAAGGTCAAAGAGGCAATTTAAATGTCCAAAAGAGAATTATGGCACTAAAAGTAGATGACAATATTGTTTTCCTAAGGTCCCTGCTATAGAGATCACACATACAGTTCCTGCTACAATCCCCAATGTGTGCCTTTCCAGACTGGAGGTCACATGTGCAGTCCATATCCTCAGGGTCTCATGGTGAGAAGGGCTGGGCTGGGCTCTGCGTGCCACACCACTCTCAGGATATCTCACCACAGACCAGAACTCAGTTACTCATGGCCATGGAGGGCAATTCACAGGGTATTGTTTACAGAGACCTGAGTCTGGGCACATGTAGCCCCTCGGCCACATGAACTTGATGGGACCATTTACAGAGAGACCTGCCATGACACCAGTAGCCTACTGGGTCCAGGTGAGCTTGTTCCTTCTGAGAAGCTTTGGCTGTGCAGATGGACTGAGCCACCAGGAAGGTCCTCTCTCCAACATGGTGGGGACACTGCAGTGAAGGAGAAAGACAGAGACAGAGAACAAGGTCTGCCCCTCCTGAGGAGCTGGGAAGGCTCCTGCAGGACACTGAGCCCACATCCCTGAGCTGAGGGTCTCTCACCAGAGGCCTCTGCTTCCCTCTGGAGAAGGCCCTGGCTCCTCACTGCTCTCCACCAAGGGCAGAATCCACAGGACCAGCTGCTCCTGCAGGACCTCGTCTGTCCACAGGAAAAGGCAAGAACCAGGCCTGAGGGCTCTGCCAACAGTGCTAGGAGTGAACCCAGGTGAGCAGGGTCTACACCCCACTGAATCACAGTGTGTGCAGCTTGTTGAGCACCAACCCTCCCAGGGACATCCTGGTCACTACACAGTCCAAATCAGGGTCCATGGAGAAATGTGAATCTCAGTCATGTGTCACCCAAAGTCTTCCAGCACCTGAAGAGCTTTGGGTCTAAGGGAATCTGCTCTGAATGACATAGTTTGCAACATTCATATGTTCCATCAAACTCTGTAACTCCAAAGCTGAACATGAGCTTATGGTGACTGCACATGTATTAGAATCATTATTCTGTAACTTAGGGTAAGATATAGGTGTGTATAGACTGCACTTCTGTGATCTGTTCTCTCTCTCTGTCTCTCTCTCTCTCTCTCTCTCTCTCTCTCTCTCTCTCTCTCTCTCTCTCACACACACACACACACACACACACACACACATACACACTGCCATTAGTCCTATGTCCTCTGGTGCTGAGAGCCATAGCCACGTAGGAATGATGCATGGCATTTTTGGTTGAAAGTTGACCCCAGCAAGTCATTGAGATGACAATGATTATGTTAAGATGCACACTCAATTGGAGGTTAGACCTCTGCTGTCTGCCTAGGCCTGCTACTTTGGAGCTCTTGCAGGACTCCAGGAGAGTTCCCATTGGTTGGGGAAGTGTGGTAGGAGGGAATTCTGGAGGAGGGATTTCCTGTTGGTGCAGCATGTCCCGGAAGAAGGCCACATGCGTGGAATTTCACGGGAGTTTTGGAAATAAAGTTTGTTCCTGCTTGAGTGGCTCGTGATTTTGTGCCCAGCCAGACTGCGGCATTTGGTTGCCTGTACGGGGAACGCCTGAAGCTAGGAGGTAAGTGAAATTGCTCGTCCCTGAGGGAAGGCGAGAGAATTGGTGACCATTTCAAAAAACAATGTGTTCTTGTTTTGATTTATTTTGTTTTTGTTTCAAGCTGCCTAACCCTAAAACTTTCTCAGGCAAACTGGATAAAATGGTTGGTTCAAGGTTAGAAGTTTTTTGGCCCTGAGGAAGAGAAAATTGATACAATGATTTTTTTATTCCGTTTTTGTTTCATTCTGTTTCGGTTTTGTTTTGTGTTATCTTGTTGGATTGTGTTATCTTTATAGTAGATTAGAAATTAGTAAAAAACAAACTGAATGAGTGTTAAGTAAATTGTTAGAGGTCCAGACTATGGTAGAAAACATGTTAGATCAAGCAAAAGATAAAGTCTCTCCTGATAGTCAGATAGAGGAAGAAAATTTAAAGGAAAAAAGCTTAGAGGAGAAACAGCTATTGGGGGGAAGCTACAACAGGAGGCTGTGACTAACTCCGTTCTATTACCAGAGGGTGTAATTCAACCAAGAGGTCCACCTGTGGAGACAGCTGAGTGGCCCTCAACCCCTGTAGTTGATAGATGGGATCCTGAGACAGGACCTCAAAGATTAGCATGCCCTGAACTTGAGCAGGCAGGAGGGTAGTGAATTCACCATGCTTTAGAATTCAAAACAGTGAAGCAGTTAAAGGAGGCTGTAACAACCTATGGTCCCTAAGCACCCTTCACCGTAAGCATGGTCGAATCCATTACCAGCTTGGACATGACGCTAGCAGATTGGGATACCATGTGCAAATCTGTGCTAAATGGAGGACAATATTTGTTATGGAAGGTTGCCAATGAGGAATTTTGCACGAACACAGCTAGGCAAAATGCAGAAGCCGGTTACCCTCAAAGAAATCTAGATATGTTGTTAGGAAAAGGACCTTATGAGGGTCAACGGCAACAAATTGAATATGATCCTGCTATATATGCACAAATTGCTGCAGATGCAGTTAGAGCATGGAAGACTTTACAAGGACATGGAGATTTACAAGGTCAATTATCTAAGGTAATACAGAGAGCTAATGAAACTTACACTGAATTTGTAGATAGGCTTATTCAAAAAGATGCCAGAGTTTTTGGGGATACAGAACAAGCAATGCCATTAATAAAACAACTGGCTTATGACCACACAAATCGTTGCTGTAGAGAGGTTATTAGACCATGGAAACATGAAGATTTAAACACATATATTGAATTATGTAGAGACATTAATGAACAAGGGCAAGTCTTGGTAGCTACAGTACAACAGGCTTTAGATGCCAGACCAAAAACATGCTACAATTGTGAACAAACAGGACATTTTAAAAGGAATTGCACCATATGAAAAGGGTTTAACAAAACTAGGTATCAAAGGAATAGAATACCAGGTATTTGCCCACAATGCCGTAGAGGGAGACATTGGGCTAATGAATGCCATTCTCTAACCACCATAGAGAGTACTCTGTTATCAAAACAGAGACAAGAATCAGGTGTTTACCCATGATATCGTGGAGAAAGGCATCAGGCTCCATTGCCAAAAAACAGACTGGGGGGCCCAATGCCCCGGGGCCCACAACCACAAATAGACGGGGCAATAGAGGAACCCAGCAACACCATCAGGGTAGTGCCCAGGACACATTATACATAAAATCCCTCATCAGATAAACCAGAGGGAGTGCAGGGTTGGACATCTGCACCTCCGCCAGAGCAGCACTAACTCCAGAGATGGGGGTTCAAATCATTCCCACAGGAGTAAAAGGACCTCTTCCCCAAGGAACAGTAGGCTTATTATTGGGACACAGTTCTTATACACTAAAAGGACTTATGATAAGTTCTGGGGTAATTGATCCTGATTATGTAGGTGAAACAAAAATTATAGCAAGTTCTCCAAGAGGTATATCAGTAATTTCACCAGGAGATAGAATAGCACAGTTATTAATAATACCCAGCCTGCATGATAAAATTTCCAGTCGTACTATAGAAAGAGGTTCCAGGGAATTAGGCTCCACAGGTGTAGATTGGGCTATGCTGTCTTTAAATTTAGATTCTCGCCCAATGCTAAAACTAAATATTCAAGGACATGAATTTAATGGACTTCTGGACACAGGTGCTGACCTTAGCATCATATCTCGTCAAGAATGGCCAAAACATTGGCCATTATAACAAGCCACTCAAACGCTTCGAGGCCTAGGAGTGGCGACTAATCCCCATAGAAGTGCAATGGTATTAGATTGGAAGGATCCTGAAGGATGTGAAGGAAATATACAGCCATATGTATTGGATCATCTTCCTATAAATTTATGGGGATGAGATGTCCTAGATCAATTAAGTTTGACATTAACAAATAACATCAATCCTAATGCGCCCACTACTAGGGCTAGACAAGGTTTTAGGAAAGAAAAAAGATTAGGAGAACAACAACAAGGTATAGCAGCACCAATTCAAATAGACCAAGGAATAAATAGACATGGATTGGGTTTTCAGAAGGGGCCACTGGGACAATAAAAATTACTTGGAAATCAAAAAGACCAATATGGGTTCCTCAGTGGCCCCTGACTAAAGAAAAGGTACAAGTAGCCCATGACCGGGTCAAACAACGATTAGCAGAGGGACATATACAACCTTCAGTATCTCCCCATAATACTCCCATTTTTGTCATCAAAAAGAAATCTGGTAAACGGAGATTATTGCAAGATTTAAGAGCTATTAATAATGAGATGGTTATTATGGGACCTGCACAATCAGGGATTCCTCAATTGTCTGCTTTGCCAAAAACCTGGTATGTTTTAGCTATAGATATTAATGATTGTTGTTGTTTTTTTTTTTTTTCAATTCCAATTCATCCTGAGGATAGTCCACATTTTGCATTTACTATCCCTGCACTGAATCATGAAGGTCCTGATCAGAGATATGAATGGAAATTACTCCCTCAATGGATGGCTAACAGCCCAACTATGTGTCAAATTTATGTTAACAAAGCAATCCAGCCACTTAGAAATCAAAATCCTGAACTACAAATATTTCACTATATGGATAATGTATTACTAGCACATAAAGATAAAAACACATTGTTAGAATGTTATGCCACACTTACAAATTTATTAAAAAAATATAATCTAGAGATAGCAATAGATAAATTACAATTAAATTTTCCAATTAATTATTTAGGAGTTCTATTATCCTCAACCATGGTCTGTCCACCAAAAATTCAAATACGAGTAGATCAACTCAAATCACTTAACAATTTTCAAAAGTTATTGGGAGACATAAATTGGATAAGGCCTATCTAGGCATACCAAAAGGACCCTTGGGACCTTTATTTGATATCCTAAAAGGTCCATCAGATCCAAATTCACCCCACATGTTAATGCCTGAAGCAAGAAAGGCATTAAAAGCCATCAAAACATACATGGAAAATATGCATTTGGATAGAATTGATATAAGTTTGCCCTTATTATTTATTGTACTACCAACAAAAAATATTCCTACAGGATTATTTTGGCAAGAAGGTCCATTATTATGGATACATTTATCTTATTCTCCTAACACTATTCTTACTAGGTATCCTGAGGCTGTAGGACAATTAATACTCAAAGGAATAAAAGCAGCAAAGGAAGTGTTTGGAATTTCTCCCAATAAAATTATTACTCATTACTATGGATCAAATTGATGAGTTAGCTAATGAGTTAAATACTTGGGCAATAATCATGTGCAAATCTAATGTTTCATTTGATAACCACTTACCGTCTAATCCTTTGTTGTCTTTTTGGTCTTTGCATCCTGTAGTTTTTCCAAAAATGACAAGAAAAACACCTATCATGAATGCTCCAAATATATTCACTGATGGGCCAAATAATGGTACAGCAGCAGTAGTTACTCCTGATCAAACATTTACATTTTTAGTACCCAAACAATCAGCTCAAAAGGTAGAGCTTAAAGCTGTATTACAAGCTTTTGTGATGTTTTAAGATTCTGTATTTAATTTATTTTCTGATAGTCAGTATATAGTTAATGCTATAGTATCCCTTGAAGATGCTGGTAGGATTTCCCCTTCCTCTACTGTTTTCTCTTTGCTTTCCACTATACAAAGTCTAATCTGGGACAGAAAAGATCCATTCTTTATAGGACATATCAGGGCACATTCAGGATTGCCTGGAGCCCTTATTTTGGGCAATGATTTAGCAGATAAAACTACACATGACATACATATTTTTTCTACACTAGAAGAAGCTACAAATTTTCATAAAAGGTTCCATGTCAATGCTAATACTTTACAAAAGTGCTTTAAAATAACTAAGGAACAAGCCAGACATATAATAAAACAATGTAAAAATTGTGTGACCTTTTTACCACAAGTTAATCTTGGAGTCAATCCTAGAGGATTGATACCTAACCATATTTGTCAGATGGATGTCACACACTTGCCAGAATTTGGAAAATTAAAATATTTGCATGTTACAGTTGATACTTCTTCCGGATTTTTGATGGGCTCCCTTCATGCCAGAGAAAAAAACTAAAGATATTATAGCTCATTGCTTACAAAATTTTGCCACTGTGGGCGTTCCAAAACAGTTAAAAATAGATAATGGTCCTGGTTATACTTCTACCTCTTTTAAACAATTTTGCTCATCATTTGGCATTACTTACATAACAGGAATTCCATACAATCCACAAGGACAAGGCATAGTTGAAAGAGCTCATCCAACTATTAAAATGTACTTATTAAAGCAAAAAGAGGGAATTGGCAAAGGGTATATATCCCCCAAAGATAAACTTAAAATATCCCTTTATACTCTAAACTTTTTAAATTTGGATTCATCAGGGCTTAGTGCTGTGGAAAGGCATATGTATCCAAAAAATGTACATCAGCCTAAGGTACTTTGGAAGGATATTCTAACAGGACAATGGAAAGGTCCCGACCCAGTGATTGTCTGGAGTCGGGGTTCTGTTTGTGTGTTTCCACAGAGAGAACAGCAGCTGATTTGAATTCCAGAGAGACTAACCAAAGCAATTTCTATAGACCAAAAAGAAGATGATTTGACTCAAATCCATAACAGCTGATATCCATAGCTCCAGCTTGGCTATTCTTACATCTGCGACAGTGATTAACCAGGATGCTTTTTTCAATATCTATTTTATTATTGCCTTTTCCCACATCATAAAGTTCTATTTTATTTTTTGACCTCATACAGACCTAGGTTAATGTTTTTCTGATTAGTTTTATTTTTTGACTGTGGAGTTTTTAAACATTGCAATGGAGATTTCACCTGGGTAAAGCTACAAGGCTTACTATTGTCTTATGTGTTGTACATTATGTGTGCACACTTGTGTTTTGTGTTGTATGCCTGTGTGTGCCTATGTCCATATATCATATATGAGGAGCGCTCATGAAAAAAATGGATCCGATTTTTTTTTATTCACGTGATTTTAATGGTTTAATTTAAATTGGGTAAACAGCTGTTGAGGATTGTTTTAATATGTGTACAAATAAGGAGGTTAACAGATCTGTTTATTTACTTTCACCTTTCCTCTTCATTATATTTAATAATTCTGTTCAGGATAATGTAAATTGTTCAGAAAATTGTTTTCTTAGTACCTGTTGGAACGTTACATATTTTTTTTAGCCATCATTGCAAGAATTCCTATCTTCATCCCAGTGCCGGTGAAGACAAAGATAAAACCAAACTACAGCTTCTTCGATAGTTATCACAACAAACTGTATAAACTGATGCATCAATGAATAATAACTCAACAAGTAATGCTCAATCAAGGAGTCAATTTACTTTGGGAGAAAATGGACATATTGATAGATTCCTCCGCTTTGAACTGCTTGCAGAACTTGCCTGGACTATGTATCACTTGTATGCATTGTGAACTATCTGTTGGTGCAGCGAATTGTGGTAGTGCTGGAGTATCTTTGCTGATGGTGTCACCGGTGATACAATTTTTCCAAAGGAGCTATCAGTTGGCTTGGTGTCGTGGCATTTCTGTATCCTCCTCCCTTCTGCTAGTGATGGTATAAAATTTGGGGGCCAACAGAGGTGAGGCAAAGAACCTCACCCCTCCCCCCACTGGTGCATAAGCCTATCCACAAGTATGGCTGTATGCTGGACCAGTAGTAAGTGACGGGTATGATCCAATTGCAGTGGTACCAACCTAAAACAGGAGGCTGATGCCTAGAGGTCAGCTCATCTGATGACGGGTAAGGACCATATGTTGTATTGGACAACCTAACAGGCACAGTCCCTAAGCCACATTGCTTGTTGTTTAATTAAACAGAAGGGGGGAGATCCTGAGAGCCATAACCAAGTAGGAATGTCGCATGGCATTTTTGGTTGAAAGGTGACCCCAGCAAGTCATTGAGATGACAATGATTATGTTAAGATGCACACTCAATTGGAGATTAGACCCCTGCTGTCTGCCTAGGCCTGCTACTTTGGAGCTCCTGCGGGACTTCAGGAAAGTTCCCATTGGTTGGGGAAGTGCGGTAGGAGGGAATTCCAGAGGAGGGATTTTCTGTTAGTCGAGCGTGTCCCAGGAGAACGCCACGTGCATGGCATTTCGTGGGAGTTTTGGAAATAAAGTTTGTTCCTGCTTGAGTGGCTCGTGATTTTGTGCCCAGCCAGACTGCAGCACTCTGGGAGGTGAGCTTGGTCACCAGTTCCCAAAGCCCTCTGTCATGTGTGGATACATCCTGCACCCTGGAAAGTCCCACCATATGGTCCATCTGGAATGAGGGCTCCTTGGGCCTGGTGACATGCACCCCAGGCAGGGGATGGACCTTCCTGAGGGCACAGCCAGCTGCCTCCCCCAGAGAAAGTTGTCTGCCCTCCCTCCACTTCCTTGATACAAGCCTCACCACAGGAAGATTCACAATGAGGCCCCAGGTTAAACCACAGACCTGCTCACTCACATTCAGGGTCTTCTCCATCTGAAAGGGGTTTTCTAGGATGGTAACCTGCTCTGGGGAACGTGCAGACATCCTGGTTCTTCTTCCTTTTACTGGAGGCTCCCAGATGTGAGGTCTCAGGGACTCAGAAAAGAAGACTTGGGGCAGCTACATCTCAGTTCATAACTCACTCTGGTTCTTTGACCCCAGTGTCTTCTCCCTGGTGCAGTTGCCAGAGTGGTGACCTGGGTAGCGAAGCCCGTAACCTGCAATGTCTCAGAATATTCTGTCACCAGTGGTTACCCCTGGAGGTGCATCCATCAGCCTCATGTGGTGGGGCTGCAGTAAATGGGGCTCACTGATAGTAATGGAGGCACAATTTATAACCCCTCCCTGAAGAGTTGAGTCACCATGTCCAGAGACCATGGAAGAACCAGTTCTACATTTGAGATCTGTGACCAACAAGGATGTGGCTGTGTATGACTGTTCAGGACCCACAGTGAGGGGCCTTCAGGATGACCTCAGACACAAGGCTCCCTGCATGGTGGCTAAAAACAAACAGGGACATTAGGAGCAGCAGGGAGCTCAGACCAGGAAGCTCAGCTCAGGACAAGCAGGTGCACTGAGGAACCTGAAGGGACCAAGATGCAGGTACAGAGAGGAATCTGGGAGTGAGGGGCTTCCTGTAGGCCTGTGTGGTTTCCTCTCCTTCTGTACCTTATAGAACCTCAAAGACCCTGCAATGCACCTGCTGTAGAGGACCTGGGGAATGTCCAAGCTCCTGGCATGGAGCAGACTCTTTGTTAAATTTTCCTGCATTTATAAGTACATGTTATCTTCATTTCATTCTTATGAATTTCTCTGAGAGGCAAACACACCTTGTACACAACTGAAAGTAGACTGCAGTCTGCACAACTCAAGGGCCTTTGGAGAATGGAAGCATCAGAGTCATTGCCCTCATCTGAAGCTCAGTCTGCTGTGTTGTCTTTAAGAGGTGCAGCTGCATGCAGGACTCTGTGTCTCTGATTAAGAATGAGGGCTTCATGCCTCACCTTGTGGTCTGAGGACTTCCAAACCTTCTGCTGCACCACCAACAGTCCTGGTCCCCTGTCTTCACCCCACCAGCATGGACAGCCCCTCTGCCTGGAGAGAGCAGGGAGGGGAGCCTGACTGGACTCAGGGCAGAGTCCAGGATCCTCAGGCCCAGGAGGCTTTGCTCAGGGGAGGAGTGGGCAACAGCATCATTCTCCTCAGCTCTCCTCTGCTGAACGTATGGAGTTTCCTCTTTGAATTTGTTCAGGTAACTCCCAGGGACATGGTCACTGACTGAGTCTTGGTCACTGTGTGGAAACTTCTGGGGACCTGCTCCCTGTCCTGGTGCACCTGATACTCACTGTGCCCCTCTGGTGCTTCCCTGTGCTGCATTTCTGTTGGCTTCTGTCTCTCAGTTTCCATCTCCAGCTTCTGCTAACTTCCTCATCCTGGGGCCTGGGGATATTTTCATTGCAGATCCCAACATCCTAATCAAATGACTTTATGACTTTGTGATTCCAGCTGGACTGCAGGGCCCTGTGCAAGGTGGACCCTGTTCTACCTGTGACCACACCCCAGGGCTGTCAATTCAGATTTTAAAAACAGCTGCACATCCTGGGGAGGCAGGTGCAGAGGTCCAGGTGCCTGAGCATGGCCTGTTGGTCTGCTCAGGACACGTGTTGCCCCCATCACCCCACACTCTCCCTCCTGGGAGGAGAGCCCTCCTGATCCCTCCTGCTGGCTCTGCTGGGTCTGCAGGGTGAGCGTGCTGCCCACAGCCACCCTCTGGGTGAAGACAGACAACTGCTCCTGGGTCAGCCATGTCCATGTGCCTCTTTTCTCAGCCCCTCCCTCTCCTGACCTTGCTCACCACCACAGCCACTGTCCAGCTCTGCTCCTCTGAGGCCAGATTCTTACATTGACAGGAGACTGAGACCAGGAAGAGGCTGTCCTTCAGGCCTGGCCTTTTCTCCTAGCACTGTAACCTAAATTGGGCTCCTCAGATGTGCACCCCTGTGGCAAATGCCTGAGGCCATCAACACATGAAGAGGAGCTTTCCTTTGGCTCCTGACTTCCAGTGCTCTAGTCCATGAAGAGAGGAGTCCACTGCATTCACACCTTTCCTGGGTGTGCCAGGGGCAATGCAGAGAGCCCACTGTGGGGACAGCCACTCACCTAGTTTGAAGGGCTCCAAAGAGAAAGAAGAAGTTGTGGGGTCTAAAAATCCCTTTGCAGGGCCTGTCCACAGTGACTGACATAAATTCCATGTGTCCTAATGTATCCACTACTTCCCTGCAGTCCAAGTGGCTGATGAACAACTTTACCACATGGAATTTTGAAAGACAATACGCACACTAATCATTCTATGCCTGGACACAAAGCTCTCACATCCATCTCATAATGCAGACACATTCAGTCCTCATCCTTGAGTCCCTAAAGGCACAAATACTTCAGCTTAGCTCAGAAGCCCAGTGAAAAGACTCCAAAAATTTCAGGGAAACCGTACTGTGTGCCTTAAAACCAAAGAGAGCTTCTATGCACTCAAGTTTTATGGGAGGGCTATTGGCAGCCCCACCACACAGCCCAGGTGGACATACCCCCTGGCCCCATGCTCAGTGAGCCTAGCCTGCAGCTTTCTGAGCAAGTGCTCCTCACTGCTGGCTCCTCTGCTACTAAGGTCTCCTCCACAGCCCTGGCTTCATCTCAGAGCCCCATGCATCACCTGCCAGGGCTGCCAGCAGGGACTCTGACCCCTGACCCCCATCTGACCTCCCAGCCCTTCCTTTCAAGTGATCATGTAAGCCTCCCTGACTCTGAAGCTCTCACAGAATGCCACCTGCAAAGCCAGCATGGTGTGGCTGAGGACAAGGTCACCCTTACCAAGGAGCAGGTCCTGGATGCCCTTGAACCAGGGCTGGGAACCTCTGGGCCCCTTGCTGGCTGAACAGGGGAAACCATGCCCTGGGCAGTCCTGGGTCAGGAGCCCAGAGCTCTCTCCCACAGGCCCTGCCCTGGGGGGTCTTTCAGGTCTTCATGTCTGCCTCTGAGCTGGGGAAGCTGGGCCTTGTTGATCCCTGGGATCCTGAAACACCCTCCATCCTCTGGGTGCAAAGCCCTGGGCTGCTCCCAGTGGAGCTGTGGCCTCCCCCTCCTGGCCACAGCTCCTGGGCAGCACCACAGGTGTGCTGCTCTCCTGGCCAAAGTGCAAAGCCCCAGCTCTGCCTGCACTGCCCCTCTCTGCCCCTCCCTGTCCTGCACATGGCCTGACATCAGTCAGGGGGTCACACGCCAGGGCCTCACCTGTGCCCTTGACATTGTCCAGCCCACAGTCTGCTTTAGCCTGAGTGAGCCCAGCTCCCACCAAGTGTGGGATCATCCACAAAACAGTGCCCTGAGGTTGTCACCAGGTATGTCTGCCTGCGAGTTGGAGGAAGGTCTGTGGGGCACTGATGTCCAAGGTGAGAGCAACAGCACAAATACTCCTCTAACTCTTGCCAGATACGTGCTCTTGGACACAGTGACCACATCTCATGCTGCTGTGTGTGATTTTACATTTGTACCATGGGGTTAACACTGTCCTGGATCATGATTTTGTGCATGTATGAAAGAAATTAATGGTTGATAAATGCCAAGCAGAAAAATAGGCAAAAGTAATCATGTTCCCTTAACGCTACTATGTACAGCATTCTAACCAATGACACTCTCATCTGCCCTCAGTGCTGCTCTACCTGGGCCTCCACTCAGAGCTGTTATATAGCAGGAGCAAATGCAAATAGAGCCTCCTTCTGCTCATGAAAACCAGCCCACCTGACCCTGCAGCTCTGCACAGGAGCCCAGCCCTGGACTCCCAGCTCAGCCCACTCAGTGACCAGGACTGAACACAGCTGCTCACCATGGAGAGTGTGCTCAGCTGGGTTTTCCTGGTGGCTGTTTTCAAAGGTAATGAATGGAGAACCAGAGACACTCAGTGTGTGAGTGGACAGGAGTGAGAGGAAGAGTGGATGAGTGACAGTGTCCTGACCAGGCTGCCTCTGTGTTTGCAGGTGTCCAGTGTGAGGTGCAGCTGGTGGAGTCTGGGGGAGGCCTGGTGCAGCCTGGGGGTTCCCTGCGACTCTCCTGTGCAACCTCTGGATTCACCTTCAGTGTCTACTGGGCTTTCCAGGCTGCAGGGAAGGGGCTGGAGTGGGTCTCATACATTAGTAGGGGTAGTGGTACCATAAACTATGCCATCCCCTTTTAGGGTCGACTCATCATCTCTGGAGAAAATGCCAAGAACATGCTGTGCCGGCAAATGAGCAGTCTGAGATCTGAGGACATGGCCACCTATTTCTGTGCCACAGACAGTGTGGGGACCTTAGTGTGAGCCCAGACACACACCTCCCTGCAGGGAGCACAGCGCCAGCAGGGGGCGCTCAGCACACAGGGAGCTCAGTTCAGCCCAGGAGCAGGTGCAGAGAGGAGCTGAGGGCTGGTTTCCTGTTAGATATTGAGGCATTTTCTGTATCCCCCTGGGTCCAAGGCATGATCTTGACATATCATACATTTGATTCAAATGAGGTACGTAATCTTATTTTTCCACATGTACAGTTTGCAGGATCACATTGGTTATACAGCCACGTTTATACATAGGGCCATACTAGTGTCTATTGTATTCTGCTGCCCTTCCTATCCCCCCCTCCCCTCCCCTCCCCTCGCCTCCCATCACCTCTTTCTTTTTTTTTTTCTTGTTTGTTTAGCAAAGGATAATTCTTTTATTTTTGCCTGGGAGGGATATGGAGTGGGTTGCTTTTTAATAATGATGTATTTTTTTGGTTGTTTTTTTTTTTGTTTTTAATTTTTATTTATTTATTTTTTTAGTCATACATGACAGTAGAATGCATTTTGATATATAATACATGCATGGAATGTACATACATCAATCATATTGTCTATTCTATTCTGCTGCCCTTCCTATCCTCCGACTCCTCCTCTCCTTCCCATCCTTTCTTTCTATCCAATCTAATGCCATCACCTCTTTCTACCCAATCTAATATGACACATTTCTTTTTCTTTTTCTTCCCCCTCACACCATCTTATATGTAATTTTGCATAACAATGATTGTCTCCTACCATCTTCTGTGCGATTCCCCTTTTCTCTCCCATTCCCATGCACTTCTTGTCCCTATTTAATGGTAATCTTCTTTTCATTCTCTTCCTCCCTGCACTGTTTTGAGTCACCCCCTTTATATCAAAGAAGGCATTCTGCATTTGTTTTTTAGGGATTGGCTAGCTTCACTTAGCATAATCTGCTCTAATGCCATCCATTTCCCTCTAGGCAAGTAATACTTTTTAATTCAGTTTGTATGTTTCTCTGATGTCTTTGACAGAACTGTTCCTTGATTTTTCAGGGTGTCTGAAACACCAGGGCCATTCAGAGCCCCATGTCACAGGCCCCAGGTAAAACACTTGCAGAGGGAGGTTCAGATGGTTTCCTGCTATGCCACTGGGGCTTCCCCTCCATTCAGAGATTCTCTGTGGATTCTTTCCAGACTTAGGACGCAGGGCCTCTGCTCGAAATTCTACAATCAATAGTCACCACTGCAAGGGAGCAGAGATTCACCAGGCACAAACACAGGGTGAGGCCACACTTGCTCCTGTGAGTGATCTCAAAGTAGGCCACATGGCTCCTTAGCCCTCTCCAGAACTGGAGATAGAACATTCTGAGACACATATTCAGTCACCACGTAGACTTGCTCCTCAGGACTCAGAGTCAGACAAAAAGACAGTGGGCTCAGGACACAGATGATTCTAGCCAGTCATGCCACCAAGGGCCACTGAGGGAGGAGGACCTGATCCCTTATCGCATGCCTGATGTCAACTGTTCATCAGAAAATCTGCTGTCCTCAGGTCACAGAGACTCAGGACAGCTCCACAGTCCAGCACAGGGCAGCGTGGCCCTCATCACAAGTGTGCACAGGCAGAGCTCACGGAGCCTGATCCCTCCAGAGAGAAGAGCCCTTTAGCAGCCAGAGGAGGAGAAGAAGGTCCCCAGGGCTGTAGGGGCTCTGTGTTAGGACCTTCCTTCAAAACCAGGAGGGACATTTTCATGACAGTCCACTGTGATATCCAGGCTGGGGACCTTCTACAGATACAGAGAAATGGAGGGTCACATTGAGTCCCCAACAGTGATGCCCAGGAGAGCTGGGTGGGTGCAGCAGGACGCAGCTATCCCAACAGTGATGCCCAGGAGAGCTGGGTGGGTGCAGCAGGACGCAGCTGTCCTGGGGAGCAGGGGACAGAGCTGAGCCCCCAGTGTCAGGGATCTTCAGAGAAAGTTCCACCTGGATGTTTAAGGTTAACCAGCACCAGAGGAAGAGGCCCCCAGGGGCTTTCTCAGCACTGTGACCAGACGTGGGGCCACAGGGGATGGGGAAGTCCCCAGTCATAATGTCTAGGTGAAGATGGCTGTATAAAATGAATTAAAATAATTAGTGAATGTGGCATTGGCTGATCTCAAATATGTGGTACAATTCTCCTGTGAAGCATCTGCCCTTGACCTTGTCTCTCCTGGGTTTTGACTCATGTGCTGTAACTGTCACTGCTATTCTCAGGCTGCTCCTAGGCTCAGCTGGGAAAGGTGCACAGTTCTGGAAATTCATGCATCTGCTTCTGCATGTCCCACTGTCAGGGATTATGTCCAGGAGTCCTCATGATTATTGTATTTCTAAATCCTCAGAAATATCTCATTTGAGCAGGTGTTATAACTTTGCATTCTGCTCCCACTACCGTGTCACCTAATGCAAATAATTCTTTCCTAAATGGTGGCTGAAGAGTCCCATAGCTCCTTGTTCTTTCCACCTGAGGAGTGCATTCCCTGCACCTTGGTCAGGTGTTCTTGGAGCAGCTGGGCCTCACAGTTCTGGGGGCTACATGGTGCTGGGGCCACTCTGGCAGACTGGACAGCTGAGGGGCTGTTGGCAGAGCAGCAGAGATGCAGTGTCCATCTGTTCCCAAGGGTTGCCTGGGGTGGCCTTTCACCAGGCCCAGGTCAGCAGTTCAGCAGGCCCCATGAGTGGAGAGGTGGCTGTCAGATTAGAGGACAGCACAGGGCAGGCAGCACCTGGGGACAAGGACGAGATGCTCTCAGCACCCAGGGCTGGCTTTGCACCTCCACAGAGATTCTGTGCAGTGGCTGCTCAGGGCCTGCTCAGCTGCCTTGGGGACCTTGTTAGGGGTTACAGGCTCCTGCAATGCCACCTGGGGTCCTGGGAAAGGTGTGTGGCCCTTAGAGCTGGTCCTGCTCTCAGCAGCCCTGCCACTCAGGGAGGGCCCAAGGCTCTTCCCTCCTTTGTACAAGTGTGGACTTATGCCAGCTGTGTCCTGTGTCTGCAGGTGGATGCACAGTTCCTCCCTGACCAGCACACAGCTGGGTAGGGAGGCTGCAGGGAGCATCCAGCCAGCTGCTTCCCAGGACCCTGGATGCCATCCCTGCATGGCTCTGTGCAGAGGAGCCTGGTGTGGAGCCCAGGCTGTCTCTGCTCTGTCTCCAGCACTACTGGGGCCTGTTTCCCAGAAGTTCCCAAACTGTGCTGAGGGCTGTGGGGATCCCTGGCTCCAGTAGCACAAGTGCCCCCTTTCAGGGGTGAAGGATGATTGACAGGTCCTTGTGTGGCAGGGGCAGAGGCAGCCCATGCACAAGGGGCCCCACTGAGTGTGGCTTCAACAGAGGTCCTGCCTGGCACCCATGTGCTCTGTGTGGTGGGGGCAGGATGAGCACTCCCGCCCTCCACAGTGCTCTGTCCTGCACAGTGGCCATAGACTGACCCAGGCCTATGGGCAGGGAGAAGAGCAGGGGCCTCTGCAGCTCCCTCATCCACTAAGGCAGCCTCCAGGGACCTGGCCGTGTAAACTAAAGTGCAAATTTCACATGTGCTAAGTATGTGGACGTTTTAGATAATTTTTCAATGTCTCAGACAGCAAATTTTCACATATAACTCAAGAATACAATGCATGAAATTAAAATTTGATAAGCAAGAACTTGCAACCCTCCAGAGTGAGGAAGTCTTGCAGAATCCTTGTTTTCCTAGCAAGCACTGAGTGCTCAAGTCATGACCTTTGAATGATTTCTGTGCTCCTGAAAAGAGCTGTGACCTACACTTCTGCACTTTTTTCATTTTCTGTTTACTTTACTCACTTCCTAGGAAAGTTTCTACAGTTATGATTCCAGAAATAGCAGAGGTGACAGTGAAATTAAAAGAATTATGACAATTGAAATGTGTTATTTGAATTCCATGGTCCTCAATTTCCAAACAATTTCTTCATGTCTTATGTTCCTACAGTTGAAATCCTAAAGGCCCACTAACTTACAAAATAATTTTTCAAACATTAATTTAAAATCAGTAAACATATGATTAATTACATTTCCAGCAGGATGTGATTTAGGAATCTCACAAACATACAGAGCATTTCTGGGTCACTTTGCACAGCAACACACACTCACACCCACAAACTCAACTGCAAGCCCACACTCTCACCTTAGTTCACTCAGAGGAGCAGATGACAAAACTCGTTAAGGGAGAGGTCAAGAGCTCGCTGCATGAATGTGACACCTTTGGTTTTCCCTGTGTCCCCAGCTCCGTAGCTCTGCTCCTCTGAAATCCTGTCAGGAACCTGGAGCTAAAGTGAGACCCAGGACTGCAGGGCGACCTCGCTGACCTCAAGCTGCCCACACTGTGAAGGTCAGGAGCAGCTCTATGGAGACCATGCACAGGTACAAAAAGACATCTCCTCATTCCCTGGAAGGTTCCAGAATCCCTGTGTGTGCCCAGAGGCAAGGGGCCTGTGCACTTCTCAGGAAGCAGAGCTGCAGCCAATGCAGACACATGGGAATGGAAACCTCTGCACTGTCTCTACCTCAGGCCTCATCAGAGCTGCAAGGAGGAACACAGGGCACGGGGATTGTACATAGAGGGAATTTAAATATGGGAGACACACACCTCCCACCTCCTGAGGTCAGGGGTGGGTCAGGTCCAGCACCCCAGGAGCTGGCCCAGGAGATGTGGCTGCTGTGGCTGTTGCTGGCTCTATTCTGCAGTGACCTTCCAGGAGGAGCACCTGCTGCCTTTCCCTCAGGCCTGGCCTTCCCTGGAGGACACGTCCACAATCTCTGTCCACAGTCACTCCTTGTTCCTGGGTAATTCTTCTCTCATCCAACACATCAACATGGTCCTCCCTGTGACGTCTTCCAATCCTCTGTACCCTGCATCTGTGTGGACACAGGAGGTGCATTCTGCACGCTCCACATGAGACCACATGCTTTGCAGACACTGTGCTGGTGATGGACAGAAACAGCCTGGACACGCCTCACCCCTCCCTGCACATGAGCCTCTCACACCATTGGTTATTTCCCTGGGATCTTTATGTCAATATGAAATGAGGAGATTAAATTCCCTGGAACCTGGCCAGGTGGAAGGATTACCAGGACCAGGAATTTGCTGTCATGGTTCACATATGAGGTGGCCCACAAGCTCATGTGTGAGACAAATGTGAAAGGACTAGATTACCAGAGCTCAAACCTAAAGTAGATTAATCCACTAACATGGATTGACTTGCATCAACTCTAGGCAGGAGGAATGTGGCTGGAATACTTGGATCACTGGGGTGTGATTTTGAGGGACACTCTGAGACCCTGTGGATGGAGCTCGCCTGCTTCCTGGTGGCCATGTCCTGAGCTGCTTTCCTCCTCCACGCCCTTCTGCCATGCTGTTCTCCCTCCCTGGCCAGAGCTAAGGACTTGCCACCATGCACTCCAACCTCCTAAGTCATGACCCAAGGAAGTTTGTCCTCCTCTGTTTTCACTGTGAATTTTGGTCAAGTGACAAAATAATGTCAAAATTCTGATATGATTTTAGGAGGTTTTTTTAATGGACATACCATAGTTCCAGTAACTTTTTCTGATTTTCACCAACACTTTTTGCTGAATGGTGAAAGCAAACTGAAGCCCTAGCACAGATGGCAGAGTTGAGGTGGGGAAGACTGTCACAGGGAGGGCTCCATGATCCCAAGGTCAGAGAGTGGGATCATCTGAAGGTGTCTCCTGTTTGTTATGCCTAGAAGAACAGCTTTCTAATCAGATGATTTGCTAGAACTTGGAAAATTCACCCAGTGGCTCACCTGGATTTGCAGATAGTGAAAACATGGAGACCAGCAGGTCTTACCTGAGCCACCCCAGGACCAGGAGGTGGGTGCTGCAGGCTCAGTGTTTGCAGGGAGCTCATGGTCAACACCACAGGGAACAAGGAGAGGAGCCACATGTCTTATTAGTGTGCTGTGCTCACTCAGTTAGGCAGGAGGTCAATTCCTGAACCTCATCAGGAGGTCAGCAACTACACCTGCCCTCTCAGTGACCCCACCTCACTAAAGACAGTGTCCACTGTTCTCTCCAAATGTTGGGCTGTGGGCAAGGCAGGTCTCACTGCAGGGATGCTGCACAGGGAAGGGGACTGGGCCTCCTCCCTCACCCAGCCTGCCCTGCATGCCGTCCTGTCTGCTGTCAGCCTGGCTCTGCTGCTCTGGGGCACTCAGTGGCTCTCAGCCTCAGGCTGCAGCTGAGACCTGCCTCTGCCCCCAGGACTCTCCCCTGGCCCAGCACCTCCATCCTGTCCTCTCCTGGTGGAGACCAGAGGGCAGGACAGGTGAGGGGAGGAGCTCAGGGCAGATTCCCACCCACTGCTGTCCACAGGCATTGGCTGGACAGTCAGGAGGACAAGCAGGGCAGAGGGTGGGGAGGGCAGTGGGCACACAGCAGGAAGCCCCTGCCCTCCTGAGACCCTGCTCCCTCCTCTCCTGCTCAGTCTGCAGCCCCCAAATCTCACAGAGATGAAAGAGAAGAACTCGTCCTGAGAACAAAGGGGGCTCTTCTCCTGGATGTGGGGAACCCCATCCTCAGCCCTGGGCTCTGTTCAGTCATCACTGAGGGCTTCTCCTTCAGGGCTGGGAGGTGGACCTGGGCCTCTTGCATGCTGGGCACGTTCCTGCCACTCTGACACCCTCCCAGGTGCAGGAGGAAGGGCTTGGAGGAGGCAGGGCTGGGCTCAGGAGGGTGGGCTCCCCCTCTGACAGCCTTCCAGCTCCCCTGAAACCACCTGCTCTCCTCTCACAGGTAAAGCTACACCTGGCTTCAAGACAGGGACACATCTCAGGAGCACAGAGGACCTGGGCAGCCTGACCTCAGCCTCTCCAGATATCAGAAGAGCCTCACCCACATGCAAATCCCTCCTCCTGCTCTGGGTTCAAAGGCCCTCTGGGCTGTGGGAGCTCCCAGCTCTCTGCTCAGACAGGGCTGAGGTCTCTGGGAAGGCAGGTGTGGTCTAGAAGATGAGGCTGCTGGGTCTTGTCCTGTGCCTGGTCACAGCTCCCCAAGGTGAGTGTCCCCAGTGTCAGACCTAGGTCCATGGGGAGGTTGTGGCTGCAGGTGACTGACAGAGTTTGATTGTCCTTTTCCCCAGGTGTCCTGTGCCAGGTGCAGCTGCAGGAATCAGGACCTGGCCTGGTGAAGCCCTCGCAGACCCTGTCCCTCACCTGTGCTGTCTCTGGTTTCTCCATCACCAGTGGTTACTGCTGGAGCTGGATCCGTCAGTCCCCAGGGAAGGCGCTAGAGTGGATATGGTGTATAGGTCATGATGATAGCACTTACTACAACCCATCCCTCAAGAGCCGAGTGTCCATCTCCAGAGACACGTCCAAGAACCAGTTCTCCCTGAAGCTGAGCTCCCTGACCACTGAGGACACAGCCACCTATTACTGTGCCAGAGACACAGTGAGGGGACCTCAGGGTGAGCCCAGACACAAACCTCCTGCAGGGTGCCCAGGACCAGCAGGGGGCGCTCAGCACACAGGAGCTCAGGTGCCCCCTTCAGAGCAGCAGAGGAGAGTGGATGCTTTCTCTCCAGGTGATCAGTGTCTCCCTGGATCCCATCATGGAGAACCTGGAGGTCTCTTCTGCCTCAGATCATCCCATGCTGTTCTCTTATGGAGTCAGGAGTGTCTCTCTCCACCTACCTCAGGTCAGGCTGCACAGTACATATGTGAATCTGTGTCCATGTGTGTATATATCTGTATGTTATGTGTATGTGTGTGTGTGTGCAGGAGTGTTTTTTTGTGTGTGTCTCTCTGTGTGAGACTGTATGGGTGAGACCCCTGGAAGGCAGACTCTGCTACCTTGTCACATTGCTGTCCCTGAGCTCCAGGCCTGCCCCCTGCTCCAGCAGCCAGTCCCTGGGCAGCTGCAGAGGACTCACATGGGGAAGGCTCAGCAGGCTCTCAGACACCCCCACCCATCACAGCCATGAGCCTGACCCTGCCAGGGGCTCTTCACACACTGACCTGGGCTCACCCTCCCCAGGGCAGGCAGCTGTCAGTTCACACCAAGGCTGCAGCCTCCTCTTCCAGACCAGAGAACTGGACCCCAGAGTCCTCAGCCCACGTGCACACACACACACACACACTCACACATACTCACACACACACACACAAACACACACACACACACTTGCAATGGAAACCTGTGTCTCCTACTCATCCTACCACACAGTGTCCTGAGCTGTCATCATATAAATGTCCTTTGACACAGTGGTTCTCCTGGTGACTGCACAGCTGCCCTCCACCCTTGGCCACATCTCCTCCTCATCTCTCCCTGGTGACCTCTCCACCCTGGTTCATGGGTTGCCTGAGCCTTTCCCTGGGCAGGTGGCATCCTGCATGTGGATGTGGTGTCCACGGGTCCTGCTGCTGCTGGGCTCCACCCCAGGGACCATGGCAGTGTCTGGAGTCAGTCTGGGTGTCTGCAGGTCAGTGGGCCTCTCCTGGCCCTGGGTGGTAGAGAGCTCCCTGCTGCCTCCCACCTCACAATCTCAGAGCCCAAATGCCAGTTCTGCCAGGCTCAGGAACCCTGTGCCCACCTTAAGCCTCATCTCAGTTCACCCCACAAAGTGACTTGGCTGTGACTCACTAACTGACCTGGACACCCTCAGCTCACCTGGCCTCAGTGTGCACAGAGGGCACTGGCTCCACTCCTCAGCCCTGTGTCCCTGGAGTGTGGGGAGAGTGACCTGAGTGTGCACCTGGGAAAGAGTAGAGGGCCCACAGCAGACACAGGTGCCCAACAGGGCAAGGCCACACTCCTGTGGGAGCTGGAGCCCACTCTGTCCATCCTGAGGTCCTTTAAGACCTCCATATGTCTCAGTGCACAGTCAGCTGACTCCACAGCTCTGGTCCTAGGTTAGGGAGACCATCATGGCAGAAGGGTAATCAGCTCAGCATATGGTAACAAGGAAGCTTAGAGAGAGCTCTGCTTACCAGGGACACAATTACAACCCCCAAAGCACACGCCCAGTGACCTACCTCTACCAACACAGCCTTCCTACATTTGGTTGCCACCCAGGTGATACACATACGTGCATGAGTCCACTTGTTAGGTTCCAATGCTCATGATCTAATCTTTCCACCTCTACAAATCATTGCATTGGCACAGGATCTTTTGGGGACACTCCATTTCTAAATCTTAGTGTTCTTCCCCAGGCCCCCAATGTTCATGCCCATCTCACATTTCAAAACTCACTCAGCCCACCTTCAAGGGTCAGCACTGTCTTAACAGCCCCAAGGTCACCCAAAGTCCAGGCACAAAATCTCTTCTGAGGCCCAATGGAAACTCCTCACTGTGGGAGTAAAGTTCAAAACCAAATTACAGGTGTCTGATACCTAAAGGTGCAGAGTCAACATCTCCAATTTGAAAGTTAGAAATGAGGCATAGAATAAAGGGATGGGAGCAAAGTGAGACCAAAGTCCAGCTGAACAAGCAGGTCCTGTAGCTCCGTGTCCAGCACCTGGGCACCTGGCATCCTCTGCTTTACCCACAGGGCTCACCTCAGTTTTAGCCAGACACAAACCTTCTGCAGGGCCCTCAGGGCCAGCAGGGGGCGCTCAGCACACAGGGAACTCAGGGTCACCCAGGAGCAGGTGCAGAGGGAGGAGGGAGCAGCTCAGCTCAGGCCCTGAGGTCCCTGCCCACCAGCACCTCCTGACTCCACCTTGCCTGCAGATTCTCAAGGTCCCTCCTCTGCCAGACCCTCTGTGAGGTGATTCGTCTCTAAGTCTTCTCTGGAATTCTCTCAGCACAGACCAGGCAATTTTGCAGATGGAGATTAATTTTCAGGGACATTTCCTGAGCAGTGTCTTTCAAGTGAAGTTTAAAGATTTTTCTTTTCAGCACCCGGGTATTGAATCCAAGGAGCTCCACCCTTGAGCTCCATTCCTGGCTTATTTGTATCTTATTTTGAGATAGGTTCTCCCTAAGATGCCCAGACTGACCTTGAAGTTATGATTCTCCTGCCTCAGCCCTCAGTGTCCCTGGGGCTCCAGGTGAGTTCCCCCACACCTGCTGAACTTTACAAACTCCTGACGCCATGTCTTGGTCCCTGCCTGTTCAGGTGGATCCCCTGTCCCCTTCCCATGACTCCTTCCCATTCCCACATCTTCTACTGTCCTTCCTTTGATCAGGTCACATGTACACTTCTTATTGGAGCCCACTTAGTGCCATAACTTTCTACCCCTTGGGACAATTGGCAATGTCTGGAGGAAGTTGTTTTCACATGTTAAGGATGAATTGTCCTGGCTTCTAGTTTTTAGAGACCACAGAAAGGAATTATCTGACACAAATATCCATGGACTGAGCTAGAAATGTTGACCAAAAATCTTAAACTTATTAGAATGCATAGAAATGTGTATATTCAGAGTGAACCTTGGTGTGTGGGAGCTGTCTGCCCCTCATGTTGAGCCTCTATGACACCCACACCTCACACCCAGGGCTCCAAAGTGTGGATACTCCCACTCATCATGAAGCTGTGCATGCCCTGTGGACAGGGTTGACCTGAACAAGGTCTTGGAGAGACAGGATCTCCATTTGCAAAGACCCAGGAGAGAGGGTGGTCAGATGTGCATGGAGGTGTTTCTTTTCTAGGTCTGACTGTGGGTCAGCTCTGCCCCTGGCCTAAGGACTCTCAAGAAATGCTGTGCCCAGGACCACTCTGACCCCATCTTCCTGTGAGGTGACCCTGAGCCTGAGAAGCCCCAGGACAGCTGGCTGCTGGGGAGAGGCAGCTTGGAGCCTGCCTGGGTTTCCAGCCCCTGTGGCTGCATTGCAGGGTCACAGACAGGGACAACCTGGGTCCTGTACCAGCTCATATCAAGTGCCCACCCTGTCCTAGATCCCAGCTACAGTCTGGGTGAGGATGAGCAGTGGCAATATTTATATCCCAGACTGTCCTAAATTAGTCTTTGTTCACTCCACAGAATTAATCACTTGTGTATTTTCAAAATATGTGTTTAGAGCTTTAGTATTGATTTTGCATAATAAATTTGTAATTTGCCAAGTTAGAGTGTTATGTTTTATAACAACTTGTGCCACTTATATTTCTGTCAATGATACTTCCAAGTTTCTCTATATTTTAATATTGTATTTTGGATATAATTGTGCAAAATGTGTGGTTCATTTTGATAAACTTATAGATAAATAAGCAAAATTTTATAGCAGAGTACTTGCTTCCTGTCCCTATTTCCTACCTGAAATTTTCCTGCCTGTTATCATCTCTGCAATTTACTCTCTATTTTTCTTCATAATAAGTACAAATACACTGATGTTCCTTTGTTGTATACCTCTGATGACCTGTGACAAACCTGAGTAATAGTTTACATTGTACAATTTATTGTAATTTAGTGAACAAAAGGGATATTTCATCTAAATAAAGACAGAATTGTCCCAATATCTATCTTCTGCAGTGCTCTATTTTCTATCTGCTTTGTCTCATTGAGACCTCAGGACTTGCTCTGGGGGCCTTGTTTAGCCCATGCCTGAGCTCAGTGGATGCAGGGATTATCTCCTCTAACACTGTGCCCCTCACTTGCAGAGACCCTGTGTTTGATTGCTTAATCTCAGATTTCTGACTATAACAATTGTACTCAGGTAAGTAAATGAGATTTAGGAATTGACAGTTGAATATATTTTAAAAAACAGATTATAAATTAATATGTCGTATTTTGTTTTCTTTTATGTGTGATGGTGTTTCATTGTTAATATGATTAAAAATGTCAGCATCTCTCTCCATCAGACACTCAGCTGGTAATTCCAGATATAATTTCATACTTACACTGAAACCTAGCTCTAGTGAGGCAGAGGTCAGCACCCTGACACAGGGGTGCCAGCTGTGCACACCCAGCTGTCCATCACCTGTCCCTCCTGGGTGTGGGGAGCCCACCAGCTGCTCTGCCCCAGTCACTGTGAAGCACAGCCTGGCTGTGGGCCACAGGTGCCCTGTGAGCTGCAGAGCACCAGGATAAAGCATGGGGAGTGGTAACAGTTACTGGGAGACCAGTTTCTGATATTGGGGTTCCTGATGACTTCATGGCTGTGGCATACTTGGTGATTGGGAATTTTCTGTGCAAAGGCATAGAATGCCTGGTTGCTATGGAAATGTCCTCCATGCTAGAGTCTTATCAGCCTTGACCTCTTCCTCAGGCCCAGCAGCTCCTGGGAATGAAGGAACATCCTTGCTAAAATAACCACAATGTTTCATTAGTCCTGTAGGCATAACATCCTACACCTCACCTCTGGTTCTTTGTCCACCATCACAACCTGTAAGCCCTTTTGCAAACCTACTGATTACATTGTAGATAATAATAGAATTCACCATTTCTGTACATGGTGACCAAACTATTAACATCTTAATAGCAACAATTTGAGGTTGAATACAACTTAATGTTGTATACTGTTCCTAATGGGATCTGTTATCATTGTCCTTCCCCTTAAACAAGAGATATTGGAACCCTGAAGGGGCACTATAAACCAATAGGGTTAAAATGTTAATGCCATAGATCCACAGTGCTAGAAGGGAAGACACACAATCAACATAAAAAGAGCAGGGAAGAAAGTAACCCAAACAAATCAAGATATGACATTATTAGAATCCATGGCCAGCACCACAGAAGAATCACAGTGAGGGAGTTCAGGATGCACATAATTAAAATGTTCTGTGGATTAATGGATAATATAAGAGAACAACTACAGGAAGCATATGATCATTTTGATAGAGAGTTACATGAGCAAATACAGGAAGAAAATATTACTTCAATGGAGAGATAGAGGTTCTAAGAAATTACCAAACAGAAATCCTTGAAATGAAAGAAACAATAAACCAAATTAAACCTCCAATTGAAAGCATCACCAACAGGTTAGACCACATGGAAGACAGAATGTCAGACAATGAAGACAAAATATATAATCTTGTAAAGAATGTAGACCACACAGGGAAAATGGTAAGAAACCATGAGCAGAACATTCAAGAAATATGGATAGCATAAAAAGTCTGAATTTAAAAGTTATTGGGATAGAGGAAGGCATAGAGTTCCAAAACAAAGGAATGAACAATCTATTCAATAAAATAATAAGAGAAAGTTTCCAAACATGAAGAATGAATTGGAAAACCAAATACAAGAGACTTACAGAATGCCAAATGTACAAATCACAACAGATCCATGCAATACACATTATAATAAAATGCCTAGGATATATGAAGAACCCAAAGATCTAAACACCAAAGAAACAAATAACCCAATCAATAAAGGGGCTCAGGAAGTGAACAGACATTTCTCAGGAGAGTATATAAAATCAATCAACAAACATGGAAAAATGTTCCACATCTCTAGCTAGTAGAGAAATGCAAATCAAAACTACTCTAAGATTTCATCTCACTCCAGTCAGAATGGCAGTTATCAAGAATACAAACAACATTAAGTGTTGGGGAGCATGTGGGGGGAAAGTCACACTCATACATTGCTGGTGGGACTGCAAATTGGTGCAGCCAATATGGAAAGCAGTATGGAGATTCCTTGGAAATCTGGGAATGGAACCACCATTTGACCCAGCTATCCCTCACTTTGGACTGTATACAAAGGATTTAAAAATGTCATACTACAGAGACACAGCCACATCATTGTTTATAGCAGCACAATTCACAATAGCTAAATGGTGGCATTAACATAGATACCTTTCAGTATGTAAATGGAAAAAGAAAATATGACATATATACACAATGGAATATTATTCAGCATTAAAAATGAATAGAATCATAGCATTTGCAGGTAAATGGATGGAGTTGGAGAATACAATGTTACATGAAGTTAGTCTATCCCAAAATACAAAAAGCTGAATGTTTTCTGTGATGTAATGATGCTGGTTCATAATTGCATTGGAGCACTGGAGGGACTCTAGGCAGGGCAAATAGGTGGGAGGGGAAGTGAGGCCTATGGGGGTAGAAAAGGCAGTGGAATGAGACAGATATCATTATCCTAAGTACATGTATAAAGACATGAATGGTGTGACTATACTTTGAGTACAACCAGAGATATGAAAAACTTGTGTTCTCTATCTGTAATATAAATTGTCATTCATTTTGCTGTCATATATAGCAAATTAGAAGAAAAACAAATAATAAAAGGTTTTCAACTGTCAAATCTCTGAATTTAATTCATATAAATAAGTCCAAATATTGTACTCATAGAAGCAGGCATACGCAGGGTACAATGGCACATACCTGTACTCCCAGTGCCTAGGGAGACTGAGGCAGGGGGATCGTAAATGCAAAGCCAGCCTCAGAAAAGGCAAGGCACTAAGAAACTCAATAAGTTCCTACCTCTAAATAACATACAAAACAGTGGGGGATGTGGCTCAGTGCTCAAGAACCCCTGAAACCCACCCCTAGAAATAAAGCAGGCCTAAGCAATCAAATACAGACTGTGGGCAAGTGAGGGATCATGTTTAGGGAAAGAGATCCCAGCATCCAACTGAGCTCTGGAAGGAGCTGAGTGAGGCCCCCAGAGCAAGTCCTGAGGTTTCAGTGAAGCACAGGAGACAGAAACTAATCCACTGGGAAAGTAAACAATTGGGAAAACTCTGTTTATCAGTTGCAATATCATGTTTGTTCACTTATGAAAAGGTATTTTACACAATATGATTATTAATTAGATATATAATGATATTAGAGACATAAGGCAAAGGAAAATCACTGTATTTGCATTTGGTATGAAGAACAGATAATAATTTGAGAGGGTTATGACAAAGAAATTTCATATGGAAAATACAGGCAGGAAGAAATGACTCATAACATTTTGTTTATGCATTTTTTATTTTTAATATGCCAAATAATTATATATAATTGAGCTGATCAAATAAAATATTAAAAATATAGAAGTCTTGTTGATATAAAGTGGACATAAATGAAACAGAATAAAACCAACAGTACAAAATATCAATGAAAAAAATCTCTGTCATTTTAAAGATCAATAAAATGGACAAATCTTTGGTGAGACTGATCAAGAAAACACACAGGCAAGAGGAAAAAGGTGGGGTGGCAATCTACCTCAAAGCAAGCACCCACAGCAGGCACAGGAAAGGGGTGAGAATCTACTTCACAGCCAGCAACCCCACAGCTGCAGGAGGGAGAAAGGCAGGACATGGTGCTGCTGGCCTTCATGTGCAGGAAGAGGTGGCCACAAATGTGCAGGGGCACCTTCTACTGACAGGCAAAGGTTATATCCTTCCCTGAGTCCATGGCAACTGCCTCCTTATGGGGCAATGTCCAAGCCAGCAAGGGACTATGGCAGCTTAGAAATGACCAGGCCACCAGGCAGGCCCAAGCCATGGTCTCCCAGAAACCCATTCCAGGAGGCAGAGATCCTTTTGAAGATCAATAAATTGTCCCAAAAAAGCATTGTGACCAGGTGTGGCTCTGTGCTCTGAGAGCCTGGGGAAGTCACCAGCTGGGGCAGGTACTGTCCCTATACAGGGCTTAAGGCAGAGAGCCATGGAGGACTTGCCAGTTTATTGAGAGAGTAAACAAGGTGTAGAAGGGAAGGTGTCTCATGAAGGACCTAGGGCAGCCTTAGCCAAGGAGTTGATCTGGGATGGACTAAAGAAGGAACACAGAGCAGGAGTAGCACCAGCACATAATGGCACACTGGATGACTGGATTTTGGTCACCCAGGATACAGGGACACAAGCAGCTCAAGCCTCTTTGCTGGCTTCAGCCATGGCAGTTACATGAAAGCAGGACTAAGGAGGCTTGCAGACAGCTAGTCAGAGATTGCAAGAAATGTGCACCTTTTCTCCCCATTGGCCCTTTACAACCTGCTGGAGTGAATCCCTGAGGGTTAACATATAGTGCATTATGGCAAATGGATGTCTCTCATTATGCACCTTTGAAAATTTAAAATACATTTGTATAATCATTGATATCTATTCAGGCTATGTAATGGCCAAAGTCCCCACAGGAGAAACCAAAAAAAAAAAAAATTGGTCATCACCCATCATCTTCAATGTTTTGGAATCACAAATGTTCCCATTTCTATTAGAGCTGACAATGGGCCAGACTGTACTTGCAAGGCATTTCAGGCAGTTTGCAGTGATTGGCATATACAGCACTTAACTGGGATCCCCTACAACACTTAGGCTCAAGGCATCATAGAAATAACACACAAGGAATTAAAGACCATGCTACAAAACAGAGGGGGAAGCTATACCAAGTCACCTCATGATGCCTTGAAAAGAATCTTACTGCTTCAAATTTTCTTTCAATTTCAAAATATTCTACAGACACAGCAGCCTATAAACATAGGCCCCCCTCACGGGGCCCTCCCTCTACCTATGGTCTCATGGAGGGATCCCATAACAAGTGCATGGGATGGTCTGAGGTCTCTCCTAACCATGAGTGGAGGGTTTGCATATGTTAAAGGAGCCTCACCCCAGCTGGTGCCTGCCAAAAAGTCAAGCCCTGGACCCCCAGAACCACCAACCAAGGAGATGAAGGAACTAACTCTGGAGGAAAAACCTCACAGGCAAAGACCTCAACAACACAAGCAGACCTCACGTAAAGTAACTGGGGTGACCTTAAAGGTCTTGTTGACCAAGCCACCATATTGGCCCCTTTGCCTGGTGGCAACTCCATCCTGGGCCTATGATGGTGGTCCTACTGTGTGCAATGCTCACTGCTAACAGTGAAGCCTCCCATCAGGTAAATTGGGCCCTGACCACTAGACCACCCCTTCTGGCTATTGCTAATTGGGACAGGCTTTACCCAAGCTCTTTTCCAATAATTCCAACCTTATTGATTCTGATTTATCCATCCAGGAGGTAACTGTCCCCTACAATATCAGCATTTACACTGTGCCTATTTTTTTTCTGCATAGTAGACAACAAAACCTATAATTCAGAGAGTCCACTCTGTTTTGCTCTTGCCAATGAAACTATTGTAGATAAGTATAATAAGTCATATGTTGGGCTGTCTCTCTCTGACCTTAGAGGTTTAGGTAATACTACCTATAGCCACAGACTCCCCCATGGTAATGCAAGAAACCATTGCTACCAACATGCTCAACAATGCTTTTTGGAAAGCCTCCCTCAGATAATGATATCATCCCATGGAATAATGTGTCACTGCCATACCTTATCTCCTTGATAAGAGGAATTTCTCTGGGGAAGAATAACACCTATGTGCCTAGGTGGCTGCAGCTCCCTGAAATGTAACTGATGTGCCCAAAAACCACATGGGCCACTGCAGTACCTGCTACACAGGACAAGCCATTACCAACCGGTATGCAGGAACTCAGTATGGATGATGGATATCACGCCAATATTGCTGGCTGCTAGGCCCATCAAATGGGCAGCAGATGGCTGGATGAATGGGTCAATATTGAGTCCAGACTCTGACCATGGATTTGCCATCGTTCCAAATTATGCCCATACCCTCTAGGCACAAGCTTGTGTTACACCACCCTTTGCCATGCTTATAATCAATGATACTGATGGCATAAATAGCATTCATACAGAGGTCCCTTGTGCAGTCACCACATCCTGCTGGCTCACAAATTGTCTAACCCCTGATATGAAAGCTAAATGTATTTTTTACCCTTAAACTGCCCCCAGTAATCTGGCTTCCAGTGATCCTGTCCAGAGAGTGGAAGAGACCTTGGGCCAGGGAGATGAAGAGTCTTCTGAATGACATCCTGCGCCAGACAAGGTGTGCAATTAGCCTCATCATTGCTGGAATTATCGACCTGGTAGCCACCATCACCGCCACAGCCCACTGCCACTGCTTCACTCACTAAGAGTATCCAGACTGCTCAGACTGTGAACAATGTGTCTACTGCCACAGCAGAAACATTTGTAATTCAAAATGACTTAAGTGAAATGTCCTGAGGTGCTATTTTAGTCAATCAGCAAGAAACAGACCTCCACCAGGAACAACTAGATATTCTGTTTATGTGCAAGGGTCACTGTGACCCTGAGTTTCATGGAATTTGTGTCACCCAATATGCTGTATCTTAAAATGTAACATTACACTTCTCCAGTTTTTCTCAGTATATTATGGGCACTTGGGAAGCTAACTGTGTTATGGCTATGCAAAAGACATTGTCAAATCAGTGAGACTAAGGTGTCTATTTTGACAACCTCTACTTTCTTCCAGGGATTAACTGAAACCCTGATAGCTAAATTAACTAATCCTTATAATGCTATTACCCTGGCCCTACTGTTTATAATAGCGATAATTTTTCTTGTGTTTTTATATGTTTATGTAGCCATGTAAGGGCCACCAAATGAAAAAAATCAATGCTGCCTGAAGTCCTTGTGGCACAGTCAGAGGGGGAGATGTGGGGACAGGTGCATGGAGTACTGCATACATGGCATATGTTAAGGGTGTCTGAGTGGCAGGCCACTCCCCTTGTGCTAGGAGTGTGGGCAGCTGGCCACTTACCCCATAGACACAGCCCGAGGCTTGAGACCTTGTGTGTAATCCCTGTGCTTGCTCCATGGGCCACTCCTTGATTGGTCGCTGCAAGGACAGTTAGCAGAAACTGCATTGGTGGCTGCCTGTAATCTGCTTAGGTACTGCCTGAATATATATACACAGTAACTGCACAATAAAATCTGACCTGCTTCCTGCTTGGTGTTCTGAGGTCTTAATTAGCAACTCTGAAGACACACTCTCCTCTAGCTTGGTCGTTGGACCCCATGGCTGGAGAAAGAAAGCCCACACATTCAGACACACAGCTGGCCATTCCAACTGTACTTTCATACTTTCAGTGAAACCTAGATGTTCTGGGGCAGAGGACAGCACCCTGACACAGGAGTGCCAGGCCCCATGGTGGGTCCCAGGCTGTGCACACCCAGCTGTCCATCACCTGTCCCTCCTGGGTGTGGGGAGCCCACCAGCTGCACTGCCCCAGTCACTGTGAAGCACAGCCTGGCTGTTGGCCACAGGTGCCCTGTGAGCTGCAGAGCCCCAGGACAAGGCCCTTTCTGCATGTGGCCCTCACCACCCACCTTCACCCCAGCCCTCCCTGTACCTTCCCATCTCCAGGGGCCACTGTCCTCTCTCTTTCCAGGACCTGCTGCAGCAGCTTCCCCACATGAGGGATGGTGTGGTGATGGTCTCCCTCTGCCTGACCCATTTCAGCTAGGTCCATGTGCTCCAGGGCCATGCCCAGGGCCAGCAGGGAGAGGATGCCATTCTTGTTGACTATCTTTATTCTTCCCCTGTGGACAGCATATTATCCACATCTCCTTTAAAGGACAACGTGGTGATCATGAAAAGGTCCTCAACACTCATGGAACTTTAATTAAGGACAAGACTCATGAACTCCACTTCCTACCTGATGTGCACACTGGGCAGAGGTCTTGTCCCCAAGCCTCAGGCTGTCCCACACCATGTCTCTGCTGGCCTCAGGCCACACTGCACATGGTGGGCTCCCTGACTGCTACTCTCCACACTGGCCCTGCAGCTGGCAGACCAACACTGCTGGGCCTTAAAGGTCATGCTTCCATGCTCCTCTAGCACTGCATATGTGTACTGTAGGGGCCACACCTACAAAGTTCTGCCTGAACTGAGGCCTACCCAGGGCATCCCCTGGAAGGCAGGAGGAGATGACCCACCTCCACACTCTGGCACCTGTGTGCCTGCAGGGTGAGCTTCATGGGTGCTGCCAGGTTAGCTCCTTGTGACTAATCCAGCTCCCAAATGAGAATTGGAACACACCAACCCTTGACCCAGTCCCAGGGCTTTGTCCACCTCTTTAGATGCTCACTATGACCACCTCAGGCCCCAGCACCAGTGTGGTTGAGTCCAGTCTGTGCTGCTCTGAGCAGCTCCTGAGGCTGAAGGTTCACAAGGAGAGAGCTGTGCTGCAGCAGGTTCTGGAGACCAGGGTGCAAACACCCAGGTGCTGCTCCTGACCAGGACTCCTGAGGCTGCAGCACCACATGGCAGGAGGCAGGAGGCAAAGAGAGGCAGACAGGGCTGGACCCCTGAGTGGTACTGGGGTCCCACTGGGGCTCAGGGTGCCAGGAAGGCTCTACCAGCCCTGGGGGAACACAGGTGGCCAGGACCAGGGTGTCAGCTGTCCTCTACCTTCTGGGACCACGTGGACATGTGAAGAGTGACAGGGCACCAGTACTGAGGGCATGTGGCTGTGCCTCCAGGAGGATTCCAAGACACTTGATCCAGACACAGAGAGTCCCTGCCTCCCCCAGGTCTACAGGACACAGGAGGAGGAGAGGATGCCTAGATGACAGGTGATAGATTAGATAGATTGATAGATAGATACCATGTAAATATTGAAATAGAATAAATTAGTTCTGACCTTTGACACAGCACCATCCCATGGGGATGGTGGCTGGTCCTTCTCCCAGGCCCCTTACAAGAGGTGGATACATGTGGCCCCCAGTGGACTCAGCTCATCCAAGTGAAAGAGAGGACAGAGACTGGGTTTCTCCCTGCCCACACTTGTGCCCTGTGCCCACCATAGATGGCAGCAGCATGTGCAGATGAGGGCTCTGTGCCAACTGGATGCTCCTGAGCTGAAGGAGGCCCTCACAGGGAGGCACAGCCTTTGCCCTGTAGGGAGCCTCTGAGGCCCTCAGCTGGACGCCTCCCTGGAGAGCAGGTGGCAGCAGAGGGGAGAAGACACACAGCACATTTCCAATGCAGGACGGTTCTGAGGACCTCACCTGGTGTGTGCACCTGGGAGCTGGAGGAGGGTCAGGGCAGCAGTCGTGTCCAGGGTGAGAGCAAAAGACCAGGTAACCAGTCACTCTCACCACACATGAGCTGTTTGACAGTGAACCAGCACTCATGCTTCTGTGTGATTTTACATCTGCCCCAGGGAGTTAGCACAGACACCTCCACCATATGATTATGTGATTACATTAAATAAACTAAGATAGTGGACTCTAAAATCAAATTAGAAGAAATTCTCCCCTCCTGAATGCTGTTCTGTCCACCATGCTGCCCATGACACTCTCATCTACTCTCAGAACTGCTCTACCTGGGCCTCCACCCAGAGCTGCTATATAGCAGGAGGACATGCAAATAGGGCCTCCCTCTGCTCATGAAAACCAGCCCACCTGACCCTGAAGCTCTGCACAGGAGCCCAGCCCTGGACTCCCAGCTCAGCCCACTCAGTGATCAGGACTGAACACAGCTGCTCACCATGGAGAGTGTGCTCAGCTGGGTTTTCCTGGTGGCTGTTTTCAAAGGTAATGAATGGAGAACCAGAGATCCTGAGTGTGTGAGTGGACAGGAGTGAGAGAAAGAGTGGATGAGTGACACTGTCCTGATCAGGCTGCCTCTGTGTTTGCAGGTGTCCAGTGTGTGGTGCAGCTGGTGGAGTCTGGGGGAGGCCTGGTGCAATCTGGTGCACCTGACCCTGCAGCTCTGCACAGGAGCCCAACCCTGAGACTCTCCTGTGCAGCCTCTGGATTCACCTTCAGTGATTACTACATGCACTGGGTCTGCCAGGCTCCAGGGAAGGGGCTGGAGTGGGTCTCATACATTAGTGGTGGTAGCAGTGACATAAACTATGCCAACTCCGTGAAGGGCCAATTCACCATCTCCAGAGACAACTCCAAGAACACACTGTACCTGCAAATGAGCAGTCTGAGAGTCGAGGACACTGCCACCTATTACTGTGCCAGAGACACAGTGAGGGGACCTCAGTGTGAGGCCTGACACAAACCTCCCTGCAGGGTACCCAGGGCCAGCAGGGAGCGCTCAGTACACAGGGAGCTCAGGTCAGCCAGGAGCAGGTGCAGAGGGAGGAGGGAGCAGCTCAGCTCACGCCCTGAGGTCCCTGCCCACCCAGCACCCCCTGACTCCCCCTTGCCTGCAGATTCTCGAGGTCCCTCCTCCACCAGACCCTCTGTGAGGTGATTCTTCTCTAGGTCTTGCTTGTCTGGAATTCTCTCAGCACAGACCAGGCAATTTTGCAGATGAAGAGTAAATTTCAGGGACGTTTCCTGAACAGCGCCTGTAAGTGAACTGTATGGATTTTTCATTTCCTTATTGGGGATTGAATCCAGGGTGCTCCACCCTTGACGTCCATTCTAGGTTTTATGTGTCTTATTTGGAGACAGGTTCTCCCAAAGATCCCCAGGCTGATCTTGAAGTTATGATTCTCCTCCCTCAGCCTGAAATGTCCCTGGGTCTACAGGTGAGCTCCCCACACCTGCTGAACTTTACAAACTCCTAACACCATATCTCACTCTCTGCCTGTTCAGGTGTTTCCCAGTCCCCTTTCCATGAATCCTTCCCTTTCCCCCTCCACCCAGTGACCTTCCTGTGTTGGATCAGGTCACAGAACAAAGTTCTCACTAGAGCCCACCTACTGCCAGAACTTTCCACCCCTGGGGACCATTTGCAATGTCTGGAGGGAGTTGTTTTCACCTATGAAGGAAGGATTTTCCTGGCTGCTGCAGTCTGGCTGGGCACAATCAGGAGCCACTTGTCAAAAGAAACTAACTTTATTTTTAGAACCACACATGCCAAACAAAACAGCCTCTCAGGAAAAACCCTCAGAGCCCCAACTGCCACCACCAGCTTTCCACAAGCCTCTCTCTCCCACACAAGCTTCTCCCCACCTCCCACAATCCTCCTGCTCTTGAGGCCGATTGGCTGGGTCACGTGGGCGGAGCCAAAAAAGTCCCCCAATGAGCAGCTCCGTGGTCTGAAAGGGCAGGGAAACAGCCCAATGAGCATCACCGCAGAGGAGCCAATCAGCTAGATGTTGCTGGGGCCGAGGAGCCAATCAGCTAGATGTTGCTGGGGCCGCTGTGAGCCAATCATCAGCCAGCAGCTGGAAGTTTGCTGGCAGCTGGAAGTTTGCTGGGGCCCCTTTGGCTGTGGCTCTCAACATCTCCCCCTCTCTGTTTAAACAACAAGCATGTGGCTTAGGGACCGTGCCTGTTAGGCAGTCCAATTCAACATATGGTCCTTACCCGTCATCGGATGAACTGACCTCTAGGCATCAGCCTCCTGTCTTAGGTTGGTACCACTGCAATTGGATCATACCCGTCACTGACTACCGGTCCAGCATACAGCCATACTTGTGGATAGGCCTTTGCACCTGTGGGGGGGGTGAGGTTCTTTGCCTCACCTCTGTTGGCCCCCAAATTTTAGACCATCACTAGTAGAGGAGGATGCAAAATGCCATGACATTAAGCCAATTGAGGGCTCCTTTGAAAAATTGTACCACCGGTGACACCATCAGCAAAAATACTCCAGCACTACCACAATTCGCTGTACCAACAGATAGTTCACAATGCATACAGGTGAGCTCACAATGTGTCCAGGCAAGTTCTGCAAGCAGTTCAGTGATGGCTATTGTAGAAGCTGTAGATTGGTTTTATCTTTGACTTCACCAGAACTGGGATGAAGATAGGAATTCTGGCAATAATGGCTAAAGAAAAAATTATGTAACATTACAAAAGGCACTAAAAGAAAACAATTTTCTTAACAATTTACATTGTCTTCACCGGCACTGGGATGAAGATAGGAATTCTGGCAATAATGGCTAAAGAAAAAATTATGTAACATTACAGAAGGCACTAAAAGAAAACAATTTTCTTAACAATTTACATTATCTTTAAGAGAATTATTAAATATAATGAAAAGGAAAGGTGAAAGTAAACAAACAGATCTGTTAACCTTCTTTTTTGTTTACATATTAAAACAATCCTCAACAGTTGTTCACCCAATTTAAATTGAACCATATAAATCACGTGAAAAAAATATTTGGATCCATTTTATCATGAGCGCTCATCATATATGATATATGGACATACGTACATTCAAACATATAACACAAAACACAAGTGTGCACACATAATATAATACATACAACACATAACATTATAGTAAAGGCCTTATAACTTTTTACAGGTGAAATCTCCATTGCAATGTTTAAAAACTCTATAGTCAAAAAATAGAACTGATCGGCAAAACATTAACCTAGGTCTGTATGAGCTCAAAAAACAAAATAGAACTTCATGATATGGCAAAGGGCAATAATAAAATAGATATTGAAAAACGCATCCTGGTTCTGTTGCAGATGTAAGAATAGCCAAACTGCAGTTTTGGATATCAGTTGTTATGGATTTGAGCCAAATCATCTTCTTTTTGGTCTGTAGAAATCGCTTTAGTTAATCTTTCTGGAATCCAAATCAGCTGCTGTTCTCCCTGTGGAAACACATAAACAGACCCCCGACTCCAGACAATCACTGGGTCAGGACCTTGGTTAATCTCTCTGGAATCCAAATCGGCTGCTGTTCTCCCTGTGGAAACACACAAACAGACCCCCGACTCCAGACAATTACTGGGTCAGGACCTTTCCATTGTCCTGTTAGAATATCCTTCCAAAGTACCTTGGGCTTATGTACATTTTTTGGACACATATGCCTTTCCGCAGCACTAAGTCCTGATGAATCCAAATTTAAAAAGTTTAGAGTAAAAAGGGTTATTTTAAGTTTATCTTTGGGGAATATATACCCCTTCCCAATTCCTTCTTTTTGCTTTAATAAGTACATTTTAATAGTTTGATGAGCTCTTTCAACTATGCCTTGTCCCTGTGGATTGTATGGGATTCCTGTTATATGAGTAATGCCAAATGTTGAGCAAAATTGTTTAAAAGAGGTAGAAGTATAACCAGGGGCATTATCTGTTTTTAACTGTTTTGGAACACCCACAGTGGCAAAATTTTGTAAGCAATGAGCTATAACATCTTTAGTTTTTTCTCCGGCATGAAGGGAGCCCATCAAAAATCCAGAAGAAGTATCAACAGTAACATGCAAATATTTTAATTTTCCAAATTCTGGCAAGTGTGTGACGTCCATCTGCCAAATATGGTTAGGTATCAATCCTCTAGGATTGACTCCAAGATTAACTTGTGGTAAAAAGGTCACACAATTTTGACATTGTTTTATTATTTGTCTAGCTTGTTCCTTAGTTATTTTAAAATGCTTTTGTAAAGTATTAGCATTGACATGGAACTTTTTATGAAAATTTATAGCTTCTTCTAGTGTAGAGAAAATATGTATGTCATGTGTAGTTTTATCTGCTAAATCATTGCCCAAACTAAGGGCTCCAGGCAATCCTGTATGTGCCCTGATATGTCCTATAAAGAATGGATCTTTTCTGTCCCAGATTAGACTTTGTATAGTGGAAAGCAAAGAGAAAACAGTAGAAGAAGGGGAAATCCTACCAGCATCTTCAAGAGATACTATCGCATTAACTACATACTGACTATCAGAAAATAAATTAAATACAGAATCTTTAAACATCACAAAAGCTTGTAAAACTGCATTAAGCTCTACCTTTTGAGCTGATTGTTTGGGTACTAAAAATGTAAAAGTTTGATCAGGGGTAACTACTGCTGCTGTACCATTATTTGACCCATCAGAGAATATATTTGGAGCATTCATGATAGGTGTTTTTCTTGTCATTTTTGGAAAAATTACAGGATGCAATGACCAAAAAGACAATAAAGGATTAGATGGTAAGTGGTTATCAAATGAAACATTAGATTTACACATGATTATTGCCCAAGTATTTAACTCATTAGCTAACTCATCAATTTGATTCATAGTATATGGAGTAATCATTTTATTGGGAGAAATTCCAAACACTCCCTTTGCTGCTTTTATTCCTTTGAGTATTAATTGTCCTACAGCCTCAGGATACCTAGTAAGAATAGTGTTAGGAGAATAAGATAAATGTATCCATAATAATGGACCTTCTTGCCAAAATACTCCTGTAGGAATATTTTTTGTTGGTAGTACAATAAATAATAAAGGCAAACTTATATCAATTCTATCCAAATGCATATTTTCCATATATGTTTCAATGATTTTTAATGCCTTTCTTGCTTCAGGCGTTAACATTCGGGGTGAATTTGGATCTGATGGACCTTTTAGGATATCAAATAAAGGTCCCAACTCTCCTGTTGGTATACCTAAATAAGGCCTTATCCAATTTATGTCTCCTAATAACTTTTGAAAGTCATTAAGTGATTTGAGTTGATCTACTCGTATTTGAATTTTTGGTGGACGGACCATGGTTGAGGATAATAGAACTCCTAAATAATTAATTGGAAAATTTAATTGTACTTTATCTATTGCTATCTCTAGATTATAATTTTTTAATAAGTTTGTAAGTGTGGCATAACATTCTAGCAATGTATTTTTATCTTTGTGTGCTAATAATACATCATCCATATAGTGAAATATTTGTAGTTCAGGATTTTGATTTCTAAGTGGCTGGATTACTTTGTTAACATAAATTTGACACATAGTTGGGCTGTTAGCCATCCCTTGAGGGAGTACTTTCCATTCATATCTCTGATCAGGACCTTCATGATTCAGTGCAGGGATAGTAAATGCAAAACGTGGACTATCCTCAGGATGAATTGGAATTGAAAAAAAACAATCTTTAATATCTATAACTAAAACATACCAGGTTTTTGGCAAAGCAGACAACTGAGGAATCCCTGATTGAGCAGGTCCCATAATAACCATCTCATTATTCATGGCTCTTAAATCTTGCAGTAATCTCCATTTACCAGATTTCTTTTTGATGACAAAAATGGGAGTATTATGGGGAGATACAGAAGGTTGTATATGTCCTTCTGCTAATTGTTGTTTGACCAGGTCATGGGCTGCTTGTATCTTTTCTTTAGTCAGGGGCCACTGAGGAACCCATACTGGTCTTTCTGATTTCCAAGTAATTTTTATTGTCTCAGTGGCCCTTTCTGAAAATCCAACCCATGTCTGTCTCTCCCTTGATCTATTTGTATTGGTGCTGCTATACCTTGTTCTTGTTTTTCTAATCTTTTTCCTTTCCTAAAACCTTGTCTAGTCATAATAGTGGGTGCATTTTGGTTGATGTTATTTGTTAATGTCAAACCTAATTGATCTAGGACATCTCGTCCCCATAAATTTATAGGAAGATGATCCAATACATACGGCTGAATAGTTCCTTCACATCCTTCAGGATCCTTCCAATCTAATACCATTGCACTTCTATGGGGATTAGTTGCCACTCCTAGGCCTTGAAGCGTTTGAGTGGCTTATTGTAATGGCCAATGCTTTGGCCATTCTTGACGAGAGATGATGCTAAGGTCTGCACCTGTATCCAGTAGTCCATTAAATTCATGTCCTTGAATATTTAGTTTTAGCATGGGGCGAGAATCTAAATTTAAAGAAAGCATAGCCCAATCTACACCTGTGGAGCCTAATCCCTTGGAACCTCTTTCTACAGTACGACTGGAAAATTTATCATGTAGGCTGGGTATTATTAGTAACTGTGCTATTCTATCTCCTGGTGAAATTACTGATATACCCTTTGGAGAACTGGCTATAATTTTTATTTCACCTTCATAATCGGGATCAATTACCCCAGGACTTATCATAAGTCCTTTTAGAGTAGAAGAGCTGCGTCCCAATAATAAGCCTACTGTTCCTTTGGGAAGAGGTCCTTTCACCCCTGTGGGAATGATTTGAACTCCCATCTCTGGAGTTAGTACTGCTATGGCGGAGGCGCAGATGTCCAACCCTGCGCTCCCTCTGGTTTGTCTGATGATGGATCTGATGGACAATATGTCCTGGGCACTACCCTGATGGGGTTGGTGGGTTCCTCCAGTGCTCTGTATATTTGTGGTTTTGGGCCCCAGAGCATTGGGCCCCCCTGTCCATTTTTTGGCAATGGAGCCCGATGCCTTTCTCCACGATATCGTGGATAAACACCTGGTCCTTGTTCGTTTTTTGATAATGGAGTACCCTCTATGGTGGTTTGAGAACAGCATTCATTAGCCCAATGTCTCCCTCTACGGCATCGTGGGCAAATACCTGGTATTCTACTCCTTTGATACCTAGTTTTGTTAAACCCTCCTCCAATGGGGCAATTCCTTTTAAAATGTCCTGTTTGTTCACAATTGTAGCATGTTCTTGGCCTGGCATCTAAAGCCTGTTTTACTGCAGCTGCCACAATTTGCCCTTGTTCATTAATGTCTCTGGCATCTAAAGCCTGTTTTACTGCAGCTGCCACGACTTGCTCTTGTTCATTAATGTCTCTACATAATTTAATATATGTGTTTAAATCTTCATGTTTCCATGGTCTAATGATATCTCTGCAACAACGATTCGCTTGCTCATAAGCCAGGTGTTTTAGTAATGGCATTGCTTGTTCTGTATTCCCAAAAACTCTGGTAGCTGTTTGAATAAGCCTATCTACAAATTCAGCATAAGGTTCATTAGCTCCTTGCATTACCTTAGATACTTGACCTTGTAAACCTCCATGTCCTTGTAAAGTCTTCCATGCCTTAATTGCATCTGCAGCAATTTGTGCGTATATGCCAGGATCATATGCAATTTGTTGCTGCTGATCCTCATAAGGTCCCTTTCCTAACAACATATCTAGATTTCTCTGAGTATAACCAGCTGCTGCATTTCGCCTAGCCGTCTCCTTGCAAAATTCCTCATTGGCAACCTTCCATAACAGGTATTGTCCTCCATTTAGCACAGCTTTACACATATTAGCCCAATCTGCTGGCGTCATGTTCAAGTTGTTAATGGATTCGACCATGCTTACAGTGAAGGGTGCTTGAGGACCATAGGTTGTTACAGCCTCTTTTAGCTGCTTCACTGTTTTGAAATTTAAAACTTGGTAAAATCGCTGCCCTCCTGCCTCAAATACAGGGCATGTTAATATTTGAGATCTTGTCTCAGGATCCCAACTATCAACTGCGGGGGTTGGGGACCTCCCAGCATATGGAGGTGGCGCTGTTGGTTGGACACTTACGCCCTCTGGTGATAGAAAGGTGTTAGTAGCAGTCTCCTGTAGAGGTGGTGCTGTTGGTTGGACACGTACACCCTCTGGTGATAGAAAGGTGTTAGTAGCAGTCTCCTGTTGTAACTTTCCCCCTGATGGCTTTTTCTGTTTTACACTTTCTTTCTCTGTCTGACTAGCTTGAGAGACCTTCTCTTTTACTTGAATCTTTTCCTCTGTCTGACTAACTTGAGAGACCTTCTCTTTTACTTGAATCATTATGTCTTCTCCTTCCTCTACCATTGTCTGAACTGAAGGCTTTGGACTAAGCAAACAAGATATGAAAGTCCACAATGGCAATGTGCCATCTGGCAGAGTCCCTGGGCTTTTCTTTTCTATTCTTTTTAAGTCTTCACCATGATGGTTCCATTGTGATATATTTAACAACTCCTCCTTAAAAAGCCATGGGCTACATTTTTGTATTGTATCAACGTATGCCCTGATTGTTCTTGATTTTACTGAGATGCCTCCTTCCTCTAACAATTTACTTAACACTCTTTCAGTTTGTTTTTTACTAATTTCTGATCCCGTATTTCTACTATAATACAACCCAACAAGATGACGCCAAACAAAACTGAGACAGAATGAAATAAAAAGGGAACAACAAAAAGTCATTATAGCCTTTCTATCCTCCTGACATGTGCATCCGTCCTTTCTCCCTATCTGTTCCTCAGACATAAATAGTTTTTCCTCAGATGTGAGTGGTTTTTCTTCCGTCTCACTCATCTCCAGGGACAGGCAACTTAACACAAAAGTGAAGCAAAACAAAAGAAGAATCTTAAAATGGCTACCCATCCTCTCGCCCTGCCCTCAGGGGCGAGCAGTTTCACTTACCCTCAGTCGCTCCCCGTGCGAGCCACCAAATGCCGCAGTATGGCTGGGCACAATCAGGAGCCACTTGTCAAAAGAAACTAACTTTATTTTTAGAACCACACACGCCAAACAAAACAGCCTCTCAGGAAAAACCCTCAGAGCCCCAACTGCCACCACCAGCTTTCCACAAGCCTCTCTCTCCCACACAAGCTTCTCCCCACCTCCCACAATCCTCCTGCTCTTGAGGCCGATTGGCTGGGTCACGTGGGCAGAGCCAAAAAAGTCCCCCAATGAGCAGCTCTGTGGTCTGAAAGGGCAGGGAAACAGCCCAATGAGCATCACCGCAGAGGAGCCAATCAGCTAGATGTTGCTGGGGCCGAGGAGCCAATCAGCTAGATGTTGCTGGGGCCGCTGTGAGCCAATCATCAGCCAGCAGCTGGAAGTTTGCTGGCAGCTGGAAGTTTGCTGGGGCCCCTTTGGCTGTGGCTCTCAACACCTGGCTTCTAGTTTTTATTGACCAATGAGGCTGCCACACCTCCAACCATCACAGGACATCACCCACAGTGAGGAATAAACTGACAAAATATTTATGGACTAAACAGAAAAAGGGTGACAGAAAACCTAAACTTTATTGAAATGAGCAGAAATGTGTGTATTCAGAGTGAACCTTGAGGTGTGTGAGCTGTCTGTCCCTCATGATGAGGCTCTGTGACACCCACACCTCAAACCCAGGGCTCCATATGGTGGACACACCCACTCCTCACGCAGCTGTGCATGGCCTGTGGACAGGGGTGATGTAAGCAAGGTCTTCAAGAGAAAGGGGCACCCTGGGCAAGGACCCAGTGGGAAGGATGGTCAGCTATTCAGGTCAGCTCTGCTACTGGCCTCAGAACCCTGAAGACACACTGTGCCCAGAACCACACTGACCCCATCTCACTATGAGCTGACCCTGATCCTGGGAAGCCCCAGGACACCTGGCTGCTGGGGAGAGGCAGCTTGGAGCCTGCCTGGGTTTCCAGCCCCTGTGGCTGCATTGCAGGGTCACAGACAGGGACACCTGGGCTATGTCCCTGCTCACATCAGTGCCCAGCCTGTCCTGAGGGTCTGCTCCAGTCTGGGTGAGGATGAGCAGTGGCAATGTTTATATCCCAGATGGTCCTAAGAACTCAGCAGCTGTGGGAAGACATGAAACCACCAGTCCCCTTTGATTTCAGCACTGACACCATCAGTCAGCACACTGGTGTTTTACTTTTCATTTTAATACACTTTTAGCTGTAGGTGGGCACAATGCCTTATTTTACTGGTTTGTTTCCCGGGTGCTGAGGACCAGACCAGGCCTCCCACAAGGGCTCTGCACTGGGCCTCAACCCAGCCCCACACACTCCTACTGCTGTTGTGATACATTGGTTTTTCTTGACACTCCCTGGGTCTCTTCCTGAGGACTCTCCAGTGCCAATGGTCACACAGGACAGTGGGGCTCCTCTGACATGCTCACAGCAGGTGGGACATGGTGGCTGCACTCTTTCCCTAGTGCTTCCTCCTTCCTCCACCCTCCTCTCCCCCACCCCTCCCTCTTCTCTCCTAGTTTTCTGGTATTTATTTATTTATCTTCTCTATTTAGTGCCACTCAGCTTCTGAGTTAGGTCCACACAGCTGGATCACCTTGTCTGACCACCTGTCCTGGAGGGTGGGGAACTGCCTTTCTCCTTCACAGTGGCTCTGCTGCACCAGGTGAGACTGTGGGTCTGCAAGGACAACTGACCACCACCTGCACCTGTGTCATGTGTAGAGATGTGGCTTGAACCCCCTACTTCTGGGAGTCCCTGTCCCTGTGCTGTGCTTTGGGGCAGAGTGCTGGGACATCACTCCCTCCAATCCTCCTGAGACCCAGTCCCCAGCCCTGTCCATCACACTCTGTCTCCCACAGGTCAGTCTGTCCATTCAGATGGAAGTGCCCGTTGATCTCATCCACACGTAGACCTCCAGCCAGGACCCATTGTCTCTCCTCCTCCCAGAAAGGGGCTGGGGCTGGGCTCCGAGGACCCAGTGAAGAGTGCACCTAAGTGGCTGTCCAGTCTTGGACACTCAAAAGCACGTCCTCCTGTGCAGGAGAAATAATAAGAAGGGGAGAGTGGAGGGGATTCTGAAGTGAAGTGTGTGAGCAGAGGTGCCCTGGAGGGTGTCCACGCCTGCCCATTGAGTCCCTTCAACTCCAGCCCCTCCCAGCTCTGCCACCTCAACTGGGAAGGTCAAGTACTGCATGGGGGTTGCAGGCCCTCTCCAGCCAGGACCCTGGGCTTTCCCTGGTAAGCACAGCCCAGCTCCCCTGAGGTCAATGTCTGCTGGGCTGAGGTCTGTTACTTACCCTGCTTCTCCAGGCCTGGTGGGAAGGTGTCGCTCTGACTGCTGAGAAAGGACTTAAGGATTCTGACGTGCCCCTTAAGGTCATGACTCACGGTGTCCTAGTAATACAATCAGGAAGCACTGAGGTGGGGCCTGGGTTGTGGGGCGCTGCGGGAACTAATGAGGGGAACAGACACAGCACCTCGGGGACCTGGCTCAGTCTCTGCACTGAGCACAAGAGGACTGGTTTCCCTTGATGGACCCTGACCTCACAGGGGAGCCAGCAGAGGGCAGCACCTGGGGCTCAGAAGAGGGCAGGCCCCAGTAGGGTTACCAACTGCAGGAGGACCCTCCTCAGGCAGCACACAGAGCTCTGCCCAGGAACAGGCTGGGCACCAGGAGCATGGCTCATGCTGCTCAGGAAAGGACCCCACAGGTACCATGGAGATGTGCAGAGATAAGGCAAGGACTGGGCACTGCGGCTGGTCAGACGTTCCCTTACTCCAAAGAGCAGGGTCTTCTCCTAAGCCCACTGCTGTGAGGTACCCTCGGTTTTGCTGACAGCATTTTGACTGCTCAGCTGTGCACCCCATCTTCCCTGGGGCAGGAGTGTCCCCAACATTCCCTCCACCCTCCCTCCTGAGGATGATGGAGAATGGGCACTGCTCCTGGGACCAGAGCAGGGCTGGCCCCGGGGTCTGCAGACGCATTTCCAAGTGAGACGTGTGGGGAGGATGGGGCTGGAACCTGACAGGCAGGTGGTGTCACTGCTGGGGGTTCAGACAGCAGCGTCCTGGGCCTGGGCTGCTCTACACTGCCACCTCCGTCCAGCACAGGCAGCTGGACTGAAGTCACTGTGTGAATTTGGGGTGACACAAAGTACCACACAGACACAGAATACCTTTCATAAGCTTCATGATGGCTTTCTCCATCTCCCAGCCTCAGGGTCCCCAAAAGGGGGACAAGAGAAGGTCAGAGAGGCTGACAGGAGAGAGGGGGCACGTTCAGAAGTGGGCTTTTATTTTGGGTGATGCTGTTTCTTAGAATTTTCTATCTGAAAATGGCAGAAGGGTAGGATTACAAAGGAACAGGTGAGTGTGACTCAACCCCAGCAGGTGACACCTACTCCTGGAGCCACACCCTGTTATCCCAGCTGGGGGAGCACCCAAGTTACTGGACCTGGCACTACCCTGCCCGACTGAATGCAATAACTGTTCAAACCTGGAGCATCAGCACATAAGGAGGATTCATTGAGGGGGGCTTCCCTCACTAATGGCTCTCCTCACCTGGGACCTACACTGAGCTGATCCCTTGGAATCCAGGGAAACCTCTGCAGATGAAGAGGAAGCTGGACATAGAGAGGGAAGTCACATGTCAGTGCACAGCTCCTCTGGGGACAGCCACTTAGACAGTCTGTCTCCTCCTCTTCCCAAATGCTCTCCATCATTAGTTGCATCCAGTCTCCCTGCTGGTGCTGATGTGTCCTGGATTACAGGATTGAGGAAGGCTGAACCTATGTCACACAACCAACATAACAGTGTCACATGTTCTCCAGGAACAGAATGACCATGTCACAGTAGCAGGCAGTGGGAGAGAAAGCAGTGCGCTGAACTCAGAAATGAGCACTCAGCACCCAGAGCCTGAGTGGATGTGGAGAGTGAGACTGGGCACCAGGAAGGGAGCAGGGTCCTGAGGAAGGGGCTGGGCTCAGGAGGGTGGGCTCCTCCTCTGACAGCCTTCCAGCACCCCTGAAACCACCTGCTCTCCTCTCACAGGTAAAGCTCCACTTGGGTTCAAGACAGGGACACAGCTCAGGAGCACAGAGGACCTGGGCAGCCTGACCCCAGCCTCTCCAGATATCAGAAGAGCCTCACCCACATGCAAATCCCTCCCCCTGCTCTGGGTTCAAAGGCCCTCTGGGCTGTGGGAGCTCCCAGCTCTCTGCTCAGACAGGGCTGAGGTCTCTGGGAAGGCAGGTGTGGTCTAGAAGATGAGGCTGCTGGGTCTTGTCCTGTGCCTGGTCACAGCTCCCCAAGGTGAGTGTCCCCAGTGTCAGACCTGTGTCCATGGGGAGGTTGTGACTGCCTGTGACTAACAGGGTGTGACTGTCCTTGTCCCTAGGTGTCCTGTGCCAGGTGCAGCTGCAGGAGTCAGGACCTGGCCTGGTGAAGACCTCGCAGACCCTGTCCCTCACCTGTGCTGTCTCTGGTTACTCCATCACCAGTGGTTACTGCTGGAGCTGGATCCGTCAGCCCCCAGGGAAGGGGCTGGAGTGGATAGGGGAGATATGTTATGATGGTAACACTTACTACAGCCCATCCCTCAAGAACCGAGTGTCCATCTCCAGAGACACGTCCAAGAACCAGTTCTCTCTGCAGCTGAGCTCCCTGAACACCCAGGACACAACCACCTATTACTGTGCCAGAGACACAGTGAGGGGACCTCAGTGTGAGCCCACACACAATCCTCCTGCAGGGTGCCCAGGGCCAGCAGGGGACGCTCAGCACACAGGAGCTCAGGTCAGCCCAGAAGCAGGTGCAGATGGAGGTGGGGTCCCTGCCCCTCAGTCACTTACTCTCTCCAGCCAGCTCCTTCTGGGGCACAACCATCCATAGTCTTCTGGAGATGCCCGTGTCTCTGGACACCACAAACTTTTAAGTTCTTCCATCAAGTTTTCCACAATGAAGAATGGCTCAAATATAAGTTTTCTGAAGAGGACTTTGGTTACCACAGTGTCTTTAACCTTGTGCCATTTATGAAAATCTGTGACATTTCATTTCCTCTCTACATCACATGGATCTCCAGGGCCTCCTTTCCAACAGCTGACTATTCCATTATTATATTATATTGTCCCCATTATTTTATCATTATTCATTTTATTTTATTTTTCCTTTTCATTTCTTTGTAACTTTTGCAATCTTTTTTGCCAAAGTGATAGAAGCATGAAATATAATTTGTCTAATTCTGGTCCCAGTAAGGCCCTCCTCTCCATGTACCAGCTTTCTAGGAGAGCTCTCTGGACATATTGTTCCTATTAATTTCTTACATCTCTGAAGAGAACAATTTGGAATTTAATTTATACTTTCTTTTTTCATTGTTGCACCATAATTATGAATAATATTGCATTTCAATTGGACACAACTACACAATCATGGGACTTAATTTCTCCACTTCTATCCCCTGCCATCTCCCTTTCCCTCCCTCCTCTCTATCCCTCCCTCCTGACCCTTTTCCCTTTCTTTTCTCCACAGATCTTTTCTATAATTTGGTTCATTAGTGCCTCTTAGAGCACATAAAGGGGACATCCACTGTGCGATCCTCACACTGGACCCAGGAATGCTTCGTCAGTGTCATTCCACTGCTTGTCCCATTTCTGTCCCCCTACCTCACCCTGATCCCCTTCCTCTCCTCCTGCTCCCTCTTCTGTTTCCAGGGGACTCCTCCCAGGACTTTCCCCTTTTGTGATCTGAAATTCGCATTTGAGATTAAACACTTGACATTTCTCCCTCTGATTCTGGGTTAATAAACTTGATATTCTCCAGTTCCATCCATTGACCAGGAAATGCCATATTTTCCCTCTTCCCTATGGCTGAGTGAAACACTGTTCTGTGTATACACCACCTTCCCTTTATCCGCTCATCTGTTGATGGACATCTGGGAAAGTTATGTAATATGGCTGTTTTCAGGCCCACTGGTGTAAACACTGATGTGACTAGATAGCTGTGCTGTGCTGATTTTAGGTCTTTTGGATAAATACCAAGGAGTGGTAGCTGGGTCACATCATGGCTCCATTCCTGGTCTCTCATGAAGTGTCCATTCTGCTTTCTAGAATGGCAGCACTAATTTGAAGTCCCAGCAATAACATATCCGTACACCTCTTTCCAACATCTTTGCTGACATTTGTTATTATCTGTGTTCTTGATGATCGACTTCTGATTGGACTGAAATGAATTCTCAATCTAGTTTCAATTTGCATTTCCTGATTTCTAGGACAATTGAGAATGTTCTCCTATATTTGTTGGCACTTAGATTTCCTCTCTTGAGGAATGTCCCTTTAGCTCCTTCCCATTTATTTATTGGGTTATTTGGTCTGGTCATTTATGTATTTTGGGTTCTTCATATTAGTGCCTTATCTGGGGAGCAGGTGACAATGAGGTCCCAAGGTTGTCTCCTCACACTGTGGCTGGATTCCATTGCTGTGCTGAAGGTTTTAATTTGATACTGTCCCACTTACTGATTCCTGGTATTGATCCTTGCACTTTAGTGACGTGGTTGAGGAAGTCAGTGTCTGTGTCAGTACACAGGAGGGTTGGTGCAATATTTGATTCTAGTTCTTTCAGAGTGTCCAGTCTAATTAGTTGATTTTTTTATTAATTTTGAGTTGACATTTTACAGGGTGAGGGATAGTGACCTATTATATTTTTTACATATTGATATTCATTTTTCCCAGCACTCTCTCTTGAATAGCCTGTCATTTCTGCAACATGATTTTGGAAACTCTGTCAAGTGCCAGATCAGTGCACTTAGGTTGGTCTGTCTCTGTACCTCCTACTCTGTCCCCTTGGTCTCCATGTCTGCTTTGGTGACAGTGCCATGCTGGTTCAGTTACTGCAGCTCTGTCAAGTAATTGGAGGTCACATGTTGTCATGTCTCCAGGTTCACTCTTCCTGCTTAATCACTTTGCCTACTGTGTGTTGTGACTTCTCCACACAAATACTAGGACACTTGTCTGGTTCTTCTAAGAAGGTTGTTGGTATTTGTTGGAGATTTCACTGAATCTGTGTGACATTTGATGTAGTTTGGCCATTTGATATTATTAATTCTGATGATACCAGAACATGGGAGGCCTTTCCATCTCTAAGTTCTTCAAATTCTCCCTGAGTTATTCACTATTTCCATTGTAGAGATCTTTCACCTCTCTGGCTGAATTTTTTATAAGTTCTTTTAAGGTCATTTAGAATGGGACCAATTTCTTGATTTAGTTCTCAGATGAGTCATTTTGGAATACAGGAAAGTGGGTTATTTATCTGTGCATGATGTATTTAGTTCTATTGCTACAGGTGTTTATCAGATCTAGAAGCCTTCTGGTGGAGATTTTGGTTCTCCTAGATATTGGATCACATCACCAGCAAGCAGCATATTGAGACTTCTTTCTTTCCTCCAAAACAATTTAATTTCTTTTTTCCCTGATTGCTCTGGATAGAGTTTTGTGGGACTATGTACACAATACAAAGTTTAAAATTAAAAAAGAGATGTTTCCTAGAAAACACAAAGTACATTGAAAGCCCTTGACCAACTGAAGAAAACCAAATGCAGAAGACCCAATCAACAAAATTAGAGATAAAACAGAAGATATTGCTACTGAAATCCAGAAGATTAGAAACTATTTTAAAAAATATCCACCAGTAAACTAGAAAATCGTGAAGAGATTGACAAAAATTCTAAACTCATGTGATCTAGACATACTGAAACACAAGAATGTACAAACGTAAAAAAAAAAAAAAAAGAAAATTCAAGCCATGAAGCTGAACAGCCATTAAAGACCTTCCACAAGAGGAGAGCCCAGAAGCAGAATGATTTGCAGTTGATTCTAAGAGACTTTAACAAAGAGAAGGGCCAAACTCCTCATGTTGTTCCATGAAATGAAAAAGAAGGAAGCACTGAAAAAAATCCTTCTGTGAAGTCAGTAACACCCGGATACCAAAACCAGACATAGAGACATCCAGAGAGGAGACTTCAGACCAACATCACTGGTGAACAGAGATGAGAGACTCCTTAATAAAATATTGGCACCCTGCACTCAAGGACACATGAGAAGGTGGGGACCATGATCAGTAGGTTTACCCACAGGGTCAGGAGGTTGGCTCAACATACAGATCAATAATGTCATATCCATCTGTGAGTCACCACATGAATAGAGGTGGGGACAAGGGTCACACCATGACATCAACAGGTACAGGAACAGCATTTGAGGAGGCCAGCACCCCTCATGTTTAAAGGACTGGAGAAGCTAGACATCCAAGGGCCTGACCTCAACCTCATAAAGGCTGCATGTGACAAACCCAAGGCCACCACCATACTGAAGTGAGACCTCCTGGAAACAGTTCCACTCAGCTCAGGACAGGACAAGGGTGTCCTCTCTCCCACTCTGATTCCCCAGGGTCCCTGCCCTGCACACTTTGACACAGGAGCATTTTCACATGAACAACATGCAGAGCAGCATTATTGATGCCGAAGTGACTGCTCTGTGTCACTCTGTTAGGGTCAGAGGTGAGGTAGCTCAGAGGACACTGGTGAGACTTTTCCATTTACTCAGAGGGATTTCAGTGAGATTTACAGATTAGGACCACCCTCAGGATTCTCTGTAGAACAAGCACCCAGACAGTCCAGGGCAGGTGCCCTGGACCCCTGATCAACCCCAGGCTCATGGTCCTCCTGGACTCCCTGAGACTCAGCACTGTCCTCTGGCACTTTTGCTGCTTGTAAATGGAAGGTGTGGGGCTGAGGATTAGGCGAGATTCCTTCAGAGGGACAGCCAGCCAGGCTGGGTCTGCACATTAGCTGAGCCCTAGGGGGTGGCATGGGGCACTCTGACCAGCCCAGTCAGTAAGCCCTGTCTTCAGTAAAGTCCGCCCACCCCAGACCTGACACCTGAGAACAGGAGCCTGACTGCCCAGGTCCTGCCTGAGACTCCAGGTGGCCCTGCCCTGATTTTTCCACAGTAGTCCTGGGAGGGGCAGTGGGTATACCTGATGGACATCCAGGGAGGGAGTGTGATAACCCTTGTGCCTGGAGATGCTGAGAGGGTGACTCAGATGTCCTCCACTGCTGCCCTGCTGGACTCTGGACTAAAAAATAGCCACCACAGTGACCAGCACAGCCAAGAGCTCTCTGCTGTGGAAGCCCTCACCAGGACAATCATGACACAGTCTAGGGGACTCCAGACCCCAGGGGCCATTAGGGTCAGTCAAGTTCTCTCCTTGGTCCTGTGGCCATAGTCTCCCTCCTAAACAATCTTTCTAATAAAATTTTAAGTTGCTATTTGTACAACTGCCAGGGAAGTGAATAGGACTTACCTGCTTCCACACTTAAGTGGAGGCCAGACGTAGGGCACACATGGCCCCATCCATGTCAATACATCAGAAGGACAGAGGGTAACAGGTCTGCCAAGTAGAGCCAGCAGGGACCCCATCACTTGTCCATATTGACGAGGGTCTGCCTCCTTCCTGGTCATCCTCCTTCCTGGTCATCCTCCCTCCTGGTCATCCTCAGCACTTGGAAGAGGCCCAGGCCCTCACCATGACCTCTGGCCCATGAAGCAGGAGCAGGGCTGCTGGCCCCTCAGCTGTGGCTGTGTCCTCTGACTCTCTCCTGTGGTATTTATAACTGTGGGTGCACTGTAGGGAAACAGAGCACTGGAGTTGGTTTCTCATAGTGATTCAGACCTGGATCAGGACCCCCATTTCTGTGGGCAGCCTTCCCCTTCCTGCCCTTCTCCCTCCCTGCTCCCCTCCTGGGCTCTGTGGTCTTTCTTCTATGTGTTACACATGTCTGAGTTGGAGGTTCATGGATGTTCATGAAGGTGGAGTTCACTGTGCCCCCTTCACATCAGCTCACAGCTTAGATGGTGAGTTCCCTTCTGCTCTCCTCCCTTTACCCCTCTGCCAACCCACAAGCCCTTCCTGGATCCACTGATCCCCTTTTCTGTCCACATCACCCTCCTCTCCTCTCACTCTTCTCCAGCTTCCTCAATTGGGAGAGAAGATTGGCCCTTGGCTTCTGTGTCTGGCTTCCTTCATCAGCTTGATGGTCCCAGTTCCACCTGTTTCCCAGCAAATGCTGTCACTCCATTGTCTTCCTGGCTGAAGACCCACTGTGCACAGACTCCAAGCTTTCTTCATCTACACCAGCCCCTGTAGGGTGCAGCCTGTCAGAGCTTCTGCTGGAAAGTTGACCATTTCATCTTCTTCATGAAGAGCCAGTGTTGCTTCTCTCCTGGGAAAATCCTTCAAGACCTTGTTTTCCCATGAAATCATGGGCCCAGGAGATGCCAGCCCTGACAGTTGCCCACAGACCTTCCCTGGACAAGGGCAAAACCACTTGGACACTGCTAGGATGGTTCAGGGGATTCCCAGACAACTGCCCAATCCCTGCAAGTTACTCCATCCCCATGTTGAACCTGTCCGCAGGGGATAATATCTACCTGTTCCTCCATCCCCATGGTGGCCCAGACCCCAGGGGACAACATCTGACAGGTTCCTCCATCCGCATGCTCTCCCTGTCCCCAGTTGATTCTGTGTGACCTGTTACCCCTCCCCATGCTCACTCTATCTCAAGTGGATAATATATAACATATTGCTGCCTCTGCATGCTAAACCTGTGCACAGGGCTTGTTAACAGAGCTGTCACACCATCTGACACTTCATTGTCCCCAGTGGATAATATCTACCTGTTACTATATTACCATGCTGCCCTGTCCCCAGTGGATAATATCTGACCTGTCCCTCCATCCCGTGCTGGTTAGTCCCCAGTAGATGACATCTGACCTGTTACCCCATTCCCATGCTGGCCTGTACCAAGTAGATGTTATCTGAACACTTACTCCTTCCCCACACAGGTCCTGTCCACAGTGGATACTATCTGGCCCCATAACCCATCTACACACTGGCCCTGTCCCCAGTGGATACTATCTGATGTATTACCTGATCCCCAAGCTTGCCTTTCTACAGTGGCTAATCCCTGATCTGTTACAGCATCCCCACTTGTCCTGTCCCAGTGGATAATATCTGCATGTATAAAACTAACCCTACCTAATTCAGTTAGAGTGACATTGGCTGTCCTTAATAATTCATATGCTCCTCCAGTGAAGCTGTCTGCCCTTGGCCTTGTCTTTCCTGGGTTTTGACTCATGATATGACCTGTGTATCTGTCCCTGCTCTGCTCAGGCTGCCTGCTGCTCCTAGGCTCACCTCGGTGGGGTGCACAGTTCTGGAAATGCATGCATCTGCTCCTGCATGTCCCCCTGTGGTCAGGGAAATACATAGAGGTGGCCTCATGACCCGTTGAATTTCTTAGGCCTCAGAAACACCTGGTTGAGTAGATATTATGTCTTCTCATTCTCTCCCCACCCCCCCGTGTCATCCATAACATAAATAATTCTTTGCTAAATGGTGGCTGAAGAGCCCCACAGGCCCCTTGTTCTTTCCACCTGAGGAGTGCATTCACAGCACCTTGGTCAGGTGTTTCTGGAGCAGCTGAGCCTCACAGTCCTGTGGGCTGCATGATACTGGGGCCACTCTAAAAGGCTGGAAAACTGAGGTGCTGCTGGCAGAGCAGCAGAGGTACAGGGCTCATCTGTTCCCAACGGCTGCCTAGGGTGGGCCCACCAGCAGGCTCAGGTCAGCAGTACAGCAGGCCCCATGATAGGAGAGGTGCCTGTCACCATCTAAGGAGGGCACACAGCAGGCATCACCTTGGACCAAGAATGAGATGCTCTCAGCACTCTAAGGCTGGCATTGAACCTCCACAGGAAATCTGGTTGTGGATACTCGAAACCTAAGGAGAGGAGCCACATGTCTTATTAGTGGGCTGTGCTCACTCAGTTAGGCAGGAGGTCAATTCCTGAACCTCATCAGGAGGTCAGCAAACTACACCTGCCCTCTCAGTGACCCCACCTCACTAAAGACAGTGTCCACTGTTCTCTCCAAATGCTGGGCTGTGGGCAAGGCAGGTCTCACTGCAGGGATGCTGCACAGGGAAGGGGACTGGGCCTCCTCCCTCACCCAGCCTGCCCTGCATGCCGTCCTGTCTGCTGTCAGCCTGGCTCTGCTGCTCTGGGGCACTCAGGGGCTCTCAGCCTCAGGCTGCAGCTGAGACCTGCCTCTGCTCCCAGGACTCTCCCCTGGCCCAGCACCTCCATCCTGTCCTCTCCTGGTGGAGACCAGAGGGCAGGACAGGTGAGGGGAGGAGCTCAGGGCAGATTCCCGCCCACTGCTGTCCACAGGCATTGGCTGGACAGTCAGGAGGACAAGCAGGGCACAGGGTGGGGAGGGCAGTGGGCACACAGCAGGAAGCCCCTCCCCTCCTGAGACCCTGCTCCCTCCTCTCCTGCTCAGTCTGTAGCCCCCAAATCTCACAGAGATGAAAGAGAAGAACTAGTCCTGAGAACAAAGGGGGGCTCTTCTCCTGGATGTGGGGAACCCCATCCTCAGCCCTGGGCTCTGTTCAGTCATCACTGAGGGCTTCTCCTTCAGGGCTGGGAGGTGGACCCGGGCCTCTTGCATGCTGGGCACGTTCCTGCCACTCTGACACCCTCCCAGGAGCAGGGAGGAAGGGCTTGGAGGAGGCAGGGCTGGGCTCAGGAGGGTGGGCTCCCCCTCTGACAGCCTTCCAGCACCCCTGAAACCACCTGCTCTCCTCTCACAGGTAAAGCTCCACCTGGGTTCAAGACAGGGACACATCTCAGGAGCACAGAGGACCTGGGCAGCCTGACCTCAGCCTCTCCAGATATCAGAAGAGCCTCACCCACATGCAAATTCCTCCTGCTGCTCTGGGTTCAAAGGCCCTCTGGGCTGTGGGAGCTCCCAGCTCTCTCTCAGACAGGGCTGAGGTCTCTGGGAAGGCAGGTGTGGTCTAGAAGATGAGGCTGCTGGGTCTTGTCCTGTGCCTGGTCACAGCTCCTCAAGGTGAGTGTCCCCAGTGTCAGACCTGAGTCCATGGGGAGGTTGTGACTACAGGTGACTAACAGGGTGTGGCTGTCCTTGTCCCTAGGTGTCCTGTGCCAGGTGCAGCTGAAGGAGTCAGGACCTGGCCTGGTGAAGCCCTCACAGACCCTGTCCCTCACCTGTGCTGTCTCTGGTTACTCCATCACCAGTGGTTACTGCTGGAGCTGGATCCGTCAGCCCCCAGGGAAGGGGCTGGAGTGGATAGGGTGCATAGGTTATGATGGTAGCACTTACTACAACCCATCCATCAAGAGCCGAGTGTCCATCTCCAGGGACACGTCCAAGAACCAGTTCTCCCTGCAGCTGAGCTCCCTGACCACTGAGGACACGGCCACCTATTACTGTGCCAGAGACACAGTGAGGGGACCTCAGTGTGAGCCCAGACACAAACCTCCTGCAGGGTGCCCAGGGCCAGCAGGGGGCGCTCAGCACACAGGAGCTTCTGTCACCCCTGAGCAAGTGCAGAGGAGAGTGGATGGTTTCTCTCCAGGTGATAAGTGTCTCCCTGGATCCCATCATGGAGAATCTGGAGGTCTCTTCTGCCTCAGATCATCCCATGCTCTTCTCTTAAGGAGTCAGGAGTGTCTCTCTCCACCTTCTCAGGTCAGGCTGCACAGTACACGTGTGAGTCTATGTGTCCAATTGTGTATATATGTGTGTAGGTTATGTGTGTGTGTGTGTGTGTGTGTGCAGGAGTGTTGTGTGTGTGTCTCTGTGTGACTCTGTATGGGTGAGACCCCTGGAAGGCAGACTCTGCTACCTTGTCACATTGCTGTCCCTGAGCTCCAGGCCTGCCCCCTGCTCCAGCAGCCAGTTCCTGGGCCGCTGCAGAGGACTCACATGGGGAAGGCTCAGCAGGCTCTCAGACACCTCCACCCACCACAGCCATGAAATTGACCCTGCCAGGTGCTCTTTACACACTGACCTGGGCTCACCCTCCCCAGGGCAGGCAGCTGTCAGTTCACACCAAGGTTGCAGCCTCCTCTTCCAGACCAGAGCACGGGATCCCAGAGTCCTCAGCCGCCCCACCACACACACACACACACACACACACACACACACACTACTCAGCCTACCACACAGTGTCCTTAGCTGTCATCATAGAAACAACTTTGACACAGTGGTTCTCCTGGTGACTGCACAGCTGCCCTCCACCCTTGGCCACATCTCCTCCTCATCTCTCCCTGGTGACCTCTCCCACCTTGGTTCATGAGTTGCCTGAGCCTTTACCTGAGAGGTGATGTCCTGCATGTGGATGTGGTGTCCACAGGTCCTGCTGCTGCTGGGCTCCACCTCAGGGACCATGGCAGTGTCTGGGGTCAGTCTGGGTGTCTGCAGGGCAGTGGGCCTCTCCTGACTCTGGGTGGTAGAGAGCTCCCTGCTGCCTCCCACTTCACAATCCCAGAGCCCAAATGCCAGCTCTGCCAGGCTCAGGAACCCTGTGCCCACCTTAAGCCTCATCTCAGTTCACCCCACAAAGTGACTTGGCTGTGACTCACTGACCTGGACACCCTCAGCTCACCTGGTCTCAGTGTGCACAGAGGGCACTGGGTCCACTCCTCACCCTTGTGTCCCTGGAGTGTGGGGTGAGTGACCTGAGTGTGCACCCAGGAAGGAGCAGGGTGCCCACAGCAGACACAGGTGCAGGACAGGGCAAGGCCACACACCTGTGGGAGCTGAATCCCACTCTGCCCATCCTGAGCTCCTTCAAGACCTCCATATGTCTCAGTGCACAGTCAGCTGACTCCACAGCTCTGGTCCTAGGTGAGGGAGACCATCATGGCAGAAGGGAAACCAGCTCAGGATATGGTAACAAGGAAGCTTAGAGAGAGCTCTGCTCACCAGGGACACAATTACAACCCCAAAAGCACACGCCCAGTGACCTACCTCAACCAACACAGCCTTCCCACATTTGGTTGCCACCCAGGTGATACACATACGTGCATGAGTCCACTTATTAGGTTCCAATGCTCATGATCTAATCTTTCCACCTCTACAAATCATTGCATTGGCACACAATCTCTTGGGGACACTTCATTTCTAAACCTTAGTGTTCTTCCCCAGGCCCCCAATGTTCAGGCCCATCTCACATTTCAAAACTCACTGAGCCCACCTTCAAGAGTCAGCACTGTCCTAACAGCCCCAGGGTGACCCAAAGCCAAGGCACAAAATCTCTTCTGAGGCCCAATGGAAACTCCTCACTGTGGGAGTAAAGTTCAAAACCAAGTTCCAGGTGTCTGATATATAAAGGTGCAGAGTCAACATCTCCAGTTTGAAAGTTAGAAATGAGGCATAGAATAAAGGGATGGGAGCAAAGTGAGACCAAAGTCCAGCTGGACAAGCAGGTCCTGTAGCTCCGTGTCCAGCACCTGGGCACCTGGCATCCTCTGCTTTACCCACAGGGCTCACCTCAGTTTTAGCCCAGACACAAACCTTCTGCAGGGCCCTCAGGGCCAGCAGGGGGCGCTCAGCACACAGGGAACTCAGGGTCACCCAGGAGCAGGTGCAGAGGGAGGAGGGAGCAGCTCAGCTCAGGCCCTGAGGTCCCTGCCCACCCAGCACCTCCTGACTCCACCTTGCCTGCAGATTCTCGAGGTCCCTCCTCTGCCAGACCCTCTGTGAGGTGATTCGTCTCTAAGTCTTCTCTGGAATTCTCTCAGCACAGACCAGGCAGTTTTGCAGATGGAGATGAATTTTCAGGGACATTTCCTGAACAGCGTCGTTCAAGTGAAGTTTACAGATTTTTCTTTTCATCACCGGGGATTGAATCCAAGGAGTTCCACCCTTGAGCTCCATTCCTGGCTTATTTGTGTCTTATTTTGAGACAGGTTCTCCCTAAGATGCCCAGGCTGACCTTGAAGTTATGATTCTCCTGCCTCAGCCCTCAGTGTCCCTGGGGCTCCACGTGAGCTCCCCCACACCTGCTTAACTTTACAACCTCCAGACGCCATGTCTTGGTCCCTGCCTTTTCAGGTGGATCCCCTGTCCCCTTCCCATGACTCCTTCCCATTCCCACTTCATCTACTGTTCTTCCTTTGATGGATCAGGACACAGTGCACACATTATTGGAGCCCACTTAGTGCCAGAACTTTCTACCCCTGGGGACCATTGGCAATGTCTAGAGGGAGTTGTTTTCACATGTTAAGGATGAATTGTCTTGGCTATTTGTATCAGATAATTCCTTTCTGTGGTCTCTAAAAACTATTAGAGACCACAGAAAGGAATTATCTGATACAAATATCCATGGACTGAGCTGAAAATGTTGACAGAAAACCTTAAAACTTATTAAAATGCATAAAAATGTACATATTCAGAGTGAACCTTGGTGTGTGGGAGCTGTCTGCCCCTCATGATGAGCCTCTATGACACGCACACCTCACACCCAGGGCTCCAAAGTGTGGATACTCCCACTCATCATGAATCTGTGCATGCCCTGTGGACAGAGGTGACCTGAACAAGATCTTGGAGAGACAGGGTCTCCATTTGCAAAGACCCAGGAGAGAGGGTGGTCAGCTGTGCATGGAGGTGTTTCTTCTCTTGGTCTGACTGTGGGTCAGCTCTGCCCCTGACCTAAGGACTCTCAAGAAACACTGTGCCCAGGACCACTCTGACCCCATCTTCCTGTGAGGTGACCCTTAGCCTGAGAAGCCCCAGGACAGCTGGCTGCTGGGGAGAGACAGCTTGGAGCCTGCCTGGGTTTCCAGCCCCTGTGGCTGCATTGCAGGGTCATAGACAGGGACACCCTGGGCCCTGTCCCAGCTCACGTCAGTGCCCACCCTGTCCTAGAGACCAGCTACAGTCTGGGTGAGGATGAGCAATGGCAATATTTATATCCCAGATTGTCCTAAATTAGTCTTTTGTTCATTCCACAGAATTAATAATTTATGTAGTTTAAAAATATGTGTTTAGAGCTATAGCATTGATTTTGCATAATAAATTTGTAAATTGCCAAGTTAGAGTGTTATGTTTTATAACAACTTGTGCCACTTATATTTCTGTCAATGATACTTCCAATTTTCTCTATATTTTAATATTGTATTTTGGATATAATTGTGCAAAATGTGTGGTTCATTTTGATGAATTTATAGATAAATAAGCAAAATTTTATAGCAGAGTACTTGCTCCCTGTCCCTATTTCCTACCTGAAATTTTCCTGCCTGTTATCATCTCTGCAATTTACTCTCTATTTTTCTTCATATTAAGTACAAATACAATGATGTTTCTTTGTTGTATACCTATGGTGGCCTGAGACATACCTGAGTAATAGTTTACGTTGTACAATTTATTGTAATTTAGTGAACAAAAGGGACATTTCATCTAAATAAAGACATAATTCTCCCAATATCTATCTTCTGACATGCTATATTTTCTGTCTGCTTTGTCTCATTGAAACCTCAGGACTTGCTCTGGGGTCTTGTTTAGCCCATGCCTGAGCTCAGTGGATGCAGGGATTATCTCCTCTAAACACTGTGCCTCTCACTTGCAGAGACCCTGTGTTTGATTGCTTAATCTCACATTTCTGACTATAAAAATTGTACTCAGGTAAGTAAATGAGATTTAGGTATTGACAGTTGAATATATTTTTAAAAACCTGATTATAAATTAATATGTTGTATTTTGGTTTCTTTTACGTGTGATGGTGTTTCATTGTTAATATGATTAAAAATGTCAGCATCTCTCTCCATCAGACACTCAGCTGGTGATTCCAGCTATAATTTCATACTTACACTGAAACCTAGCTCTAGTGAAGCAGAGGACAGCACCCCGACACAGGGGTGCCAGGCACCATGAGGAGTCCCAGGCTGTGCACACCTAGCTGTCAATCACCCATCCCTTCTTGGTGTGGGGAGCCCACCAGCTGCTCTGCCCCAGTTGCTGTGAAGCACAGCCTGCCTGTGGGCCACAGGTGCCCTGTGAGCTGCAGAGCACCAGGATAAAACATGGGGAGTTTAACAGTTACTGGGAGACCAGTGTCTGATGTTGGGGTCCCTGATGACTTCATGGCTGTGGCATACTTGGTGACTGGGAAAGTTTCTGGGCAAAGGCATAGAATGCCTCATTGCTATAGAAATTTCCTCCATGTTAGAGTTTTATCTGCCTTGACCTCTTCCTCAGGTCCAGAAGATCCTGGGAATGAAGGAACTTCCTTGCTAAAATAACCACAATGTTTCACCAGTTCTGTAGGCATAACATCCTACACCTCACCTCAGGTTCTTTGTCCACCATCACAACCTGTAAGCCCTGTTGCAAACCTACTGATTACATTGTAGATAATAATAGAATTCACCATTTCTGTACATCGTGACCAAACTATTAACATCTTAATAGCAACAATTTGAGGTTGTATACAACTTAAGGTTATATACTGTTTGTAATGGGATCTGTTAACATTGTCTTTCCCCTTAAACAAGAGATATTGGAACCCTGAAGGGGCACTATAAACCAATAGGGTTAAAATGTTAACGACATAGATCCACAGTGCTAGAAGGGAAGACACACAATCAACATAAATAGACCAGGGAAGAAAGTGCCCCAAACAAAACAAGATATGGCATTATTAGAATCCATGGCCAGCACCACAGATGAATCACAGTGAGGGAGTTCACGATGCACATAATTAAAATGTTCTGTGGATTAATGGATAATATAAGAGAGCAACTACACGAGCATAAGATCATTTTGATAGAGAGTTACATAAGAAAATACAGGAAGAAAAGATTACTTCAATGGGGAGATAGAGGTTCTAAGAAATTAGCAAACAAAAATCCTTGAAATGAAAGAAACAATAAACCAAATTAAAGCTCCAATTGAAAGCATCACCAATATATTAGTCCACTTGGAATACAGGATGTCAGACAATGAAGACAAATATATAATCTTGTAAAGAATGTAGAACACACAGTGAAAATGGTAAGAAACCATGAGCAGGACATTCAAGAAATATGGATAGCATAAAAAGTCTGAATTTAAAAGTTATTGGGGACTCCTGCAAGGTAGGCATGCCTGCGACCCACCGGAAGAAGAGGAGCAGCGGCCTGCTGAGAGGCAGAGCCGCCCCCTCCCCCTGCACCGGCAAGGTAGAGGGAACTGTGACTACCCACAGAGCAGGCCCAGCGGCCTGCTGAGGGGCAGAGCCGCCCCACACCCCCCACGCCTGCCAGGTAGGCGGAACTGTGACCACCGACAGAAAAGGCCCAGTGGCCCGCGGCGGGACAGAGCTTCCAATCACTCCTGCAAGGTAGGCGGGCCTGCGACCCACCGGCAGAAGAGGAGCAGCGGCCTGCTGAGAGGCAGAGCCGCCCCCTCCCCCCACGCCTGCAAGGTAGACGGAACTGTGACCACCATCAGAACAGGCCAGACCTGCAACCGGCAGACAGAACAGGCCCAGTGGCCTGAGGAAGGGTAGAGCTGCCCCCCCACCCCCGCGCCTGCAAGGTAGGCGGACCTGCGACCCACTGGCAGAACAGCCCCAGAGGCCTGCAGAGGGGCAGTGCCGCTGCCTGCGCCTGCAAAGTAGGCAGAACTGCGACCACAGACAGAACAAGCCTAGTGGCCCGCAGAGGGACAGAGCCACCGCCCTCGCCTGCAAGGTAGGCGGACCTGCTACCAACCGGCAGAGCAGGCCCAGCGGCCTGCCGGCATGGTAGGCACATTGCCCCAATTGGAGGAGGGGCAGAGCCGCCGCCCGCACCTGCGAGGGAGACTTTGCAACTATACAAGACCAATATAAATATATAGGGGGAAAATTCAATAGCACAACAGTTTCACCAAGTAGAAAGGAACGCGAACAGTATGAAGAGACAAGGAAAGAAAGGACCACAAGCAATGCAGGTCAACTCAACGTTAGAAGAGGTAATAGCTGCAGCAGATGGAATGTCAGTTAAAGAATTCAGGATATACATGCTTCAGATGATCTGGAGTCTCAAGGAAGACATCAGACAGCAAAATCAGACAATGAAAGATCACTTCAACAATGAATTACATAAACAAATCCAAGAAGCAAAAGATCAACTATACAGGGAGATAGAGGTTATAAAAAACAAACAAACAGAAATCCTAGAAATGCAGGAAGCAATAAACCAACTTAAAAACTCAATTGAGAATACTACCAGCAGAGTAGAACACTTAGAAGACAGAACATCAGACAATGAAGATAAAGTATTTCAACTTGAAAAGAACATAGACAGCTCAGCAAGACTGTTAAGAAACCATGAGCAGAACATCCAAGAAATATGGGATAACATCAAGAGACCAAATTTAACAGTCATTGGGATACAGGAAGGGACAGAGTATCGAACCAAAGGAATGAGCAATCTATTCAATGAAATAATACGAGAAAACTTCCCAGACTTGAAGAATGAGACAGAACCCCAAATCCTAGAAGCCTACAGGACGCCGAATGTGCAAAATCATAAGAGACCCACACCTAGACACATTATAATGAAGATGCCCAACATACAGAATAAGGAGAGAATTTTAAAAGCTACAAGAGAAAGGAAGCAGATCACATTTAGGGGTAAGCCAATCAGGATAACAGCTGATCTTTCAACACAGACTCTGAAAGCTAGAAGATCCTGGAATAACATATTTCAAACACTGAAAGAAAATGGGTTCCAACCAAGAATTGTGTTTCCAGCGAAATTAAGCTTCAGGATGGAAGATGAAATTAAAACCTTCCATGATAAACAAAAGTTAAAAGAATTTGCAGCTAGAAAACCATCTCTTCAAAACATCCTTGGCAAAACATTACAGGAAGAGGAAATGGAAAATAACAATGAAAACCAACAGTGGGAGGTAGGACACTAAAGGGGGGAAAATAATCAAAGAGGAAAACAAACCATGTTTAGTAACATAAATAAACAAATATGGCTGGAAGAACAACCCATGTCTCAATAATAACCCTAAATGTCAATGGCTTAAACTCACCAATCAAGAGACACAGGCTAGTAGAATGGATCACAAAACAAGACCCAACAATATGCTGCCTACAGGAGACGCATTTGATAGGAAAAGACATACATAGGCTGAAGGTGAAGGTTGGGAAAAATCATATCACTCATATGGACTTCGGAAACAAGCAGGAGTGTCCATACTCATATCAAATAAAATAGATTTCAAGCCAAAGTTAATCAAAAGGGATAAAGAGGGACACTACATACTGCTTAAGGGAACCACACACCAACAAGACATAACAATCATAAATATATATGCCCCAAACAATGGTGCAGCTATGTTCATCAAACAAACTCTTCTCAAGTTCAAGAGTCTAATAGACCACCACACAATAATCATGGGAGACTTCAACACACCTCTCTTGCCACTGGACAGATCTTCCAAACAAAAGTTGAATAAGGAAACTATAGAACTCAATAACACTATTAATAACCTAGACTTAATTGACATATATAGAATATACCACCCAATATCAAGCAGTTACACTTTTTTCTCAGCAGCACATGGATCCTTCTCAAAAATAGATCATATATTATGTCACAGGGAAACTCTAAGACAATATAAAGGAGTAGAAATAATACCATGCATCCTATCTGATCATAATGGAATGGAACTGAAAATCAACAATAAAAGAAGGAAGGAAAAAGAATACATCACTTGGAGAATGAACAATAGGTTACTGAATGATCAATGGGTTATAGAAGACATCAAGGAGGAAATTTAAAAATTCTTAGAGATTAATGAAAACACAGACACAACATACTGGAATCTATGGGACACATTGAAAGCAGTTCTAAGAGGAAAATTCATTGCTTGGAGTTCATTCCTTAAAAAAAGAAAAAACCAACAAATAAATGATCTCATACTTCATCTCAAAATCCTAGAAAAAGAAGAGCAAAACAACAGCAAAAGAAGTAGAAGGCAAGAAATAATTAAAATCAGAGCTGAAATTAATGAAATCGAAACAAAAGAAACAATTGAAAAAATTGACAAAACTAAAAGTTGGTTCTTTGAAAAAATAAACAAAATCGACAGACCCTTAGCCATGCTATCGAAGAGAAGAAGAGAGAGAACTCAAATTACTAGCATACGGGATGAAAAAGGCAATATCACAACAGACACTTCAGAAATACAGAAGATAATCAAAAATTATTTTGAATCCTTATACTCCAATAAATTAGAAGATAGTGAAGGCATAGATAAATTTCTTAAGTCATATGATCTGCCCAGATTGAGTCAGGAGGATATAGACAACCTAAACAGACCAATATCAATCGAGGAAATAGAAGAAACCATCAAAAGACTACCAACTAAGAAAAGCCCAGGACCGGGTGGGTATAGAGCAGTGTTTTACAAAACCTTTAAAGAGGAACTAATACCAATACTTTTCAAGCTACTTCAGGAAATGGAAAAAGAGGGAGAACTTCCAAATTCATTCTACGAGGCCAACATCACCCTGATACCTAAACCAGACAAAGACACTTCAAAGAAAGAAAACTACAGACCAATATCTCTAATGAACCTAGATGCAAAAATCCTCAATAAAATTCTGGCCACTCGGATACAAAAACATATCAAAAAAATTGTGCACCATGATCAAGTAGGATTCATCCCTGGGATGCAAGGCTGGTTCAATATACAGAAATCAATAAATGTTATTCACCACATCAATAGACTTAAAAATAAGAACCATATGATCATCTCGATAGATGCGGAAAAAGCATTCGACAAAATACAGCATCCCTTTATGTTCAAAACTCTAGAAAAACTAGGGATAACAGGAACATACCTCAATATTGTAAAAGCAATCTATGCTAAGCCTCAAGCTAGCATCATTCTGAATGGAGAAAAACTGAAGGCATTCCCTCTAAAATCTGGAACAAGACAGGGATGCCCTCTCTAACCACTTCTGTTCAACATAGTTCTCGAAACACTGGCCAGAGCAATTAGACAGATGAAAGAAATTAAAGGCATCAAAATAGGAAAAGAAGAACTTAAATTATCACTATTTGCAGATGACATGATTCTATACCTAGCAGATCCAAAAGGGTCTACAAAGAAACTATTAGAGCTAATAAATGAATTCAGCAAAATGGCAGGATATAAAATCAACACGCATAAATCAAAGGCATTCCTGTATATCATCGACAAATCCTCTGAAATGGAAATGAGGACAACCACTCCATTCACAATATCTTCAAAAAAAATAAAATACTTGGGAATCAACCTAACAAAAGAGGTGAAAGACTTATACAATGAAAACTACAGAACCCTAAAGAGAGAAATAGAAGATCTTAGAAGATGGAAAAATATACCCTGTTCATGGATAGACAGAACTAACATCATCAAAATGGTGATATTACCAAAAGTTCTCTATAGGTTTAATGCAATGCCAATCAAAATCCCAACGGCATTTCTTGTAGAAATAGAGAAAGCAATCATGAAATTCATATGGAAAAATAAATGACCCAGAATAGCAAAAACAATGCTAAGCAGGAAGTGTGAATCAGGCGGTATAGTGATACCAGACTTCAAACTATACTACAGAGCAATAGTAACAAAAACAGCATGGTACTGGTACCAAAACAGGCAGGTGGACCAATGGTACAGAATAGAGGACACAGAAACCAATCCACAAAACTACAACTACCTTATATTTGATAAAGGGGCTAAAACCATGCAATGGAGGAAGGATTGCATCTTCAACAAATGGTGCTGGGAAAACTGGAAATCCATATGCAACAAAATGAAACTGAATCCCTTTCTCTCGCCATGCACAAAAGTTAATTCAAAATGGATCAAGGAGCTTGATATCAAATCAGGGACATGCCATCTGATAGAAGAAAAAGTTGGCTACAATCTACATACTGTGGGGTCAGGCTCCAAATTCCTCAATAGGACACCCATAGCACAAAAGTTAATAACTAGAATCAACAAATGGGACTTACTCAAACTAAAAAGTTTTTTCTCAGCAAAAGAAACAATAAGAGAGGTAAATAGAGAGCCTACATCCTGGGAACAAATCTTTACTCCTCACACTTCAGATAGAGCCCTAATATCCAGAGTACACAAAGAACTCAAAAAATTAGACAATAAGAGCACAAACAACCCAATCAACAAATGGGCCAAGGACCTGAACAGACACTTCACAGAGGAGGACATACAATCAATCAACAAGTACATGAAAAAATGCTCACCATCTCTAGCAGTCAGAGAAATGCAAATCAAAACCACCCTATGATACCATCTCACTGCAGTAAGATTGGCAGCCATTATGAAGTCAAACAACAACAAGTGCTGGCAAGGATGTGGGGAAAAGGGTACACTTGTACATTGCTGGTGGGACTGCAAATTGGTGCAGCCAATTTGGAAAGCAGTATGGAGATTTCTTGGAAAGCTGGGAATGGAGCCACCATTTGACCCAGCTATTCCCCTTCTCGGTCTATTCCCTAAAGACCTAAAAAGAGCATGCTACAGGGACACTGCTACATCGATGTTCATAGCAGCACAATTCACAATAGCAAGACTGTGGAACCAACCTAGATGGCCTTCAATAGATGAATGGATAAAAAAATGTGGCATTTATACACAGTGGAGTATTACTCTGCATTAAAAAAATGACAAAATCATAGAATTTACAGGGAAATGGATGGCATTAGAGCAGATTATGCTAAGTGAAGCTAGCCAATCCCTAAAAAACAAATGCCAAATGTCTTCTTTGATATAAGGAGAGTAACTAAGAACAGAGTAGGGTCAAAGAGCATGAGAAGAAGATTAACATTAAACAGGGATGAGAGGTGGGAGTGAAAGGGAGAGAGAAGGGAAATTGCATGGAAATGTAAGGATACCCTCAGAGTTATACAAAAGTACATACAAGAGGAAGTGAGGGGAAAGGGAAAAATAATACAAGGGGAACAAATGAATGTCAGTAGAGCGGGTAGAGAGAGAAGAGGGGAGGGGAGGGGAAGGGAGGGGGATAGTAGAGGATATGAAAGGCAGCAGAACACAACAGACACTAGTATGGCAATATGTAAATCAATGGATGTGTAACTGATGTGATTCTGCAATCTGTATATGGGGTAAAAATGGGAGCTCATAACCCACTTGAATCAAAGTGTGAAATATGATATATCAAGAACTATGTAATGTTTTGAACAGCCAACAATAAAAATTTTAAAAAAATAAAAAAATAAAAGTTATTGGGATAGAGGAAGGCATAGAGTTCCAAAACAAAGGAATGAACAATCTATTCAATAAAATAATAAGAGAAAATTTTCCAAACATGAAGAATGAATTGGAAAACCAAATACAAGAGACTTACAGAATGACAAATGTACAAAACCACAACAGATCCATGCATGAAACATTATAATAAAAATGCCTTGTGTAAAGAATAAGAAGAGAATTTTAAAAGCTACAAGAGAAAGGAATCAGAATATGTACAGAGAAAAATCAATTAGGTTACGTACAGATTTTTCAACCCTGACCCTGAAAGCTAGAAGATCCTGAAAAAAAAATACATCAAGCTCTGAAAGAAAATGGATGCCAACCAAAAATATTGTATCCAGCAAAATTAATCTTTAGAACTGATGATGAAATAAAAACCTTTCATAATAAACAAAAGTTAAAAGAACTTTCAGCCAGAAACCCTGCATTACAAAACATACTCTGCAAAATATTCCATGCAGAGAAAATGAAAACAACCAAGGAAAATCAACAGAGGGTGTATTGCACCAAAGGAAAAACCAATCAAAGGAAAAAACAAGTCAAGTTAAATACCAAAAATAAACAAAATGCCTGGGAATAGAAATCATATCTCAATAATAACCATGAATGTAAATGGTATAACTCACAAATCAAAAGACATAGGCTAGCCAATTGGATTAAAAGAAAGACCCAAGAATATGCTGCCTTCAGGAGACTCATCTCAGAGGATGAGATATACACAAACTAAAGGTGAAATGTTGGGGAAAATCATACCACTGAACTGGACTGTGGAAGCAAGCAGGGATTTCCATCTTCAAATCAAATAAAGTAGACTTCATACCTAAGTCAATCAAAAGGTATAAAGAAGAACATTTCATACTGCTTAAGAGAACCATTCATCAACAAGACATAATGATTATAAATTTATATGCCCTCCAAAATGCAGAATCTACATTAAAAAAAAAAAACTCCTCTCAAGTTCAGGAGTCAAATAGTCCACAACACAATAATTATGAGTGGCTTTAACACACCTCTGTCACCACTGGATAGATCTTCCAAACAAAAGCTGAACAAAGAAACTATTGAACTCAATAATACAATCAATAACTTAGACTCAACTGACATATATAGAATATTTGATCCATCAATGAATGAATACACTTTCTTCTCAGCAGCACCTGGATTCTTCTCTAAAATAGAACATGTATTATGCCTCAATGGAACTCTTAGAAAATACAAAAATGTAGAGATACTACCCTGCATTCTATCAGATCATAAATAAATAAAATTAGAAATTAATAATAAAATAAAAAATATAAGCAACTCCAACACCTGGAGACTGAATAATATGCTACTAAATGAACAATGTATTGCAAAAGATATCAAGAAAAAGATTTAAAAATTCTTAGAGATAAATGAAAACACTGACACAACATATCAAAATCGCTGAAACATTATTAAGACAGTTATAAGAGAAAAGTTTATTGCATGGAATTTTTTTTCTTAAAAGAAGAAAAACTCAACAAATTAATGACTCAACTTTACATCTCAAAGCCCTAGAAAAAGAAGAAGAAATCAACACCAAAAGCAGTATGATATAGGAAATAATTAAAATCAAAGATGAAATCAATGAAATTGAAACAAAAGAAACAATTGAAAAGATTGACAAAATAAAAAGTTGATTCTTTGAGAAACTTAAGAAAAATTGCCCGACCCTTAGCCATACTAATGAAGAAAAGGAGAGAGAAAACTCAAGTTACTAACATACATGATGAAAAAGAACACATCACCACAGACACTACAGAAATAAAGAAGATAATTTGAAATTATTTTGAAAGCTTGTACTCCAATAAAATAGAAGATATCAAAGTCACTGACAAATTTCTAGAGACATATGACTTGCCCAAATTGAATCAGGATGCTATATACAGTTTAAACAGATCAATTTCAAGTGAAAAAAAAGATTTCACCAGAAGCCATCCAAGAAAGAAAATCCCAGAACCAGAAAGATACAGAACTGAGTTCTACAAGACCTTTTAAAAGAACTTATGTCAATACTCTTCAAATTATTTCATAAATGAGAAAAAGAGGAGCACTTCCAAATTTATTCTATGAAGCCAATATCACCCTGATTCCAAAGCCAGACAAAGACACATCAAAGAATGAAAATTTCAGACCAATATCTCTAATGAACATACATGAAAAATTCTCAATAAAATTCTGGCAAATCAAATATAAAAACATATCAAAAAGATAGTACACTACAACCAAGTGGGGTGCATCCCAGGAATGCAAGGATGGTTCAATATATGGAAATCAATAAATGTAATTAATCACATCAATAGACTTAAAGATAAGAATCGTTTGATCATCTCAATGGATGCAGAAAAATCATTTGGCAAAATACAGCACCTCTTCATATTCAAAACATTAGAAAAACTAGGGATAACAGGAACATTTCTCAACATCACAAAAGCTATCTATGGTAACCCCAGGCCAACATCATTCTAAATAGAGAAAAATTGAAAGATTTCTCTCTAAAAACTGGAAAAAGAGAGGGATGCTCTCTTTCACCACTTCTATATAACATAGTTCTTGAAACACTGGTCAGGGCAATTAGACAGAAAGGAAATTAAAGGAACATGGATAGGAAAAGAACTCAAAGTAGCACTCTTTACTTGTGATATGATTCTATACCTAGAAGACTCAAAAAATTCCAACAGAAAACTTTTAGAACTAGTTCTGGAATTCAACAAAGTAGCAGAATATAGAATCAACATCCATAAATCAAAGGCATTTTGGTGTATTAGTGCAAATCCTCTGAAAGAGAAACAAGGAAAACTAAGACCATTTACAACAGCTTCAAAAAATAAAAAATAAAAACACTTGTGTATCAGCTGAATGAAAAAGGTGAAAGACCTCTGTAACAGAAACTACAGAATGCTAAAGGATGAAATTAAAGAAGATTTTAGAAGATGGAAAGATCTCCCTTGTCCTTGGATAGGCACAATTAATATTGTCAAAATGACCATAATACCAAAGCACTATACTGATTTAATAATGCAATTCCAATTAAAATCCCAATGACATTCCTCATAGAAATAGAAAAAAACAGTCCTGAAATTCATCTATAAAAATATAAGATCCAGAATAGCTAAAGCAATCCTTAGCAAGAAGAGTGAAGCAGGTGATAGCACTACACCAGACCTTAAACCCTATTGCAGAGCAATAGTAACAAAAACAGCATTGTTACCAAAATGGACCTGTAGATCAATGGTACAGAACAAAAGATACAGAGACTAACCCACATAATTACAGTTATCGAATATTAGACAATGGCAGAAAAACATACATTGGAGAAAAGATAGTATATTATACAAATGGTGTTGGGAAAAATGGAAAACACTATGCAACAAAATGAAATTAATGAAATTAAAACTCTGTCTTTCACTATTCACAAAACTCCACTCAAAGTGTATCAGGACCTAGGAATTAAACCAGAGACACTGCATCTAATAAAAGAAAAAGTAGGCCCAAGTCTCCATCATGTCTGATTAGGCCTCAACTTCCTTAATAAGACACTTGTAGTGCAAGAATTAAAATCAAGAATCAATAAATGGGGTGGATTCAAACTAAAAATCTCCTTCCTATCAAAAGAAACAATCAGTGCAGGGAATAGAGAGCCTACATTTTGGGAGCAAATTTTTACCACACACACATCAGATAGGGCACTAATCTCTAGGATATATGAAGAACCCAGAGATCTAAACACCAAAGAAACAAATAACCCAATCAATAAAGGGGCTAAGGAACTCAACAGACATTTCTCAGGAGAGGACATACAATCAATCAACAAACATAGAAAAATGTTCCACATCTCTAGCTAGTAGAGAAATGCAAATCAAAACTACTCTAAGATTTCATCTCACTCCAGTCAGAATGGCTGTTATCAAGAATACAAACAACAATAAGTGTTGGGGAGGATGTGGGGAAAAGGCACACTCATACATTGCTGGTGGGACTGCAAATTGGTGCAGCCAATATGGAAAGCAGTATGGAGATTCCTTGGAAATCTGGGAATGGAACCACCATTTGACCCAGCTATCCCTCTCCTTGGACTACAACCAAATGATTTTAAAATGGCATAATACAGAGACACAGCCACATCATTATTTATAGCAGCACAACTCACAATAGCTAAATGGTGGAATTAACATAGATACCTTTCAGTAAATGAATGGAAAAATAAAACATGGTATATATACACAATGGAATACTATTCAGCATTAAAAAGATTAAAATCATAGCATTTGCAGGTAAATGGATGGAGTTGGAGAATACAATGTTACATGAAGTTAGCCGATACCAAAATACCAAAAGCTGAATGTTTTCTGTGATATAATGATGCTGACTCATAATTGCATTGGGAGGAGTGGAGCATGGGAGGGACTGTAGATAGGGCAAATAGGTGGGAGGGGAAGTGAGGGGTATGGGAGTAGAAAAGATGGTGGAATGAGATGGATGTCATTATCCTAAGTACATGTATAAAGACATGAATGGTGTGACTATACTTTGGGTACAACCAGAGTTATGAAAAATTGTGTTCTCTATCTGTAATATAAATTGTCATGCATATTGCTGTTCTATATAACAAATTAGAAGAAAAACAAATAAATAAAAGGTTTTCAACTGTCAAATCCCTGAATTTAATTTATATAACTAAGTCCAAATATTACACTCATTGAAGCAGGCATACACAGGGTGCAATGGCACACAGCTGTACTCCCAGTGGCTCGGGAGGCTGAGGCAGGAGGATTGTAAATTCAAAGCCTCAGAAAAGGCAAGGCACTAAGAAAATAAATAAGTTCCTACCTCTAAATAACATACAAATCAGTGGGGGATGTGGCTCAGAGCTAGAGAACCCCTGAAACCCACCCCTAGAAATAAAGCAGACCTAAGCAATCACACACAGACTGTGTGCAAGTGAGGGATCATGTTTAGGGAAAGAGATCCCAGCATCCAACTGGGCCCTGGAAGGAGCTGAGGGAGGCCCCCAGAGCAAGTCCTGAGGTTTCAGTGAAGCACAGGAGACAGAAACTAATCCACTGGGAAAGTAAACAATTGGGAAAACTCTGTTAATCAGTTGCAATATCATGTTTGTTCACTTATGAAAAGGTATTGTACACAATATGATTATTAATTAGATATATAATGATATTAGGGACGTAAGGCAAAGGAAAATTACTGTATTTATATTTGGTATGAAGAACAGGTAATAATTTGAGAAGGTTATGACAGAGAAATTTCATATAGAAAATACAGGTAGGCAGAAATTACTCATAACATTTTGTTTATGCATTTTTAATTTTTAATATGCCAAATAATTATATGTAATTGAGCTGATCAAATAAAATATTAAAAATATAGAAGTCTTGTTGACATAAAGTGGACATAAATGAAACAGAGAATAAAACCAACAGTACAAAATATCAATAAAAAAAAGCTCTGTCATTTTAAAGATCAATAAAATGGACAAATCTTTGGTGAGACTGATCAAGAAAACACACAGGCAAGAGGAAAAAGGTGGGGTGGCAATCTACTTCAAAGCAAGCACCCACAGCAGGCACAGGAAAGGGGTGAGAATCTACTTCACAGCCAGCAACCCCACAGCTGCAGGAGGGAGAGAGGCAGGACATGGTGCTGCTGGCCTTCATGTGCAGGAAGAGGTGGCCACAAATGTGCAGGGGCACCTTCTACTGACAGGCAAAGGTTATATCCTTCCCTGAGTCCATGGCAACTGCCTCCTTATGGGGCAATGCCCAAGCCAGCAAGGGACTATGACAGCTTAGAAATGACCAGGCCACCAGGCAGGCCCAAGCCATGGTCTCCCAGGAACCCATTCCAGGAGGCAGACCTCCTTTTGAAGAGCAATAATTTGTCCCACAAAAGCATTGTGACCAGGTGTGGCTCTGTGCTCTGAGAGCCTGGGGACATTACCAGCTGGGGCAGGTACTGTCCCTATACAGGGATTAAGGCAGAGAGTCATGGAGGACTTGCCAGTTTACTGAGAGAGTAAACAAGGTGTAGAAGGGAAGGTGTCTCATGAAGGACCTAGAACAGCCTTAGCCAAGGAGTTGATCTGGGATGGACTAAAGAAGAACACAGAGCAGGAGTGGCACCAGTACACAATGACACAATGGATGACTGGATTTTGTCTCCCCAGGATACAGGGACACCACCAGCTCAAGCCTCTCTGCTGGCCTCAGCCATGACAGCTGCATAAAAGCAGGACTAAGGAGGCTTGCAGACAGCTAGTCAGAGACTGCAAAAAATGTGCACCTTCTCTCCCCATTGGCCCTTTACAACCTGCTGGAGTGAATCCCTGAGGGTTAACATATAGTGCATTATGGCAAATGGATGTCACTCATTATGCACCTTTGAAAATTTAAAATATATTTGTATAATCATTGATATCTATTCAGGCTGTGTAATGGCCACAGTCCCCACAGAAGACACCAAAAAAGGGGTAATCACCCATGTACTTCAATGTTTTGGAATCACAAACGTTCCCATTTCTATTAAAGCTGACAATGGGCCAGACTGTACTAGCAAGGCATTTCAGGCAGTTTGCAGTGATTGGCATATACAGCACTTAACTGGGATCCCCTACAACCCTTAGGCTCAAGGCATCATAGAAAGAACACACAAGGAATTAAAGACATGCTACCAAACAGAGAGAGAAGCTATACCAAGTCCCCTCATGATGCCTTGAAAAGAACCTTACTTGCTTCAAATTTTCTTTCAATGTCAAAATGTTCTACAGACACAGCAGCCTATAAACATGGGGTCCCCTCACGGGGCCCTCCCTCTACCTATGGTCTCATGGAGGGATCCCATAACAAGTGCATCTGATGGTCTGGGGTCTCTCCTAACCACAGGTGGAGGGTTTGCATAAGTTAACAGGAGCTCACCCCAGCTGGGTGCCTGCTAAAAAAGTCAAGCCCTGGACCCCCAGAACCACCAACCAAGGAGATGAAGGAACTAACTCTGGAGGAAAAACCTCACAGGCAAAGACCTCAACAACACAGGCAGACCTCACGTAAAGTAACTGGGTTGATCTTAAAGGTCCTGTTGACCAAGCCACCAGATCGGCCTCTTTGCCTGGTGCAAACCCATCCCTGGGCCTATGATGGTGGTCCTACTGTGTGCAATGCTCACTGCTAACAGTGAAGCCCCCATCAGGTAAATTGGGCCCTGCTCACTAGACCACCCCTTCTGGCTATTGCTAATTGGGACAGGCTTTATCCAAGCTCTTTTCCAATAATTTCAACCTTATTGATCCTGATTTATCCATCCAGGAGGTAACCGTAACATCTCACACAATCGGTTATTTCCCTGAGAACTTTATGTCAATATGAAATGAGGTGATTAAATCCCCTGGAAACTGACCAGGTGGAAGGATTACCAGGACCAGGCATTTGCTGTCATGGTTCACATATGAGGTGGCCCACAAGCTCACCTGTGAGACAAAGAAGAGAGGACTAGATTACCAGAGCTCAAACCTACAGTGGATTAATCCACTAACATGGATTGACTTGCAGCAACTGTAGGCAGGTGGGGGGTGGCTGGAATACTTGGATCAGTATGGAGTGCCTTTGGGGGTCACTCTGTGTCCCTGTTGGATGGAGCTCACCTGCTTCCTGGTGGCCATGTCCTGAGATGCTTTCCTCCTCCACGCCCTTCTGCCATGGTGTTCTCCCTCCCTGGCCAGAGCTAAGGACTTGCCACCATGTACTCCAACCTCCTAAGTCATAACCCAAAGGAAGCTTTTCCTCCTCTGTATTCTCAGAAATTTGGTTAAGTGCTAAAATGCTGTCAAATATTGATATATTTTAGGAGGTTTTCTTATGCCACATCGTACATCCACTAAGTTTTTCTTACTTTCATGAACACTTTGTGCTGAATGGTGAAAGCAAACTGAAGCCCTGGAAGAGGTGAAGTGGGGAAGACCCCACACCTGGCACAGGTGAGATGGGTAAGACTGTCACATGGAGGGCTCCAGGATCCCCAGGTCAGGAGGTGGGGTCATCTTAGGATGCCTTCTAGTCAGATGCCTGGAAGAACAGCTTTCTAATCAGATGATTTGCTAGGACTTGGAAACTTCACTTAGGGGCACACATGGATTTGCAGGTGGTGAAAACATGGAGACCAGCAGTTCTTACCTGAGCCACCCCAGGACCAGGAGGTGGGTGCTGCAGGCTCAGTGTTTGCAGGGAGTTCATGGTCAACACCACAGGGAACACGGAGAGGAGCCACATGTCTTATTAGTGTGCTGTGCTCACTCAGTTAGGCAGGAGGTCAATTCCTGAACCTCATCAAGAGATCAGCAACTACACCTGCCCTCTCAGTGACCCCACCTCACTAAAGACAGTGTCCACTGTTCTCTCCAAATGCTGGGCTGTGGGCAAGGCAGGTCTCACTGCAGGGATGCTGCACAGGGAAGGGGACTGGGCCTCCTCCCTCACCCAGCCTGCCCTGCATGCCGTCCTGTCTGCTGTCAGCCTGGCTCTGCTGCTCTGGGGCACTCAGGGGCTCTCAGCCTCAGGCTGCAGCTGAGACCTGCCTCTGCCCCCAGGACTCTCCCCTGGCCCAGCACCTCCATCCTGTCCTCTCCTGGTGGAGACCAGAGGGCAGGACAGGTGAGGGGAGGAGCTCAGGGCAGATTCCCACCCACTGCTGTCCACAGGCATTGGCTGGACAGTCAGGAGGACAAGCAGGGCAGAGGGTGGGGAGGGCAGTGGGCACACAGCAGGAAGCCCCTGCCCTCCTGAGACCCTGCTCCCTCCTCTCCTGCTCAGTCTGCAGCCCCCAAATCTCACAGAGATGAAAGAGAAGAACTAGTCCTGAGAACAAAGGGGGCTCTTCTCCTGGATGTGGGGAACCCCATCCTCAGCCCTGGGCTCTGTTCAGTCATCACTGAGGGCTTCTCCTTCAGGGCTGGGAGGTGGACCTGGGCCTCTTGCATGCTGGGCACATTCCTGCCACTCTGACACCCTCCCAGGTGCAGGGAGGAAGGGCTTGGAGGAGGCAGGGCTGGGCTCGGGAGGGTGGGCTCCCCCTCTGACAGCCTTCCAACACCCCTGAAACCACCTGCTCTCCTCTCACAGGTAAAGCTCCACTTGGGTTCAAGACATGGACACATCTCAGGAGCACAGAGGACCTGGGCAGCCTGACCTCAGCCTCTCCAGATATCAGAAGAGCCTCACCCACATGCAAATCCCTCCTCCTGCTCTGGGTTCAAAGGCCCTCTGGGCTGTGGGAGCTCCCAGCTCTCTGCTCACACAGGGCTGAGGTCTCTGGGAAGGCAGGTGTGGTCTAGAAGATGAGGCTGCTGGGTCTTGTCCTGTGCCTGGTCACAGCTCCCCAAGGTGAGTGTCCCCAGTGTCAGATCTGGGTCCATAGGGAGGTTGTGACTGCAGATGACTGACAGAGTGTGACTCTCCTTGTCCCCAGGTTTCCTGTGCCAGGTGCAGCTGAAGGAGTCAGGACCTGGCCTGGTGAAGCCCTCGCAGACCCTGTCCCTCACCTGTGCTGTCTCTGGATTCTCCATCACAACCAGTGTTTACTGCTGGAACTGGATCCGTCAGCCCCCAGGGAAGGGGTTGGAGTGGATAGGGTGCATAGGTTATGATGGTAGCACTTACTACAGCCCATCCCTCAAGAGCCGAGTGTCCATCTCCAGAGACACGTCCAAGAACCAGTTCTCCCTGCAGCTGAACTCCCTGACCACTGAGGACACGGCCACCTATTACTGTGCCAGAGACACAGTGAGGGGACCTCAGTGTGAGCCCAGACACAAACCTCCTGCAGGGTGCCCAGGGCCAGCAGGGGGCGCTCAGCACACAGCAGCTCAGGTGCCCCCTTCAGAGCAGCAGAGGAGAGTGGATGGTTTCTCTCCAGGTGATCAGTGTGTCCCTGGATCCCATCATGGAGAATCTGGAGGTCTCTTCTGCCTCAGATCATCCCATGCTCTTCTCTTATGGAGTCAGGAGTGTCTTTCTCCACCTGTCTCAGGTCAGAATTTTAAAAGCTTTCCTGGCTTCCTTCCTGATGAGGTTTTGTCATCAGAGGTGACAAGAGTTAAGGGAACATAGACAAAGGCCAGGGACTTATTTCTCCCTGAAGGAACTTCCTCAATAGGCAGATCCATGGGTCCCCTCAGGAGAGTTCCCGCAAGTCAGGGTCCCATTCTAAACTGTTGTTTCTGGTCTCTTCATAGGGGCCACAAAAATCTTAGCCTGGCATTTTGAAACACATTTAGCACCTGGACTGTCACAGTTAAAAACTCTTTTGGGTCACCTCCAATAGTTGGAAGTGATTCTGTAACCCTTTAAGTTTTTTGAGGTTTTGTTGTTGCTGCTGTGAGTATCTGGGGCTGAGAGACAAAAGCCAAGTTTCCTAGACAAAAGGATACTTTACATATCTTAGAAATGATGATCCTAAAAACTCTCTAGTTCTAAGCTGACCTCTGTAGGAACTGTCTGTCTACTCTGCTGACCACCTGGCCAGTTCCTAAATGAAGGCAATCTCCACATGCTTTATGACCTTTGGCTTTTACTTTTAACATCTGTTGGCAGCCCTTTCAATGCAAGCTTTAGTCAGCACAGTTGAAAACCTTTTTAACCATTGTTTTTTAGGTAGGTGTCAGGCCAGGTGGGATTAGGTTTCTCACAAGGAGGCTAACAGTCAAACAATGGGCAGAAATAAAAGGAAGGTGAGAGACAAGAATTTAACCAGGCAGCGAGTGTGACTGTGTCCAAAGGTGGTAGGTCACCAGTCCCCATCTTGTCTCACTAGTGAAAAAGTTGGGGGAAAAAAGTTATGAGCAAACTGAAATGGAGATCAACCTAAACAGACAACATGGGAACAAACCATAGCAAACAACAAATAGGACAAGACAAAAACACAAGAAAGTCACTCTCCTCCACATAATCCCAGCCTCCAGACCCTCCTCAGGATCCACTTATGGGAGCTCTGCTGGGTCTGGACCAAGGCCTCCTCAGGCTCAAGATCACTTTATACACCTTTGGGCTTTACAATCAAGCACCTGAAACACTTGGAAAGATTTACAATCAAGTGCTGATACACCCCCAGAGGAGCCCCTGACACACTTCAAAACATTTACTATCAGGCACTTGGAACCTCTGAGGCTTTACAATTAAGATAGAGCAAATGAGGGACCTCCCAACACATGCACTTCCATTGAAGCCAGAATTAGGCAGTCAGTGTAGACAGGTAAATTGAGTCAGGTCAGTCAAGGAGGCCAATTTTGAGTGAATCTGGGAAGTTGGACACTGTCCCCTGAGGGATCTTATGTAGAACCTGCCCCTGCTCCAACCTGTTGCCAGGGTAACCTGCCCCAGGAATTGCCCCTCCCTCCAGGGTGCTCTAGGGTTGTTAATATATCCTTGTCTACTCCACCTGCCCTTCCCCCTTCAGCCCACCTGGTTCCCACCTTTGGCCCTCCCACCCAGCACTCCTGGGCCTAGTCATGTCCACAGGAAGGAGAAAGATAAGGGGGAAAGACAGGAGAACAAAGGAATCCTAGGATATATAATAAGGGCAGAACACCTCCCTTCTTGGGATACCAGGACACCAGCTAGGGCCCCTTCTCCCTCGTAGGAGAAGTCTAGGTCACCCCTTTTTAAGCAAACCCTGCTTCATATGCTTGCCTCCCTGTGCTTCTCTAACGTTCAAACTTCAACCTGTGGGGAAGCAGGAGTCCTCACCGATAACCTGCACTATCACTATCCTCCTTCAAAGCCTCTGGATTTACAGATGTGCATCACACCAGAGCTTTCATAGGAAGACTCAAATCAGTCACCACAAAATGTCCAGCACTTCACAGAGAGCTCCAAAACTATGAGTGGGGTCACCTCTGGTAGCTTCAGAGGATCCAGGATTCCCTTGTGTCCCAGAGCCACAGCCTTGACTCCAAGGATCATCTCACTGGGGCCTTCAAAATGTTCAAGTCAGATTGCAATAAATCTCCATGTTGATCTTAAAGTAGGAGATGGAGCATTTTTTCATCAGTTGGAGGTTCAGATCCACCAGCTGGTGGGCCAAGGGGTAGGCTGCAAGTACACCCTTTGACCCCATCCTGGGGTTTGAGTACACCTTTTATAGTCCAAAACCACATTAAAGCATAAGGGGTTGCTGCTGTATTTCAAAACCATAAATAAATATCATAAGATCTAAAATCATAGGAAGAAAAGAGAGTGGGCCAACACGTCCCCACTTGGGCACAAGATAAAGAATGGTTACCAATGTCTACACACTCTATCTCTGACAGGGCACATTGTCCAAGAAAAACAGCAACCAAAGGAAGAACACTGTTACATTGTGTAAGACTTGCCACTGTGTGTTGCCAAACATGCTACGCTAAGCAACTGTAGATGGGGACAGAGGTGGGGCTTTCCTGGGAGAAGCATGTGTTACATGATGTGGGGTCTCAGGGCAAAGTGGAGTCTGCTTGGTCATTGCCCATATAGCTTGGCCATAACAATACAATGTGCATTTTTTTTTTTGTATTTTAGTGTTTTAGGGAACAAAAATCATATTTCCAGACTGTTGCCACAGATCCTTTGACTAATCCAAACCATTCCTAAAGGAAAACCCAAGCTTCTTGCCCCTCGTCGCCCCCTGTCACCCAGAATCAGCCAAGGCAGTCACCCATTTCCCCTTACAGCAGTCAGGGTTCCATTTTCAGAGGGGGACTGATGTCAGGTGGGGGTGGCACAGGTCCTTCAGTGTAGGTGATGAGTGACTGGGTCAGCAAGATGGGGGCTGACTCTGCAGGAGATAAAATGCTAACACCTCCAGGGCACCTCCCTCCTCCAAGCTGCTGCCAAGGATCCCTGCCTCCAGGGACCTGCTCCTCCCTGCTTGGAGGTGTTAGTGAGTAGCCCTGGGCAGCTCCCTTCCTGCTGCACCCCTGGGGAGCTCCTTTCCCACCCTGGATCCCTCCACCTTTTGTGTCACAGGGTCAGGTTGGGGGGAGGAGGGGATGAGAACAGAGGAAATCTAAACTCTTTGTAAGGGGCAGGACCCCCACTCCCTCAGGCACCAACTTGGACCCCTCCTCTGCAGAGGACCCTCTGTCCCTCTCTCTCTGTTCTATTTTTTAAATAAAAGGTTTTGCTCTTGCAAAACAGTATATACTGCATCTGCATCCACAGGGCATTTTCTGAGTGCTTCAATTTCCACAATGTTCTACTTCCTGTGTCCTCTGCCTCATTGAAACCTCAAGACTTGCTCAGGGGGATCACTCAGCTATTTCCTGAGCCCTGGTGAATACTGGGGTCACCTTCGCTAAACATGACCTCCTTCATCTGCAGAGAGTCTGTATTAGAGTTTAAGCCTGCTATTCTGAGTATAATATTAGAATGTATTTATGTAAATTAGATTTCAGGAATTTGTAGGTTGAAAAGGTTTTTTTTCTTTCATATCCAATTAATTTTATCTAAACAAATTATCCATTGCACTTTTAAATTCCAAATATGAACACATATATAAAACACATAGGTTCATATATAATTCAATAAATACATGTACTTTAAAAATTTTAAATAAATCCTGAAAAGATATCAACAGTTTTAAATATCTCAACATTTGGGATTAAAGAAAGAAGCTGCTAGTAGATAGACTACTCATAAATATTTTGCCAGTAAACGCAGTTTAATTTAGTATAAATTTTAAGCAAATTTCCATAGTAAATAAGTAGTTGATAGTTGCAAACTTCCTAAAATCTCACAACAAACAAAAGTGCACAATTTAATAATTAGAAATCAATGAGAATTTTTTTTAATTTTTTATAAAAAGAAGAATTTTTAAAAATATGAGCACATTAGTTGATATGTAAATGATTTTCTTTACATTCAGGTAATTATGATGACTTAGCAAAAGAAACTGAAGATAAAATAAATGTGGTGAGATGTTTTTAAAGCTTTAGCTTCTCAGAGTTGCATAATCATTATATACAAATTCAAGCTGAGATAAACCTGCTGTGGTTCTTGTCAATTAGTTGCTCAGCTACCTTGTCTCAGGGATGGGGGGTAGTGGGGGGGTGGGGGTGGGGGAGTAGAGATGTGGAATCAACACACAGACTCCAGGAGCTGGTGACAGAACTGGCTGGAGACCCACCTCATGTCGTCGTCCAGTAGCTCAGTTTATTTTTGGAATGCATACAATTGTTATAGGGTTTAAATGGGGCGTGCCCATCAATCATACACAAGCAAGATAGTATCCATAAGCCAATCATCTTATGCCTAATGTAACCACACTAGGAGGATGTTCTAAATATTGCTATCATCAGGAAGGGTCTTTGTCCCTAGAGGAGGGGGTTTCTATGTTAGGAGTTCCATGTTGAAGCTCCTAGTGATAGACCCAACCTGATTTTCTCTTAAAATTGGGAACCATCTCACCACAAAGCCAGGAAAAGCTAACTTCAGCTTCATTATAAATTACTGCAAATTTTGAGCCTACTTGGAATGTCTGCCCATGCCTTGAACTCACACATGCCTGGCTCTTTGACCAGATACCAGCCCTCTGAAATTTTAGTGATGCCTCCTAACTCTTGGCCTTCCCTGGCCAGATAATGACCCTCTCTGAGGCTCTAATGACCTTCATAAATTCTGATGCCGGGGCCAGCAAAAATGTTATGCTCATCAAAGTTTTGTTATCTGTAACCCCCTTTGTGTAACTTTCTGGGCTATAAAGCTATACTGCAAGAAAGATGTGGGGCTGTCTTGTTCCTGTGGTTTTGGGTGGGAGAGGCAGCCCGGCTTGTTGAAATAATAAGCTTGCTTTAATTTGATTTTAATTGGAGTCAGTGGTCTTTTCTTGTGTCCTGGTCTAACACTAGCTATCAGTTTCCTGGCCTGGCAGCTTGGCAATGCTAACCACAAAGCTAAGGATGTGGTTTCACTGACGGCTCACTAGAGCAGAGCATCCCATCCTGCAGGCCTTCCTATCAGGCCTGAACGAGTGCAGATTCTTCAAGCACTCCAAGCTGCTCATAGCTGCTAGCTGCTAGCTGTAAACGGAAAGTTATTCCAACATAAACCAATTGGTTACTTACGTGGTCAAATAATGGATTTCACAAATTTTGCCTCAGACTAGGCTACAGATTAGTTCACAGCCATGCATGGAATAATAGTCCATTTCATTTGTTTTTATTTTATGCCATGTTGATCTCATCAGTAGTTTAGTGGATTCAATTACCCCAATTTTTGTGTTGCCAAACATGTTAAGCTAAGCAACTGTAGATGGGCATTATTAAATATAAACCCCAGGCATACAGTGCTTCTCTATCTCGAAACCTAAATCCATGGAAATAATGAAAAATTCCTTTTTCAGCTATCTTCAATGGCAGAATGAGCAAATATATGTTATATTTTTCTTACACATGTAATGATATCTCATCAGCCACATCATTAAGAATGTCAGCATCTCACTCCATCAGACAACAGCTGGTGATTCCAGCCGAATTTTCACAGTTACACTAAACCTAGCTCTACTGAGGCAGAGGACAGCACCCTGACACAGGGGTGCCAGATGCCAGGTGCCATGGTGGATCCCAGGCTGTGCCTCCTTGGTGTGGGGAGCCCACCAGCTGCTCTGCTCCAGTCACTGTGAAGCACAGCCTGGCTGTGGGCCACAGCTGCCCTGTGATCTGCAGAGCCCCAGGACAAGGCCCTCTCTGCACATGGCCCTCACCACCCACCCTCACCCTCACCCTCCCTGCACCTTCCAATCTCAAGAGGCCACTGTCCTCTCTCTTTCCAGGACCTGCTGCAGTAGCTTCCCCACATGAGGGATGGTGTGGTGATGGTCTCCCTCTGCCTTACAGCTAGGTCCATGTGCTCCTGGCCATGCCAGGAGGGACAGAATGCCATTCTTTTGTGCTAAATTGCAATCTTCCTGTATAGAATGCATATTTTCTACAAGTGCATTAAGGGCCAATATGTGATCAAGAATAAGGCTCAACAGCCCTGGGAGAGGAGTAAGGAAACATCTTGTGGACTGTACATTCCAACAGCTGTGCGCACTGGGCAGAGGTCCTGTCCAGCATCAGTCCCTACTACTCTAGGTCACTCCTGAGGCTGAGGATTCACAAGGAGAGAGCTGTGCTGCAGCAGGTTCTGGAGACCAGGGTACAAACACCCAGGTGTTGCTGCTGACCAGGGCTCCTGAGGCTGCAGCACCACATGGCAGGAGGCAGGAGGCAAAGAGAGGCAGACGAGGCTGGACCCCTGAGTGGTGCTGGGGTCCCACTGGGGCTCAGGGTGCCAGGAAGGCTCTACCAGCCCTGGGGAGTCTCCCATTGAAGTGGCATTGATCCACACCTGGGGCATCACCAGTAAACCCCATCATCTGCTAGATTCCTAATTACCTGCATTGACAAAGATGTCATCAAATTTCACAAGGACACAGTTCAACTGTGGTCTCCATGAGACACATCAATAGTTAAAGGGAACTAAAGGCTCCTGGTGATGGGAAGGTTCTCTCCTGGGTCTGAGAGAGCAGGAGATTACAGCTCTGTGACCTTAGTGACCAGCTGTGCTGCTTCACCTCCCACAGTGACCTCTGTGACATGCCAGGGCATCTCCACCATGACCATAAAGGACACACAGGGCTGCCTCCACAAGGTGACCTTCCTTATCATGTGACTGCCTGAACTGAAGGAGACCCACTGCACATCTGTGGTGAAACAAAGCCACCTTGGAGCTGACCCACCAGTGACAGGGACTCACTTGATTAACCCTCTTCAAGCCCAGGACCTTGAAAAGTGGACCTGTCCTCTCCTGGTTGACCCAGTGTGACCCACATGGCTTCTCCTGCACTAGCTCTGCCCCCAGAACCACAGGCCAAGAAGCCCAATGTCTGAGAACACTTGAGATCCTGCTCAGGTGATCAGAGGCCAAGTGTCTGGTTGACCCTGAGGGACAGCAGCAGTGACTCTGGGAAGAGCAGCCTGGTTTCCACTTGCTCTGCCCCAGTCAGATGTCCCCAGAGACAGAGAGGCCCAAAGACCAGGGAATGCAGGACAGGAGCTTCACAGATGGGCTGGGGAGGGCTGTACAGTGTCCATGCACTTTGTTCCAGGATGAAGGAGAAGCCCAAATCCAGGTGCACTGCAGGGATGCTCCTGGCATCTGGGACACTGTAGCTGCTGCAGACAGTGGGGATATACTGCCTGGGGACACAGCATATGGGTCTGTAGAGCAGAGGGGAGAGCTGGCCAAGCTGAGCTGTCCACATCTGTGGTCCCAGCTGAAGGACTTTCCTCATCTGCACCATCACAGACTGAAGCTGAGAGGACAAGGGTCCAGGGACCTGTGCTCCACACTGCCCTCAATGCTGCCCTGGTGGGGACGATGGCACAGCTGTGCTCACACTCTTATGTATCAGTAGAGCTGCTTCAAGTCAGCCAAAGGTGCAGAGGGGAGTGGGAAGCCAGAGGCAGACGCAGTGAGCTGACAGTGGCCCAGAATTCTGAAGATGGACTGTCATCCACCAGGACCTTCATGATCCTTAGATGGACACTGGGTTCTGCAAACCCACACCCTGTTCTTCATCCAAGAAGGGGCTCCAGAGACCCCACAAGCCCTGTCCAGTACTGTCCATGAGCTGCTTCATGGAGCAGAGGAATTGAAGGGACAATCACATGCCTAGACACTGGGCTATTCCTGTCACTTACATCTTCCTGGACAGTGTGAACAACAAGTTTAATACTATGAGCTAATCTTTCATGAATAAAATGCCACCAACCTTCTCTAACATGTTCAAGTTTTCTCTGAGCACAGATGTCTCTAAGGCCTCCAGCCAGAGCTGCTATATAGCAGGAGGACATGCAAATAGGGCCTCCCTCTGCTCATGAAAACCAGCCCACCTGACCCTGCAGCTCTGCACAGGAGCCCAGCCCTGGACTCCCAGCTCAGCCCACTCAGTGACCAGGACTGAACACAGCTGCTCACCATGGAGAGTGTGCTCAGCTGGGTTTTCCTGGTGGCTGTTTTCAAAGGTAATGAATGGAGAACCAGAGATCCTGAGTGTGTGAGTGGACAGGAGTGAAAGGGAGAGTGGATGAGTGCCAGTGTCCTGACCAGGCTGCCTCTGTGTTTGCAGGTGTCCAGTGTGAGGTGCAGCTGGTGGAGTCTGGGGGAGGCCTGGTGCAGCCTGGGGGTTCCCTGCGACTCTCCTGTGCAGCCTCTGGATTCACCTTCAGTAACTACTGGATGAGCTGGGTCCGCCAGGCTCCAGGGAAGGGGCTGGAGTGGGTTGGAGAAATTAACCCAAGTGGTGGTACAACAAACTATGCCAACTCTGTGAAGGGCCGATTCACCATCTCCAGAGAGAACTCCAAGAACACACTGTACCTGCAAATGAGCAGTCTGAGAGCTGAGGACATGGCCACCTATTACTGTGCCAGAGACACAGTGAGGGGATCTCAGTGTGAGCCCAGACACAAACCTCCTGCACGGTGCCCAGGGCCAGCAGAGGGCGCTCAGCACACAGGACCTCAGGTGCCCCCTTCAGAGCAGCAGAGGAGAGTGGATGGTTTCTCTCCAGGTGATCAGTGTGTCCCTGGATCCCATCATGGAGAATCTGGAGGTCTCTTCTGCCTCAGATCATCCCATGCTGTTCTCTTATGGAGTCAGGAGTGTCTCTCTCCACCTTCTCAGGTCAGGCTGCACAGTACTCATGTTAATCTTTGTGTCCCTGTGTGTATATATTTGTTTTTTTTTTCAATTTGTTTTATTTTTTTAAATACATGGCAGCAAAAGGCATCACAAGTTTTATTACACATATGGAACAATTTTTCGTACCTCTGTTTGTATGTAAATTACATTCACACCAATTCATGTCTTCATACATGTACTTTGGATAACATTGACTATCAGAGTCCACCATCCTTGCTAATCTATGCCCCCTCCCTTTTCCTCCCACCCCCTTGCCTAATTAGAATTCATCCATTTCTCCCATGCTCCCCCTCCCTACCTCACTATGAGGCAGCCTTCTTATATTAGAGAAAACATTCAACATTTAATTTTCTGGGATTGACTAAGTTCACTTAATATTGTCTTCTCCAGTGCTATCCATTTACCTTCAAATGCCATGGCTTTTTTCTCTTATTGATGAGCAAAATTCCATTGTGTGTATATGTCACATTTTTTTAATCCATTCATCCACTGAAGGGCATCTAGGTTGGCTCCACCATTTAGCTATTGTGAATTGTGCTGCTATAAACATTGATGTGGATGTGTCCCTGTAGTATGCTGTTTTTAAGTCCTTTGGGTATAGACCCAGGAGAGTGATAGCTGGGTCAAATGGTGGTTCCATTCCCAGCTTTCCAAGGAATCTCCATACTGCTTTCCAATTTGGCTGCACCAATTTTCAGTCCCACCAGCAACATATGAGTGTACCTTTTCCCCACATCCTCCCCATCACTTGTTGTTTGTCTTCATAACAGCTGCCATTCTGACTGGAATGAGATGAAATCTTAGAGTGGTTTTGATTTGCATTTCTCTAATTTCTAGAGATGATGAACATTTTTTCATATATTTGTTGATTGATTGAATATCCTCTTCTGAGAAGTGTCTGTTCATGTCCTTGGCCCATTTCTTTACTGGGTTATTTGTTTTTTTGGTGTTTAGCTTTTTATGTTCTTTATATACCCTAGAGATTAGTGCTCTGTCTGATGTGTGGTGTGAGGGGTAAAAATTTGCTCCCAGGATGTAGGCTCTCTCTTCACCTCACAGATTGTTTCTTTTGCTGAGAAGAAACTTTTAGTTTGGTTTCATCCCATTTATTGATTCTTGGTTTTAATTCTTGTGCTATAGGAGTCTTATTAAAGAAGTTGGGGCCTAATCTTGCATGATGGTGATTAAGGCCTACTTTTTTTCCTATTAGATGTAGGGTTTCTGGTTTAATTACTAGGTCCTTGATCCATTTTGAGTTAACTTTTGTGCATGGTGAGAGATAGGGGTTTAATTTAATTTTGTTGCATATGAATTTCCAATTTTCCCAGCACCGTTTGTTGAAGAGGCTATCTTTTCTCCAATGCATGTTTTTGGCACCTTTGTCTCAGATAATTATAGTTTCTCTGTGTCCTCTATTCTGTACCATTGGTCTACCAGTCTGTTTTGGTGCCTATACCATGCTGTCTTTTTTTTCCCTATTGCTCTGTAGTATAGTTTAAGTTCTGGTATAGTGAGGCCACCTGCTTCACACTTCCTGCTAAGGATTGCTTTAGCTGTTCTGGGTCTCTTATATTTCCAGATGAATTTCATGATTGCTTTTTCTTTTCTATGAAGAATGCCATTGGTATTTTAATCAGAATTGCATTAAATCTATACAGTACTTTTGGAAACATGGTCATTTTGATAATATTAATTCTGCCTATCCAAGAGCAAGGTAGATCTTTTCATATTCTAAGGTATTCTTTCATTTCTCTCTTTAGGATTCTGTAGTTTTTATTGTATAGATCTTTCAGTGATTTCAGTAAGTTGATTCCCAAGTATTTTATGTTTTTGAGGCTATTGTAAATGGCATAATTTTCCTTATTTCCTTCTCAGAGGATTTGTCACGGATATACAGAAATGCCTTTCATTTATGGGTGTTGATTTTATAACCTGCTACTTTGCTGAATTTGTTTACTAGTTCTAGAAGTTTTCTGGTGGAGATTTTTGGGACTTCTAGGTATAGAATCATATCATCAGCAAATAGTGTTAATTTAAGTTCTTATTTTCCTATACATATCTCTTTAATTTCTCTCATTTGTATAATTTCTCTGGCCAGTGTTTCAAGGACTATGTTAAGTAGAAATGGTGAGAGAAGGCTTCCCTGTCTTGTTCCAGTTTTTAGAGGGAATGATTTCAATTTTCCTCCATTTAGAATGATGCTGGCCTGGGGCTTAGCATAGATAGCCTTTACGATGTTGAGTTATTTTCTTGTTATCCCTAGTTTTTATAGTGTTTTGAACATAGAGTGCAGTATTTTGTCAAATGCTTTTTCTGCATCTATTGAAATGATAATTTCTTATATTTAAATCTATTGATGTCATGAATTATATTTATTGATTTCCATATGTTGATCCAACCTTGCAATCCTGGAATGAATCCCACATGATTATGTTGCATGATCTTTTTGATATGTTTTTGTATTTGATTTGCCAGAATTTTATTGAGAATTTTTGCATCTATGTTCATTAGAGATATTGGATTAAAGTTTTCTTTCTTTCATGTGACTTTGCCTGGTTTTGGAATCAGGGTGATATTGGCCTAGTAGAATGAGTTTGGCAGTACTTCTTTTTTATTTCCTGAAATAAATTCAAGAGTGTTGGTATTAGTTCTTCTTTAAAGGTCTTGTAGAACTTGGCTGTGTAACCATCCAGTTCTGGGCTTTTCTTGGTTGGTACTCTTTTGTTGGGATCTTCTATTTCATCACTTGATATTTGTCTGCTTAAATTGTGTTTATCTTAATGTGTGTATGCAATGTCTATCATTACAATTAACTTTGGCTTGAAGTCAATCTGAGAAAGTCGTATGACTTAAGAAATTCATTGATGCCTTCACTATCTTCTATTTTATTGGAGTATAAGTTTTCAAAATAATTTCTAATTATCCTCTGTATTTCTGTAGTGTCTGTTGTGATATTAACTTTTTCATAATTTATGCTGGTAATTTGAGTTGTCTCTCTCCTTCTCTTTATTAGCATAGCTAAGGGTCTTTCAATTTGACTTATTTTTTTAAAAAAAACAACTTTTTGTTTAGTCAATTTTTTCAATTGTTTGTTATGTTTTGTTTCATGATTTCATCTCTAATAATAACTAATTTTTGTTATTCCTTGCCTTCTACTGCTTTTGCTGTAGATTTATTCTTCTTTTTCTAGGGCTTTGAGATGTAGTGTGAGGTCATTTATTTGTTGACCTTTTCTTCTTTTAAGGAATGAACTCCATGCAATGAATTTTCCTCTTAGTACTGCTTTTATAGTGTCCAGAGATTTTGATATGTTGTGTCTATGTTCTCATTTACCTCTAAGAATTTTTTAATATTATCCTTGATGTAACCTCTGTAACCCAATGTTCATTCAGTAGCATATTGTTTAGTCTCCAGGTAATGGAGAAATTTTTATTATTTTTTTGTTAATTTTCAGTTTCACTCCATTATGACCTGATAAAGTGCATGGTAGTATCTCTACATTTTTGTATTTGCTAAGAGTTGCTTTGTGGCATAATATATGGTCTATTTTAGAGAAGAATCCATGTGCTGCTGAGGAGAAAGTGTATCCACTTGATGCAGGTTGAAAAATTCTATATATGTCAGTTAAGTCTATGTTATTGATTGTATTATTGAGTTCTATAGATTCTTTATTCAAATGTGTTTTGAAGATCTATCCAGTGGTGAGAGAAGTGTGTTAAAGTCACCCAAGATCATTGTGTTGTGGTCAATTTGACTCTTGAACTTGAGAAGAAATTGTTTGATGAACAGCTGCTTCAATGTTTGAGGCATATATATTTATGATTGTTTTGTCTTGTTGGTGTATGGTTTCGTTGAGCAGTATTTAATGTCCATTGTTATGATTAACTTTGGCTTGAAGTCTACTTTATTTGATATGAGGATGGAAACCCCTGCTTGCTTCCTCAGTCCTTGTGAGTGGTATGATTTTTCCCAATCTTTCAGCTTCAGTCTGTGCATGTCTTTTCCAATCAGATGAATCTCCTATAGGCAGCATATAAGTGGGCTTTTTAAATCCAGTCTGCTAACCTGTGTCTTTTGATTGGTGAGTTTAAGCCATTCATATTCAGGGTTATTATTGAGACATGGTTTGTATTTCCAGCCATATTTATTTATTATTGTTATTTAACTTGCCTTGATTTTCTTTTTGGATTTGTTTTTCCTTTAGGGTACTACCTCCCTCTGCTGATTTTCATTGTTGTATTACATTTCCTCTTGAAGGCATATTTTGTCAAAGATGTTTTGTAGTGCCAATTTTCTAGCTATAAATTATTTTAACTTTTTTTTATTGTGGAATGTTTTTATTTCATCTTCAAATCTAAACCTTAATTTTGCTGGATATAAGATTCTTGGTTGCCACTCATTTTATTTCAGAGATTGATATATGTTGTTCAAGGATCTTCTAACTTTCAGGGTCTGTGTTGAAAAATCTGCTGTTATCCTAATTTGTTTTCCCCTATATGTAATTTGATTCCTTTCTCTAGTGACTTTTAAAATTCTCTCCTTATTCTGCATGTTGGGCATTTTTATCATAATATGCCTTGGTGTGAATCTGTTGTGATTTTGTACATTTGGCTTCTTGAATTTGAATTTCCAATTCATTCTTTAAGTTTTGTTGAATAGATTGTTCATTCCTTTGTTTTGGACCTCTATGCCTTCCTGTATCCCAATGCATCTTAAATTTGGTCTCTTTATGGTATCTGATATTTCTTGAATGCTCTGCTCTTGTTTCTTACCATTATCTCTGTGTGGTCTATGTTCTTTTCAAGATTACATATTTTATCTTCATTATCTGATGTCCTGTCTTCTAAGTGGTCTACTCTGTTTGTGATGCTTTTATTTGAGCTTTTAATTTGGTTTATTGTTTCTTTTATTTCAAGGACTTCTGTTTTTTTCTTTTTCTTTTGTTTTTTAGAACCTCTATCTCCTTGTTGATGTTATCTTTTGCTTCTTAGATTTGTTTATGTAGCTCCTTGTCAAAGTGATCTTTCACTGCTTGTATTTGCTCTCTTATATCTTCTTTGTGTTCACAGAATATTTAAACCATGTATATCCTGAACTCTTTTTTTGTCATTTTTTCTGCTGTGGCTGCCAATGATTCTAATGATGTGGTGTCTTGATTTGTTTGTGTTACTTTCTTCCCTTATCTTTCATGTTGCTCATGTGTCTTCCTTTCCAGCTCTGCAAGTCTGGGGTGTTATTACTCTATAGGTCTGTATTGCCCTTATAGGGTTTCAAGATCCCACTTTTGTGGGGAAGAACAATATTAACTATTCCCAATATCCACAATATATCACTATGTACAATTTGTTCTTATTAAGAAATTTACAGTTTAGTCTCAATGTGCAGAAATTTTGGATTCAATTATTATCTAAAATATGATCAGTAGTTTCATAAAAAGGATTATAGTTTCTGATGTTGGACAATGAACTGGGGGTGAGGAGTAGGACAATATGCTGAGGAGAAAGGATGTGAGGATATAGAGTTAATATATCTTAGGAAGTGTGAAAGAGAAATCTAATGAAGAGGGTTAGTACCAAGAAAATAGACAGGAAGTAATTTAGGGTAGAAAAGTATGTGGGGTGAGAGTAGAATACATAAAAAAACACATATATGTATTTATTTATTTATTTTTGAATCTGCACAAATAATTTTATTTGTTCTACAAAATCATATAAATGAAATCATTTATTCAATATATATTCTAGGGAAGGCTTATATCATACAACAAAAAATTTTGAGATTTATCCATGCTGGTTTTTTTTAATTTTTTTTTAAGTTTTATTCTTTTTTTATTGGTTGTTCAAAACATTACATAGTTCATGATATATCATCTTTCATACATTTGACTCAATTGGGTTATGAACTCCCATTTTTACGCCAAATATGAATTGCAGAATCACATGGGTTACACATTCACATTTTATGTAATGGCATATTAGTGACTGTTGTATTCTGCTATCTTTCCTATCCCCTACTGTCCCCCTCCCCTCCCCTCCCATCTTCCCTCTCTACCTCATCTGCTGTTGTTCAATTCTCTCCCTTGTTTCCCCCCCCTTTCCGCTCACAACCTCTTATATGTAATTTTGTGTAACATTGAGGGTCTCCTACCATTTCCATATGTTTTCCCTTCTTTCTCCCTTTCTCTCCCCCCACTCGTCTTTGTTTAATGTTAATCTTTTCCTCATGCTCTTCCTACCTGTTCTGTCCTTAGTTGCTCTCTTTATATCAAAGAAGACATTTGGCATTTGTTTTTTAAGGATTGGCTAGCTTCACTTAGCATAATCTGCTCTAATGCCATCCATTTCCCTGCAAATTCTATGATTTTGTCATTTTTTAGTGCTGCGTAATACTCTGTTGTGTATGGATGCCACATTTTTTAATCCATTCATATATTGAGGGTCATCTAGGTTGGTTCCACAGTCTAGCTATAGTGAATTGTGCCACTATGATCATTGATGTGGCAGTATCCCTATAGTACGCTCTTTTAAGATCCTCAGGGAATAGTCCGAGAAGGGCAATAGCTGGGTCAAATGGTGGATCCATTCCCAGCTTTCCCAGGAATCTCCATACTGTTTTCCAAATTGGCCTCACCAATTTGCAGTCCCACCAGCAGTTTACAAGTGTACCCTTTTTCCCCACATCCTCACCAGCACTTATTGTTGTTTGACTTCATAATGGCTGCCAATCTTACTGGAGTGAGATGGTACCTTAGGGTGGTTTTGATTTGCATTTCTCTGACTGCTAGAGATGGTGAGCATTTTTTCATGTACTTGTTGATTGATTGTATGTCCTCCTCTGTGAAGTTTCTGTTCAGGTCCTTGGCCCATTTGTTGATTGGGTTATTTGTTATCTTATTGTTTAATTTTTTGAGTTCTTTGTATATTCTGGATATTAGGGCTCTATCTGAAGTGTGAGGGGTAAAAATCTGTTCCCAGGATGTAGTCTCTCTATTTATCTCTCTTATTGTTTCTCTTCCTGAGAAAAAACTTTTTAGTTTAAGTAAGTCCCATTTGTTTATTCTTTTTTTTTTCAATTGGCAGAAGGGGGATTTATTGAACCAGCATGCTGGGGCTCCGTGCCCACTCAAGAAGGGAAAGCAGCCCAGAGCCCCGAGCAGGGGCTGAGCACTGCTTAAGTACACTTTTAGGGGAGGGCGGAGGGCTTTGTATACATCAGAACAAATCATCATGAAGCGCGGGAAAACTGAATAACAACTCCTAAACATGATTGGTTCATTCATTGGCGGGAACAGGTCATGCTGGAGTGATAGGTCATTCCTAAGGAGGGGGTTACATTTAAACTGATTGGTCCAGGCCCTGCAATGCCTACGGGCGACCACACAGAGCCCTTATTAAACAACCAATAGTCAGGGGAAATATTTACTGGGCGGTTCCAAGCATTGTCTCAACAGCTACAGAAATTTCAGGTTTTGCAGGTAGCATAGAACCTAACAATACCTAATCCTTTACATTTTAACTCAGACCTTGCAGCTTAGAAACTTTACAACACCCGGTCTTTTACCCTTTAACTTTTATGCTTTAACTTCAATTTCTTTTACCCTTACATTCCCCACTCCTTTTTCTGACTACTTTTAATCTTAAAAGTAATGCATCACAATTATTGAAGGGTTTCATGTTCCATTACTGCCAGTGGAGCATATTGCTGTCTGAGTACCATGAGTTTCACCTGTCCAATCTGAGCCTGGAGAAAAGAAACTATACGGTTAAGCAAACAGGGTCCCACAGTCAGTAACAGCATAAGAATAATCAAGGGTCCAGCTAGGGCTGATAGGAGTGTAGTTAACCAGGGGGACTGGGCAAACCAAGACTCATACCACCCTTGTTGAGTCTCCCTTTCTCTCTGTCGCTCATCAAGGCGTTTTCTTAACTTACTCATGGATTCTTTTACAACTCCAGTATGGTCAGCGTAAAAACAACATTCTTCCCTTATTGCTACACAGAGGCCTCCTTCCCTCATAAAGAGAAGATCTAATCCTCGCCTGTTCTGTAAAACAACCTCAGAGAGAGAGGTTAGAGACTCCTGTAAGGCTGTGATAGAGGTCTCTAATGTCTTCAAGTCCTGATCTATTGCTGTTTCTAACTGGGCCATTTGTTGTGACCCCCGGATCATAGCGGCTGCTCCCGTACCGACTCCTGCAGCCGCTTCTATTCCCAATAGGATGGCTAGAGTGAGGGACACTGGTTCTCGGCGGAAACGGGTTGTTTGTCCCCCTACTAGACCTTCAAAGGATTCTGCATCATGATAAAGCACCCTGGGGAGTATTTGCACCATTACACAATAGTTTACGGAGCTGTCAAACACCTGGGCTGAAATGCAAGGAGTTAATCCTGAGTCACATGCCCACCAAGTTCCTTTCTCAGGGACTAGAAAGACCTGTGTAGCATTGATTTCTCCTATCTGGGAACATATGTGTTGTTTACTTTTGGGTGGGGACCCTAGACATAAACCTGCCCAGGTCACTTCTGGGAGAGTTAACTTAGGATTTTCGCCCCAACTACAGTTGGAACTCTGCGTCTTCACAGCATAAGTCCCATTAACTGCTATCCCTTCATAATAAGGCATAGCCAGCAGGATTGGGTGAGATCTGGCTGTGTGGAGTTCAGTACCATGAAGGTTCCTTTAATCAATTTCCAGGGGGAGGAGTCAGCTATACTCCTGACTGGGGGAGTAGGCAAAGACGGAAACCAGGTGGGATGAGATTGCAGGGGGGGGTCTGGTAGCCCTAGGCATGGGAGGTTTAGGAGGCTTAATTCCTGGCTTGAGGGGATTGGGCCCTATTGCGGTAGGATTTTCTTCCTGCTTAAGTCGGATTGTGAACCAGAGACCAAAGTCATAAGTGGGGCCATAAACATAGAATTGCATTCCCCAGGTATTTCCCATAAGCCATGTCGTTCTGAGGTAGTCCCTTGCTTTGGAAGTGAAAGTTATATTGAGGGGGTTACATAGACTACTTTTTCCACAGCGAGTCCTTGACACTTGGCTAACTAAACAGTTCTTAGGGTTTATCCAGGTGTCGTTTCGCCCTACCTGAATCATACTGTCTGGGGAGTTTGGTTTCCACCATGCAGCTCCTGTTTGTTCACAACCCCAAGATTTGCAATAAAAGTCATTGGGCCCTCCACAGGTTCGGGCCTGTTTGCGACTTCGGAAATCAGCTGGGCACACATAATAATCAAGACTGGCTAGTCTACACCTATGATGAGGGCGATGACATCCATAGTGCATATGTCCGCCTGGGGAACGCTACCCTAGTTTGGGGTTGAACGGGATCTGCGCGGGGTCCTCTATGTCAGGGAGGTCCCAGTTAGGGAGGCCTATGGCCAGTTGACAAATGTCCTGATGTAGGGATGGCCACCAAGTCCATAAGGGGGCTGTCTGTGAAATGGACCATACTACTTGTCCAGTGGGGTTTATAACTTGCCATTGTTGCTGAACAGGTTGATGGGGATTAGGACTGCTTCTGGTCATGGGGAGAATCCATAGCCCTATCCATGCGGCAAATATGCAATTTGAAAGTGTTACCAGTCTTTTCCAGTTTCCAGCTGGAGTCTGGGGAGGGTGCAGGCTTGAGATGGGAGGCATGGATCCAAGAAGTGATTCCATCCACTTTCACCACCATAGGTGTTATGAGTAGCACCTGGTATGGTCCTTTCCAGCGGGGTTCTAGGGATGACACCTGATGCCGTCTCACGTAGACGAAGTCTCCCACTTGATATCTATGTGGGGTTCCTTCGTCTCCGGGCTGATAGACAGTAGCCAGCTGCTTCCACAGGAATTGTTGGGTTTGTTCGAGAGCCTTAAGTCCCCTAAAGGAGTCTGTTGGAGGTCTCCTTGTCTGGCAATGCGCTTTTCCCGGCCCATGCACCAAATGTAAGGGTCGCGCGAAACGTCGGAGAAAGAGACCACCAAGTGACCACTCATACAATTGGCAGAAGGGGGATTTATTGAACCAGCATGCTGGGGCTCCGTGCCCACTCAAGATGGGAAAGCAGCCCAGAGCCCCATTTGTTTATTCTTGTTATTAACTCTTGGGCTATGGGTGTCCTATTAAGGAATTTGGAGCCCAACCCCACAGTATGTAGATCGTAGCCAACTTTTTCTTCTATCAGACACAGTGTCTCTGATTTGATATCTAGCTCCTTGATCCATTTTGAGTTAACTTTTGTCCATGGTGAGAGAAAGGGATTCAGTTTCATTTTGTTGCATATGGATTTCTAATTTTCCCAGCACCATTTGTTGAAGATGCTATCCTTCCTCCATTGCATGTTTTTAGCCCCTTTATCAAATATAAGAAAGTTGTAATTTTGTGGATTGGTTTCTGTGTCCTCTATTCTGTACCATTGGTCCACCTGCCTGTTTTGGTACCAGTGCCATGCTGTTT